>NC_092667.1:5102430-5734930 GCF_032118995.1 Asterias amurensis | reverse complement strand
CTTTTACTTTGCGAACTAACACGGTCGGCCATTTATGGGAGTAAAAAAATTGACTCCCATAAATGGCGGACCGTGTTAGTCTACGAGGTAAAAGGAAAACCACGCAATTTCAAGTGATACTTGTGTGGATCATTATATTCTACTTTCAAAATATCTCTCTAATCATATGCATTTTATAACAAACGGTTACAAACGCAAAAGTTCTTGTTGTCTTTAATTTACTTCTGCAACAACATAAAAAATCATTGCAAACACAAACAATGAATGACCGTCCCAAACTTGTACTATAAAGTTAGCAAATTCTTTTTATACCAAATTATTCCCATTCCAATATTCTTCTTGTATACCAAATACTTTGTATTGTAGCTCTATGGAATAACAAAGTATTCCCATACAAAGAAACTTCTAATACCAACGTATTCCCATACTTCTTATACAAATGAGTTCCTATACCAAGGATTTCAGATCAGAAGTTCCCATCTGCCCATGCCTTTCTCATTTAAGCCGTAACACCTTTGGGGAATTTTCCGCTGAGATATGCCAAGCATTTCACATTATAGAAGTAATAAAATTCCCACTTGAGAATTTCTTGTTAACCTTTTTTTTTATTCTTGTAAGAGAGATTTGTGGTAACACCATGTGAATATCTTTTTTGAGTAGTGTTGGTTCTGAAAAGATCCAGTGCTAACGATTCAACCACCGAGAGTCGTTTACCACCATTTTGTTTAAGAACCAACATTACTCAAAAGAGCTATTCCGATGGTGTAACCACAAACCTCTCTTAGTTATACTTCCACCATGCAAAGATTCAAATAATACTGATTTTACTTTCCTCAGACTTTAAGTCTTGCATAGATGCTTTAGGAATGGAGTCTCTGGCAATACGAGACGATCAGCTCAGTGCGTCGTCTGTCAAGGATGACAACCCAGATTTTGGCGCAGCCTACGGTCGGCTGAACGATGCCCGTACGGCCGGAGCGGGGTGGATTGCCAACGTCAATGATGCAAATCAGTGGCTTAAGGTTGACACAGAAGCTCTGACGACTATTACAAAAGTAAGACTAGTGACAAAAATAAAATAAAACATTTTCCGCTGAGGTATTTTATTTTACTTGGCACTTAAAGTTATGAATGGGTACCTGCGAGGGTGGAGGTTGATAGTAGAGAGGTTTTGCAAGGCTATGGATACACATACACAGTTACGTCAACACTTTGTGTGTTCACGTGATGCGTATCCGCGACTATCGTATTTTGCACACACGTTAGCAACGGATACAGAAGCTCATACGCGTCGTAGAAAAAACGGAGTGTTTTGCAGACTTTTAGTTGTCTTTTTGTCCCAGATCAAAAACATTTCCCACGGAATTGCTTTTACTGCCAGATATCGTGCTCGGTATAGATAGAAATTGTTGGTCATTTGCAAGCAAAACGATGAGAAAATGCAGTGTATAAAACACTAAGTCTCAATGGTCATGCTTGTCGGGAAAAACACTCATGATGTCTGCAAGCTCCCTCAAGTGACACATGCCAGTATTTTGCGAAACAAAATCCAAGATGCGGCTGACGTGAACGGATAGGGTTATCATATCCGTATCTGTAGCTGTATTCACACGCTTGCGAAACCTCTCTAGTGTGCTAAGGGCTGTATTCTCCCCAGGGAGCTGAGAAAGATTACTAACCGGAAGGTTGCTGACTCAGAAACAAATGCACTATCATTTTTGTTTCTTTGTTTTACAGATCTTGATTCAATCCCGAGGAGGGGCAAACAATGACCAAATGGTTTCCACTTTTAAGGTTGAGTATAGCTTCGATGACGCTAGCTACACAGTATATAAAGAGAGCAATGCAGAAGTAGTAAGAGTACAACAATTATTTCTTTTACTTCAGGGGATGGTTAAAAATCCCTTTTTTCCCCAACCAAGTCGGGGCCCAATACCTTGTAATTCGCGATTGATCATTTTTGTGGAAATCACGCAATATAAATCTCTAATTATTATTATAATTATTATTATTAAATCTTGGTAGTACAATCATTACAGGAAAGCTCCATTAAAGACAGACATTAATAATACATTCATTTTCGTCTCACACCTGTTATCTTCATGTAACTCCTTTGCCAAACAATGAACTTAATTAAATCATGCACAAACCAGTAGAGCTGTGAGAGTGCCAAGCAGATTATCGGCTCATCCATTTAGTTTAATAACCCAAGTAACTAAATGTACCCCCTCCCACTCTGTAAAAAGGATGTATACTTTAAACAAAGATTTTGCCAACCTTAACTCTTTTGCCCCATAAGGGGTGACTGCAGGTTTTCCAGTGCATTTTCAAAACAGTTGTGTTTGGAATCCAACCTTATTTCTCTTGCTCCATTAGGTCTTTCAGGGCAGCGTGTCAAGTGATGTTATCGTGCATAGTTACCTGACTACTTCAATCCTGGTGCGATATATCAAGATTGTTCCTGTGACGTACACAAATGCTGTTGCAATGAGGATAGAGCTGAGCGGCTGTGTCAACAGTGAGTATCACCCTCTTCAACAAATCAAACAAAAATTGTTTTATATGGGAAGGTTTGCGGTATACCACCATGTAATGACTTTCTGTAAATGAGTTGGGGTGGTTCTGAAAAGAACCGTTGGTTTCAACTCGACGTTTCAAGTTTTTGTTCTCCAGAAGATGATCAGAGCAAACTGATCGAAACTTGAGTTGAAACTAACGGTTCTTTTCAGAACCACCCCAACTCATTAGAGATAATCAGTACATGGTGTTACTGCAAACCTTTCCATATCGTATTTCCACCATGCAAAGTTTCAAATCCTACTTATAAATTGTATTATAATGATTTAGTAATAACTTGTGAGGTTTACAGAAAAGGGAAATATAAAGACTAACACTTCTGACATATATCATTACAGGTTGCTCTCATTAACCACTAATTTAAGTCAGCTATGGCTTAATTAATTTGGGAGGCTAATCATCCTTACAGCTAAGAGCTGAATTGTGAAGGGCACGGCTACAACATGCCCAAGAAGCAGGCATGCAAGGGCGTCTTTGGAAGCCGGCCACAACCCATTATGACTACGGAGCACAGCCAAATTTCGAAAGTGATAGATTTCTCTTTAAGGAAGGAAAACCGGATGGACTGTTTGCTTAATATCCCTGTCTTGTTTTTCATCTCCAGGTATTGCTCCTAGTTCATCTGTAATCGAACAAGCTAACCTGATTGGTGGATGGTTCTTCGCTTCAGATGGTTCCATCCAATACCTTCTGAATAGTAAGTTCCTTTTTGTTGGATGAGATGAACTTCCACTTAATAACAACAATAAAAAATATTTATAGGGCGCCAAAATCCACCAAAATGAGGTGCTCAAGGCGCACAGGAGGGAACCACACACAGCAAGGAAAATAAGACAGACAGACCACTTTTATATAGCGCAATTCCAAATAATTATCTTTGCACTTCCATCATTAACCCCTCGGCCAGCTCGACATGCCTGACAACGGCCACTTCAAGATGAGGGGCTAAAATTAACTGATTTGAGCTGTCCACATAAATCAACTGCCACAAGGGGCAATTGCCACCTACTTTTGGGGCTAAAACCGGGTTACCTCTTCCACAGTCCATAAGAGTGTAGGCAAGGGTGTCATCCACTAGGAGCCACCTACTCCTGGGGGCTGAAACGGGGTTACCTCTTCCACAGTCCATAAGAGTGTAGGCAAGGGTGTCATCCACTTAGGAGCCTGGCTGGTAGAGCACTGCCTTTATTCCCAACTTTTTGATGCAGCAGTTGTGGTTGTGCCTTGCTCGAGGGCATAAGTGTCATGACTGGGATTCAAATCCACGCTCTGCTGCTGACAACACCAGAGCTTGGGTCTGGTGAACGAAATGGCACAAAATAAACTGCTTGGCCACGGCATGTCACGCCATGCCACGACTGCTTATTCAGGGTTCATAGAGCAGACAAAATAGTGGCAGGCAGTGTTATTCCATTTGTCATAATGAAAGCAAGTAAACAAAATTACTGTAGCAAATTTCATAAGGCCACATAAAAAACAATTTTTTTTTTTGCGGATGGGGGAGGGAGGGAGTTTTTTTTTTTTTTATTTTTTTTTTTAAAAGTTTTGTTGACATGCCAACTATGAAATCAAGAATAAAGAAATCATCACAATCACTATAAAACAGAGGGTTTGTGTGTTTTTGATGTTTTCAATAGTTTTGTCAAACATATTTAACTCCTAGATGACCTTTTCTGTAAACTTTTTCAAACAACTAAGCACAGTGTAGCCCAAGTAAATATTTGAAGAATTGTTCTTGCTTTGCCAACATGAATAAAAACCTTTAAACATCTTTTCAAACCAGTACATTTTGAAAAAAATATCAGCTGATATTTTTATGATTACATTAAACAATAAACAATTTTTTTTTATGTGGCCTAATGGGCACTGTATTACAAATTGCCCAAAATATCAAACTGAAACCCAAACAATGTACTCATCTCGAGTAAAAGCACTATTTATTTAAAAAGTTAATAAATAATGATACCAATTTCTATTTGTTACAGAGTTCTCCTCCTCTAAAACCTTGTACTTGGCTCTTGGTATGGAAGATTCTAGCATTGCTGATAACCAGATTACTGCCTCTAGTAACAACGGTGGATCAAATGCTAATTATGCGAGATTCAACCATAACACTGGTCAGTCCTTCTGTAGTGTCAAGGCGCTTATTTGCCTCTAAACGGGTCCAGATAAAGACAAGTAGAAGTATTGGTCTTACAGAAACTGCCGTCCATTTCACCAAAGTCTTTCTATCTTAGGATTAACCAAAGGACTTTGAGTTAGGTTCCCTATCTGAAGACGGAGACGCATTGAACCCAACCTAAGTTAGGACCAGTTACTCTTTCTAAATCGAGATAGGATATCTATAAAAATAAGGAAATTCCAAGATACATTTATGTGAATTATTATCTTCTTCTTTTCAATTACCTTTCGAAGCATATTAATTTCAAAACAGCGTTAAAAATAAGTATAAAAACAATTCCGGTTCAAACACTCCTTTGAAGCATCAGCTCCTGGATTAATGAATGACTAAAAACCAATTTTACCCGAAATGTAAACAAGCAATATTTTATATATATTTGGTTTGCGGTAACACCATGTGTGTATCTACTTGCCAAGTAGAGTTTGTTCTTAGAGAACCGTCTTTCTTTATTCTACTACGGCAGAGTAGATTTATCGGATGTTCGGGATATAACTGTTCCATGGGTGGATGGTATAGAAATAGGCTGGGACTACTACTTTAGCTTATAGGATCGTAATTAACTGTGCTACTTTGTAGTCAGTTCTTTAATTGGTCTCAACATTTCGACTAGCTTGCTCTAGTCATCATCAATATTTTGTTGAAGTCCCTTCACTACCTTTCTCTTTGTGTAGGTTGGACCGCTGGCACTGCTGATACCGACCAGTACCTACTAATTGACTTCACGGCAAACACTTATATCTCAAAGGTAACTTAAACATTTGGCTTAAAGGCAGTGGATACTATTGGTAATTACCCAAAATAATTATTAGCATAAAAACTTACTTGGTAACGAGTAATGGGGAGAGGTTTATTGTATAAAACATTGTGAGATACAGCTCCCTCTGAGGTTTTTGAGGAAGAGGTAATTTTCCTTGAATTTGATTTCAAGACCTCAGAATTACGTTTGAGTTCTCGAAATGGAGCATCTGAAAGCACACAACTTCCTGAGACAAAGGTGTTTATTCTTTCATTGTTATCTCGCAACTTTGTTGGCAAATTGAGCTCAAATTTTCGCAGGTTTTTATTTATGCATATGTAGAGATACAGCAAGTGAGGAGACTTGTCTTAGACAATTACCAATAGTGTCCGATGTCTTTAAAGGGAAGGTATATATTTTGTAATCACTCTTAATATTAATTGCGACAAAAACTTACACTGTATTCTCAGTACATTCAGGAGCTCTGTGAAAAAAAAACTGCCTCTAGCTACCTGGTAATCTCGGTGGTTTAGTTTGTATGATACTGCTCTAGAATTACAAAGGTGGAGGGTTCGAATCCCAACGAGTAAGCTTGATGTTTTTTGTATGCAATATTTTGCTTTCTACAGGTCATCCTACAAGGAGCATCATCTGACTCATACACAGAGAGTTACTATTTATACATCAGCAGGGATGGAGTGACGTACAACGCGTATAATTACAATGGGGCACAAAAGGTAGGGTGTCAATGCATGCTAACTATTTCTCATGTACTACAATAATAATAATAATAATAGTAGCTTCTTAAAGTGCGCATATCCGTCACACAATGACACTTAAGGCCCGGTCCCATTGCAGCGATAACGAGAACGATAAAGAGGCAAAGAGAATGCAATCCATTGGTTGAATGAGCGTGTGCGTATTCTGCGTGGAGCAATTCAACCAATAGAATGCGTTCTCTTTGCGTCGTGATCGTTTTCGTTATCGCTCCAGTGTGACTCGGCCTTTAAGGCGCTTTAACATACAATTAGTTATGTGGTACTACGTTTGCATTATGAGACCTAATCCTTAGCACCAGATAATGTTTTACAAGGTGCTGTGGCGCAATATGCTGTCAATTATAGTAATCATTAAAATATGCAACGTTCAGGGGTCTTGTCAAAATTAATCCAGGACGGGTATTCGGATAAAAATTCTTCAATGTCGATTCTTCTACAGAACCTGGTTTGACTCATTGAAAGCTACACAGTTCTCTGATGCACTCTAGAGAAAGAACTATATGCCAATGCACCCCGCTGAAGAGTGTTCTGATCGGTGGTTTGACCGGCTGACTAATTTATTATCAATAAACTGGCAATGTATTTTAACTTTTGTGAATATTTACATGATATAATTTTTATGAAGCTGTATATTCTATATTTTGTATATAACTATCTGTTCTCCCTTGTAAATGTCTAGGTGCCAGTGGAAAGTGCATGTAAAAAATCAAGTTTTACAAAATAAAATAAAAATAACATAATTTTGTTTGTTTGTTTAGCTCTTAACTGGTAACACTGGGGATGGCGATTTGTCTGCCGAGGAATACCTCCAGGAACCTCTCTTCGGTCGGTACCTAAAGATTAATCCGCAGAGCTGGACTGGTTCCAAACCTTCCCTGCGTGTTGAGCTGTATGGAGATGAAATCGGTGAGTACCCAACTATTTCAATAAGTTCACAGGCCTAAACACGTTCTGACCCAAATTAATGGTACCCCAATACATCACTGAAATTTGCTTGAATGTATAACATGTGTTCAACATTTAACTTTGAAAAATGTTTCACTTTGTCCAGCTCTCGACACTTGTGATGAGTGGAAGAATAGCGGCTACACAACAGCAGGCCATTATTTTGTGCAGCGAACATCCGAGTCATCGTCCGTTACTGTTGTGTACTGCGAATTTACCAAAGGTAAGAACTCTAGCTGTATTTAGTTTCTTGCCAAATAGCTCTTTCAGGTCTGTGATTTCTCAATTGTCAAGTTTCCCTTTTGCCCTTTTCTTAAACAAGCCCCTTTTCAGCATTCTTTGTTATAAATGCCATTAGTTATCTGTTACATATTAATTTTGTTTTACCCTTACACCGATGTGTTTGCACTGTACACTCAAAAATTTTGTGAGTTCGATGAAAGAAATCTCTGGCATATTAATGAGGTGGGGTTCTAACCGACGACCGTTGCAATTCTAGAGCAGTGAAAGAATTCTCAAAATGCATTTAACTATCCAAACAATGCTGTTCTTCTTACCAAGTAAATTTTTATTGCAATTCATTTTCAGAGTCATTACCAGCAGACCACTTAAACTGATAAATGTTGTTTCTTCCTTCTTTTTTTTGTGTGCAGCCTTTACAAGTTGTTCTGACTATGCAACTGCAGGGTTTACCGATGATGGCTACTTCCTAATCTATCCCCAAGGAACGGGAATCGGCCTACTGGTCAGATGCTCGTTCAGCAGTCTCGTAAATATTGAAGCTCATGTTACTGTAAGTGAAAATTTATTTTCAAGTTTTAAGTGGGGAATATGTTAATCCTAACCTTCCTATAGTAGTGAAAATGTTTCATCAGCATGGCTCATCAGGCTGGTGTTTAAATCCATTGTCATTAATAATAATAATAATAATAACAAATTCTTGTACAGCGCATTTTACAATAACCATATCAATGATTTTTTTTTTACAGTAGTGCCCTGGTCATTGGGCCAATAACGTCTCTTTAATCTTTCTCAGCTCCCAATAGGGAGTATACAGCCCTGAGCTGCCGTGGCGCTCCAAAGGCTTTTCATTCACAATATCAACCTCTACCCTCGCAGGTACCCATTTATACCCCTGGGTGAAGAGAAACAATTATAGTAAAGTATCTTGCTCAAGGACACAAGTGTCACGACCGGGATTCGAACCCACACTCCGGTGACTTAGCACCAGAACTTGAATTCGATGCTCTTAACCACTCGACCATGACACTCTACAATTGGCATGAGGGTGTCTCAATCTCCTCCAGACAGGATATCAATCCATTGCAAGTTACTCCCTATAACTAGATCTCACCGGTACCAGTTCCTACTCCTGGGTGGAGAGCAGCAATTATGATAAAGTACCTTGCTCAAGTGCCTTGTACAGGAGCAAAGCTGTTGGAATGGCTCTTTGATCTGCAATCATCTCAGCAAAGCAAGAGTGAGAAAGCCTGAAAGCAGTAAACATAGGATGTCGATCAGTGCCGAGCGGTTAAGAGCACCGAACTCTCATCAGCAGAGTGTGGGTTGGCGTTCCGGTAGTGACACTGTGTCCTGAAGCAAGACACTTAACCATTGCTTCGTCCTTCGAATGGGAAGTAAAGCTATAAGCCCTGTGTGTTGTAAAAACTATCAACGCACAAAAAAAAGAAGAAGACATTACACACTTGTCACAAAGAGAAAGTGTTCGCCCCGGACGGTCTAAGCAGGTTATTTCTTTAATCATGAAGGCTGCACTAGAAAGAAGAAGAAGAAGAAGTAATGTTATATTGTTATGTCCTTGTAGATGACTCATGACAGGATAGGCGGGGTTACACTCAGCAGCAGCTCTTCCTCACCAGGATCTGTCGTCCACACCTTGGATTACGGAAACTCGGTTGACATCGGTGAGTGCCTAAGAGTAATGGACCATTGCCACCCTTTAGTGGTCCTTGTTTGTGGTGTCACACGCTTAAAAAGCACCCTCACTTGGGTAAAAAAGCACCATTATTGTGGTTTAAGGAGGCAAATAATTGGACTGTAGCTGTTCTTTGTGCATTAAAACGTGTGCTTGAGCTCAGCTTCCTTGTAGCGTTTCTCGCTATACAAGGGCTCATGCGCAACAAAGTAATTGGTGTACATTTTTGGTATGAAACGAAGGATGCCTCATAAGTGAACTTTAGTCACTGTAGCTCGTCACAAGCCTAAGGAAACCTGTAAACAAGGGTGCTTGCTATGTGATCCAGAAACCCTGAAGTTAACCTCTATTCTTCCATGATAAGTGTTATGGGTTCTTTTACGTGCACTACAACTCCTAGTTCACAGGACATCCCACTGCTTAATGTTCCATCCAAAGGACAAAGCATTGTCTTTCAGACTCTTTCGAACAACTCTCTTAAAGACAGTGGACACTATTGGTAATTGTCAAAGACCAGTCTTCTCACATGGTGTTTCTCAACATATGCATAAAATAACATACCTGTGAAAATTTGAGCTCAATTGGTCATTGAAGTTTCGGAAATAATGAAAGAAAAAACACAATTGTCACACAAAGTTGTGTGCTCTGAGATGCTTGATTTCGAGACCTCAAAATCTTATTCTGAGGTTTTGAAATCAAATTTGTGGAAAATTACTTCTTTCTCGAAAACCATGTTAATTCAGAGGGAACCGTTTCTCACAATGTTGTATACCATCAACCTCTCCCCATTACTTGTTAACAAGTAAGGTTTTATGCTAATAATTATTTTGAGTAATTACCAATAGTGTCCACTGCCTTAAGAAAGACTCTGCTAAGGTCAAAGGGTCAGGCCGTTAACTATTTTTTGCAGTACGCTATCAATCCTTGTGGTTGGTAAATTGTTTCTAACAGCTTATTCTCATTTTTCATTGAAATAACATCCTTCATCTTTTACTTTCTCATCAGCTGATATAACCGCCATGGCAGCTGCGTCATCATTCTGTTACCAGTATCTCATCTACGAGAGCAACAAGGCCAAAATATGGGACAGTGGCACTCAGAATGTGTGGTGGGAGGACAATGCGGGTAACAAGATGGCGTACTGGGCCGGTGCTGACCCGTCTGGCTCCAGTGGTTGTCGTTGTGGCCAGCTCAGTAACTGCGTCGATGACGATGAAAAATGCAATTCGGACTCTGAAATTAACGACCCAGCGTTCGACGGAGGCTACATTACAGATAAAAGGTAATTACCAGGGATGAGATTGTTCAGACTTCTGGCTGAATTCAGACTTTTTATGTCGGCCTGGTGAAGAAAATTAGACAATATTTGTTTCTCCAAATAAAGAAATCCTGCTCATTGGTCTACTTCTCTAGTGCTTTGGATGCTGTTTCCAAAAGCTCCTTGGAATCTATAACCCTAGGGGTTACCAAATGGTAGAAATGCCATCATTTCAACATACCTTTGAATTTGTATCCAAGTTTCAGACTATTTTGTACTTAGTAATGACTATCGCCCCTGTAACCACCAAGGCCCAGTTTCACAAAGGCTGCTTATTAACTTTGAAAAGTAGCTAAACACAACAAAATTATGCTTACCGGCGCACTATAAGTGTTCATATTATTATTATTGATTACGTTTTACTTGATTCTATTTCTTTCTGCAGTGTTCTTCCGGTGACATCAGTTAAACTTGGAGGTTTTGATGGCTCTAATTCTGCCACTTATAGTTTGGGAGAACTATCCTGCCTTGAGGCTGGTATGTATTTGTGAATCACTTATTAAAATATAACCTGAGTTTGCCTGTAGGACAAACTTTGGTTGGTACTTCACTGGTTTTGGAATTGAGCAAGATCTTTCTCAAGTATTGTTTGAAGTTTTGCATGGTGTGGATAAATAGGAAGAAACTATGAATAAATAATAAACTAGCGGGTACAACCCCATGTGTAAATCTCTTGTGTGGGAGTGTTGGTCTCGACGTTTGAAACAGTATAATTTGCTTTCTTCTGAAGACGATCAGTATACTGTTTGAAATGTCAAGACCACACTGGCTCTTTTCAGAGCCAACACTCCCACAAAAGAGATTTACACATGGTTGTACCTGCAAGTTTACTATTTATTTATAGATTCTTCCTAAGATCTTTCTTGTCTGATCAAAATTTCAAGATGCGAAACAAGTGGTTTTGGGTCTCACTGCCTGTAAAACTTTCACAAATATCGACAAAATTTCACAGGTTCTTGTCCATATTGTAAAGTGTTTGGACTCAGTGTTGAACCTTTAATATGAAAGCAAATTGATTTAAGAAAAACGACCGAAGGCGTCTTGAGAAATCAAATGAGAAACAGTAGGTTTTTCTCTCTGCTCTTTTCATTTTGGTTATTGGACACCAGCTTAGGCTTATGGGTCAGGATCCCTTGCCTTTGGGAAGTGGGTTCCAGGGTGAATGTTGATATTACAACTACTTTACTTATAACAGCTGACACGTTGGTACAAACTGTTTCCGGCCACTGTTGTATTTTATCACAAAATACACTATTGACCCAGTTTGATGGCCAATAGGTTTCTGTGTAAACACTGCATCGCCTAAAATGCACACTCACTGAATAACGCATAGTGACATTGACCACCAAAATGACGCAATTGTTCTATGATTTTAGTTATACCAAAAGGTTTAAACAATACTTTCTGCTTAAAGGCACTGGGCACTATTAGTAATTACTTAAAATTATTGTTAGCATAAAAACTTTCTTGGTAACAAGCAATGAAGAGCTATTGATAGTATAAAACATTGTAAGAAACGGCTCCCTCTGAAGTAACGTAGTTTTCAGGATAGAGGTTTAGATGAAGCACACAATTTGTTGAACAAGGGTGTTTTTTTCTTTATTCTCTTGCAACTTCAATGACCAATTGAGTCCAACGTTTCACAGGTTTGTTATTTTATGCGTATGTTAGATTGCACCAAGTGAAAATACTGGTCTTTGACAATTACCAAAGGTGTCCAGCGCCTTACTGTCTGTGGAGACTGAAGCCAGACCGCTAATAAACACATATCCGAACTCAATTAATAATATCTTTCTATATACATGGCTTTTTATTGGCAGCGAGTGCTCTCCCTGCATCCTGCCAAGCAGCCTTCAATGCCGGCGACACCACACCTGGTCTGTACCTACTCGACCCTGATGGAAATGGACCACTTAATCCTGTTATTGGTATGATCTTAAGTCATTTTGTAAACAAACTTAATCTTAAATCATTGCGGTACCCGCTGCAACTGCCTTTAGTTACCGGGCAATCTCAGTGTCTAGTTGGTATGGCACTGCTGTAGAATTGCAAAGGTCATGGGTTCGAAACCCACCTGAGTAATATGCCTGTGATTTTTTTTCACAGAACTCAGGAAAGTATACAGTGCTAACACACATCGGTGTAAGGGTAATCCCTTTTTTTTTTTTTTTTTTTCCCCCGATGCAAATT
Source organism: Asterias amurensis (assembly GCF_032118995.1). Taxonomy (NCBI): domain Eukaryota; kingdom Metazoa; phylum Echinodermata; class Asteroidea; order Forcipulatida; family Asteriidae; genus Asterias; species Asterias amurensis. The sequence goes on along the minus strand of NC_092667.1, from coordinate 5,722,267 downwards.
TAACATCTATTGAACTATCAACTTGTAACTTGTTTTTTATTTGGGTTGAACAAAAAACATTACTATAGCGGGATTTGAACCTGCCAACTCTGGATGACTGTGCAGGAACATGTCATTTTACACCTTTTTAACGTGATGATATATTTTTTGTCCATTCTTGTTCTTGATAGCTCAATGCTCCGAGATTGGGAACGCCATTGTCACGGAAATTACCCACGACTTTGTAGGTAGCGTTGAGATAGTTGAATATTCTGGAGCAGGATCGTTTGCTAAAGACATCTCTTACACAGGAGACATACCCTCCCTAATTGCTATGGTTGCATCGTCCACCGCCTGCTCTCAGTATCTCGAGATGAGATGCTTTGGTGAGAATTTGTTATTATTTATTTATTCTATTTGTTTATTATTAAGAAGCAAATGTGAACAATAGCCCAACAGACATTAACAGGGTCAATGAACACTAGACCACACTGAAGGCTCTTAAAGGCACTGGATAGTCCTTAGTTACGACTAGTCCTAGGAGTTATTAAAAACTTTAGGCTAGTCCTAAGTTAGGGCGAGTAACTCAACCTCACTCAAGATAAGACTAGTCCTAACTCTTTGTGAAGTCCAACCCTGGAGAGATGCAGAAGAAATAAAGGCTTACATAGATGGCAATTTAAGCACAAAAATAAGTTTTCAGATGAGTTTTGAAGCTGGTATATGTAGTGACTTGTCGGAGATTGGGAGGAAGTTCATTCTATAGTGCTTGGCAACAGTGTGAGTAGGATCGAGTGACCCATGAGTGGTGTATATTTGGAATATGCTGTTGATTGGTTGATTTTTAATGTTTACAGAAGCGAAACTCTTGAGAGGTGATGAATCATGGTGGGTGAGCAGTGATGGAACAAAGAAAGACCACTGGTCCGGCACAACGATGTCTGGAAAATGTGCATGCGGCGCTACAGGCTCTTGCTATAAAGACAGTAGAAACTGCAATTGTGACGAAGGCGCGTCCTACTGGATGCAAGACAAGGGTTACATCACTTCTAGGACTGACCTGCCAGTGTCTCAGATCCGGGCTGGGGACACATCTTCTAGCAAGCTGGGCTTCATAACACTCGGCAGTTTGAAGTGTTATGAAAGAGGTGAGTGGGATAAACACCATTAGCGCTGTCACAACCAACCCAATGGGGTTTTGGTTGCAACAGAGAAAAGCGCTGCATAATTATTACTAATGCTATTTCAAGATTGTATTTACAAATTAATATAATTTATTTACAAAACATTTCCTTTGACATAACCATACATACATAAGTGGCAACCGTTTAAGCTACAAAATTTCACACTTCAAAATCTTACAAATTCAATCCCCGATGCAAACCTTCATCTAGTAAATTGCTGCGGTACCCGCTGCTCAAATATAGGATTCGAACCACCTCTAGCTACCGGGCAATCTCGGTGGTCTAGTTGGTAAGACATTGCTCTACAATTGCAAGGGTCGTGGGTTCAAATCCCACCCGAGTAAAATGCCTGTGATTTTTTTGTTCACAGAGCCCGTGAAAGTATACAGTACTTACACACATCGGTGTATATGGGTAAAACCAAAATTAATATTCGTTATCCCTGATGCAAATCTTCATCTTTTAAATACAATCCTCAAAAGTCATACTAAAGTTTGATCCCTTGATGCTTTTCTAATCTGTCTTTGTAGTTGGTCCGTTGGTTCAGACGTGTTATGACGTGAAGCAGAGCGGAGAAACAACTAACGGTTACTACTTGCTTGATCCTGATGGAGCAAGCGGAACGGATGCATTTATAGGTAAGTAAAACCCGTTTCAGACAGGCTTGATAGAGTCGCGCCGAACCAAAAGATTAGGAGTGACTCTTGGTCGACCCAAATGAATTTTGGTTTCAGACAGGCTGACTTAGCATAACATTTACATTGGCTCGGCTCATTAAAAAATCAACGTCTGAAACCAAGTCACTCCAGAACCGTTCGGAACTACTGCAACAGTCGATCTTTCGACTTCTAGCCGGTCCAGTCGCAACTGTTTCAGACGTCGATCTCTTCATATACTTAATTCAGAATTGGTTTGGCGCGACTCTGGACTACCTATCTGAAACTGGTGTTAGACCATCAAGCCTGATATTCTTCTTCTTATTAATATTTTGAATTGAAATATTCTTAGATGAACCAAGTGAGAAAAATATTGAATCGACTTGAAACACATTTTGCCTTCTCGTACACAGAGGCCTTCTCATAGACTGGTTACTAAACTAGACTGGATATTAATACGACAGATAGATGATGGGCTTGTGCCTTTGATTAAAGCCATTGGACCCTTTCGGTAAATAGTATTGTCCAAGGCCCACACTTCGTGTATCACAACTTCTATATCAAATAACAAACCTGTGAAAATTTAGGCTCAATCGGTCATCGGAGTCGGGAGAAAATAACGGGAAAACCCACCCTTGTATCCGTGCGTTTCGCCGTGTCATGACATGTACGTGTTTAAAATAAATCTGTAACTCTCACTATCGAGAATTGATATTGTTTTACTGTTTTCTCAAAAAGTAAAGCATTTCATGGAATAATATTTCAAGAGAAGTCTTTCACCACTACCTTCTGTAAACCCTGTTAGTTATTTGTAAATCTGTGAACTTTTTTTTTCTGTACCGAAAGGGTCCAATAGCTTTAAACAAGCATAGAACTTGACACGCATTCAGAGTGTGACATGAGAAAGATAATTCCTACGTTTTTTATAAAAAGTGTTACATACTAATTGTGGACACGAGAACAAAAGAAGTCCACATAAGTCCACTTGAAACACTCTGTGGACTTACACCTGTCCACACAGTGTTTTGGACAGTGTTGAAGAACATGGCATGAGAAGATATTTGGCTACTTGGGGATGTTTTTGTTTAAGCGTTACATACTATGTGTAGACCTGAGAACAAAAGAAGTCCATATATGTCTACTTGAAACACTCTGTGGACTTACACCTGTACACACAGTGTTTTGGACAGTGTTGAAGAACATGGCATGAGAAGATATTTGGCTACTTGGGGATGTTTTTGTTTAAGTGTTACATACGATGTGTAGACCTGAGAACAAAAGAAGTCCATATATGTCTACTTGAAACACTCTGTGGACTTACACCTGTCCACACAGTGTTTTGGACAGTGTTGAAGAACATGTTTTTTCATAAAGGCACAGAGGAATGTCCACAGAGTGTATGCAACACAGAACTGTGGGCTTATGGGATCACCCTTATGGGGTCTATTAGATAATTTAACAATGGACCCCATAAGAAAATTCTTTGTTCCACAAATATCTTTCTCCTGTCATATTCATGGCACAATTCCATCAAATATTTTCCAGATTCCTTTCTATTACTGAGTTTCCTGAACACACAACATACAATGATATACATTCTAAATGCAGAATTGCATCTTGACATTTTGAACTTGTGTCGTATTGTTGACCTTCGGATGATGCAATTGTTTTTGCCCACTTTACAGCTGAGTGCGACTTGAACTTTAACTCCACCCACGCCGTGACCATCTACAATCACGATAGCGAGAGCCGTGAGCATGTGGTTGACGTTTCCGGCAAAAAGGACTACATCCGATCTGTGGTGTATGAGAACATGGATGTTGAGCAGCTGGAGTCCCAATTCACTCTTGCGTCCAGCGACTACTACCAAACTTGCAAACAGTATATTAAATATGAATGCTACGGTAAGCAGCCCAGTGGACAACTCTGGCTTTTTAGTTTTGGTGAAAGCTCCATCGATATTACGGGAAAGCTCTTTTAAAGAATTTCAGAGTTTGCCAAATATTCATCCTTTTCTGTGAGCGAGTATGATTTTGTTGAATTACTTGGGTCAGATAGCAGGGCTCAATTTTATAGAGCTGCGAAGCACAAAAACTTGCATAGCATGAAATTTCTTGATAATTTTGAACAAGATTACCAACCAAATTTCCATTTGTTGCATGCGCCGTAGCACCTTGTAAACCATTATAAGGTGCTAAATAATTGGGTCTCAAAACTCATCACTGCAATTACCTATCTTTCTGAAAGTTTGTATATACTCAGCGCCTTGAGTACCTTGTTTGGTAGATACGTGCGCTATATAAGACTTTGATATTATTATTATATTATTATATTGCTTGTTCCTGGTATTCAGCTGTTGTTGTTTTTATCCTGAAAATCACATTGAAATTTGGTTGGTAATCCTGTTTTTATCAAGGAAGAAATGTCATGCTCAGCAAATTTTTGTGCTTAGCAGCTCCATGAAATTGGACCCTGAGTAGTTTATCAATAATTTGGCCTGTAAATCAGCAATGTATAAACAAAAACCAATCTATGGCTGGCTATCCTTGAGAATTGGAAGATCTGTAGACCTTGATTATGCTAAAGCCTTTTCCTTCTCCGATTCCTCAGGCATCTTAAATCACAACTTGGTACAACAAGGGTGTTTTTATTTTCATTATGCTCTAGCAACTTCGATGACCAATTGAGCCCAAATGTTCACAGATTTGTTATTTTATGAATATGTTCGTTTAACACCAACTAAGGATACTGGTAGTGACCAAACAATCCAGTAGTGGTAGCATTTAAAGGCAGTGGACACTATTCGTATTTACTCTAATTAATTATTATCATCAAAACTTACTTGGTAACGAGTAACGGGGAGCTGTTGATAGTATAAAACATTGTGAGAAACGGCTCCCTCCAAAGACTGGTCTTTGACAATTACCACTAGTGTTTAGTGTCTTTAAGGTGATAGGTGCACAATTTATTTGTTTCCTTCGTCCTCAGATGCACGTCTTCTTGATAGCTCCACTTCGGAATGGAAGACATTCAAAGGAGAAAGCAAGACGTACTGGGGAGGTGCCAACGGGCAAGACCTCTATTGCTCCTGTGGACTTGATGGAACATGTATCGGTAAGCCAAACAGTTTTCATCATCAGCAGGTCGAGCATGCTTGGCTTTCTTAGAAACATTTCTTCCATCTTTCTCTGCATTTGGTAGATTTTCGAACCTGCATCCAGTATCCTCCATCAATCTGTCAATATAGGTCTTCTTTGGGCGTCCTGGTGTTTGTGGTTGGGTTTCCAAAGTAGAACTGCCCCAGCGAGTTCCTCTTTGCTGAGCCAGGAATGGCCAGCAAATCGCATTCTTTGTTGCCAAATGGATTTGGTGATTCATGGTATTTTGCCATATAAATCTTTAATTGAAAGAAGTAGTAATCGTCAGTCTATACTAAACAGATATTAGAGTAGTAATTTAGATCCGTTATAGTTTGAAGAAGTATCAGGATTCCTCATAAATCTGTGGAGTGACATGGCCGAGCGGTTAAGAGCACCCAGTCTGGTGTTTGGCTCTTGTGTCCTTGAGCAAGATACTTTTACCTCAGTTGCAGACCAGCCAACCTGTACGCATTTTCCATACCATGTATGCATTTTTACATCCAAGTAAGATGGTACAAGGTATTACGCAGAAAATATGCAAAGTCTATATCTCGGTGTTTTAAAACAGAGCATGAACTATATTGTCAAGTTATTTGCATGCTGAGTAAGTTGCTAAAAATTTCTTACAACTTTTTGCCCCGTGAGTTAATAGCATCTATGACCATTAAATAAATAGTTCAACTACATGTAGAATGAATTGGTCCATAGTTTTTTTCTGACTGACCACCAACAAAAGCATGTAGTTGGGCTTCTGGGTTATGCCGCTGTGCCCTGCGCTACTGGTTCATGTCGCTGCGCTAATGTGGTATTAAACCAAAACTGACTCGTTAAGTATAACACGCTGGCTTCAGCAAAGGTTCTTATTGAAGTTTTGTTCTCATACTGTTCTCCAAAGATACCAATAAATTATGTAACTGTGACAGCCAGACAGCATCTTGGCTTGAAGACGATGGTTATCTGATTGACTACTTGGACGAAGTCCTCCCGGTCACCCAGCTTCGTTTCGGTGATACAGGAGGTGGGGTCGGCAGTGAAGAAGGGTACCACACACTGGGCAAGCTAATGTGTTACGTTTCAGAAAGTGAGTATTGAGAACACTAGGGATAGACGAGTCAAAACATCTCACAGAAAGCGCAATGGCGTGCGAGCGTTGCTGTAGCTTAGGGAAGCGCGCGCGTCATGTGTTTTTTTTTAGTTTGATTTCTCAACAGATGCTGGCGGATGATGTGACAGTGAGAGAGATTCTTCATGGGAGTCGTGAACATGGAGTCAGCAGCATCACAGCAGCTCTATTCAGCCTGGATTGAGGGCCCAGGACACTCCCTGGATTGAGGGCCCAGGACACTCCCTGGATTGAGGGCCCAGGACAACGCCACGACTTGGTACAGAGGACTCAATGGCCTTCTTTTAGCGAACTCAACTGTCTGGATTTCTATGGCAATGATGACGTCAGGAGGAGCCGCGATCAGCAAGGAGACTAAGCTCATGGGGTATTACTTTTATGGTAAGATGTGGGTTTAAGAGGGAAGTTTCTGGAGGACGTGACAGCCATTGGTTGACTAAATGTGCGCACTTGAACTTGCTCCTGGCTCCTGTGTTCTTGAATTTTATAAACTTGAAAGAATGTTATTAGATATTATGTTCGGTGCTTTTAACTGCTTGACGACGACACGCCAAATATCTTAATTTGGGGTTTATCTGAAGAAAAATTGAGTGAGACTTGAACCTGCGACTTTTCCCTCTGTATTAACTTGCCGATGCTCGCCAATTGAGCTATCTTAACCTGAGGTCGCCGTGAGGTTACCCTATCGACAGGGTGCCAATCAGTAGCCATTCAACCTGTAACTGCTATCTATCCAGGGATGCTTCTTTTGGTTGTAAATATCAAGTAATAAATCTTACTGCGTACTAAGTTGTTTCATAAATATTTTTGTTTCTGATTCTTTTCAGCACAATTACCTATCAACCTGTGTCTGCCTGGACAAACTGCTGGATTAACCAAGCCCCGGAGCCAACATCAACTATTCAATTACAGACCTTTATCACAAAGTAGTCATCTTGTCCCCTCAAATGACCCTTGCTTATGCCTAGACAAACATTGGAGCACCAACATGATGGACTGCATTGATGGCCATTTTGCATTGGCGGTCTTCATTGAGTTTCATATTATAATATTAGCAGCAGCGATTAAAATCACAGAAAAAAACTTACTATTTCATGCAAACAACGATTTTGATTCGATGACTATTCTGTGATAAGGGTTTGGAGTTGAAGCGACTGTCGAATCTGGATGTAGTGTTCTCTTTAAATTCTGTAATATTTTCCACATTGATTTTTTACTGATAATGCGCAACCTGACGCACACTTTACCGTATAACCCCCTATCAATCTACGAAAACAGTGAAAAGGAAACAATGACAGAAGAGAAAAGTCTGCTCGACCCTGCATTTCAACCCTTGAAATTCGTAAAAAAAAAAAAAAATTGAATGAATGTACTTATCAGGAACAAGTGTAAGAAATCACTTCTGTTAAAGGGGCTTGGTTGTCATGATCAAAGCATGCCTTAGGCTATACATGGAGTTATGAATTCTCACCAAGTTACTGTTTGTGTCCTCCCTCCTTTTGTATCATGTCTATTCAGAGCGCATGTTTTCTCTTTAACTGAGAGTTCAGAAATCCTTGTATGACCTGGGTGCTTTGATCGTGACCACACAGCCCCTTTAAACGTTTGGTATTGCCCTTTAAATTTCTACCTTAGTATGTTCGGATGCTTGGCAAAAGACTGGTTGAAATTGGAATTAATAAACCAAAGTGTCTTAATTTTAAATGAAAACATGATGATGTTCCCTCTGAATGTTTCTTTAATGTGCTACTTTGTTGTTTTATGTCCAGGCATGATAATTGTCCTTCTTAAGTCTAATTTTCAATATTTAGACTCTCAGAAAAACAGTTTTTTTTTTAAGCCTGAATTGTTTTTAATACCGCAGGAAATGTTCAGCAGCCTTTTTACTCGAGGAAGTTTCCTTCTTTTTCCCGATGTGCCAATTATCATGCCTGTGCAAGTTTAAACCCCTTGCAGTTTTTTTAATCAAAAATTCTTGCTAAAAAAGGCCAATTTTTAAAAAAGTGCCCCAAAAATTAAATGGTCCAAAATCAATCAAGAAAGCAAGTTTAACCCCTTGTATTTTCTTTAACCAAAAATTCTGGCTAAAAAGGCCCATTTTTAAAAATTGGCCCAAAAATGAAATGGTCCCAAATCAGTTAAGAGAGCAAGTTTAAGCTCTTGCAGTTTTTTAAACAAAAAATTGTAGCTCAAAAAAGCCCATTTTTTAAAATTGGCCCAAAAATCTAATGGTCCCAAATAAGTCAAGAAAGCAAGTTTAACCCCTTGCAGTTTTTTTAACCAAAAATTCTGGCTCAAAAAGGCCCATTTTTAAAAATTGGCTTAAAAATGAATTGGCCCCAAATCAGTCAAGAGAGCAAGTTTAACCCCTTGCAGTTTTTTAAACAAAAAATTGTGGGTAAAAAAAGCCCATTTTTTAAAATTGCCCCAAAAATCTAATGGTCCCAAATAAGTCAAGAAAGCAAGTTTAACCCCTTGCAGTTTTTTTAACCAAAAATTCTGGCTCAAAAAGGCCCATTTTTAAAAATTGGCTCAAAAATGAATTGGCCCCAAATCAGTCAAGAGAGCAAGTTTAACCCCTTGCAGTTTTTTAAACGAAAAATTCTGGCTCAAAAAGGTCCATTAGTAAAAATTGGCCCGAAAATAAAATGGCCCCAAATCAGTCAACAGAGCAAGTTTTACCCCTTGTAGTTTTTTGAACCAAAAATTCTGGCTCAAAAAGGCCCATTTTTTAAAATTGGCCCAAAAATCTAATGGCCCAAAATCAGTCAAGAGAGCAAGTTTAGCCCCTTGCAGTTTTTTAAACAAAAAATTGTGGCTCAAAAAAGCCCATTTTTAAAAATTGGCCCAAAAAATTAATGGTCCCAAATAAGTCAAGAAAGCAAGTTTAACCCCTTGCAGTTTTTTAAAGAAAAAATTCTGGCTCAAAAAGGCCCATTTTTTAAAATTGGCCCAAAAATATAATGGTTTCAAATAAGTCAAGAAAGCAAGTTTAACCCCTTGCAGTTTTTAAAAGAAAAAATTCTGGCTCAAAAAGGCCCATTTTTAAAAATTGGCCAAAAAATGTAATGGTCCCAAATAAGTCAAGAAAGCAAGTATAACCCCTTGCAGTTTTTTAAACAAAAAATTCTGGCTCAAAAAAGCCCATTTTTAAAAATTGGCCCAAAAATTTAATGGTCCCAAATAAGTCAAGAAAGCAAGTTTAACCCCTTGCAGTTTTTTAAAGAAAAAATTCTGGCTCAAAAAGGCCCATTTTAAAAAATTGGCCCAAAAACGAAACGGTCCCAAATTAATCAAGAAAGCAAGTTTAACCCCTTGCAGTTTTTTTACCAAAAAGTCTGGCTCAAAAAGGCCCATTTTTAAAAATTGGCTCAAAAATGAATTGGCCCCAAATCAGTCAAGAGAGCAAGTTTAACCCCTTGCAGTTTTTTAAACGAAAAATTCTGGCTCAAAAAGGTCCATTTGTAAAAATTGACCCGAAAATAAAATGGCCCAAATCAGTCAACAGAGCAAGTTTAACCCCTTGCAGTTTTTTGAACCAAAATTTCTGGCTCAAAAAGGCCCAATTTTAAAAATTGGCCCAAAAATGAAATGGTCCCAAATCAGTTAAGAGAGCAAGTTTAACCCCTTGCAGTTTTTTAAAGAAAAAATTCTGGCTCAAAAAGGCCCATTTTTAAGAATTGGCCCAAAAATGAAATGGTCCCAAATCAGTTAAGAGAGCAAGTTTAACCCCTTGCAGTTTTTTAAACAAAAAATTCTGGCTCAAAAAAGCCAATTTTTAAAAATTGGCCCAAAAATTTAATGGTCCCAAATAAGTCAAGAAAGCAAGTTTAACCCCTTGCAGTTTTTTAAAGAAAAAATTCTGGCTCAAAAAGGCCCATTTTTAAAAATTGGCCCAAAAACGAAACGGTCCCAAATTAATCAAGAAAGCAAGTTTAACCCCTTGCAGTTTTTTTACCAAAAATTCTGGCTCAAAAAGGCCCATTTTTAAAAATTGGCTCAAAAATGAATTGGCCCCAAATCAGTCAAAAGAGCAAGTTTAACCCCTTGCAGTTTAAAAAAAAATAAAATTTTGGCTCAAAAAGGCCCATTTGTAAAAATTGGCCCGAAATGAAATAGCCCTAAATCAGTCAACAGAGCAAGTTTAACCCCTTGCAGTTTTTTGAACCAAAAATTCTGGCTCAAAAAGGCAATTTGTTAAAAATTTGCCCAAAAATCAAATGGTCCAAATTAGTCAAGAGAGCAAGTTTAACCCCTTGCAGTTTTGGTGCTTTATGCAAATTATTTCCTGGAAGTCCCGAGAGTCCAAGAATCATGGCTCAAAAAGGCCCATGGAAAACAAAATTAAAAGCAACAATGTCCATTGATTTTGTCCAATGAGGAGGATTTTGTGCTTTATGCAAATTATTTACTGGAAGTCCTGAGAGTTGCATGATCACGTGCTACGAGGCACTGCTCATTGACGTTTTATACCACTTTTGTTAGCAATTTTCTTGCCTCATCTAAACGAAAACTTTCATGTTTTGTTTTCATTTGGGTTGCTGCAACTTCCGATAAAACAAAACAAATCAGAATTTGTTGTGACCAAATGATGAAGACTGGCCAATGAAAACGACTGTTTCAAAAGCAAATCCTGAAAGCCGTTGATCATGTGACTTCAAACAAGCGCGCATGCAGTACTTCTCAGTTTCAGAGTCAAAATGGACGGCGTCACACGTCTCTATTCCGTCGGTTCTTTAGTGGCCAACAAAATGACGTTTTTACGGACTTCTAATGACAACAACTACCACAAACGGGTGATGGTGAGTTACTTATTTGTTTGTGATAATGGTGATACTGATAAACAGGATTTATCATGGAGAATTTGACTCGTTGATTGATACAAACTGCCATGCCATGTACTGCACAATACCCCATAGCCCCGGTAGGACGTCCGGGTAAACCGGTGAATTCAAACCTGGGCCGATGAATTCTCCAAACCTTTTCTTTCTTCAATCAGGAGCGAATGCATTGTACAAATTCAATAGCCTTAATTCCTACTCTTGCAAATTTGACAGGATTACCGACTCTAAATAGTTCAACTAAAACGGAAACCCCACATCACTCCAAGCCAGTGGCGTGGCCATTTTTCTTTTGCTCGAAGTCGACCATGGACTTAAACTTTGATCGAATTTAAAAGTGAGGGCCATAGATTGGTAAATAGGAAAAATAAAGGACAATGAAAACTTTGCACTTATTCATAGATTTTTAGAACTGAACTTCTTTAGAAGTAACAGGCAGATAATTCATGCATGAATCCTATTCTCTGATTTCTGAGGGTTGGTGCCCGTGTTTGAATGCTGCTGATACGTGGGTTAGGGTTAGGGTTAGGGTTGAAATCAATACAACTGTTTTGTGTTTTGTTATCTGAAACTACTATTGTGTTTCATTACTTGTAAAGCTTACTATAGCATCATATTGTTCTGTGTGTGTCTGTTTCAGTGACGGCTGTCGTTTACAGAGAGATCTAGCCGTCAAGTGATGAGACCTAATAATGCCGAGACCTGCAAACATCAATGTACAGTATCTGGTAAATGAACTGCTCTCTCCGTTAAAAAAGGTTAGTGCATAAAATATTTCATAATTTACTTATTATAATTTCTTAATGTATTTCCACCTAGTACATAAGCAGGCCTGTAACAAGAAAAAGCGGGAAGCACCCCCCCCCCCCCCGGCAATTTTTTTGTAAGAATACCCAGTTTTTAAAACGATTGCTTTGTATTTAATATTGTGATAATGTGTTTAATAGATGTTAAATTTGCATCGGGGATAAAGAATATTAATTTTGGTTTTTACCCATACACCAATGTGTGTTAGCACTGTATACTCAGTACTTTCCCGAGTCCTGTGAAAAAATATCACAGGCATGTTACTCGGGTGGGATTCGAACCCATGACCCTTGCAATTCTAGAGCAGTGTCTTACCAACTAGACTACCGAGGTTGCCCGGCAGCTAGAGGCATAATGTGTTATCCATTACATTCCGATTAACAGTTAATCCGCGAATAGTTTTTCGGGGTTGGTGTCCAAGTGTGAATGCTGTTAAAGCGAGGATGGACTAAACTCTTTTGCAAACACCATGTCAGTTTTGTTGTAATCCCAAACTACTCTTGTGCTTCATTACCTGTTACTTGAAACTAACTATAGCTTTATATTGTTCTCTGTGTGTCTGTTACAGCAACGACTGTCGTCTCCGACGAGATCTTGCGATCAAGTGATGAGACCTAAGATGCTGAGACCTGCAGTTGACAAGCCTCATACATCGATGTACAGTAAATGAACTGCTTCCTCCGTTAAAAAAAGGTTAGTTCAGAAAATATTTCATGTTGTAGTTCTACCTATTGTTGTACACTAGCAGGCCCGTAATCAGAAAAGGGGAGACGGCTCCCCCCCCCCCCCCTCAAAAAGGGGAAAAAGGCGCATTCTATGCAGCGGAATTTTTTGTCACAAGGAAAAAACCCCATTAAAGCCTAGTGTTATTTGATTGTCTATGGAACTCCGCTTGAACACCAATATAAAGTTGTTACTCTTGGTCTATGGTTTTTATGGTAATGTTTCTGAAACCAAATCAGACCTTGGAAACCCGTTTTATATTCATTTCATTTGTCTATCAAGGCCCAGTTGAGTGGAATAGAGGAATAAAGGGAATAAAGACCTTTATACCCCTTAAAGACCTCATGTAAAATATATATATTTCTCTCTTTTTTAAAAGTCATGCTTTTGTAGTTGACATCGAGCTGTCAGTGAAAGAGGAGTTTCTGATTGCCTATCATCAACCAAATGCCTACCCAACTAGGAGTGTGAGGTTTACAACAAAACAGAAGTACGTACAAAACCATGTGGGCTTCATCACCCATTTTTTTACACTAACATCGAAAAGTGGGCTGTTTTTGCAGCACTATACAAGCGACACCCCTACGCCACATACCACAACATTCTGGGGAGAATATGCCGGCATCAGCCTAACCCAGATGAATGGTTGTCCCTACAGATTAATTACATAATCAAACATTGAGAACACGTTTTTACTAACAAAATTCTTTGCTTTTACGAAAAAGCAGTGTCTATAATTCCATGAATTGAGTTATTGAACTATTCCATAAGACTATTTATTCCTCAAGAAAACCTTGAAATATCATGTTTTTTAGTGAAACTTTATGAGCAGAATATCCAGTGAGTTTGCTGAACACATCTTTCTTGACTGAAAACATTCCTCAATTCAATTCTAAATGGTACCATTTAGGCAAATCAAATTTGATACAATTGAAGTTTAATGTGGTTTTAGAAAATTTGAATTTGATTGACAAATTTTGAATTAAAGGCACTTGGCAGTACTGGTAATTACTCAAACTAATTGTTAGCATAAAACTTACTTGGTCACGAGCAATGGAAAGCTAAGAGGAACTATACTTGAAGAAAGATAGAACGATACATAGGTAGAAGGAAGATAGATAGACAGATTGACAAGGGGAAAATGAAGCCACCAGAAAGAGGTCTGGTTCATTTGAACTTCTTTTTCATGCACCTAATATGTTACCTCGATGCATTTGTTTTCTTTAACATTTATAGCATGGGAAAGCTGATGTTCAGAGTTTAAGGAGCATTGCATTGGAAACGAGACATTCTACGCACCAAGGAGGCATGGAATAACAACCACTGAGCATGTTGGCTTGACTTCTGATATCTTAAGTAAGCCTTTAGAGACCAATCATTTCTGTATAATACTCACAGACGCTGCTTATCCTTAGTGACTTAACACTCAATTTATTCAGGATAACTGAAAACAAAAAACAAAAAGATATGGGTTGTTTTAGAATTGCAGATTCTGTATTAACATAGGAAACATTTGAAATGTCAATAGAGTGCCTATTTTGACCTCTTGACCCTAGTTTGAACATCAAATCTTGTGGTTGTTTGTTGCCCTGGCCTTTTTGGTACAACCCACATGCAGAAACTGTCTCTAGAGGGTTAATAATATCAGGTTTATTCTATTGATGTTTATTCCACATGCACTTATTTTACAAAGTGAACACATTGTACATTGTGTAAAACAACACGTCCTTTAAAAAGGTTCCTTTTAAATATGTGGTTCGGACAAAACCCTTAAATTGTGACGCAGCAGAAGAAGAACATTTACTTTTCATCAGAATCAAGAGAAAATGCTCTATATGGCGATATAAAAACCTCAAAATGGTCCATGCCAGATAAGAGGTAGACCATTAAAAAGATACCCATACTATGCTGATAATTGAAATAGAATGTTAGTGGTAGCATTTAAGATCACCTAATTACATATCTTAAAGGCAGTGGACACTATTGGTAATTACTCAGAATAATTATCATAAAACCTTTCTTGGTGACGAGTAATGGGGAGAGGTTGATAGTATAAAACATTGTGAGAAACGGCTTCCTCTGAAGTGCCATAGTTTTCAAGAAAGAAGTAATTTTCCCTGAATTTGATTTCGAGACCTCAAGTTTAGAAATTGAGGTCTCGAAATCAAGCATCAGAAAGCACACAACTTCGTATGACAAGGGTGTTTTTTCTTTCATTATTATCTCGCAACTTCGATGACCAATTGAGCTCAAATTTTCACAGGTTTGTTATTTTATGCATAAGTTGAGATACACCAACTGGGCAGACCAGTCTTTGACAATTACCAATAGTGTCCACTGTCTTTAAGATCACCTAATTACAAATCTTCACAAATTGATAGAGTGTGTCATTTTGATTAATTAACCAAACTCAAAACTATGAATGAAAAACAAATTTTTTAGTTGAACTCGATCCAAAATGCAATAACTTATTTTAAAGTGTTCAAACAATACGTACTTTAAAAAGCTAAAACTTCTTTAGAAAACGTTCACACAATCAAACTTAGCGTTAAAAGTGTACAAATTGTTGACAAAAAAACTGATAACAGTGCAAATTGAGAATGTGTCTAAACATTGCAGTGTATGACTGGTCATACAAAAGAACAGTGTCGACAAACAATTATTTCATTCATTCTTAAAAAGACTCAAAATTGTTCTTTTGTTTAGGCTAGTTCAATTACAGTCAAATTAATGCTAGTGATGTTAAATTTATATTGTTAATTAAATAACGTGTTGAGTCAAATAAAATGATTCTAAAAATATAACAGAAGAAATTTGCCTTGAATTCCTTACTTTATGTGCTATTAATGTTGAAGTAACTTTAAGAAAAACCCACTTGGACCCTACCCTTTAAATTTGTTTGTAAAATAAAAAATTAAAACTGTTTAAACTGTTCCTTTAAGTCATGTCTATCCTTTTAAACCCATAATACTATAACTAATAACAACTTCAAAAACCTTCAAAACCATTATATATTAATAGATACTTGAAACAAATAACACCTTTAAATTTGTTTGGAAATTAAAACATTTTGAAATGTCCCATTAAGTTTGAACTATCCCTTTAAGTCAATTCTACCCTTAAGAGAAGTCCCATAAACAAATATTACCAAAATAATGTTTGCAAACTTTAAAAACCTTCTAAAAACCCATCCTTTGCTTCACTACATAATAAACACCTTTAAATTTGTTTTTATAGTAAAACAAATATTTAAAAAAAATAAACTTCTCCTTTAAGTCAATTCCACCATAGAGACTATTCCCATGAATCCATAACACCATACATCATAACACCTTTAAAACTTTCTAAACCACCCATTAAACCTTCAATGAAATTATAAACCTTCAAACTTAAATAATCCTAAGTGTTCCTTTAAGTCAATTGTCACTTTTACTTAAAATGTACCACCCCTTTAAATTTATTTGTAATGTAAATATATTCCTTAAATACTATTCGAAATGCCCCTTTAAATCAAATACACCCTAAAGAGAAGGCCCCGATAAGACTATTATCCATCTCGGCTAGCCACACCCAAGCATGATGCAGTCATCTCCCACACTAAGACCAAACCATCTTATGCCACTGGCAGACTATACCTGTATCATTCCCATCTCAGCTAGCCACACCCAAGCATGATGACTATTGCCCCATCTCCCACACCAACATCCAACCATCTTATCCCACTGGCAGACTATACCTACATCATTCCCATCTCAGCTAGCCACACCCAAGCAAGATGACTATTGCTCCATCTCCCACACCAACATCCAACCATCTTATCCCACTGGCAGACTATACCTACATCATTCCCATCTCAGCTAGCCACACCCAAGCAAGATGACTATTGCTCCATCTCCAACACTAACATCCAACCAATAAATATACTCCTTAAATAAAATTCATCATATAGTGAAGTCTCATGAACCATTAAAAAAAAGTACTGTACCTTTAAACCAATTTCACCACCCAATACTTTAAGACAAAGAAAACTTCAACTTTAAGTTCTTTAGTAAAGTATTGTTACCCCTCCAGAGTAAAATTTCATCAAAAGAAATTGCAACCACTCTGAGGTGAATGTATTATGTCTATACAAAATACCCCACAATAACATTACATCTCATAGTCCCTATTAAATTTAGACATATACCAGTCCTATAACATTAAATTGTGCTGCAAGATAATATAATTGTATTACCTCAATACTGTTCGAACTGCCCCTTTAAATCAAATACATCCTATAGAGAAGTCCAAGATAAGACTATTACCCATCTCAGCTAGCCACACCCAAGCATGATGACTATTACTCTCCCACACTAACATCCAAGCAGCTCATCCCAATGGCTGTATGACCCTCCCGCAACATCATGCCCGTGTATAATCAACCATCGCCCCAAAAGATACCCTCATCCCAAGCCTTCATCAGTCAAATCAACTCAACCCCCTAGCTGACTGATATAAGTCCATCACCCCAAGCCCATCCTCCCAACCCCGCATCTCCATCCCCTCAGCAGCCCATCCCAAGTGACTGCATCCTCTCGACTCAGAGCTCCAAGGCCCTTGGCCAACCCTCAGATCAGCTAGAAATCCAAGGCCTGAGCCAGGGAAAACATTTGGTGACAAATTTGTGAAAAATTTTCTAAGTCCAAATGCGGCAAATTCATCACTCCAAAAACCGTTAGATTTTCATAACAGCTCATAGCCCAGCGGTCAGAGAAAGGGCTTACAGAGTGGAAGGTCCCCGGTTCAAGCCCTACCCATTTTTACTAAAATAAAAAAATAAAAACATTTTACTGTTAAAAAAAGGGCTCTGGCAGGATTTGAACCCACCCTGCTCACAGCCCCGAGATTCCGGAAGCTGTGAGCTAGCCCGCTGGGCTACCACGGCTCTTGAAAAAAATTGCTCGGAACTAATATTTAAACCTCAGGGTAGACAGGTCAAAAAAAAATTTAAAAAAATAATGAGATGCGCCCTATGACTGTTGACCTTAGTATGAGCCAGGAGAGGAAAAGTAATAGAGAAAACTTAGTTGGTGATAAAAAAAGAGTTTATTTGCAGAAAAAAAAACTATTTAATGCTAGATACGCTAACAAGTAATAAGTACGTACTATTTAGATGACAAACCAAAGTAATTATCACTTAGTTAAACTTCAAACGATAAATTTAACGTAAAAAATAGTTAATTATTCACGGTAAAACATATTCTATCGACAGCGTTTAAATTTAAGTTTAAAACTTGTATAAATATACACCTTGGATAAATTTAACGTAAAAAATAGTTAATTATTCGCGGTAAAACAAATTCTATCGACAGCGTTTAAATTTAACTTTAAAACTTGTATAAATATACACCTTGGATAAATTTAACGTAACAAATAGTTAATTATTCGCGGTAAAACATTTTCTATCGACAGCGTTTAAATTTAACTTTAAAACTTGTATATTTTTTATTTGAACACACAAATTTAATTCACTGCAACTAAGTAAACAGTCTTTATTTCCTTATCACAGTTCATGTATTAACATAAGTCGAGGCTGCTTTTTTGCATCGTTCAAATCGATCGCGCATAAATTTGAGTTAACAATCATTTCTGTAGCGCTCTTTTACAAAAAATATAAACACTGTATTTGTTTACCCACATTTTATTTTATTAATGCAAAGTGATAGGCTAATTTGTAATTGCCATTAACATTTAATTTCGTTAAACTTGTAATAATATAGATTTATACTACTTCCCTAATATTCCCCATTCTAGCTAGTTCTTGAAATCATTTTATGTCATTTAATTTTTGTTTAAATTTGATATTAAATTTGTTTGTTTTGGTAAAACAACAACACCTAACTTCAAATCATTAATTGTTTGTTATAACATCAGCATTTTTTATATTTGCATATTAAATAAGTGTTTAATCATTTTTTGACCTCCCCCTCCCCACCCTATTTGTAATTGTGTGGTTAAAGTAATATCCCCAAATCTAGCTTTCTCCATAATTTATTTTATATGTGTTAGCTATTGTGTTAATTTAATATACTATATATTTCTATTTTGTAAACAAATACTAACTAACTACAAATTTACTACTATTTTTTTTATAACAACAGCATTTTTTATATATGGATATTTATAAGTGTTATGTCCTCATTTGATTCCCCACCACATTTGTAATTGTGTGGTTAAAGTAATATCCCCACTCTAGCTTTCTCCATAATCTATTTTATATGTGTTAGTTATTGTATGAATTTAATATACTATATGTTTGTACTTAGTAAACAAACACTAACTAACTACAAATCTTATTTCTTTTTTATAACATCAGCATTTTTTATATACAAATCATAAATTGTGATAACATGAGCATTTTTTATACTCGCATTAATGTTAATTCCTTGTTTGATCCCCCCCCCACATTTGTAAAATCATACCCCCTCCCACAGTCTGGCTTTCTCCATAATTCATTTTCTATGTGATTTAATTAATGTTTTAATTTGGCATATTATATATATACAATGTATATATATTTTGTTATAAATATTATTACAAAACTTAATGTTTTGTTATAACATCAGCATTTTTTTATACGCATATTTTATAATCGTTAATTTGTGTTTGCTTCCCCCCCCTCGTTTATTATTGTGTGGCTAAATTAATATACAGTCTAGCTTGTTTGGTAATTCATTTTATATATAATTTAGTTGTTGTTGAAATTTGACATAATATATATTTTACAAATCGTATCTTTTGTTGTTATAACATCATCATTTTTTATACATATGCATATTAAATAAGTGTTTTATCCTTTTTTGACCCTCCCTCCCTCCCCCCCCCCCCCCATTTGTAATTGTGTGGTTAAAGTAATATCCCTACAGTCTAACTTTCTACATAATTTATTTTATGTGTTAGTAATTGTGTTAATTTAATGTTATATATTTTTATTTTGTAAACAAATACTACCTAGTTACAAATTTGAATTTTTCAGCATTTTTTTGTTTGATATTTTTTAAGTGTTATGTGCTTGTTTACTACCCCCCCCCCCATTTGCAATTGTGTCCTTTAGTTAATATCTCCCAAATTGGTCCTAAAATCATTTTGTATGTGTTTAAGTTTCTGTTTATGTTTATTAAATGATGATTTTCTTGGATAAAAAAAAAAGATTTTTATAGACGCATATTTTATAAGTGTTAATTCTTTGTTTGATTCTCCCACATTTGTAAATATACCCCAATATACCCTTTTCCTTTAATCATTTTATAGGCAATTTAACTTTTTTATTTATTTATATATTATATATTTTTGTTTACACGTGCTGTAATACTCCTGTTACTTGTACGATTTCGGAATAATGTGATCCTTTTTATACAATATGACTTTTTTAATATTTCCGGCGATATTTTCAACGCACGACGACTTTTTGTCTGTCTGACTCATACAGAGACCCTCTACTCAGTACTTTACTTATCATATGTATTACCAAAAATTACAAATCTCTCCACAGAAGTGTGGTTCAGGTAAACAAGAAATTACTTTTAGAGACACTACGTATAAATAATTTACAAATAACAATAACACAAATGCTAAGAATTAAAAAATAAATTATTCCCCTACTGATCTACCAAACAAATAAAGAAAGAAATAAAGAGTGCCCTCGCACCATAGAAGGACTTAGAGTGTGCCCTCTGAACACAGAAGGACTAAGATTGTGCCCTCTGAACACAGAAGGACTAAGATTGTGCCCTCTGAACACGGAAGGACTAAGATTGTGCCCTCTAAACACAGAAGGACTAAGATTGTGCCCTCTGAACACAGAAGGACTAAGATTGTGCCCTCTGAACACAGAAGGACTAAGATTGTGCCCTCTAAAAACGGAAGGAATAAAGATTGTGCCCTCTGAACACAGAAAGACTAAGAGTGTGCCCTCTGAACACAGAAGGACTAAGATTGTTGCCCTCTGAACACAGAAAGACTAAGAGTGTGCCCTCTGAAAACGGAAGGAATAAAGATTGTGCCCTCTGAACACAGAAGGACTAAGATTGTGCCCTCTGAACACAGAAAGACTAAGAGTGTGCCCTCTGATCACACGACTAAGATTTAGCCCTCTGAACACAGAAGGACTAAGATTGTGCCCTCTGAACACAGAAAGACTAAGAGTGTGCCCTCTGATCAAAGGACTAAGATTTAGCCTTCTGAACACAGAAGGACTAAGATTGTGCCCTCTTATCACAGAAGGACTAAGAGTGTGCCCTCTGATCACAGAAGGACTAAGAGTGTGCCCTCTGAAAACGGACGGACTAAGAGTGTGCCCTATGAACAAAGAAGGACTAAGAGTGTGCCCTATGAACACTGAAGGACTAAGAGTGTGCCCTATGAACACTGAAGGACTAAGAGTGTGCCCTATGAACACTGAAGGACTAAGAGTGTGCCCTCTGAAAACAGAAGAGCTAAGATTGTACCCTCTAATCACAGAAGGACTAAGATTGTGCCCTCTGAACACAGAAGGACTAAGATTGTGCCCTCTGAACACAGAAGGACTAAGATTGTGCCCTCTGAACACAGAAGGACTAAGATTGTGCCCTCTGAACACAGAAGGACTAAGAGTGTGCCCTCTGATCACAGGACTAAGATTTAGCCCTCTGAACACAGAAGGACTAAGATTGTGCCCTCTGAACACAGAAAGACTAGGATTGTGCCCTCTGATCACAGAAGGACTAAGATTGTGCCCTCTGAACACAGGACTAAGATTTAGCCCTCTGAACACTGAAGGACTAAGACTGTGCCCTCTAATCACAGGACTAAGAGTGTGCCCTCTGAACACAGGACTAAGAGTGTGCCCTCTGAAAACAGAAGGACTAAGATTGTGCCCTCTAATCACAGAAGGACTAAGAGTGTGCCCTCTGATCACAGGACTAAGATTTAGCCCTCTGAACACAGAAGGACTAAGATTGTGCCCTCTGATCACAGGACTAAGATTGTGCCCTCTAATCACAGAAAGACTAAGATTGTGCCCTATGAACACAGAAGGACTAAGATTGTGCCCTATGAACACAGAAGGATTATAAGAGTGTGCCCTCTGATCACAGGACTAAGATTTAGCCCTCTGAACACAGAAGGACTAAGATTGTGCCCTATGAACACAGAAAGACTAAGATTGTGCCCTCTAATCACAGAAGGACTAAGGTGGTGCCCTCTGAAAACAGAAGGACTAAGAGTGTGCCCTAAGAACACAGAAGGACTAAGATTGTGCCCTCTGAACACAGAAGGACTAAGATTGTGCCCTCTGAACACAGAAGGACTAAGATTGTGCCCTCTGAACACAGAAGGACTTAGAGTGTGCCCTCTGAACACAGAAAGACTAAGATTGTGTCCTGTGAACACAGAAGGACTAAGATTGTGCTCTCTGATCACAGTCGGACTAAGAGTTAGCCCTTCGAAAATAGATGATCTAAGAGTGTGCCATCTGAACACAGACGGACTAAAAGTGTGCCCTCTGAACACAGAAGGAATAACGCACCCTCTGAACACAAATTGATTAAGATTGTTGTGCTCTCAGAACCCATAAGAACTAAGAGTGTTTCCTCCGAACACAGAAGACCAAGAGTTTGCCCTCTGAACCAAGAAGGACTGAGAGTGTGCCCTTTGATCACAGAAGGACTAAGAGTGTGCCCTCTGATCACAGGACTAAGATTTAGCCCTCTGAACACAGAAGGACTAAGATTGTGCCCTCTGATCACAGGACTAAGATTGTGCCCTCTAATCACAGAAAGACTAAGATTGTGCCCTCTAATCACAGAAAGACTAAGAGTGTGCCCTCTGATCACAGGACTAAGATTTAGCCCTCTGAATACAGAAGGACTAAAATTGTGCCCTCTGAACACAGAAAGACTAAGAGTGTGCCCTCTGATCACAGGACTAAGATTTAGCCCTCTGAACACAGAAGGACTAAGATTGTGCCCTCTGATCACAGAAAGACTAAGATTGTGCCCTATGAACACAGAAGGACTAAGATTGTGCCCTCTGAACACAGAAGGATTATAAGAGTGTGCCCTCTGATCACAGGACTAAGATTTAGCCCTCTGAACACAGAAGGACTAAGATTGTGCCCTATGAACACAGAAAGACTAAGATTGTGCCCTCTAATCACAGAAGGACTAAGGTGGTGCCCTCTGAAAACAGAAGGACTAAGAGTGTGCCCTAAGAACACAGAAGGACTAAGATTGTGCCCTCTGAACACAGAAGGACTAAGATTGTGCCCTCTGAACACAGAAGGACTAAGATTGTACCCTCTGAACACAGAAGGACTTAGAGTGTGCCCTCTGAACACAGAAAGACTAAGATTGTGTCCTGTGAACACAGAAGGACTAAGATTGTGCCCTCTGATCACAGTCGGACTAAGAGTTAGCCCTTCGAAAATAGATGATCTAAGAGTGTGCCATCTGAACACAGACGGACTAAGAGTGTGCCCTCTGAACACAGAAGGACTAACGCACCCTCTGAACACAAATTGATTAAGAGTGTTGTGCTCTCAGAACCCATAAGAACTAAGAGTGTTTCCTTCGAACACAGAAGACCAAGAGTTTGCCCTCTGAACCAAGAAGGACTGAGAGTGTGCCCTTTGATCACAGAAGGACTAAGAGTGTGCCCTCTGATCACAGGACTAAGATTTAGCCCTCTGAACACAGAAGGACTAAGATTGTGCCCTCTGATCACAGGACTAAGATTGTGCCCTCTAATCACAGAAAGACTAAGATTGTGCCCTCTAATCACAGAAGGACTAAGATTGTGCCCTCTGAACACAGGACTAAGATTTAGCCCTCTGAACACTGAAGGACTAAGATTGTGCCCTCTGAACACAGAAAGACTAAGAGTGTGCCCTCTGATCACAGGACTAAGATTTAGCCCTCTGAATACAGAAGGACTAAAATTGTGCCCTCTGAACACAGAAAGACTAAGAGTGTGCCCTCTGATCACAGGACTAAGATTTAGCCCTCTGAACACAGAAGGACTAAGATTGTGCCCTCTGATCACAGAAAGACTAAGATTGTGCCCTATGAACACAGAAGGACTAAGATTGTGCCCTCTGAACACAGAAGGATTATAAGAGTGTGCCCTCTGATCACAGGACTAAGATTTAGCCCTCTGAACACAGAAGGACTAAGATTGTGCCCTATGAACACAGAAGGACTAAGATTGTGCCCTATGAACACAGAAGGATTATAAGAGTGTGCCCTCTGATCACAGGACTAAGATTTAGCCCTCTGAACACAGAAGGACTAAGATTGTGCCCTATGAACACAGAAAGACTAAGATTGTGCCCTCTAATCACAGAAGGACTAAGGTTGTGCCCTCTGAAAACAGAAGGACTAAGAGTGTGCCCTATGAACACAGAAGGACTAAGAGTATGCCCTGTGAACACAGAAGGACTAAGATTGTGCCCTCTGAACACAGAAGGACTAAGATTGTGCCCTCTGAACACAGAAGGACTAAGATTGTGCCCTCTGAACACAGAAGGACTTAGAGTGTGCCCTCTGAACACAGAAAGACTAAGATTGTGTCCTGTGAACACAGAAGGACTAAGATTGTGCCCTCTGATCACAGTCGGACTAAGAGTTAGCCCTTCGAAAATAGATGATCTAAGAGTGTGCCATCTGAACACAGACGGACTAAGAGTGTGCCCTCTGAACACAGAAGGACTAACGCACCCTCTGAACACAAAATGATTAAGAGTGTTGTGCTCTCAGAACCCATAAGAACTAAGAGTGTTTCCTCCGAACACAGAAGACCAAGAGTTTGCCCTCTGAACCAAGAAGGACTGAGAGTGTGCCCTTTCAACACAGAAGGACTAAGATTGTGCCCTCTGGTCACAAAAGGACAGTGATTGTGCCCTCTGATCAAATAAGGACTAAGAATTAGCCCTGTAAACAAAGAAGGACTGAGATTGTGCTCTCTGAACACGGAAGAACAGAGAGTATGCCCTCTGAACACAGAAGGACTAAGAGTGTGCCCTCTGATCACAGAAGGACTAAGAGTGTGCCCTCTAATCAAAGAGGGACTAAGAATTAACCCTCTGAAAACAGAAGGACTAAGAGTGTGCCCTGTGAACACAGAAGGACTAAGAGTATACCCTCTGATCACTGAAGGACTAAGATTGTGCCCTCTATCACAGGACTAAGAGTGAGCCCTCTAAACACAGAAGGACTAAGATTGTGCCCTATGAACACAGAATGACTAAGAGTGTGCCCTCTGAACACAGAAGGACTAAGAGTGTGCCCTCTGAACACAGAAGGACTAAGAGTGTGCACTCTGATCACAGAAGGACTAAGATTGTGCCCTCTGAACACAGAAGGACTAAGATTGTGCCCTATGAACACAGAAAGACTAAGAGTGTGCCCTCTGAACACAGACGGACTAAGAGTGTGCCCTCTGAACACAGAAGGACTAAGAGTGTATACTCTGATCACAGAAGGACTAAGAGTGTGCACTCTGATCACAGAAGGACTAAGATTGTGCCCTCTGAACACAGAAGGACTAAGATTGTGCCCTATGAACACAGAATGACTAAGAGTGTGCCCTCTGAACACAGAAGGACTAAGAGTGTGCCCTCTGAACACAGAAGGACTAAGAGTGTGCACTCTGATCACAGAAGGACTAAGATTGTGCCCTCTGAACACAGAAGGACTAAGATTGTGCCCTCTGAACACAGAAGGACTAAGATTGTGCCCTCTGAACACAGAAGGACTAAGATTGTGCCCTCTGAACACAGAAGGACTAAGATTGTGCCCTCTGAACACAGAAGAACTAAGAGTGTGCACTCTGAACACAGAAGGACTAAGATTGTGCCCTGTGAAAACAGGAGTAAGAGACTGCTCTCTTAGCACAGCAGGACAAAAAGTTAGCCCTCTGACCACAGAAGGACTAAGAGTTATCCGTTGAAAACTGAAGGACTATGAGTTAGCCCTCTGAACATGGAAGGACTCACAGTATGCCCTTTGAACACAGAATTACTAAGATTGTGCCCTCTGAACACAGAAGGACTAAGATTGTGCCCTCTGAACACAGAAGGACTAACATTGTGTTCTTTGAATACAGGACGAAGAGTGTGCCCTCTGAAAAAAGAGGGAGGAAGGGTATGCCCTCTGAACGCAGAAGGACTAAGATTATGAACACAAAAGGACCAGAGTGTGCCCTCTGAACATAGAAGGGCTAATGGTCGCCCAAAGTGAAGATTAAGAGTTTGAATCAGTAGATCAACAAAGAAACATTCTATAATTATTTGGGGGCAAAACTTCTACATCAAAGTTAACATATACAATTAATTACCACAGTAATGAAAAACATAACCGTGTCAATAAATTTAATACATATGTTATAAGTACACCATCGCAAGCAAAAATTTGGCATCAGATTTTGTCTGATAATCATCCTGATCAGCTTAGTTTATTTAGCAGGGCCACCACGTGCAGGTGCCAGGATACCAGCCCCACACGCTTTCCAGATCGTAAGGGCCAATTGCACCTCCTTCCGTTGGAGGGTCCGGTCCGCCGCCTCAGGTTTAACCCCAAGGCAGTCCCCTACTGTACTCACGCGGTCCCTAGCCGAAAAGACTAGGAACTCCTCCCGTTTAGCCAACCATTTGTGATAACACCGGCACCATCCTCAGGTGAGGAGCCCAAATGCACCTTTAAGATCAGCCACCCATTGTAGCGGGCCGGAAGTAGGACCCCACATGCCACGTGCAAGTGTCCAGGTCCCTTTAATCTATTTCGGAGTTATCCGAAATCTATTTCGGAGTTATCCGAAATTTGCTGCACCTGCAATCAAACATTCCCTCCACCAATTGTATATTCCCACCACCAATTGTATCCTCCAACCACCAATTGTATTTTCTCTACAGTCGTCATTATTTCGTGTCATGCTTGCCCATGTTGGGCAGTTCGGTGTCCATCGTCATTAGTCATTGGTCATTTTAATTTGTAATGTTTTATTGTCACTTGTAAAAAAAAAATTGTACAGTGAAATGTGTTTTGGTTTTGCGTGTCTAAAAATATGTTCACTAAAAATTTACCATTTGTACAAAAAATTATCGAATCTATTGTCATTGGTAATTTTATTGGTCATTTGTCATCGTCATCGTCATCTGCAAGGTCCTCTAGGTTGCAGGTGTTATGCACCAAACAACAGAATCAACTTACTTCCAATCCAATCGTCACACCTCCAATCCAATCGTCACACCACGAGCCCAAGCGTCAGACCTCCAATCGAATAGCTGTGTCACCAAGGCTCCAAGATCTCCAATTTCGAAGCGCAAAAATCGCGTATGTGCTTGCTTGCTTGCTTGCAATGGTGTACTTATTTACAAAATGTAAACCGAATAGTATAGTTCTACAAAAACATTAAATATCTAAGTACTACATCTTACTATTGATGACAACAAATGGTAGGGCGTCCACTCATGATCCAAAGTCGAATTGCTAAGAAGTCTCGACGATAAGATGTCAGTAGAGAAGAATCCCTCTGCACTTGAATTCATGAACTGTCCGCTTCATCTTTGACTCTGAAAGGTAAGAGATATAAAAGTGTATGCAATTGTAAGTCAACAATGTGGAAAATCTCTTGTAGGGGCGAAAAGAAAATGGTGGAGACTCCCTCCCTCCTCGTGGTATAATTGGTTCTTTAGTGTGTAAAATCATCATTGTTATTCTTATTGATTTTCAAACCATTCCTTATCCTTGTTTTTGTATTAAAAGTTAGTCTCTTTGATAAAGTTTGCCAAAATAATTAAGTGATTTATAACGGACTTAACTGCGAATGTGAAGCGTCAAGCCGTTATGGCGTAGGGTCCTGGGCCCGCTTCAAGGCCCCTGAAAAGTTTTAGGTTAAAGATGCTTTCTGGTGCAATCTAGATAACTTCCGAGACATTTTTTATCACTTTAAACTCTTCTAAAATGTTTTAAAAGTAAAACATATGATGCAGTGAAACATTATTTGTATAAAGTTCAACCACAATTTAGGGTCGCACACAAACCTATTTCACTAGCCTGCATGTAATGCACACAGTTTTCGAAACATTAAACAAAAAAATTTGGAAAAAAAAAAAAAAAAAAAGCGTGAAAAAAAAAAATAAAAAAATAACAACTAAATAAATAAAAAACTTGCATGCATGGACGATCTGATCCCCTAATTTCTGCCGTAAATAATATTTCCTCAAAACATATTTAGATCGGTTGCAGAACTTCCAATGTAAACTTAGTGAACGACAAGGCACTTTGAGATGTGTTGTTCACTGGGTGTTCAAGGCACAGCTTGGATTCCTGACTTTGGGTATACCTCATCCATGAAGTTAAGGAACAAAAAACCATGGGTACGTTCGATTAGCTTCCCTGGGTCGACCCCGGTCTGCCCAGTACATTTGATAGCTTTGCATCTTTCCAGGGGCTCACCCGGGTCAGCCCCAAGTGCCCTGCTTGTGGAGTGGGTCACTTGGGGCTGGCCCCAGGTGCATGACGTCACCCCGAGAGGGTTAATGATCGCTCGATTAGCTCTTGTCAGGGGCTCACCAATAATAGATTCTACAAGTGCAATACAAAGCATTTGGAAGGCAGCGCCTTTCCATACCTGACATCTCTTTTACTTGAGTGTGAAGCTCATGTATCATCAGAGGCTGGCTGGTCTTGGACATCTACTCGTTGAGGGATCGTTTTCATTGGAGATTTCGAAGCCTGACTGCAACAGAAACAAATTGCACAATTCGCAACATTTTAACTTTTTACAAACATCAATCAGAATCAGATTTGTTTTCTTATACTTTCAATCACAAATAAATGATGACAGACATTGAAAGCAGAAACGTAATGGTTGGCTGAACTAGTCATGCACATCAGGAAAATTTGAACTGAATCATAATTAATAAGCCACAGAAACTCAGGGGATGTCAAATGCTGGAAAAAAGTTCTCATGAGGGGTGCCGATATAAACTTAATCAGTTAGGTCTCAGAATGAAACCTTTATAGAACATGAAATTACCATAGTTTACATTACCAAAAGATAAAATACTGTGTTGTGTGTTAACAAGAAACAGCCCAAGGGACTTTCCCAAGATATTTACAGAAAAAGCATCAACTCCAGTCAGCTGTTCAAAAAATGCATAAACTTTGACAAATCTGGGT
Organism: Asterias amurensis; assembly: GCF_032118995.1. Lineage (NCBI taxonomy): Eukaryota > Metazoa > Echinodermata > Asteroidea > Forcipulatida > Asteriidae > Asterias > Asterias amurensis. Next base: position 5,693,618 of record NC_092667.1, on the reverse strand, counting down.
GATTCTTATGAAATATTTTAACTCAAATTGCAGCAGTTTCACACAAGCAGGTTCCTTAATAATTTCCTGCATGTCTACCCAAGAAACAAGTTTGACTAGCTCTCAGCACTCTGTTTCTACACCAGGGCTAGTGAATGAATTGAGCCCTCTGGGTGTGTTTCTCCAGTGTGGTTGGTCAAGTCTCTTTATCTATAGTTACTTCTCAAGACCTGTGAGGGTTGAAGTTGAGATTAGAAACTTTTAGTTTTTAACTCACCATGATCAGGACTCTTTGCATCTTCTCCCTGTCTTAGCCTTCATAAACCATCTTTACATAGGCATGCTCTCCTTTACACTAGGTAGCCTTCAATATGTACGCAGAGGTGATTACTTCCACAGTTGATTTCAAAGAATTAGATTCATAGCCCTGAAAGGTCAAGTTAACAAAATACAACATTATAAGCAATCCATCAATGTCATTGTGCAAGCACTCTTGCAGCAGTGATTAAAAACTGGAGAGGACCCCATCTTGTAGTATCAGTTTTTCTTAACATTGCGATAACTCATCATTGTTTTTCTGATTGATTTTCAATCCATTACTGTTCTTAGAAAGTTCAAAGCTGACCCTGATATTTAACTAATCAGGACAAGGTTAAACCATAGTCAATTAAATATTAATGGTGTTTTTGTGTTTGTTTACAAATCAATCATCACTTCAAAAATATTGCATTGATTGAAGCTTACAAAAAGGTGAGGGCATTTGTTGTTTCCTTTAAATATAAAGGTGGTCCAACAATTTTCTGATGAGCTTAATTGAACTGCTTATCACACTCGTAAAGCACATTAAAGTGGACATTACTTCTGCAGTGACAATAATTTGCAATCTCACAATGGTCAAATGGTTTCCAAATCATTTTAATAGCATAAATTGCATCTATTATAACTTGTATTACATTAAACAAAATACATACCAAGAAAAGTGCATCTCCAATATCTTAGACCAGTCTTGGACATCTACTTGTTGACAGGTAGATCTCTTTGGAGATGCAAGTCTCTCTGTAAAATACAAAAATTGCAAAATTTCAAAACTTACATTTGGTCCACGGTAAAATAATTTGTTTCTGTTTCCCCCCTTGGCCGAATAAAAAGTTTAGGGTCGCAAAATGAAGTTAGAGTTGGTCTGGTAATCAGAAACAGTATATTTTAGGTGTTGGCCTGATCATGTCTCATCACATCCTCTCCCTGTCTCAGACCTCATCACAGAAGAGTCTGTATTCAATTAGTTCAGACTTCTTGACTGTGAGGGCTGACAACAAAGATTATTCTTGTCAACTGGAAGTGAAAAGAAGTTATATAAGGCAACAATAAGGCAGCTTCCCTTGAGGAAAAACAAAGGTAATAATATCAAAGTCCTATACAGCGCACGTATCTACCAAACAAGGTACTCAAGGCGCCGAGTGTATACAACATTTAAGAAAGATATGTTATTGCAGTGATGAATTTTGGACCCAATTATCTAGCACCTTCTAAGGGCTTACAAGGTGCTACGGCGCATACAGCAGCCACAGCCAGGAATTCTGAGCGAACCCCTTCATTTCTTTTCGATAAGTGCACTGGATTCTTATACATGTGTTACACAACACATGGAACCAACAACTTTACGTCCCATCAGATGGACGAAGCAATGGTTAAGTGTCTTGCTTAATGACACAAGTGTCACTGCTTGGGATTCGAATCCACACTCTGCTTATCAGAAACCTCAGAGTTTGAATTCGTTGCTCTTCACCACTCAGCCACGACACTTCCAGGTAGCATAAAACTTGTTGTATATTGATACTAAGATAGTAGAGACTAACAGCAACAATCCGATATTTCACTCCTCGACTTTGTTCAGGTTGTCTTACCTGTCAGAACTTTCCTCTAAATTACATCTCAGCCAAACAACAGGTTCTAGTGGAAGGCAGTCATCGAGAATGTTTGAACTCCAGAAAGAAGACGCTCAGATCTCGGACTAAGTGCTCCTAGTGGTATCTTCAATTCTAGTAGGAGGACATCTCAACTGTATGGATGGTTTGTCTACTTCACTGTGCCAAAACAAAGACGTGATGGATTTCATGGGCAGCCATCTGCAAAGAACAAAATGTGAACCTTTTCAAATGGACTATTATTACTGAAAGAGTACACTTCTTCTGATCTCTCAGAATTATTCACAAAACATACAAACATGTAAACATGTCAATAAATTGTAAATGTTGTTTGAAGCTTTGCATGGTGTGAAGGATATGAATAAACTATAAATAGTAGTAAACTTGCAGGAACAACCATGTAACAATTCTCTTTTGAGGGAGTGTTGGCTCTGAAAAGAGCCGGGATGTTTGGAACAGTATACCTCTGCTCATCTTCAGGAGAGAAGACGAGCAGAGTGTACTCTTTTGAAAAGAGTAGGAGGAAATTGTATGAGGCATCAATTAAGAAGAATCAGAGATTGAAAAACACATGTTCAGTGGTGATACCGGAGAGTAAACAGCAACAATCCATTATCTCACTGACTTTATTCAAGTTTTCTTACCTGTCAAGAGCTGTTCCTCCAAATTATATCTCAGCCAAAGGTTCAACTGGAAAGCAGTCACCGTGAATGTCTGGACTCCAGAAAGAAGAACGTTCAGATCCCTGTCCAATGCTCCTGGTAGTCATTTCCATCCAAGTAGGAGGACATCTCAACTCTTAGTTAGGGATGGTTCGTCTACGGATCTTGCCAAAACAAGGCGTGGTGGATATCATCAGCAGCCGTCTGAAAGATACAAACTTAGATTCTGGTCCTTCTAATTACAATTTAAACAGCCTGCAAAATAAATCTTTGTTCGGTTCAATTTGTCAGTTAATAAACAGCTATAGTTTTTAAAGAAATGTTGTAATTTTGTTTACTGTTACAACTAAAATAAACAACAGTAGTTTTGGAGGTCTGGAAATTTAGCTAAAATCTCCAAATTTGATGTACGCTGGAAATAATTCTTTGGAGGATTTATTCAGTGAGCTTCCAGAATGAAATGAATCAACTTTGCTTTCTGATGATTAAAAATCCTGTCATTGCCATTGGTGGTATGGAAACTAATAATAATACTAAATAAGAACAATAAATACTTATTATACACATATCCACACTGCTGGGTGTTCAAGACGCACCCTAACTACTTTAGGAACCAAGTCAGATTGGTAGGTTGGTATTCTCACAGCCAATTGATGGTGTCATCCGAGGTTTACAGAAAGTTGGTGCATTGCAGAGTCAGCTGAATATAGGGCAGGAGTTGATGAGGTCTTTACTAGGGCACCATACTCGAATCTGACCGAGGGCTCTACGCCAATCTGCTGCAGGATGGAACGATTTCTCCACAAGCACCAACAGTCCTGTATTGTAACTTTAAGAAATGTAATAACTTTTGTTGGTTAGTGTTACATTATTGGTACATTGTGGGTTATTGAAAGAATGCATACAATTCAAACGTTTATTCAAGTTTGACTATTGGTAATGAAGGGTTTGTGAACTGACCAGCATACATGAACATTGCTATCAAAATTGTATCTTGAAATACTGTATTTAGGTCTTATGGTTTACTTTGTGAAAACATAAAAACTTTACCATCCTCGTTCCCGAGTAAAAATCAACATGGCTTGTTTCCCATTGGCAATGTTGTTCTAACAATGATTTCAAAGTATCTAACAGAATTTTTTTGTTAAAGGCAGCTGGACACTATTGGTAATTACTCAAAATAGTTATTAAGCATAAAACCTTACTTGGTAACGATCGGGGACAGGTTGATGGTTTAAAACATTGTGAGAAATGGCTCCCTCCGAATTTGATTTGGAGACCTCAGATTTAGAATTTGAGGTCTTGAAAATATCAAGCATCTGACAGCACACAACTTCGTGTGACAAGGGTGTTTTTTCTTCCATTATTATCTCGCAACTTCAATGCCCAAATGAGTTCAAATTTTCACAGGTTTGTTATTTTGTGCATTAAGGTGTTCCGTGTCTTTAAATGAGGTAGCGTGATGTTTGTACGTCTACAAGCCAACATACCTTTGCTACCTTGAAACATGCTAAGTACATACATTTGTGCCTCCATAAGAGCTAATGTTTGCTTAACATTTATGAAAGTAACCAGAGCTATGATTTTCAATCTACTCTTAAATGTAGAAAATAAAGTAACAACGCACACATGAATATATGTCAGCATAGCTGGGTCACTGGTAGTCTCAAGGCAGGACTCTCTGGAGAGTGTCTGTGTTCATGATACATGTTGTCATTAGACAGTCCTTCATCCATGGTCTGAACAGTCGTAACTTCACCACTCTGGTGGGATGACATGGTTACCATCAACTTCATCCCTTGTATCACTCTCAGCATTATCATTGGCTTGTTTACTCCAGGTTACTGCTTGAATACATCTCAGCATAGCATGGATCACATCTCAGCATAGCTGGGTCACTGGTGTTCAAAAGACGGCAGGACACTCTAGTGATCGACTGTGTTCATGGTACATACATGTTGTCATTAGATAGCCATTCATCCTGGTTTGAACAGTCGTAACTTCACCACTCTAGATCTGGTGGGATGGCATGGCTACCATCAACTTCATCCCTTGTATCACTCTCAGCATTATCATTGTCTTGATTGCTCCAGGTGACAGCTTGAAGACACCTTTAGCTCAGCTGGATCACTACCAGTCCTACATGTATCACTCACCCACTCACTACCGCATAGACAGCTGGGGTCCGTCGCGCTGATCTCCTACACTATGTACTCGCTTCATATAGCTAGGTTCCAGAGTCAGTCAACGTTGTTTGGTGGACCCAGTTGCTCAATCCAAAACGTCCTTGAGCGGCCTCTAAATCTTGACCAACCAGGTGCCAGTGGGATTCTGCATCTGCAGTTTACGACCATGTTTAGTGCTTTTTTTTGCCAGGGTTTGTCATTATAAGGCATGCAATGTCCTACCAGCTCAGCTAAACAGGGATTGCTCCCTCAATGTAGACAAACACCATGATTCAATTTTATTACATTTATTTTCATATTAACCAGTACAGTTAATAGATTTAACTTAACAAACAATGAGCAATAGATAAAGCATTGTCTAAGTATACTCATGTACAATGAAATAAAGAAGGGAAACTTAACATGAAACATTTTTCTGGGTTATACATTATGCATATACATGTATATATCGTTTGGATAAAGCACACATCACAACAACAAACAATTGAAACAGAATAAAAACAATACACAAGGTGGACTGAACTCATTCACAAAGAACCAAAATAATACACTTCTTGGGGTCAGACTTTACTTAAGGGCAAATTTATTTCCATACTCTGCAAGACAAACATTAACAGTTTGAAAATCACCCGATATTTCGGAAATGCGTTTCCTTCAAAACGTGCATATAATTTTTACATTTTTAGGTCTGATACATGTACATGTAAGAGTAAATAATGTACATGTAAAGATTGAAAAGTCAACAAGAAAATTCATTTTGTGTTAAAAGCAGCCAAGAGCTGGAGAAACTAATTATCTAAAAATTACTGACACAGAATAAAAACCAATGCTTTTGTTGGGGTCATAGTTATTTCGGGGTCAAATTTATTTCCCTTCCTCCTCCACCATTGCTCTTTTCGGATGCACAACAGTTGATCGTTTGAATTACAAATAATGGTACATGTATGGCTGTTCAAATAACAATGAATTGATATTCATCATGGCTAAAATCCTAAATTTAACTTCTTTAACAATTTTTTTGAGGATTTGGGACCAAAACATATTCAGTTGGTTAGGATTACCTTCTTGTTTGTGTGTGTGTTTGGGGGGGGGGGGCAAAAGGTAACATTTACTTTGCTACATGTACGTAAAATATACAGTGTAGGTCAACAATGTATGTACGTGTATATACAGGATTGGTCGACCTGACAAAATGTTCACAGACCTTGTTCATAAAATAAACTGTTTATTTGCCAGAAAGACAACCATTTACAGTTGGACAAAACACACATCACAATAACAACACAAACAAAAAATTACCAATTCAGAATCAAACCAATTCACTTTCTGGGGTCAGTTAATTTAGGGCAAATTTATTTCTTTACACAGCAAAAGAAGTATGCTTGGTCCATACAAGTGTTAAAATAAAGAATGGAAACTCACAATAAAACCTTTTTTTCACAAGTTTACAACCCTTTAAAGACACGGGACACCTTTGCTAATTGTCAAAGACCAGTCTTCTCACTTGGTGTATTTCAACATATATGCACAAAATAACAAACCTATGAAAATTTGAACTCAATTGGTCGTCGAAGTTGCGAGATAATAACGGAAGAAAAACACCCGTCATTTGAGGTTGTGTGCTTTCAGATGCTTGATTTTGAGACCTCAAAATGGTCTCATTGTCATAGTCTTATTGGTTTTTTTTTGTGGGGATGACAGCGTTTCGATCAATGCACATCGCACTGCTGCCAGTATCTTAGAATACAACACGAACATTGCGTACAAGTTGTCCGGTTAAAACGGCCAAGCTGTGGGCTAGTAAGTTTTCATTATTTCACTAATTGCATGCACTAAGCCTGGACGACTCGTGAAGTTTACTGCACGACAAGTCGCGCCCAAACAGTTTCAATTTCAACATTAGTCGCGACTAATTTTTAATTCCCAAGATGCATTATAATAAAATTCATACTGAAACGATTGAAGGATTGTGTCACTGATGTCTGATTGTGTTTCCCAAGTAAATTATGTTCCTGAATAGTCACGAGCGGCACCATTCAAGCATGAAAGCGCGTCTAATATTTTAGAAGTCATGTCAACACGATTGGCCGAGTAGTTGAAAAGGGCAGTTGCGACCAGCTTAAAAGCAATCAATAGTGGGAATATACGCAATATGCAGTGGCAATATGCATGTGTGATTCCATGAATTGACATTTTTTTTAAATGCCATGATAACCATCTATACTTTAAAAATCATGCTTTTAATGGAATTTTCTATAAAGGAATACATGCTGTTTTCTTTACTTACTAACCTTTATACAATCATTGCTGACTGATCATACACTGCTCACATTCTGATGAGAGATCACCCCTGACTGCTAGTTCCCTGACATGTCTTGGTTGAAATACAGATAAAGATGATGGTGCAGTACATGTACATGTGTCTTCACTCAACGCATAGGGGGGGGGGAAATAATTTAAAATCATCAATTTTCATTATCCAAACCAGGCTGATGTTTCACTACTGTGAAGTACTTTGTGAATATCTTGGCACACTTTCCTCTTTTGCACACAACAAACAAGAAATGAATGACACATGTATGTGTGTATGGCATACTTTTGTCAATAGAGGGAGCAATTAAAATACTTCTGAAACAATGAATCATTTAGTATTCTCGACCAAAAAACTTGAAATGAGAAAAGCGACTTTTATTTTAAACAAGGACAAATTTGGGTACAAGAGCAAAAGTTTAACTGAAGAGACTACAAATTTTCAACGAGTTTTAACAACTCATTTTGGATCCCTCATTTTTGTTGACGATGAGTTTTTAAGTTTAACAATAACAACTCATTTTTGTTTGTCATTTTTTTGTCAGCCAAAAATGCTCAGCAAAATAGCAACACTGAAAACCCGCCAATATTTTGAAACAAAATACAGTTATTTCCTGTATTCATTTTGTGGGGCTGGATACACAGAATTTCCATGCCGTTAAAAAAGTAATTCACCACTACTGTACAGCTTGACACATGTGCTTTTCAAAATGGCCGCCGTGCCAACTTTCAGTAATTTCCAGAATTTTTTTATATTTTTATTTTGACTGTTTCAAACCCCCACATTTACTGCAAAAGATCTTTACCGAAAGGTATGAATAATGGTCAACTCACCTTGCTTAGTTTGCAGAGATTTTGTCAGCTGAATTGCACATAAATGTGAAAACTGCAGAGGATTTATCTTCAGTGAATGGCGATTTTGTTTTTCTGTGGAGAGAGCAGTCGAATGGACATGCGCCCTCTTGTGTTAAGGTACACCACAACATTCGCTCGTCCCCAGCGCATTGCCGAAACCAAAGGCGCTGGGAGGGGCAAAAGTATCAAGCACGCTCATTGATCTATCGAGAAAAAGCTCAGTCCCATCATGCATCCACTACGATGGCCACTGCACAGTACTTCCTGAATAATAATCTGTGCAAGCTGATTAGCCCATCCCAACGGGCCTGAATAAACTGGGCGCTGGGTGGGGTCGAGCGAAATAGCTAAAGACTCGATCGCGCTAAGCTAAACCCACGTTTATTTTTTAATAACATGCAATTAGCACATTTTGTAACTTTTTTTAAGAGATACCTTTTAGATGTTTTTGAGTATTTTTTAATTTAGCTTAGAATAAGTTGCTTGTCATAGCCGAACCGACGGCGAAAGGCAAGATTGTTTCTTTCAATGAAAGTGCCGAAAAAAGTCAGAACCTAAAGGAAGATTAGAACTAAATAGTTTTTGGAGTGTTGAGAAGGGGTAGGGATAACTTTGATAGATTTGGAGCACCCCTGCTGAACTTTTGAACAAACGTGCGTAATCCTTTTTTAGAGACACGAGGCAAAAACAAATAAAATAAACAGTTGATCGTCCCCTCCCTCATCCTTTTTTATTTTTTCATTATTATATATTTCATTTTAACATTTCTTTTCCAAAAAGAAAAATTTTAAGTGAATTTCTAAATAAACTTACTGATCTTTTAAGAACTGTCAACAACACAGTAAGTGGTGACTTTAAACATGAACTGGTGGCCAAAGTGCTTGGTGACCACCTATAAAAGAAATACAATATAAAAAAGGCCCCCATCCTTCTCTTTTTGGAAAAACCTGGACGATCAACTGGTGTATTATTTTTTACTCGGCCTTAAGGATAATTAGTTCTTCAATTGTTAGTGCAAGTTTACTTTAAGTTAGTGTAATAACGGTAAAGACAACAGAAAGTGGAAATCAAGAAAAAGTGGAAACGCTGTGTATTATTGGATTTACCTTTATTCATAAGTAAGTTGCAAGGAAGTTATCTGATCCCTTTTTCCCTCAAATATTTGAACTTAAAATATACACACACAATTTCCCAAAACATCGAAAGTACATCAGTTAAAAATTTGTACATCTCTTTTCAAATGAGAAAAATAATAAAAATTATTGTCAAAAACATAACTGTTCTATTTTTCCCCCAGAAAATACTATAAAAGAAAAAAATTATACATGCAATTTTGTGCGAAGCAGAAATGAGTAGGATACCAGTCGACTATTGTACAATGGACATGTCTTTTGGCTTGTAATCTTTTTCAGTTTGCTTAAAGTGCGCTCTGCTGCTTTTTGTGATAAAAGGCACTGGAGCAATTTTATTACTCAACAAAACATTTTTAGCATAAAAATTTACTTGGAAACGAGCAGTGGAGAGCTGTTGATAGTATAAAACATTGTGAGAATCGACTCCGTCTGAAGAAACATAATGTTTGAGAAAGAGGTCGTTTCTCACTCAAATAATTAAAACGTGTGTCCAAGTTGAGCTTTAGTCTTGATACAAGACGCACAGTATTTATCTTGAAAAAATATTAACACACAGCGACCAATGCTGAAAGAGCCAGACCCAGACTATTGAATTATTAAATCTGAAAATGCAGATTTACAACAAACCTTTTACTTTATCATCAAACATTAAATCCATTGATTGGTGATAGAGCGCCCTCTGTTGATGGATTGTACAAACCTATATCAAAGTGCCTTATATGATACTATACCTTAAAATTATATAATAATCTATGTAACAATAATTTCCACAGTTACAATCTAATCTTACAAAACAATTACTATTTTTCACAACAATTCCTTTTTCCTAAAAAACAAACACAATCTTAAAATTGACGTAAATGTTTAAGATCTGCTATTAGCGGGGAATTTGAGTTCGAACTGTCCGAGTTAGAATAGCATTCATAGATTTCATTGTCCACCATCATAGTAGTATCAGGGGCTTCCAAGTCATGGCTCCCGTGTTCACTATGGGTGCTGCCTGAGTGATCAAGAAGGGCACCACTTGTTACGGCTTGAACCTCCAAATCATCCGAATCATAGTCACCAGATCCAGCTGATCTCGAATCATCCATCTCTTCTACCCCAGACTCCTCGCAGGCTACCAGTGAGTTCTTACAACTGACTATACCCACAGCAGGGAACAAACTATAGTAGAAATGATCCGACAAACTACTACCAGGTCGTATAGTAGATGCTGTGGTGTCTAGTAAAACAGTTGATAAGGTTCTGTCACTATTATTCGCTGTCTCGCCCTGACTACAGAGCGTGCGCCGTAGAGTCTCAACGTCTGCAACGGATAAGTGCTGGCTCAACGTCCGAATCCTGCGCATGTGCACAGTCTCTAGGATATTCTTGAGCTCTTTCATGACGGGGAATGTTCGACTCTGTCTTCGCTGTCCAGTTGTAGAGCGCCTGGTGTATACACTCCTCCGGATACTCTCTGCTGATGCCTGCAGACCGGTACCGGTCGAGGAACGCTTCGAGTGGAATCCCGATGAGGGCTTGGAACGCTTGGACCCGTAAGTTGTGCGTTCGGACAGCGAGAAGAACTCTGCGGCCGACCCGGAGGTTGAACTTGGCGGAAAATTCAAGGTCATGTACGCCGTGGGCTCGCTTGGATCTATCGAATGTCGGTTGAAGAATTCCGATCCGTAGATGAATGGTTCATGGAAGCGACCCCGTCTCCTGAAAAAAAAAATAAAAAAAAATGTTAGGTTTTGTAAAATCACAAGGATAATTATCCACGCCCTTTTTGTGGCAGAGCTGCCCCATGTTCTTTTCTTGAACAAATCCTCCTAATGAACTTTAAGGGTATGGGAAGGAGGCCGGTATGGTCGGAGATTCTGTCCCCCCCATATGGCCAACTGTGAACAATTTTCTTCGGATAGCGCCCTCTTTTGAATCAAACTCCTACACTAGCTGCCCTTGCATGGCAAAGCAGCCCTGCTACAAATATTTAATAAATTCATTTTAAGAAAATCAAATAAAGAGATAAACTGTAGTGCCATAAAAACGAGATGCAAGTAAAGCAAGAGGCTGAGATAGGACTTGTTTTATTCACATCCATACATAGTATGCATTGTGAAAAAAAACACGCCCCCATTTAGCCCAGAAAATGATCTTATAAGAGACCATGCATTTTGGAGTTGGGCTGTTGGAAGGGCCAATTTACACCCTAATAATAATAACAATAATAATAATAATAATAATAATAATAATAATAATAATAATAATAATAATAATAATAATAATAATAAGACTTGTAATGCGCATGTATCCACCCTGCTGGGTGTTCAAGGCGCATGTAAGTTTCTCACATGGGGGACAGAATATCCGCAGGACAAATTTCCCTACTACACCGGCCGTCTTTTGATAAAAGAAGGAAGCATTCACTAAAATTCATCTATAGGTGTTCTTTGGGTCATTCTTACCTTCTCTTAGAGCGGATGCGGATGTGAATCATTAAGGTTATGAGGAGCATGAAACATGTAGCTGCAAAGAGAACCAGCGCGATGACTACAAGGCTCACTGTAAAGATATAGATCAAACAAATCAATCAAGACATAGCCTCTAGAATTAATTATAGCAGCTTGAAAATATCTCACAAAAAGTTGATATCATGAGAACTTTCCCCTATGAGCTTTTAGAGCAATACACCTCTCTTAATATTTATGCATGTTGTCAAAATTCTTAGCCAAAATGAGGCTTCATTTGTAGGTATGGGCGCACGTCCCCCATCACTTGCGGTGGCTGCGCTCATTGCCTCTTTTTGGGTTAGCATTGTGACATACCTCATGCATAAATATTAAGAGAGGCGTAGACTCTCAGAGTACGTTTCCAGCCTGAACATTTTAGTGCTGCTACCTGGGAACGTTTTTGGTATTACTTGTACGATGGTAATCTATCTTGGGCTGATTCTTTTAAACTGCATCAATCTTATTCTCCCTTTAATCTTTCGTTCTTCCAATGCCGTGATCATTTTTTGTTTGTAAATACTTGCACTTGGACCGCATTGCACCGCTAGACATCCGGAACAACAAGTTTTGCTTATAAGGTATTTAGTAAGCTAGTACAAATATCCAAATCACAGGTCATTTGGAATCTGAAACTTTGCGAGGTCATTGACCTAACACCTTTATAAAAGATGACGCATCTTTCTTAAAATAGCTGCATCTGTTGAATGCTGTCACAGTCCGGAAGGCTACATTTAAGCCACTTTCTAAAAGTGCGAAGCCCCCAGGTCAAGAAAAGGGTAAATCACACTTTAAGAAATGAATTAAAATTTACACTTAATGTAGTTGTCACTAACGAAAGAGAGATCAACAAAGTGACTCTCTGGAATGTATTTTGTCTCACTGCTTAAAAATTTGTTGTGTTATATAATACCCTGATATACATGTACAATGTTGAGCTCTTATACATGTTTTTGTTCCTGCAAGTATACTATTTGGTATAGTTACTTCTTATTATTCACGCAATGCATAGCTTCAAACACCATTTTCAATGTTGTTGAGTTGCTTCTCATCTTTACAGAAAGGCAGATGGTGGGTTAGGTAGGCTGGGGCAAGAGGGGACAAGTCTACAAGGATAAACCTTCAATCAATATCTACAAACCTTATTTTACCACACCCCACCCCCCCCCCAAAAAAAAAAAATAGCTGCCTATATACCAGTCGAAAAGACCTGTGATCTAAATGCAATGGTCCCAAGATTCTATACTTTTATTTAAGTCTTTCCCAAAATGATAATGACAATTAAGCACAAACAAATTCTATAAACTCAAGGAGCAGACAGAGTCTCTGCCAGGAGCACAAGGTGAGTGCCACTTGTTTCTTTTTCAAGGTAACATTTCACTTGTTTAGGCCAAGTAAAAGTCGGTCGTGCGATGGTCAGGCGATGAAAATCTTGACACATGGTCAAAAAAGACACAGTTTTTAGACCTCAGCGATTTGCGCCTGTCAAGATTTACATCGCACGACCATCGCGTGACCAACCATAAACCAGCCTTTATGGTGGTAAACTTAAAGCTTTTGTTATAGCAGTATGTTATTCTGATTATTTACCCGCCGTTTGAGGGTCCATTCCTGTCCCTGGGCTGTCGGGTCCCAGTCCTGGATCGATTGGAGTACCTGCATCACCCTTCGTCAAAGAGGGCGCTTTAGTGGCCATAATGGTCGCCTTGGCTTCATCGCTGGAATCATTATTGTCCCAAGTTATGTTTGGTTTGAAAAATGGGAAATCTGCATGAAAACATAACGTTTGATTAGCAAAGTACCGCTGCCTTGTAGGGTTGACAATTTATTGTGATAGATGCTTTGTATTGATTAAGAATAAAAAGGGAAACTTTTAATCTCAAAGATTAATTCATATAAATTTGATACAACTTCAACAGAGACATTAAGAACAGCAACAAACGCAACACCAAAGGCATCACCAACAGTACCAGCCACAAAAATGACAACCATACAAAAAACACAAAAACCCGCTCAGATTGGAATTGCTACACCAAGTCCTTTTCGAGTTATTGTTTTAGCCATAGTGAGCTTAATACTTATCTGAGGGGGTCCAAAACCAATAGGCTTCTGGGGGATCCCATGACCAATCCACAAACCAAGTTTGGAGTTGATTCGCCAGGGACATAAAAATAACAGCAAGAGCACAACAACAGAAGCAGCAACCACAACAACACTAACAAGAACAGCAGCATGCCTCTCACAATAATAACATCAACAGCAACAACAACAGCAACAGAAACAACAACAGCAACAGCAACAGCAACAACAACAACAACAACAATACAATTACAATAACATTGTCTCTACTTACCACACACTGTAACATTAACATCGTCGATTGCGATATCTGTGTCAGTCCCACTAATAAATCCTTCGAATATGATCTGGTGATATGAAGACAAAAGGCAATTCAAGGCTAATGTTTCGAGCTGCACAAAGAATGGTGCTGGACTGAGTTGGTTTTAGAGATTTGTCTTATACTGTTATAAAATATTGATAGCACATTTTCAATATTAAAGCGAGAAACGAAAGTTCCAGATTTAGAAGTAATTAAACTCACATTTTGAAAAAATTAAACCAAAAGTAGCAATTTTATTAAAAATCTTTTTAAACGTAGAAATCATAGTGTCCTTAACATCCTCAAACGGTTCATGTTTAGAAAATAAATCTCTGGCCAACAAATATTCTGGAAGTCACCAATAAAGATCCACATTAAACTGTTCAATCGGTTTTTTTTTGCATCAAACATCAATAAAAGATAAACTAATCAAAGTCGGCAAAAAAAGTGTACGGTCTGAAAAGCCCAACTCGTGCACCTTGTCACGGTAACTCATGAATATACCCCAGTCACTGCGCATGAAATTCACTGCCGACAAGTTACTTCCAAAACAGGAACGGCTTCGTTTTAAAACTAAAGTTTATCAATTGCTTATTAAGATGGAAGTTGGGACTTCCTCTAAATTACAAATCCTTGACAAATCAGTTCCAAATTGATCTACAGGTGCAACTTGTCACTGGTGGGACGAGGTGAAACATGGCCCTGTGTCTTCATCAGAAAGGGGGGGGGGGCTGGAAGTCAGTCTCAAATTATTACCACAAGTGCCCCGTGTCAATGGTAGAGACATCCACTCCCAGATAGTCAATTTCCCATGTTTGATGAATGGGTGTCAACGATTAAAACCCTTAACTCGACCGACTTCTGCTGATCAGGCTAACAGAGATTAAAATCAGTCTAATTTGTGGCTTGTCTTCCTTTACAGTGTCAAACAATATCTGCAATCACACTTTGGTATAAATAAATTAGAAAGCTGTCAAACAACTTTTGTGGGGGAAAGGGAAGAAACAACTTTTTATCAGTTTTGCGTCTGATCTTTCAGGTTTCTATCAATATTGTGTCCCACTTTTTTGGAACATGATTCCTAGGATTACAAAATAGCCATACTCGCTCATTGTAACTAGGCTTTCTCCTGACTACTCCTTCGCCCCTCCCCTACCCCTTCAACTCTCTTTTTGTTTTGCTTCTAATGGTCCTAATTTTGGCATTATTTCTTGTGCATTTTCTGTGTTTAGCTCAAATTGCTGTTAAATTCTGCACTCTCTTCAGTCTTTTCTATCGTGTTTTTGTTTTGTTAATGTCTTTGCTTATTGTTGTTACGTTATCTAAGGCTTACCCTCACAAGCCTTGGCTGATTTGAATAGCCTATTTACTAATTTCTTAATGTTAGCTTTTTTTCTTCTTAAAATCATCGACCATGTTTACTCATGTACTGCTTGTATTGTACTAGTGATTCTGTCTTTTTAGATTGTGAGCACAGAAATAAATGTAATTGAATTGGAAGTAACTACAAATGAATGGTAAACTTGTGGGTTCAACAAAGTGTACAGCACCTCTTTTATGTGAGAGTTGCTCTGAAAAGAGCCGGTGTGGTCTTGATGTTTCGAACAGTACTGCTCGTCTTCAGGAGTAATGATTGATATTGTAAAATCTTTGGTTACTTCACCTGACCACTGACCTAATGGAAGTTAGATTGCGCTAATAAGCCCGGTTCATACTTTCTGCGAATGTGAATGCGAAGCGAATGTTGAAGTCACGATTTTCGCAGCAGTTTAGCTCTGGACAACTCATCCCACTTGCGCATACCGCTGCGAAAGGATACCGGTAGTTGTGAGGTCAAATTCACGTCAAACTCGCCTTACATTCGCATTCACAGGAAGTATGAACCGGGCTTAAGTTTCTTGTAAACACATGTTGAAAGTACTTACCCTAAATGTACCATTGCACTGGATACGTATTTCAGCTTCCATCCACACGCTACCCGCACTAGTAGATGCCTTAAACACTAAGTCCTGCTGCTGGCAAGCAAAGACCTTTAAGGTACCCGCTGTTGGGTTCTCTTGAGCATTCCACAAATGGTAGAAAAACTTGAGATCTGCTTCCAGAGAGTCCGGAATCGTGATGGGTGGGGACATGATGCGAGCATGCCCGCTCGTCCGGCCGTTCTTTGCGGCGACCAGGTGGGCAAAGTGTCCTGTAAAGTTTGGAGTAAGAATTGTTGCTAAAAGTGAGGTGTTTGTTTGATGTGTTTCTTCAATTGGGTATCACAAAAAAGTATAAAAAACATGAATTAGTAGTTATAGATGTCTGCAGCTGAGAAACCCAACAAGCTGTTTTTGTAGACCTTTTAGTATTGACAGTAAAGTTATTCATATTGGACATTGGACTTTCTCATAGGTTTGCACAGTGAACGTCTACTCTGCTATTTCACGACAATACTGGACATATTTACTTGTACAGTAAATATACTTTGCTATTTCGGTAGTATTGAACATTGGCTATTTACATAGGTTTGCACAGTGAACGTCTACTCTGCTATTTCGATATTAGACATATTGATTTACTTGTATAGTTAATATACTTTGCTATTTCGGTAGTTTTGAACATTGGCTATTTACATAGGTTTGCACAGTGAACGTCTACTCTGCTATTTCGATATTAGACATATTGATTTACTTGTACAGTTAATATACTTTGCTATTTCAGTAGTTTTGAACATTGGCTATTTACATGTACATAGGTTTGCACAGTGAACGTCTCAACTCTGCTATTTCGGTATTTGAAATATTGATTTACTTGTACAGTTAATATACTTTGCTATTTCGGTAATATTGAACATTGGCTATTTACATAGGTTTGCACAGTGAACGTCTCTACTCTGCTATTTCGATGTTTGACATATTGATTTACTTGTACAGTTAATATACTTTGTTATTTTGGTAATATTGAACATTGGCTATTTGCATAGGTTTCTACAGTGAATGTGTACTTTTCTATTTCGAGTTTGGACACTTAACATTAACATGTACTTTGTACAGTGAATATACGTTGCTATTTCAATATTGAACGTTGGACATTGACACCGGTTGGTATAAGGAATATGTACTTTTCTAACTCGATATTGGACATATTTTGACATTATAGGTTTGTATGTGAATATACAATGTCCAATATCAAACTAACTAACATACCTGACTGATTCCCATAAGTGTGATCCACAAAATGCCTCCCTGGTTGCATCTTTGGCGGCAGATCAAGAAAGATGTTCCCGTTATCCGCATCCCATTCATCCACTGGATCAGGTACCTGAATTAGACCCATGGGACCCGGCCACGATTCGGCCCGAATGCTGCCTCTCTTCCTCCGGAGATGGCGTAGTCTTCGCTGGTGGTTGATGGGCGCTAAGCCTCGATGGACCTCCCAGTCAAAATCATCACTCGGGTCTTGCTCGATCTTGCAATCCTCATTCGACTCGAACGTGCAGTGATATACAACTGTTAGAACAAAACAAAACATTATATATTATATGGGATTTGAAGCATTGCATGGTGAGATATCAATATATCTTTGGTAACACCGTGTGTGACTACTTGCTAAGTACATAACGTAGACATGTAATGGTATAGATGACAAAAGCAAGCTTGTCAAAACGTTGAGACCAATTAAGAACTCATTGGAAGCTTTTACGTCAACACTTGATAATTCTTTTCTTTCTTCCTCATAGATTTTAGCCTTGCTTGGGGCAAACTTGCAAAACAAAAATAATAATACAAAATAAACTAATCGCACCCAAAGCAAAAAATTATGTTTTCCCCTTAAATTTTAAATGCCCCTCCTTCCAGGAAATGCTGATAAACAATAATTGGCCTTAGACCAAGTTAAGTATGCTTAAGTCCATTACCTAAAGGTCGTTTCCTATTCCGCAAATAACAAAACAAAATTATTGAAGTCTCTTTAAAAACTGTTAAAGGTAACGTTAAGAATGCTATTTAGAGTATGTCACCTAAATAAAGAAAGATAAAGTGCATACTTAATCAGGTTTTGGGAACATGGGAATCCTGCGATCATCCCTTACAGTGTTGTTTACAAACAGTAAAACAAGGTGCAGCATGGTTTTACTATGCAATCCCTGATGTTATTATTTAAAAGAGTCGGTGGGCCGTGCTACTCCCAACGTTTCGACTAGGGTGCTCTAGTTGACACAACTAACTTCTTGAGCTGAACAAGGTCTGCCGTTATGTGAAGTAATACACCAAGTAAAAGGAAAACCAGACTTTTTCAAGAATCATTTGTGCGGCTCATGAATTATACTCTTTAACTTTTAAAAACATCTTTCCAACCATACTCATTTCACAGCAAAGGAGTGATTTTAAGCCCCGAACTCCCAAATTAGAAGTCAATGTGCCCCTTTAAGATGCGCTAAAGACCAAACACTTCCGTGAACCTATGATACAATTTGCAAAACATCCACGGTACCTGTGCTACATTTAACCCATAACAAAATGGATGTCCCCTTTCCACGTTGTCAACATTGACAACAGTCATGATCGATCTACATGGGTTATATCTTTATTAACCAGCAACACATGTCCGATTTATCTGTTTAATTCACACAGATTCACTGGCACCATATTGTAATTAGGAAACTACACAGTGCTAATCCGCCTTGTCGTTCTGCAAGGCTATAGTATGAAGGGATGTTTGATCCACAGTAAGATTTCTTTCTTTCGCTTCACAGCCAGAGTTTTTACCAACTGAGCCTCGAGTTGTTGCCAACCGAGGTTTGAAATCTATGGAAAGCCACAAATGCAAAACAAAGCAAACGGCCGAAGCTCAACAATGCCACACAACTATTTAAAAACAGAGTTGATTTTTTGTGTGAAACAAAGCAACCAATGATCATGGGAGATATTTTATTTCATTGAAAGTTTGCAGAAAATGTTGAATTTACTAACATTCGGCCATTCAATGCCAACCAGCACGGTTTGTTTATCCATGACGTGGTGTTGACCTGCATTCAAAAACTCAACCGTTATGATCTGGCGCAACTTAGTTCCCACGGGTGATTGGTCTCTGGTGTTTTTTAACCCCAGTAGGCGCTGCTCGCTCGATAGGTAATGATGCCACTGAAAGAGACTGGGTTATTTGTGACATTGTGGTGCTCAGCAAAATAATGTGCATTCAAACACACAACTCAAATACATACTGGTTAATGCTTCTTCTTAAAATACGGAAGCCCAATGGTGCCAGACTGAACTGTTACTGACGCGTGTAATAAAGGTATTGGTATCAGAGTATTATTGGCAAGGCAATGGGCTTCCGTACCTTTGGGTTCTAGTGTTGTTTTAGAACCATGTATCAAGCTAAGGTCATCCCTATAGTCGTTATCTTCAGAAAAGAAATGTTTTCTGTAAGGTCAAATTGATGACAGTATGTTACTCTTAAATGTTAAACTTACCATATCTAGTCACATTTCCAAAGCCCAAGGCCTGGAGTGCATAGAAATTAAGCAAATGCTCTTAGTGTATGTCCCTGCCTTGAGTTGGGAAATTAAACTTTGGCTTGACATGTTTTCATGAGGAAACATTAATTTAAAGAATGACGGTAAAAGGAGATCAATTGCTTCAATTTTGTATTCCTGAGATTGATGTACCCGGGGTCGGAAGGTGCTAGCTAAGGGGGGCTCCCCTCAGCCCCCGAGGCTCCCCCTAGCCTTTGGGGCTCCCCCTTGCGCAGGGTCCCATGGGGATAAGGAGACCAAAGTGCCAGGAAACCCCCGCCTTCGGTGATAAAACACAAACACGTCCTGCCTACATTTTCTAAGTGCTATCGGCAGGTCTCACCGCTTATTATAATTTAACAGGGCTTTTGAGAATTTACTCTCAGAGATAAAAATAATTTATAATTGGAAACATTCCGTACTCTGGTATAAAAATAGAACTGGATATACGGATGTTTTAGACTTCATGGAAGTTGACCGTACATGTAAGGGGTAAAGTTATTATTGATGTAGCTTGCATAATTATGTTTTACTATAAATATAATATAATGTAATCCACAAATTTCTTTCATTGCCCCGTTGGAGCTTAAAGGTATTATGATACAAAAAAGTCGCACACAGTGTTCATGTTTCGTGTGATCGACCACGTATGTACATGTACATGACTTAATGTGGATTCTGAGGAATGTTACTGTCAGATTCATTTCTCAGATTGTGTATTCCAATTACTGAATATTCTTCCAGCATGAACTGAATAATACGCTCTGACTTTCCGGAGTTAAAGTTAGTTGTTTTAGTTTTATTTTATATACACTGTAGTTCCATTGAACAGTTCCAAAAACCCAAAGAAGACTTTCCCTTTAAACCATATACTTAGACCATAGAGCAAGGAACAGAAGGAGTTACAACTAGTCGAACTTCAAAGGTACCATGTGTGTTACCGCGGTCAGTTTTACAACCAGCGCTAATGACTTTGCTCTATGTTTAAACACAGTGAATACTATGCTAAATAGTCATGCCTAATTTCAATGTTATGTTTATGGTTTGAAATTATTGCTTTACCGTATGTGTGTCTTAGCGCGCACATCAACGAAGCACGCAGCCCCAGCAATTGAAGTTCTACATGGCACACGAACGCACACCCTTCACGCACACGCTCACAGATGCCATGTTGGTAGGGCAGATTTGAACAGTGATGTCATTTTCAGTACGGTCGAGTGGTGTTCGCTGTTGATATTTCAATCTCTTTGACCCTCTTATTAACTTGGTTATCACAAACCACATCATCCTTATGTCGACCCCGTACTAATTATGTCTTAGTGATTAGACAAGTCACAAACCCAGTCATGTCTATTAACTGATATGAATTGAAGTCATAAGCAATTTCCTCTCGCTCTGTAAACACGTCGCAGGTTCTTGACAGTCCTAAGCCACAAACCTAAGGTGATTACAGTTCCAGGATTTCAGTTACGATCGGGCGTAGTGGTCTCTCTCCTCGCTTTCTTAACATATCTCTAAGATCCTGGTTTGAAACCTGCCATGAGCGCTATGGATTGGGTTTTCAGTCCCTAAATGATTGCGTGTGTTTCCCCATAAACAGTTCTAAAACTAAAAAACTACTTCTCTCCATCGCTTTTTTTTGCTACGTTTATATGTGATTAACTTTGATTTTCTTCGTTGTTTTTTCGTTCATTATTCTCTTGCAACTTTGATGACCAATTGAGTCCAAATTTTCACAGATTTGTAAAGCATATGTTTGGGATACATCAAGTGAGAATACTAGCCTTTGACAGTTACCAAAGGTGTCCCGTGCCTTTAAGCAGAACTGACTACATCTCAGGAATCATAATTATCTTGTTAAAAAAACGGACACGAAAAACGGGGATCTTAAATAAAAAGGTGGGCGTTCCTATAGAAATGCTTCCTGCATGGATTCGCTCGATACATCAAAAAATGAAAACAAATCATGGGGTGAAAATTTTCTTTGCCGTTCAAGGCTTCAGTATCATGATAAAAAGTATGGTTCCCTTTCCATCTTCTATGGCTATGTAATCACAGTCGCCATATTGACTGCGCGTTGCAATCGTAGATGAGCAATCAGTGATGACAGAGTCAGCCCGGCAGGGGGGTAGGTTGGGTACACGACCTTCCTGGGAAGAGCAACTTCTTGGGTTACAACTACTTGGGTAACATCTTGATTCTGGAGTGTCATGGGCAAGCGTGTGGATTCGGGTCCCAGAAGATAGCACTTGTGGATTCTGATCCCAGAAGATAACACTTTTGCCATTGAGCAAGGGGGGTGGGGGGGGGGGGTCGATTTGGTACAAGACCTCGCTGGGAAGGGGCAGCTACGTACTTCGGTTACACCAAGCGTTTGAAACATCTTGATTCTGTGGTGTTGTGGGGATTCAGGTACCCCCTATGTTCACTTTACTTTAACAGACACAATTCTACTCTAGAACAGAAGTATTAAACCCACCTGAAATTATCTAAAGAATTCACGAGTTTCTAAGCCCACCATGCAGACATAGAGGGGGGGGGGACACCATGCCCCAAAATGATATTATTAGCTCTGTACACATGTCGGAGTAATGAGCTCATGCTTTGTTTTCTTTGCCCTTGTTATGAATGAAAGTTAGGACGCCTAAGTAAAATTCATCCGCTTGGAAAGATGTGAGTTTAGTAATAACTGGTCATCATAACCCCACTTTTTCCGGTCACGTGCTCTCCTTCCTAACCCATTAAGAGTTCCTGTACCAATCAGATACCTCTATCAGTGTCGGTTCAGAATGAAATTCGGGTCATCCGCTCTCTCCGTAGTCTACTCATGGCACCGTGGGAGCACAGAGAAAGTCAAACGGGACCGCAGGGCACTTTACACGGTAAAGAATCTCCTCCAGGGAGCATCGGCAAGAGACCGTCTCGTGAAAATTGCCGCAAAATCTAGGTCTATATAGCATGCAGACTAGGACAGATATATATCATAGAAATGTTTCATCCGGAAAACCTATTTTAGTTTTATGTACATGTTTAAGCTTTCCTAATTTAACCACGACTATGTTACTTCTCTCCTGTTTCCTGTAATAATCCATATTCAAGAGTTAAAGGCACATCTGGTAATTACTCAAAATAACTGTTAGCATAAAACAACAATGGAGAGCTGTTACGAAGTGGTGAGAAACGGCTCCCTCTGAAGTAAGGTTGGTTTTTGAGAAAGAGGTAATTTCTCACTCAAATATTTGAATCTGATAAAAGACATACATTGAAGGGCAAAGCCTTTTTAGGCATCTGAAAGTACACACAAGGGTGTTTTTTCTTTCATTATGCTCTTGCAACTTCGATGACCATTTCTTTTAGTCAAACTTTTTGCTTGTGTGGAATGCTCATCTTTGACAAGGGGTGTCTGACTGTCCAGTGCATTTATGTACGTGTATAATATAATGGATTAGATTGTTTATGCCTCTTCATCAGTACCAGTGTCCTGTTTAAGCTTGGGCGATATCGATTTACTTTATTCACGATATATCGCCGACAAGATATCGCGATATTCGATATAATCGCGACTAATTAAATTTGACATCATCACTGTCTTCAAACTCCCAGTGAAAGTTGTTGAAGAGACAGTCATAGCATAAGAGAGGTGTTCTAATGACCTGTTCTTCTGGTTTTACTCCAAACCTATGGGGTGCAAGATGTCTCAGCTAAGAAATAAATCGCGATATTGCGATACTTAATCGATATCGCGATACATCGTGATATATCGCGATATATCAATTTCGATTAAAACCAAATCGATCTGATATCGAAATCGTTTCCAAATTAGTGTCGCGATATTCGATAATATCGTGATATCGCCCAAGCTTACCTCTGTTCATAAATTATCGCTCCAGACACCAGGAATGCTAGACACACTCAACTCATTGATATTCAGCCATCTGTTTTCTACACCTTAGTCAATTTCTGGTCCTCCTCTATTTATTTCCGAATCCACTCTTAAGGGAGTTCGGATGAAGGTTTTTGGATGTACAGTCTGTAATAATGTAGCATCCTATACAAGCGGCATTCGAGGATTGGATCTGGTTCCTGCCCCTCCCCAGGCATCCCGGTGTGGAAAGCTAAGATTACCGCAGGATGCAGACTAAAAAATAGTCAAAATGTTTTAAGGCTGGAAGTGAGGTGGGATTAAAGGTCTTAAACTAAATGTTAACAAATTTAAGTTAGTTGATTTCAGCTGATAAGAGTTATTATGGAAGAGTGATCCCTGAACATCTAGTAAAAAAGTATTTCAGAGGCTGCATTATGTCCTTCACTATTTTTAGCCAGCCTACTGGCCACCGTAAATTGCAATTTGCCAAATTCATCCAAAACGAGTGAAACAAATCTTAAGTCAGGTAACAAAGGCAAAGGTTTTAGAAAATAAATAAATATATAAATACATACATTGTACATGTACATTGTACAAAAATAATGAAACGACAGGAGCCATTTTGTTTTGGTCCTATAGGTTCAAAAAATTGATTCCCAATCACATGTTATGTTTGTCCAAAGGTACTAGTAAATTGATGAATTCTCTTTCTTACCCCATTATTTGACCTCGGCTCAATTTCAAACAAAAATTTATGGCTCGTTTTTATGTTCGCCATTTACTTCAAGTTCGTCATAATTAGTTTCGATTTTTGCAAACAGGCAACAGTCATTACAGGAGGTTTTCAAATGATATCCTAACTCGATTTTGACAAACATCCTCTAATGTTCTCTAAATGACTGGCACTGGTATGAACTTAATACTTAGCTTGACCCTAGCTTGATCTTAATTGACTTATTATAGGCCTACCATGACTAGGAATCCTTTTTGTTTTACCTGCTTTGTGTGTTTGAGGAAAATACAGTCACTAAACGACGCTGGTTGGGTGTGTGTTTCTTTTTGTTTTGAAAGTTTAAAAAGTGGACAGTCTCTCTGGGGAGTGAATCAACTTGTCTGAATGAACTGTCTAAGGAGAAGGAAACCAGACGTCTCAGTCTATTTTTGTCCCAACCCAACCCTTCCTTTCAATCAAAACAAAATGGCTTCTCGTCATCGTACAATAAGATAGATCTGGCATGATAACCAGTTCAATTTGAATGGGGTCTGCCCAGGAAGCTGGTGTAATTGCCATGGCCTGGCGAAGGGGAAATCTTTGATAAAAACAGCCGAAGTAATAAACCCTTTCTGTTTTGTATTGTTGGAATCCCTTGTAGATGTTGTACCATCGTCATCACAATGTGTTTTGGTTGTAGGCTTAATACATTCCATATGACATGGACATCTAAGGAGTTTTGCAATACGCCTTGCTGTGATAGTGCTCCCTGGAGCTTATTCTATATTATGTGTACTTAATAGCATTCTCCTGAAGACGAGCAGAGTATACGTCGAGACCAAACCAGCTCTTTTCAGAGCCACCACTCCTTCAAAAGAGATTTACACATGGTTGTACCCGCAAGTTTACTATTAATATTTATATATAGTTACTCTTATTATCAATCTTGTTGATGTCCATCTCTGATGAGTTTTTAAACTGTTCAATATAACACTAACACTCAGTCAATGGCGGTCTATAGCAGTCAGTGATGGTCTACAGCGGTCTATAACAGTCTTACCGATCTATAATTGTCTAAACCGGTCCTAAACGGTCTATACCGGATAACTACAGTCTTTACCGGTCTACACCGGTCTACAACAGTGTACACATGGTCAGTACAAGTTTACAAGGGTCCAGTTTCTAGTATATAATTTGAGCACTGATGCCATTTGCCAAATGATCACCTCACTAAATGTTAATGGTTAAAGGCAGATTTGGCTGGAGACATGTATATCAGCTATTGTTGGGTGTTCAGAAAGGGACTGTTTAGTTTTGTTTTAAAAGCAAATTAACCTTAAAGGATCTGTACACGTTTGGTATTGACTCTGAAAATAAATGGCAACAAACTTGCTTGGCCGAATCCCAATTTCGAGCGCTGGACTTCTGCCAATATTAATGATCATCTTAATGATAAGTGTATCTATTTTGGCTGGAGATATTATCAGCTAGTGTTGGCTGTTGCGATAGGGACTGTCTATAGTTCTGATTAAGCAAGTTAACCTGAAGGGTCTGTACTGTTTGATAACTCTGAACATAAATGGCAAAATGTGAATAAGACACCAGTTCCTGGTTCACTTTCCAACTACACCTCCACACAGTAATATCGCATGCTAAAAGAGTGACTGGTCCACTCCTCTAATAACCGAATCTTGTTGTTCAGATAAGCAGTCAGTGGTGTTGTGTCATCCTTAAACCAATTTGTTTGGTTTCGCAAGATGTCTGGGTTTTTGTAATTCCTTCCACAAAGTACCACTTAGTTTATTAGAACGGACCATCCCAAGACGTACAATTGGATTGTCTATAAATTGGTTGGTGATTTAATTTACCCAAAGAAGACCAAAGACCTAGCCAAGTTCAACGCAAAGTCCCTGGTGTGGCTGGTACAACGGGGTACACCCATAATTCTGTCTGTTTTGGGACTATCAGACGATGACAAATGGTGGCGAAAAGTTGGCAAAGACTGAGTGACTTGTCGCCATATTTGGGAAACTTTCACATGGGAAGTTTGTTCATTCGAGTCTTAGTCCCTCAATAGACTACTGTATGGACGGAGGTGGGACTGCAAGACAAACATGAAGAAAAGTGTCAAGTCTAATAAAACTAAAAACTCCTGCTTCAGCTTAAAGACAGAGGACACTATTGGTAATTGTCAAAGACCAGTCTTCACAGTTGGTGTATCTCAACATATGCATAAAATAACAAACCTGTGAAAATTTGAGCTCAATCGGTCATCGAACTTGCGAGATAATAATGAAAGAAAAAAAAAACTTTCACACGAAGTTGTGTGCGTTTAGATGGTTGATTTCGAGACCTCAAGTTCTAAATCTGAGGTCTCGAAATCAAATTCGTGGAAAGATACTTCTTTCTCGAAAACTATGGCACTTCAGAGGGAGCTGTTTCTCATAATGTTTTATACTATCGACCTCTCCCAGTTACTCGTAATCAAGAAAGGTTTTATGACGATAATTATTTTGAGGAATTACCAATAGTGTCCACTGTCTTTAGGGTGGGTTTTAAAATTCACATAGGAGGTAAAACAAAGAAAGGCAAGGAACGAAACCACTGAACATACGTGAATCTTGGCTTGAAAGGACGTAAATCAAAAAGTATCTCTTGTTTCCATACAAATCCTTGTGCTACTGTTTAGTAGAGCTTTCAGATCTAAACTCTGTCTCTACGAAAAGGTTACCGTGGTGCTTTACTGCAAACCTCCCTAGAGTGAAAATTGCATAGAATTATACTCAAGTTTATTAACTGTGGGTTTACTACAAACTGTGAGTCATAACCATCTATCACTTCTCTATGAATCATATCAAACTTTCCAAATAATTCTTCTGAAAAGAGCAAAATTATGATTGAGAGAATCGTAAGGATTATTTTCGAGAACCAGTACTGCTTGTGGTTTTCCTTTATAAAGGATCAAAGCAAACTTAATAAAGTTAATTTTGAATATTTGTTTGTCAAGCTTGATCAAGTTTGTGGTGAAAATGTGCTGGTTTCGTTATGGTTTATTCTACCTGGAAGTTTCGTGGCCGAGTGGTTAAGAGCACCGAATTCAAACTCTGGGGTTTCTGATCAGCAGAGTGTGGGTTCGAATCCACAGCAGTGACACTTGTGTCCTTAAGCAAGAGACTTAACCATTGCTTCGTCCATCGGATGGGATGTAAAGCCATTGGTCCCATGTGTTGTGTAACGCATGTAAAAGAACCCAGTGGACTTATCGAAAAGAGAAGGGGTTCGCTCCGGTGTTCCTGGCTGTGGCTGCTGTATGCGCCTTGTAAGCCCTTAGAAGGTGCTAAATAATTAGGTCTCAGAATTCATCACTGCAACAACATATCTTTCTAAAAGGTTGAATATACTCAGAGCCTCTGGCAAACACTGAGGGGGTCGACGAGAGTATTACAAGCTTGATGCCCCATCTGGGACAGAAGTTCAAGGACACAAGTGCCAAGATCGGGACTTGTATCCACACTATGGTTCTTTTAAAAACCACGGCTTCGGCTCCAGATTCGGCTCAGGCTAGCTTGGCCCCGCGGTTGATTTGACTTTATGAGTGTGCTTTGGGTACGCGCTCAGGGCTTCAGACGGAGCCTGATGAAGCCGAATGTAAAGCTGAAGTGGATTCGAAAAGGGCTTATATGTTGATCAGAGACATCAGAGCTTGAGTTCGTTGCTCTTAAACCATTTAATAAATTCTTATTAGATGAACAAACATGTTTACTAATGTCTTGAATCAAGACTATTCAAAACTCAGTATTGCTTTCTCATTCTGTGGAATGACCGAAGACAGGTGAACAAACATGCTTACTAACGTCTTGAATCAAGACTATTTAAAACTCAGTATCACTTTCTTACTCTGTGGAATGACCGAAGACAGGTGAGCAAATATGCTTACTATTAGCGTCTCGAGACTATTCAAAACTCAGTACAGATTTCTCATTCTGTGGAATGACCAAAGACAGGTGAACAAACATGCTTATACTAACGTCTTGAATCAAGACTCTTCAAAACTCAGTACAGATTTGGAAACATGATCCTTTATCTGCTGCAAATCATTGCTCATCCTTGTTAGATCGCGAAGATAACGCGCAAGACGATCAACAAGTCTGTAATTACAACCAAGAAGCCTACGCCCTAATACTTGTTTGATTGTAATAAATGTTCAAGAAGCTTGAAAAGTGCAGGGGGTTCATAGACTATGGAAGTAGTAACTTAAGTAATAAGGCTTCATGTCAGCTATACGTCACATCAATTACAAGAAGCCATTTTTGAATAAATCGTCAGCACTTACTCAGTCAAACCATGCAGCAATGTCACAACCAGGACCTAACTCCTTGTTAAATAAAACGGTGTGCCTGGGTAACCTGTTGGTTTGGTTTTACTTAAAACTGTGACATCGTCTGACAGTGTCGCGTCACTGAGTGAACAATTGTTCCTGGGTCATAGAGTGTCATCAGCGAAGGAAGCCTTACCCTTCACTGAGAACCACGGTGCGAGACAACGGCCGGCAGCCGCGAGGAGAAGCAGTTGGTCGTTCTCCCCGCGAGGATTAATGGCTGCAGGCGTCAGAACGGGTAAAACCTTTGTGGACTACACATCAGGTCATAGATTGGGTCTGTCAGTGTGGTGCTGAAGTATATAGGAAAAATAAGCAAGACAATAAAGGTCACCTGTGAAATTTTGAAAACAGCTAAACAAATTGTCATGATATTTTTGTTCACTTGAAGTCGAAAATTTGAGCAAGGTGCCACCAGGTACCAACTGCATCTCTGACCCTTAGCATTCGCGAACGGACACCAACTTTGAAAAATCTGAGAAATGATTCATGCATGAAAACGTTTCTCAGATTAAAGTTTGTCAACTGGTTGAAACATAATCCAAACCATACTACGAAGGACTCCTTTTTCAAAAGAGTTTCTCAAAAGTAGTTCTTCTTACCAAGTAGATTTTTAAAGTTGGAACACTTTATTACCAACCTATGATTACGAACCTACAATATATGTTCACAAAATCCGAGTAGAAATGGTCCACTGGGTCAAGATAACAGAAGTTGTGATTTAAAACCCCTTGTGACCAGCGTCTGACAGGTCTGAAGGCCAGGCTTGACCGTGTCTGGCCCCGGGCCCCGAAATACGGGTACATTTTCACACGGGAGATTTAAGAACACATGTGGTGTCCAACTACTCACAAACAACAAATGTTCTTCATCTTCACAAGTTCTTTATATACAAACAAAAAGTGAGCTTATTTTCTTCCGCTGTGCCTCACCTGAGTACAATTTCAAATAAGTAACACTTAACAAATAACACTTTGAAACGACTTCAAAATCATCCCTCGTGCCAACATGGGCTCACCCTGCTACAGTTTAGGACACCCCCCCCCCAATCTAATCGACCCAAACTGTTATTTTTGATCTTGGAACTTGTGGATATTTTGATGTGGCAGCGGAAGACAGTATCAGCTCCCCTGGAGTCTTGAGGGGTAAATTGAGAGACAGATCGCGACGGTAATACGGCTTGGATACTTCCTGTTTTTGCTGCTTGTTCCTAAAGAACTACATCCTACCCCTCGGACTAATCAGTCAAACATCCTATCCGTGTTATGCCTACTTTGTATCAAAGCGATCGTTCCTACTCCCATCAATTGGCCTTCAGAAAACCTTGATGTAAATACACAAACAGGAATATCCTCACTGCCCCACATAACGAAAACATCAGCAGAGATTCATTTGATGGATTACAAGAAAACGAGTGTCAGTACTTCTAGCTTTGTCATACCCTGATTGAATTGTATTGCAATCGGGAGCAATATTCATCAGAACCTTGACCTCTGCAATAGTGCGGGTGTCTCAGCTCTCTTGTAGTCTGAGACCCCTATACCTAAAAGTGGGATAACCTTGTACCCAAGATCTAAATGCGAACCTACCATATGACATGTCATGTACATGTACATGTACCTGTATTACCCCAAGACCTGTGGCCTAACCATGTACATGTAGCTCAACGAAGCCCGGACCTAAAGGTTTGGCCCAACCCTGTACCCGGGTATAACTCAGGACCAATATCAGGCAACACCTTGTACATGTAGCCTTGCAGTCGTTAGTTTAACCTCAACTACCCAAGAAGTGTAACCCAGACCTAAATGTACCATTATCTTAAAAACCTTGATCCAGATAATACTGAGATATATTTCCTGCTCTACAGTACCAAGATTTTTATTTATATTTACCCAATCGGAATAATCACAAAATCCCTGACAAAACTTAGACCATTACACGGTGCTATCTCGAAACCGCACCTCTTGATGTTGTGCAAAGTCTTCACCAACAGTTTCACTTCTAGAAGACCAACTTCATGAGTTCTTTTTAAAAGCACGTAATTAGTTTCGGTATTTTCCATGAGATCTGTAGTCAACTTAGACCTTGACATTTGAGTGAGACTGCCAGAGCAAGATAAGCAAAGGTGTCCCTATGCCTCAGGATAGGACTATTTCCTCCAGGTTCTTACAAGTCATTCCCACTACAAGGGCGAGCCGTGCCTCGCTGTACATGTAGACTAGGTTCAAGTCCCTTTCTTGTGCGAGGTCCCTAACAGCACAGACACGTAATACCATGGCGCCCTTACCGTCTGCAATGGCACGGGATTGAGACTTGAGTCAAGTCTAGCCTCGCTGTTGCAGAAACCCCTCGTCCTGTTGAGCACCAATTTAGTGGAAAAACAATACAGTGGGCGTTCCTATCTCGGTCATGTCGGTAATACTCTAATTGAGGCTCAGTCACAGATGGCTGCAAGGGGCACCAAACCTTGGGGGAGTTAAAGGTATACTTATCCATCCCATTCTATCCAAAAAGGTCCCACGACAACAGCCAAGTCTTTCCCTTCACCCTAAGCTCCCAACAAACAAAAAGTCGTAAAATTTTGACCCATCAAAGTTGTATGAGAATAGTGCAAGAAAAAACACCTTGTTGCATAAGTTTGTTTGCTTTCAGGTGCTTAATAAAGGGCCTATTTTAATATTTGAGTGAAAAACTACCCGGTTTTCTCTCACTTTAGAGGGAGCTCATTACCAAGAAAGTGTTTATGCTGAACATTATTTTGAGTATAACAAAAAGTGTCCATTGTACCTTTAAACGTGCAAACTGTTGCTGGCAAGAGTCTGGAAGGGTTACAAAGTGTCCCCACATTGCCAAGTCATGCTTCATAACCACGTGTGAACATTATTACACTTTACCAGTAAATGGGGCTACGATCCCCGGGATCTTTCCTCGACTACCAACCCCAATTCCCTCCCCTGATCTCACCATCACATGAATTTCGAGATCTTCCACCCATCCAGCCTCGTCCGTTACACTCGTTCACAATCATTTCCTGAAGAATCTCAGTCAACAATTCCTTGACAAGACATCTGTCATCTGACCGGCCGATGCCCTTATATAAAGCTCCCCTGGGAACTGTCGGTTAACCGGGCATGATATCATCACCAACTAGCTATGGGTGCTGAGTGACTAGATGTAGATACCCGCTCTGCGCCCCAATTTAACGGTTCAACTTACCAACAAAGAAAGGACTGAACTTACAAACCATATTACAAAACACAGTCAGTGGGTTTGTTGACGAAGTGACCCGATCTGCTACAGAGCCTTCCGGAGCTAAATATTACCCAACATCATAACAATATGATGACAAAGGCAGTGTGGTTACACTTTACTCCCAGCTGAAACGAGCTTGAGCGGAAATTGCCGAGGCTAATTACTCATTACAGATATTTCTTCCCATAACCATGAACGGGACAGTATTGTTGGTACCATGAAAATTAAACCTATTTTTGTTTTCATCATACAGAGTTTTTGCTTAATATTAGGTTGAGTTACCCTGGATTCTCAAAGAAGTTAAAAAGCTTTTAAAAAGCCTCAATGAAATGTTGTTCATTAATTTTCAGTTTAGACAGGTCAAACAAGGGATCTTTAGAACTAATGACGTCACAGTTTGTTAACCATTGTGTTTCTGCACTACTGTCGGAAATTATACAGCAAGTAAGCAATGCAGTAAACAAACCATGACGTCACCAATACAATGGTCTTTTGCAAGGTTTAACAACAGTACATCCAGTATATAAGATTGTTCTAGTCCTGAAATTGTTTAATATTCCGGGACAGACTTTGCAAGCAGAGTTTACCCAAAGTTTTCATTGATTAGCCATAAGACCAGTGAGCTTGTCATTAATTTCTCTAGACTACCATTTTGTTTTTTCATTGGCCCATGTTTCACGTAAAATCTTTTCTAGCTAACCAGCCGGATCAATTGGAGTGAATTTTGGCTGGTCCCCTGATGTTTTAACTGGCATTTGGCCAGCATAAGGGAGAACCATGGCTAGGATCGAAATGTCAAGTGATTAACAATTTATGTTTGCATTTATAAAGGTCCCTTTGGCCGACAAGTTTTTTTGCGACAGCTAATTCTATTTACTCTTGAAACTTATGGCTGAAATTAAAACTCTTGGCAGGCTTTGGGAGGGGCGAAGATCAGAATTAACATTTTGAAGTTACAAAAAGCTCAGGTAATTGGACACATTTAACCGTTCGTAAACACAGCAAACATTGCTCATGAGTCATTATCCAGGGTAGTGGAAAAAGAACGCACTAAAAAAATAAAAACAAGTTTTCACTTTACTGCAGGTATCTTGCACTCATGTGTATGTTCATTGCTATGATAAAAATGGGACTATTAATCATATCGGTGTGCACACTCTAAAAAGTTCGGGTCAGATTAAGCCGACTCTGGGTCCCACGGGGAGAGGCCTATTTCATGATCCATGACCCCGGAATCTGTGTCAAAATTACGCAGAAGCCGAGTGAAGTGGTACTCAAACAAACAGGAACTTAGCTACCGCACCAGTAGACTGGCACTGTCTTTATCCGCAAGGAAAAATACAGGTACTCAAAGAGAAATCAACGAGTTTATGAGGAACTCAAGCCTGTATGCTTTGTTTTTGAAAGGAAAAGGACAAGGCATGTTCTTCTTGATAAAGGGCACTCTATGATGAGGAAATTGTTAATTTCTACTGGAGCACTTCAAGGGCACTGAGGCAATGACCAGGGGGCATAGAGGCAATCGCATATCAGGGCTGTATGCTTCGTTTTTGAAAGGGCAAGGGCACCAAGGCATTTTCTTCTTGGTAAAGGGCACCCTATGATGAAATTGCAAATTTGTACTTGAGCATTTCAAGGGCACCAAGGCAACAACCAGGGGACACGGAGGCAATCGCCTTCGTTGCCTCCGTGAAGTATCAGGCCTGCGCCTTCGTTGCCTCTGTGAAATATCAGGCCTGGGAACTAGCTGTAAAAAGTCCAAATGAGGGGCATTTATCAGAGTTAATGCCGTTTTTGTGGCTAAACAAACTATAACTTTGTTCTCCTTCAAAAGTTTAAAGCACATTATTGAATGCCAGCTACATGTAGCAGAGGGAATAAATTGCAACCAACTCCACAATGAATCATTGCCACCCGACGTGGTATCATCACGACCCATGTTATCATTCCACAGTCCCTGTGGGTTTTAGGGTTGACTTCCAGGCTGGGAGAGGGGAACTCGGCTGCCTGTCAACGATGAAACCTCATTATTGTGGTCTGAGATAAGGGTCGCTGCAAGGTTGGATCCTATGTGAGGATCCCGTCAGGGCAGTAGTCTCTATACATTCCAATTAGGTCGATCTGGGTTCGAATCCCATCTTCATGAACAGAGTGTCAGGAGCGACCCAGATCTGGGGTCCCCGGGGGCCGGATGGGTATCACGTTTCGAATTGAGGTCAAACTGATTAACACACTGGTTTGACGAGATGTGGTTGACTCACATTTCTTGTGACATGTAAACCATGCAGTCTTGTTGTTTTTTCAGCCCACAATTTCATAATTCAAAATGTCTACCTGTCCTGGATATACGGGGTCGACAACCAAGTTTGGATCTGAGAACGAAAGAGGTCCACACATTTGTATAGGGACTTGAAACACTATTTGGCCTTAAAACACATTCACAAAGTTGTTTTACGGATACTTGTTTTGGCAAGTACACAGACAAAAAAGGCATTTCCATGTCCACAGTAGTCCACAGAGTGAATGGAACATGGAGCTGGGAGCTTATGGGAGTGACGTTGCATACATGTAGGACGTCATTGACCACCATCTTTGATGAAAAACATTGTAAAAGTGCACGCATGTACATGTACGCACTGCGCACAACTCTCAGCCAATAATAATCTTTCACGCGTGGCAGTTTCATCAAAGATGTCGGCCAATGCAAGCGAACTATATTCCGGGTCATCCGCACAATGGAACAATGTACATGTACCATGTGTGGTGTGGGTATGTTACGGTCGCACTGCCGAATTTGTAACGAACCGATTGAAAAGATTACGGCCTCTAATAATGGGCTCATCCCTAAATGGACTCATCCCTTACTGGACTTGGCACGATTACAACTTGCTCATTTTCAATAATCTTCATGGCCCTGTTTTAATATGGGGCTCACTAGCTCACTGCAGGTGTTCGAGGGGTCCATTTGTCAAATACAAAAACAGTATCCCGACTCACATCTCACTCGTGTTTTAAACAACCATACATGTATCGCCCAAGACACTAGGCATATGGGGCCACTAGTGGTCAGCCAAGGCAATTTTCCGCTAATATGGCCATGGGCAGGGAATTAAGACTACAGACGCCAATAATTAGTTCCAACTTAAGGCTGAGTAAGGCCAAAAACAAATTTAATATTCTAAAACATTATCTAAAAATATGGAAGAGGGAGAAGCAAAAGCTCAGCTACACAGTTGCCAGGGACATCAGGGTGCTTCTGACTAATCTCCCCACATTCATGAGGGATAGACAAGAGTGGGCAAATCTCAACATGATTCTTACCTCAGTCGATTAGAGAGAGAAGGGATGGGACAAGGGTCCATGTTTGTCAGGTCTAAGAGTTTAGTTAAGGGAGTTGAGCAAAATGGGGTTTACGATTAGGAGGCTAAACACCTGTGAGTGTGTGTTACTGTCGGGGAAGGGGCAGCCTTGAACTTGAAACAACCTTTTGCAACAGTGAAAACATAACCTAAACCTTAAACCTTCAGTGGTACATCTTGCAACAGGTGATCTATAACACAATGACAAAGCAGTGCATTGTCATGCATCACCCACACAGTAGGCCCTACATTCTAATCACAACACATTGTCACGGTCATCACGCATTAAAAGGCATTAATGCCACTTAGTGACCATGCAGTTTTGTATTGTTTTGTCTGGCACAGTTAATGACTGAACAAGTGTATTGTAGTGTTTTGTAATGAGCAAGACGTTCATAACCGCAACCTTAAGCCTTCTGAGTCGTACATTTTGTAACAGGTGAACTAGTACAATTGACAGTGCATTGTCCATAATGACAAGAACAACACATTGTCACGGCCATCATGTATTACATGTCATTCATAAATACCTAAGACAGTTTCGCTATTCCTATTGGTGGAAAGTGCGTCACATATAAACCTTTGTTTATGACCAGTAAAAAGTATTAAAAACATGGGCGTGACACGCGAGCTTGCACCTGTTCTTATAAGAGTTTCTTCATTCCTATTGGTCGAGAGCAACGGCTGAAACAGTTGTGCCACATCACGCGATACGCGCGACTCGCACAGCATTCCCTTATAAGGAGTTGTTTACACAATCGGGCCAAAGGCCTTACCATTTCATAGCTGGAGGGGTGTTGTGTTGAAAGAAATCATTGACAACTATAATTTATGCATTTATTTTACTTTTTGACCGAAAAGGTATTTATGAATGGGAATCAAAGTGTGTTGAATCGGTTTTCACCACACATTGATTCCCTTATTTGATGCCTCCTACTGACCGTACAGTTTTGTATTGTTTTTGTCTGGTACAGTTAATGACCAAGCGAGTGTTTTGTAGTGTTTTGTAATGAGCAACACGCTCATTGTTCATAGCCTTTGGTAAGTTGACACACAAATAAATGTTAACTAACTGTGTCTGGGCAACAACAGGTTGCTACAACGAAGAGAACAACTGTCTTTTGTTTCTATGTTAAGTTGACTTCAGCCAATCTACTACAAGTACATGTGTCATGGTTTAAGAAGTCTTTGCGATTGGATCTGTACACAGCATTTCATCATTGCATACTAAAGGGAAGGTACACGTTTGGTAATTACTCAAAACAAATTTTAACTTAAAAACTGACTTGGTAACAAGCATTTGAGAGCTGTTGGGGGATAAAACAAATGTGGGAAACGACTCCCCCTAAAGTAACATAGTTTTTGAGAAAGAGGTAATTTCTCACTCAAATATTATAAGACTTCTAGCTAGAAGTCTTTTATTCCCATCTGAAAGCACACAAATTGGTCCAACAAGGGTGTTTTTTCTTTCATCATTTTCTAGCAACTTCAATGACCAATTGAGCCCAAATGTTCACATGCTTGTTATATCATATGCTTTTTTTTTATATGATGGGATACACCAAGTGAGAACACTGGTCTATGACAATAACCAATCGTGTACAGTGCCTTTAAAGCCAGGATACTTTGTCGCTCAGTTGGAGCTCATCTAAGAATAGCATACAAAGGGTGTACTATAAGCCTACAGTTTCTTGTGTTTAAGTGTGAGAGACAGAACTCCTTGGCAGACTTCTTTAAGATCAGACAAAAACAAGACTATACATGTAGGTCACAGGATTATTATTCATGAAGGGCTGGCAATAACACTTCCGGGCATCTTGGTGGTGTGTAATCCACTTCGACAGCAACAACAAGAATCTCTGGGTATCGAGAAGATTTAGCGACCACAATCCATATCCTGATTCGGGTATGATATGGGATTTGTTAGTGAATTATATGGGATTTATTAGGATTAAGTGGGAACAGTACATAAAAAGATACATAATCGTGATCTATCAAGGAGTGATATCATCTCATGGGATCAAATCATACATCAGAACTGGTTTAGTGGTGAACACTTTGAGTGTCGCGATTTGACGCAATTTGACGGGCATTGTTAAGCAGGAACTCATGTTCTTCCTTCAGGGGTTGTTTTAAGACAGTGAATCAGCGGCATGTGACGGCACGTTTTGAAAATGTACAGGAAGAAAAACTAAGCCTACAAATGAAAGAATCAAGCCTAAAAACCACCTTGCATTGGGAGGTTTTGGAGTACTACATGTATACATCTAAGTGAAGTATCATTTGTTGTAACCTGATGAGACTAGCCAAAGCCACTCATAAGTTAGCCTGAACGTCTGACGTCATTCTTCGAGGCTCGTGAATAACGCCAGAGACCGACCAAAAACCGGCGTGTGGTTTGATCTTTGACCATGTAGAGATACATTTTGTACATGTACACACAAATTCTACACCAACATACAAAAAAAGTACCAAGCAAATGTACCGATCCACCATGCATGTACTGTAGTATACTACCACACACGTGGACACACACGTGCGGACAACCAAAAGTAAGCTTTCCATATCAGTGTTTTGATTGGCCAACCAAGGTGAGTCAGACCAATCAAAACAAACCCAGCTACTTTATCCTTGCGGATAAAGACAGAGGCCCAGTCTATTCATACATTGTAAGTAAGACTGCAACAGTCCCTCTTTAGAAAAAACACACAGGACCAACCAACCAAATTTGACTTATAAAAACACAGTCACACACACAGGCCTGATTCTAATATCCACAACCACTTACAAGAAATGAATTTTAAAAAGATTGAAGAAAGTATTAGCAGATCAACATTTCATATACATGTCATGTTTGTGCAATACTTTCCTATTGCTCTTTATGTATTCTTCTGATTACAATACTTGATTAATGTGTACCTGAACTTCAATGTCCTTTCTTCACATTTTCACACCAAGTTTTTGAGCGAACTAAGCTGGTTTAACAAACTGCCAATCAAATACGAAACAATATACGTAAGCCACTTTGGCTATGACCCGGAAGATCTTTAAACACTTTTAAACCGCATGTCACCAAGGATTGCTGGTGAATAAAACTACACACGCTGCAATGAACTTATTCCACGAACAGGCACCATGTCCAGGTAAGGAAATTCCCCCAGGTTTAGAGAGGGGCTTACGGTTGGCTACAGTCACCCATCCTGTTCAACTCTTGTTTGTTATACACGACTAGCCACAGTAGAGTTTGACTTATTTAATTTTTACACCTCAGAGATTTACGAACTAAACAAAATGTTTCTGAAGGTACACCACTCAGTTTTTATTCCCCCAGGTTTAAAGAGGGGCTACGGTAGGCTACAGTCACCAATCCTGTTTAACTCTTGTTACACGGACTCGCCACAGTGGAGTTTGTTTGTTTGTCTGTTTGTTTGTTTATATGATCTTCCCATCAAGGGAACTTGTCAAACTCTTACAATGGGACTTTTTGGTTTCTCATCCTTGGTTTCATTTTTACACCTCAGAGATTTACGAACTAAACAAAATGTTTCTGAAGGTACACAACTCAGTTTTTATTCCCCCAGGTTTAGAGGGGGGCTTTATGGTAGGGGCTACAGTCACCAATCCTGTTTAACTCTTGTTACACAGACTTTGCTTGTTTGTTTGTTTGTTTGTTTGTTTGTTTGGTTGTTTGTTTGTTTGTTTGTTTGTTTGTTTGTTTGTTTGTTTTGTTTGTTTATATGATCTTCCCATCGAGGGAACTCGGCAAACTCCCACAAGGGGACATTTTTGTTTCTTAACCTAATTTAATTTTTAAAACTCGAAGATTTATGGCTTAAATTTCAGGTAAACAAAATGTTTCTGAAGGGCCACCACTTAGTTGTTATCTCCAAAGACCTTAGCAGGTGGCTGATTTATCTTTCAATGCCAACATTGTAATTCAGTTTGGAGTGAATCACTGTTTCTAATCAACACCTAATTTGACTCACATCAAAACAAGAAGGAAAACTCATCCAGCATGTCCAGGGTATCAAGAAAGATTAGGATTATTTCAGCGGTTTTAACAACTTTGTTTTGCGATACACAAGATTTCAGTTGGGCATAACTTTTGCTCGTCACAAAGTATTTATCGTAAATCAAGCCAAATGATACCAATGAGGTAACACAAAACAATGTTTGATTTGGTATGGTGCCTAATCACTCTAGAAGTATAAAATACTTAACCCAACATGGGATGAGAGAAAAATCAAATGTAACTCAATGGGATTTGAACCCAAGATCCCTGACAATAAGTTGTATTTTGAGTTTATTTCACAAGTACATGTGTAGTTCCAGGCATTCTTGGGTGACATATTCAAGAAAACAAAACTAAAAAGTGATTTTAACATCAGTTGAAGACGTCGACAAAAACACAATCTGCCAAGTGAAGGCATTTCCCCTAGCTTCTTGTTAGCAGTTGTGAAAAACTTCATTCACAAGTGCTTGGAAATTTTCCAAATCTTGAGGCGAATAAGAAAATGAATTCAGGTCCAACATAATGGTGTTGGACGCGTCCACGAGACCACTTTTTATTCAATGAGCCGTGCACAAAGCCATGACATGCAGAGTCGGTGTTAGAAACGGCCAAATGGTTTCAACGGGTATTTTCTCACTAGGTTAGGCATTGAACTAATTTGTTCAGTTACAAACTTGGATTTTCCGTCAGGAAATTATGTAGAACGGGGTTTGAAGAGATAGTTTAATAATGTTAGTGATAGGATTTAAAACCTGGTTTATAAACTTATTGTAGGAACGCTGTTTAAAATCCAGTGAAAAGCTGATTTTAAAAGCATCACACTAGAAAACTTTCAAGACGTATTTCCGTAGGGACACTTCTGAAAAAGTATTTCCATAAAGCTCCTAAGAAAACTGCAACTGATGAAAGTTGGTAGGCATAATTCAAGAAATTAGCACATCCCGTGTGCTGAAGTTAAAGTTCCCCTTTCCCTAATGTAAAACAAGCGTGAATAGTGACATTCACGATGTCTGTCAATGTTTCCGCAATAAGAACACCATCCATCAATGTGTACAGCAAACCTCATTAAAGCGGAACACATGGGGCTTTACACAAGAGGGAAGTGTAGCATCCACAAAAGTAATGTGCTTTCCTGAAGACTGGTCTATATTTAGGGGTTGGTACATTAATCTAAAGGATGTTGGACAAGGCTTATCTCAAGTCAAACATTATAACTACAGAACTTTGAAACTATTAGCACAGGTTTAAATTTTATGCTTTTCCAATGGATGGGTGGGGCAGAGAACAAGATACGAAAGAGGGGATGATATTAATATTAATTTTGGTTTTTACCCATACACCGATGTGTGTTAGCACTGTATACTCAGTACTTTCCCGAGTCCTGTGAAAAAATATCACAGGCATGTTACTCGGGTGGGATTCGAACCCACGACCCTTGCAATTCTAGAGCAGTGTCTTACCAACTAGACTACCGAGGTTGCCCGGCAGCTAGAGGCAGTTCGAATCCTATGTTTTGGCAGCGGGTACCGCAACGATATAATAGATGTTAAATTTGCATCGGGGATAAAGAATATTAATTTTGGTTTTTACCCATACACCGATGTGTGTTAGCACTGTATACTCAGTACTTTCCCGAGTCCTGTGAAAAAATATCACAGGCATGTTACTCGGGTGGGATTCGAACCCACGACCCTTGCAATTCTAGAGCAGTGTCTTACCAACTAGACTACCGAGGTTGCCCGGCAGCTAGAGGCAGTTCGAATCCTATGTTTTGGCAGCGGGTACCGCAACGATATAATAGATGTTAAATTTGCATCGGGGATAAAGAATATTAATTTTGGTTTTTACCCATACACCGATGTGTGTTAGCACTGTATACTCAGTACTTTCCCGAGTCCTGTGAAAAAATATCACAGGCATGTTACTCGGGTGGGATTCTAACCCACGACCCTTGCAATTCTAGAGCAGTGTCTTACCAACTAGACTACCGAGGTTGCCCGGCAGCTAGAGGCAGTTCGAATCCTATGTTTTGGCAGCGGGTACCGCAACGATATAATAGATGTTAAATTTGCATCGGGGATAAAGAATATTAATTTTGGTTTTTACCCATACACCGATGTGTGTTAGCACTGTATACTCAGTACTTTCCCGAGTCCTGTGAAAAAATATCACAGGCATGTTACTCGGGTGGGATTCGAACCCACGACCCTTGCAATTCTAGAGCAGTGTCTTACCAACTAGACTACCGAGGTTGCCCGGCAGCTAGAGGCAGTTCGAATCCTATGTTTTGGCAGCGGGTACCGCAACGATATAATAGATGTTAAATTTGCATCGGGGATAAAGAATATTAATTTTGGTTTTTACCCAGAGGGGATGATGTTGACAGTATTTTTGTTTTCGTCATGTTCATAGCTCGTTGGTTGAGGAGCTTGAAAACAGACAATGATGTTTCGATTGATCGACTTGGGGTATGGCTTCAGTTTTATTGATTAATGAATGGTTGTCTGTTATTGTTTTATACAGTAGGCCTACTAAGCAAAACAAACTTTGTCATCAATAAACATTTGCAACTGAAGTTGCACTTTGTTATTATGTTGTCGATGCATTGTTCATTTTAAAAACACTGTTAACTAAGTGACCAAAAAAGGAATCGTTGAAATATTAGTTGTCAGTCATAAAAAAGAAATGTCAGTGTCAATCAACTTGTTTTCGTCATGTTCATAGCTCGTTGGTTGAGGAGCTTGAAAACAGACAATGATGTTTCGATTGATCGACTTGGGGTATGGCTTCAGTTTTATTGATTAATGAATGGTTGTCTGTTATTGTTTTATACAGTAGGCCTACTAAGCAAAACAAACTTTGTCATCAATAAACATTTGCAACTGAAGTTGCACTTTGTTATTATGTTGTCGATGCATTGTTCATTTTAAAAACACTGTTAACTAAGTGACCAAAAAAGGAATCGTTGAAATATTAGTTGTCAGTCATAAAAAGAAATGTCAGTGTCAATCAACTTTTTTGATTACACATTCAGTGACAGATTATTTTGGGGAGTGCTATCGTAAAAGTTAACCGTCGACATAGATAAAAGTCAACAGTCGATCATCATTCTACGATTTCCTCTACGTGCCAACTAAATTCATTTTACTTGTTAGTGTCGATCAATATGTTATGAAAATCTTCAATTGTATACTCTAAGCTTGCATAGCTATATCATTGAAATAGTTCGATCATGCATGGCCCAATCTAGTTTAATATAACTTGCAAACTCGACAAAGTTTTGATGTTCTTAAACTGTGTTTCGATGTCGATAAACTTCTTCAATAATGCCGGTCAAATTTTCTTATCAACACTAAAAATATAGACCCCTGCAATCATCCATTTTGAGGTATGGTGGACACAGTACTGCGGCACTTTTAGATTTGGGTAAATCTGTCTCTAGACACCAAAACCAAATGGTGCACTCCTATAGTCTCCACCATCAAAAAGGGTAATGATTTTGCCTGAAAGAAAAACATTTTTTGTCGATCAGTTTGACAATGCAATCGTAATGTAGTTGTAGAGTCTTACCTTGACTTGCTCGACAACTCCTCCCTTGCAGCGAAAGTAACACACACAGTAGAACAAAATACCACAGCGTTTCCATCGACAAAACCGAGAGCGTTGTCACCATGATTATTCTCAAGTCAAAGTATCTTATAATCCTTGCCCGAGCTCAACAAGAAGTCCTACATTGCAAGAAGGTAGGGAGACCACACACAGCGTAGGGGCCGGGTAAAGTTCAAACCGCATGATCTTTAGCTTGTACGGTGGGCGAGCAGCGAGTACGTCCCAGCTCTATGGTCCCAGTGTGACTGGCCCCGGTGGTTGATTCGCTCACGGAGCCAGCTCAGGAAAAGGGGGGAAATGGAGATGACATCACCGGGTCGGCTTCTCCCTTGTAGAAGGGCCTGGGACAACATAGACTAGCCTTGTATACTCCTCATCAGCTTGGTGACTCATGTTGAATCTAGGAATTGGATATCCAAAAAGCAATACATTGAGATAGATTGTGTTAGGGTACGTGTACCTAAAGGGTCAAGGTTTTGAAATCGGTTTACATAATGCAGCTGTTAATGCTAGATTAGTTTTTGTATTCGTGATTTTGTTTTACAGGGCAGGGCTACCCAGAGCTTAAAGGCACTGGACACCTTTGGTAAATGTCAAAGACCAGTATTCTCACTTGGTGTATTCCAACATAAAATGCATCAAATTAATGTTTCTCAGATTGTGTTTTTCAATTGCAAAGTATTCTTCCTGCATGGACATAACCGGTCCATATTTTTGGACATTACAAAAACATTACAAATTTTTGAATTTTGTTTGGTTAGTTTTATGGTAAAGTCTTCTAAATCTATAGGAATGAAACAAGCACTAGGTTCCAATAACCAAACGTAGTATCATTCCCTTTAAATACTGTCCAGCTGTCTTACAAGTTCTTTAAGTCACTCAATCATTATACTTTTTGTTTCCATTGCAAAAGTTTAACCCATGATTTATAGACATACATTGTATCCTTATGTCTCCTACCCAACAAGGGCGGATTCATCAAAATGTGCTTCCACTCAGATGCCAGAATGCCATTGTGAAGTTCTGAACACCATTTGCATCGCGCAGTCAGCAAACCTGATGTCAACCAAATGAAAAGTACAGTGAGGTGTCCCTTCGGGCAAGGGTGTACGCAGTGTATGGACTAGGTCAACTAGGGCGTGTCCTCTTGTAAAACCCCAGTGGGTAATATTTGAACTTGGTGTGACATCATAATCATGGAGAGGTTATCACATGATGTCACTGCTAGACATTGGGTCTGCAAAGAGTAGTGCAAAATAATGAAGTGGGATGTGGTATCGCATAGCCTCTAGAAGGCGCTGTTTTGGCTTGTGACGGCATAGGATAGGTTAATGTGGCGTCACGATGCCGGATGCTAACCAGTGTTGTGCAAAGGGTTACATTTGGGTGTGTCACTACTTAACCTCGTTGAGGGCGCTGCTTAAGCTTGTGACATCACATTCAATGAGACCCCCATGTCAACCTCTACCTTGATGGGCTCAAAATACTTTCAGAAATGGGAGTCCGGAAGTTAAAGTCTTAACTGGAACAAGCAGGAACCCTGAACCATTGGATGAGCCTTCGCAAAGGTTCTAAAAAAAGGTAGTTGCCCAATCAACTATCAAGGGTATTGCAGAGTAGGCCCAAATGTACTTGAGTCTAAATCTACAGTAAAAACTACGGCAAAAAACGGAGATGGATTGTTATTTTGATTTGTGTTTTTTTTTCATTAATATTTAACTTAAAATATTCCCCTTTCTTTGCCAAAAGAAACCACCCACAAAAGGGTCAAATGAACATTCCTATTTTCCTGCTTTGGCTAGAATAATCATTGTCAATACTTAAGCGACCATGACGTAAAGCATGTGTGTCAAATCTCGCACACTTCCCAGGTGTGTAAAACTATAACCAAGGGACTTGTTTTCAAGTCTACCAGTCTGCTATTTGTTTTGCTACAGGGGGCACCGCACTGAATCACCTCTAGTCTTGCGTGGCCCAAGACATCGAGAGTGTTCGAGAGTGGATAGTGTACTACGCTTAGTTGTAAATCGCTGTAGAGTGTCAATCACTGACATCTTGGGCGAAGACTAAATCACCCCAGTCAAGTGACTGAATCACAGACACACAGTTTACTGTTCTGCATGTCTGACAAAATATAACATGAGTTTGTGGCTCTTCACCACTGGGTAATGAGAGCTCATTATTCACTCAATCTTCACCTCGATTTCCAAAGGTCAATGGACTGATTTTCATTGCTAAAAGGTTATGTGATAGATTCACCACTCTATTGCCGAACCCTATTTAAGGTGGAGTGTGGTTAGAAGAATGGTTAGGAGGTAATTGCCTTATTACAAAAGTTGTTATCGAAAACGAC
This sequence comes from Asterias amurensis, assembly GCF_032118995.1. NCBI lineage: Eukaryota > Metazoa > Echinodermata > Asteroidea > Forcipulatida > Asteriidae > Asterias > Asterias amurensis. The sequence continues at coordinate 5,648,656 of NC_092667.1, read as the reverse complement.
CATTCGTTCTAAAGATTTCCAAGGTATAGTAGATTATATGAAAAAGATGAAAGTTTTTTATTTTATTCATCCCTAAAAGTGCTAAATATTTTAGATGTTGGGTATTAGCTTTAACACTAATCAGTGCAATTCATGGCAAGGTCCCAATTTCACAGGGCTGCTTTAAAAGCACAAGATCTGCTTATATTTTTGCTCAGCAAAAAATTAGGAGGATCCCAGACAGAAATTGCACATGTGACATGGCATTTTGGCTGGTATAAACCTATGGTTAACATTATTTTGTTGTGGTTAACTACGTATCGTGCTTAAGCAGCTGATCGTTTGATTGCTAGTTTGGTTGCTAACTAGACCAGCATGTACCTCATTCAACAGTTAGCGCTTTTTAAAAGGTCTATGAATTAGGGCTCTGAGACAACAAATCAATCTAGAGTTTCAGCTTATGTCATCTCTTTCCTCCTTATTAGAATCAGGTTCAAGATCACCAGATTTTCTTCTATAACTTTGTATACTGGGTCATGCACCTTGTCCACACTCCGCATCCACCGACTTGTACAGCTCCCCACAGCCTAGTCAAACGTGTCATTCATTGACTACATTCCCACCACTCCGCACCCTCTCAAAACAAGAAAGGTTTTGGTTTCCAGCTACTTCTAAGTTTCTAGAGGTACATGTAGTTTCCAGTTTCCAGCCATCATCAATAAGATGGTGCTCACATCTGCCTCAGTATTAGTCTTGGTGCAAGACGTTCTTATTGAGTTGGTAAAACCTTTAGGAGTAGTGGTGAAGAGGATTGCGATAGTTGAGTGATAGTGAATTCAACGTCTGGAAAAGTTTCCGTATGGCGCCACCACTTTTTCATTTGATATGAAATAATATATCATCTAATTTACCTCAAATTCAATGTGATATCCCTTTTTGTACAAATTTGTGAAAAAGTGGGGGCGCTATACGGAAAGTTTTTCCAACGTCTTGTACCAAGGCTACCTCATCAGTATCCAAGCATTGAGCTCTCCTGATGCACAATCCATGGTAAGAAACTCTTGGTTGCTACTCACCCTTTCATAGCGGATGATAACAGCTTTGTTTATGCAAACCTCCGCAGTTCGACTGCTCTCACCCTTTTCCTTCAGCAGCATGCAGGCCAAGACACTGGATAGAAGAGACAAGGAACTAAAGAATTAAGAGTATTGTTTAGTCCAGACCCAGTGACTGGGGCGTCAGATTCATTTTTCAAAATTTTGACCGATAAATTTTGACGTTAAATGTCAAAATTTTGAACTGAGGAATACAGCGCCCCTGCTGGGTCTTGTCATGCGTACAGTCCGTCAACTAGAGACTAGAGGGAACTTGCATTCGCTTGAAAAAATATTTAGGCCTACCGGAAAAGTTTACGTATGGCGCCACCACTTTTTCATTCGATATGAAATAATATAGTATCTAATTTACTTCAATGAGATATCCCTTTTTGTAAAAATGAGTGAAAAAGTGGTGGCGCCATACGGAAAGTTAAACTTTAGTTTATTGCTCCAGAGTCCATGTGCATTGTGACTGGTATCTTTTTAATATGGGTCCAACTCCAAGTCTAACTAACAAAACTAAAACTAAGCCGACAATTAAGCCGACAACGCCGACAACAAGTCCAGAATTACGACAACACGCCGACAACAATTGTTTCAAATACCTCAAAACAAAAGCTTCTTAGTCTTATATAAAACCTTACGAAAAGTCTGAAATTTTAACCAGAAAAAAAACCGAACTTACACACACGGCGAGCGGTCACACGCCATCTTCGCTTTTAAGTGAAAAACCGGGTTTCGACCAGTCCATTATGATACGGGTAGATTTAGCACTTACAAAAACAGAGGGCGGACGTCATGTCAACCTTCCCTACACTGCGTGCACAAAATGAAGGTCTTTGCATGACGCCCGCCCGCTATTGGTTTGTAAGCGCCAATCCATCTTACCCTTTATAATAATGGACTGGTCGAAACACGGTTTTTAAGGAAGCGCAGCCAAGATAACGTCCGACAGCTCCGTCCGTGTAAAGAAAGTTCAGTTATTTTTCTAGTTAAACATTCAGACTTTTCGTGAAGTTTTGCCATTACATATCTGTATATACTACAAAGTACACTTAGTTGTAATAGTCTATGGTTTTTTTTTGTTTTGCTGTTGTTGAGGTACTTGAAACTTGTCGGCTCTCTCTTGACTTGTTGTCGGCGTTGTCGTCGGATTGTTATCGGCCAGATTCATACATCGGGTTTGCGAGTGATCTGCATGCAGTGATGGTCATGAAACTGGAGAAAGAAAACTCTGTGGAGAGTATACTTAACTTGGCAGGAATTAAGCATTAGCAACGATGTTGGGATCCCGATATGTTGTTGATTGTCGTGTTGGAAACGATGACAAAAACAAAGCTAAATCTCTGTGAGGATAAAGTGGAGGAAAATGTAGCATGAACAATAAACGGAGCAATGTGTCAATGTTTGCCGCCATGCTTCAACCCATCCGTCCGTGAAAGCACACGTGAGAGCATGTTAGACGTCTTGGTGCTATGCAATGGAATGCACGATTTCCCTATTGGTTGGAAGTTTTAGTCTGTGGATAATGCGAGTTTCGGCTTGGTGTTGTACAAACGGTTGCATCTCACACACAACGAACCAGTCCTTTCTACGCTAAAAAAAAGACAAGAGAAGTGATCCGTGGTAAGTCAAAATCATGTTTATTTGTTAACAAACTTTATTTAAGAAGAGCAGAGCACTTCAGATTGTTATTTGAGGAGAACTTCCCGTATCCTGTCACCATGTTACCACGTTCCCACTCATGTCATAGTTATTTAAATATTAGATGGGGGGGGGGGGGGGGGGGGGTGGGGGCCTAGGCATATAGGCATAGCACCTGAGTCTGATCATAAACCTCATTTGACTCATTGACATTTTTTCATTGAGGAGTAAAAAATACCATAGTTTAAGATTATACAATTTTCATAATGAATGAAAAAATGGTCGACAGGATACGGACAATTTTCCTGACTTTACCTGTTTTGTAATTTATTTAAATTTTTAAAGAACAAAACCCTGAAACTAAACTAGAGCTCATACATTCCAACTATCTGTTCATCACTTTGTACGTCTTGTGGTTGTAAAGACTACTACCCGACCCAAATGGAGTTTCCTTTTTCTGTTTGAAACCGGACATAAGATGAAAGACGTATTCTTAAGCACTTCCGTTTCTTCAATGTTGTGTAAAATGATCTTTCATGTTTTGATTAAACCGGTTCTGTGACGGGTCACCCTTAAGATAAATGACTCATTAGGCTATTTTACTCTTTCCTTTTGAAATGCTGTAATCAAGGATTGGAATGTCTATGTCATATCATGACAGGAGATGTTCCTCCCCCGGGCCCCTCCCCCGTACGGCAAACTATTCACAAACTTGTTGTGCTAGCGCCCTCTTTTGATTTGTTTATCCCCCTGTTAGCTAAGTTTTTAAAAGGTTATTACTCTTTCCTTTTAAAATGCTGTGATCAAGGATTGTGTATTTTTATGTGACAGGAGATTCTGCACGTACCTCAATCCCCCATTGTGTCGAAATATTTACAAACTTCTTCTGAGAGCGCCCTCTTTTGAACCATCCTCATCAGCCTGAGTTAATTTCTCATAATTATTGGGAGACAGAGAATATCCAGAGAGCAGTTTCCTGATTGCCCCTTGCACACACTCTGCTGCATGTTGCAATTTAGACCACCCCAACACAGTTTACAGTTTTAAGCAAAGCCTATCTTTAATACCCCCTCCCCACCACCCCAACCCCTTTCTAATAATTATACCCTATTGCTAGTTCTCTTTACTAAGGAAACATTCCTGTGGGGCTTCAGTTCTTCATTGTTCCGATTTCAATGTTAAGACTAAGCACTAAGCCTTGAAGGAGGAGAGAAGCCCAAATTGGTTATCTTGTTATGCCTTTTTAAATAAAGAAGGAACGTGACTTGCTTTGTCATTTTGTTTTGTACCGGTACGAGACATTTTCTTTTTTCCGGAAAGCCGTTTTACATTTTAAGATAATATCCGACACGTCTTGGCAAGTGCCTTTGGCCACTTGAAAACAACGTATGGTTTACAATGTACCAAAACGATGCTCCAATGAAACTAAAAATGGTTGTTTTGATCTCAAAATGGATGTCCTTGTAGAACAACTTGTATAAGAGTTTGTTTCCCAATCCTCCCTTGCCCAGATCACCGCCTCCACCCAGTGTAAAAATAAAACCACCCATATTCCAACTTTATCAGAGAGTCAATTCATTATCAATTTTTTATATATATGGACTTAGATAAGCCCCTTTTGCCCCAGAAATGAACTTGAAGTTTTCAAGAATTGGGCATGCAATGTGTTACCTGTATGCTTTGTTATTTGCGGGACAATGGCACCACAAGGCATTTCTTCTCGGTAAAGGCTTCGCTCCATGGTAAAGGGCACCCTGTGAGGATGTCAAGGGCACCAATGACCAGGGGGCTTGGAGGCAATCACCTCCATTGCATCCGTAGTTTCAGGTCTGGATGTTCATGATTTTGAAATGTAGTTATAACTAAACAAGGTTTACTATACAACCAAGAAAACCGACCTCAAAACAAACTAAGATACATTAACAATCGTTGGTTAGGAGGTGTAAGAAAAGTTATCAATTTTAAAACGGAAGAAGAGGACCAATATTTTTTCTTCATGTGGCCAAATTTTACAAGACTTTATATAGTACAACGTTCATTGTGGGCATTTCCTTCCAAGACGTTGTAGCACCAAGACTTGTTCTATTATATGACATCCTGTTATGTATTAACTGATTGGTTGGTGGCTAATAAAGTAGTTCCGTTTATCGTCTTGGACATAATTCTGGTTTTTAGAACCTGGTCTATAGTTGTGATGTATTGGCTTGTGTAGAGGCAGCGTAGTTCGTTTTATTAAACCGTCTGTCAGTGTTATTAGTGTTGTTTAAGGAGTCACAAAGTGACTTATTATTTGTAGACTCAAGGGAAAGCTTTATAAAATGTACATTTACTGGATCAATTTTATACGATTTAGAAAAAGGAAATTTGTTTTGGACAATTCTGCCTGTAAACATGTATTTTATTACGGCATAAGTTATAATAGTAACCCCTAACAAAATCATCACCGTTTCTGGTCAAATAAACTAGTTTTGACTTGCTTCAGAAAACACCATTAACTTCGTACTTCATCATGCTAACTTGTGCAATCATTTAGACTGTGCACCAAAACAACAAACTATAAACAACAACATATTTTGAATTACATACCAATGTCCTACCAGCAGACAAAACCAAAATTGTGTTTCCAATTTCCATCAGTAGTAATTATTTACAAACAAACAATTTACATAACTTTGCCTGCATATAAATTTTAAAACGGAACTTGATTTATGCATAAGAACTTTTAATTAAAGGTCTCAGAGGTTCGTAAAGGAACTGTTTCTTGACATGGGGATGGATAGGTGATGCTTAAGTGGCCTCATTATCCCCCGCGAAAAATCGCTGAAATTATTACCGTCTCCTCGCTCCTCCCGTCCCAAATCGAAAGCTCTCTTATAGGCCTTGTCCGTAACGTCAACTTCGGCTACAGCTACGGCTGGCCGTAGGCGTACTTAATAATATCATATTGGACCAAGCCGGGTAAAACATTAAATTTCTCTACCATTAATTTATTTAACTTTACCTCTAGATTCTAGTTCATTCTCTGTACATGTATGTGCATAATGCTTTACAAAACGCCAGTTCGTTTTTCTATGAAGACTTGTACTATTATACAGTTATTCGAAGATTAGAGATGAGAAGTTTCTTCCTCGTCATAGTTTTCTATAATTATCTCCACATTTGGCAAAACTGGAGATGGTGGGATAATGATCGGGGCACTGACTGGCATCGGGCCGAGCGAATTACCTCCCCGTCCATTTGGGAGATTTCTCGGCGTGGCTGTTGCTTCATCTGCATCCTCAAACCGACTGGCGTCCGGAGGACTTTCTCGTTCATCGTCTGAGTCCCCGGTGCTGTAGTCAACGGTAGTGGGCTCCAGGGTGAAATAGGCCGACTCCACGGCAGGGCGCACGGGTCGTACCGGTGTACCGAAGGTACTCATTCTCGGGTTGTTGTAACCTTCGTCTTCATCCGGAATGCTCTCGGTATCCGTTCGGACACTTTCGCGAGACGAGTCCCGTTTAATTAGCAATAGCTGAGGCGCACTGCTCATCAATCGATCATTGTTCGTTTTCTTCGATGGTTTATCATAGAGTCTGTTGACTGGTGGGGGCGGGGCACGCCCTTTCGGCCTAGTGCGTGGTGACTGACCGTATTTCAAGACGCTACGTCTTGGCATCTGAGATGATGCCTTTCTTTTGATGTAATCATAATTTGAGGCCGACTTACTCCTGTCACGTGGTTCTTCGAAAAGAACATCAGTGCGCTTGCGCACTTCCTCGTACTGTACCGAGCTGGGTCTATTCTTCCTGGCAGCAGCAAGATTCTGCACTCCGCGAGTACGTTCATTGAGCCTCCCGCCTCCGGGAATTCCCGGCGGCTTTTGCTTCGGAGCCGGTCGCTTCTCAAACCTCAGCGGCTGGTACTTACTCATTTCATCAATAGACTCGTAGTCATTGACTGGACGACCTGGTAAACTTTTAGTCCTCGGATGAGGGCGCTGTTGCTCCACATCACTATCGTCGCTTACATCCAGCAATGCACCCTGACGGGGTGGCGATATACCATGACTGATTGTTGCCCGTCGTGGGTATTGTTGCTTCAGTATATCTGATTCCCTTAGTTTGGCTAAATAGATGTCCTTGGCTGGTCTGCATAGACTGTTACTACAGGGCGTGTCGGGTTCCTCGGTTGGAATAAGGTTCATTTCAAGGAGCATGCTATCACGTGGGTCAGGTTCTGGCGCCCGTTGTCGATCAATGCTACGAACCTTTTGAAGTTTTCTGCATCAGGACAAAATAAGAAGTACTTGTCAGTTCTTGAAAAGGAGAAAATCTACTTGAAATGATGTGGGAAGTTGATTCAAGAGTGTTGAGTTATCGAGTCATTGAAGAATTGTTTGAGGGTAGTGACATTAGTTTTATACATTGGTTCAGATGAAACTGATATGTTTGTTTGTTTTTTATCGTCACTGGACTTTAAACACAAGTGCACCCCTCAAGTTGAGCAATGTCTTTGATTTTTATTTGAGGTGTTATCATTAATTTGTACTTCGTGGTGTACCTTAGATAATACTCAAGGTAATGAAATAGTCCTTAAACCGGTGCACGTCTTCATCCCTTGAAATTTTACAGGACAGTGCCACCATGAGTCAGATATTGTTGATTATTATTAAAACTGGTTTCAAATCATGAGGAAATCTTAGCCTACCTCTGTCTGCCCCATATAACGCAATGAACAGTGATGGTTACAACGCAAACAGCCACTGACAAAACAGCCAGAATCTGCGCAAGAAGAAGAGTCATTTCTGTGGAAGGAATCAACAACAACAACAACAACAAATTAATTTTACGTAGGTAACACAATTAGGGTCCATTAAGTAGTTATTTGTGTAGTTTCAAAGAAAAGATTTCATCAAAATATGAATACAAAATTGTTCTTGATAACGTCAGCTTGATCAACCAATTTTCTTGTTAAACCATGGTTAAACATGTTGTGAATGAATGAAGCCATGAGCTGTGTTTGAGGCAGGGCGCCCTCCAGCGATGCCTGTACTTACCGTGATCCAGAAGTTTGAAGCTATTTGCATAATCTGATCCGGAAGACTTGGGTGTAGTTACATCTGTATTAATTGTTGTCTGGAATCCAATCGTAACTGTGTGTAAACCATACCAAAAGAATGTTATTGTCCTTAGTAGTGTAAAGTGAGTCCCCCAATAACCCGCATAGACTGTTCCTTGCATGCAGGTACCTGCTTTGCAGCACCAGCGATTTCATTGGATACAATTATTTCATTGGAAAAACTTGTTTCATTGGATAAACGTGCAGTGACGTCATGTAGTGACTCGGGATCACAGGCTTTGGTCAACGTAGACTTGGTTGGATACAATCATTTCATTGGATAACCTTGCAGTGACGTAAGCTTTCTGTATCTGTGTTTTGATTGGTCCGAGGTGACGTTTGGCAGTTGCACTTTCGGTCGTCTGCTTATTAATCTAGGTGAAAGGTGATTATGGAGGGTGCTGACCTGTAGCGTCTCCGCCATTACAGTGGCGTTATTCACGAGCCTCGAAGTGTGACGTCAGACGTTCAAGCTATGAAAGGCCTAGTAAATTATTTTCTCAACTGTATTGGTATTTCATTATTTTGAAACATTCACATTTTGTTTGAGGGTTCAGTACACCAGCCTGGTCACCTTCTGGAGTTATCCTCTCACATCTAAAAACAAAACTTTCTTTCTTGGTCCTCTCTCGATCTCCGTTGTATTTGGTTTATATTATGTTGCTGGTATCAAAGTGACTCACTTCGCTTTCTGAGAGTCCGGCTTCGCAACAGTTTAGCATGAAATGGAATTAAATAGTTGTGCAAGACTTACGTGGATAACCTCCTGTATCTTCAACCTCCTCTCCCGGGGTCTGAGTAGTGCTTTGCATGTTGGCGTCGTTCTCATTTGGATCCTCCCTAGAGTCACAATTCAATGGGATCTCCAGAGGTATTGTGGGTAAAGGGAAACCTGCAAACAGATGACATGCGCAACAAATCAATATCATGTTCAAGTGTCTCCACCTTTAGGTAAACCAAAGATGAAACAATGAAAATGCAATAAATTGTGAAAATGAAAACACACACATTAATTGTAGACGCGGTGCGCAGGCCGGATTTACCCCAACGGCGCTCTACTCAAGTGACATCATTATGCATACGATCTTTTATGATACGTCGGTGCAGGACTAGAATGAACATGTGACGTCACACTTTGAATCTCGTGTATTACGCCCGCGTACATACTCACCTTTGACCCCCACGCATCATTTCACAATTTCTTTCATCATGGTTCTGCAGATTCGCACTTAAATCCAGCATACATGTGGTCATGTGTATACATAAACCATTTCCCTGTGGATAAGGACAGGGGATAGGTCAGTACTTACTTTGCGGTTTGGTTCCTTGGACAACGACATCATCGACGCCGATAACCTGTCCACTGGCCCCAATCTTTGCTTCAAGTTTTAACTGCGGGAAAATGCAAACACTTTTAAATACAAGACCTTTCGAACACAGCTCAGTGGCGCTCAAGGCGCTTAAACATTCAGTATTTTCAAGCAAGGTACGTGATACTACATTTTGAAGTGTGATGCCTACTTAGTTTTTACACATATAGCACCACGTATAGGCCTAATGATTTACATGGTTCTGTGGTGTAATATAGTGCCAATCAAACCAGGAACACCGGGCGAACCCCTTCTATTTTTGATAAATGCACTGGGTTCTTTTACGTGCATTACACAGCACACGGGACCAACGGTTTTACGTCCCATCCGAAGGCTGCCAGCCGACCACACTCTGACTATTAATCCATACCACAGTATACACGCAATTTGTGAAATCCCCCAAAAGAGCAATTTTTATACAACTCACACTGAAAGTTCCTCTACTTTTGATAACCACTGAAGCTAAAACCCACACGCCGTCAGTCCGCGATGCTGACGTGTCGACGGAACTCCAAACTTTGTCATTGGAGCAATTATCACAATACAAACTCAGCACTGGTCTAATCTCTGGATCGTCGGATATACTGGACCCGTCGAGAACGTTGATGGCGTAGCTAAACGTCACTGTGCCGCTTCCACGCCCCCCAAAAGAGGCGTCCTCTATTACCGATAGCTCGTAAATGCACATGTTTGGACACATGGCTACAACACGATTGCCTGAAGAGCAAAGAAAAACACATGATCGCACTTAATAAAAATTCAACGTTTAAAAATAGTGTTGTCCGTTTTAAAGAATTAAAACTGATTGTTTAAAGAGTTTAAAGCTAAGGAAGATTTCGTACGTAGTTCAAGAGCTTGCACATTATCTAGCCTGAACATCTGACGTCACACGAGGCTCGTGAATAACGCCAGAGAGTGGCCTCAAGCCTAGGTCAATCCCCGCCCATCTTAACCTTTCACCTAAATTCATATGCAGACAACCGAAAGTGCACGCTGCCTACGTCACCTCGGACCAATCAAAACACGGTAAAGAAAGCTTTACGTCACTGCAAGTTTATCCAACCATATAATTGTATCCAACCAAGGTTGACCCCAGCCTGTGATCACGAGTCCAGGACCCCTGTTGCAAGGATACCTGCTTGGAATTTCTCAGGCTACACCGAGAGAAGTATAAATGAACACTGGCTACAAACCTCGATTCGTCTGCTCGATTGACCATCCTGAAGTCCCACATGTAAACATTGGAAGACCAGAATATGCATTTCCATCGAAACCCTGGATTTTGCTAGCTGTGAAAATAAAGAATCATCAGAATCAGTTAAGGCTTATACGTCACTAGTTACTGGAAGATACTTTTCTATTTATTATACATTCTAAATATCATAGGCTAAAATTGACCCAGATTTCTGGTTTGATGGGGCCTGGATCATTTCGAGTCAAGGTGACCCCAAAGTGGTTATATTATTATGAGAAGATGACTCTTCCCCTTGAGATCTGTTTTTAGCTCTTTGTGAATTCGGCCCTCTGGACTTGTTGACAACGTGATGAGGTTTTCAAGTAAAAGTAGTCAAACAAAAAACATATGAATAAGTTTTGATAATAATTATTATGAGTTACCAATTACGGACGGCAATGGCCACTTTCTTTGTGTTTAAACCTGAACAAAAAGCTTTTCCAAAATGCGGTTACATGAAAATAACTTTGTACTGAAAATAACAGCTACCGGATAAAGGTACCGGAAAAGCGGAAGTGTGTATTTAATCATTGGTTTAGGTTTGTCTTCGGTGATAAACCCACATCTTCTTGCGGTAAACGAAAAATGTGATTTCATTTGCTGACTAATTTTGTTTGTGCAGTTTTCAAAACACCACACGTTCAACTGTCAAATATCGCTGCTTTTTTATTTTATTAATTTCGTGTAGTTTTTGTTTTGTGGTGCCACCATGTTTGTCGTGTTCCCAGTCTTCAACAGCAAAACGAATGTTGATTTGTATTTTATCAAAGAGGGCCAACTCATTTATTGTTTCTACAACCTCGGCTCGAATATAATGTGTATAGATTGTGGTGTGCATGTCCACAAAATGTGTCCCACAGTAAAGTCTAGAAACAAACATGGCGAGTCAATGTTGATCACCAATGTTTAATTTCCATGTGGCCGTGATGACTCAACGAGTGGGGTTCTTCATCAGCACGAGACGCCGTGTTCAGGATGCGTTTCTCGGGGTGGGCTGTTCACGTCCTCTGCTGAGGGTTGCGATCTGCCCCCATTTATTAGTTGAGGGCAACACTGTACGATTTAACGGCTTTATTTAAGGACATATTGTGGCACTTTGTATTTAGATGTCGATGACTAGACGTAAGGATGTGGTAGATGAATCCATGGGATGGATTCTAAACTTGATTCACTATACGTACGGGGCAAGGATATATACTAAGGGTAATGGTGTTCTTCCCCCTTTATTCATGGGGTTCTAGGTATATGACAGGGTACTTTCGGGCAACATGTAGGTTGGGTTGCATTACAGTGTTAGTCTTCCATTAAAGGTTCTCAGTGCATTTATGATGCATACTATTTCTGATACAAGAGTATCAGAATTTGCATCCAAGAGTACTTAGACCTCGGGCTACATGTAGGCGTCATAGGCTAACTCTGACCTCTGACCTAATGACCCACATCGAACCTTCTTATTTGTTGTTCATCCACACAGTATAGTTGCTAGTTTACTTTCATAACCTGTGTACAACCATGCTAGATATGGTACAACTATTCTGAGTGCAATCTGTTTAGACAACGGATAGGGATTTCCGTTGTCATAATATTATTGAAAAAGTACCTTCATTGTACATTGAAGCAATCATGGGAACCTAGAGCCATTTACACAAGGATCTATCATTGGGCCATTACCCTCTTAGTCTCATGCCCTATGTGCCAGAGAAACGATGAATACCAGTTTGCATTATGCCCAACGGGATCAGACTATTAGTCCATCAAGCCTCGCTTTGGTTATATTGATTAAATAAGAGAAAAAACAATGGCCGCACCATGACAATGGTCCATTGTACTTAAAGTCTGACCAATCATCAGGTCCTGACCCGGTCCCCTCTTTGACGTCATACAGTCCTGTAGTCGTCAATAACACTCCTACGCGTTTTATATCAATCGCTGAGTCAAAACCGAAAGCTTCTCAATAAACATTTTTGAAGGTGAGTTCACAATGAAGATAAAGTGCGTCCAAAAACAGTTTTGTAGTTTTTAAACGAAAGGTAAAATTTAGTTTATTTTTAAAGGTGGTTGAATACGTACAGTGTATTCAACTGAGTGTTCAGTTTGACAATTTGTACACAATAATATATCCTTGATTGGCTGTTTTAGGGTTTTCCCTTTTTTATTATTTTTATTATTATATATTATTATGATGTTTTTCTTTCATTTTTTTTCGGTTCTAAAATGGCTTGTATTTTTATCACTTAATTAATCCATTAATAGTTTTGTTTATTAAAAACAAATAGTTAAAGCAAACTTATAGCATAGAGAAAACCGCCATTCCTTACACAATGTCTTTGTTTTCAAGGACGTATATTAATCGCTTATTCAAGACTTCGTATTTTGCGTCCAAGTTTGAATTGCCTTGAAATCAGATCTCCTTTAATAAATGATTTCCCGAGTCCCTGGCCCGGGCATTTATAAACGAGGTTTGAGGAGAATCGTGTCTGACTCTCCATCTCAAGTCAAGTCCCTTTCAATTGTAATTTCATACTCAAATATTAAAAGACAGGCTAGTCCCGAAGCATTTTATATGTTTCTGAAATCACACAGATTTGTGAGACGATGATGTTTTTCCCCTTTCCCCTTTCTCTCGCAACTTCGATGACTAATTGAGTTGTAAATTTTCAGAGTGATTATTTCATGCAATGTTGGGATACACAAAGTGAGACTACTGTTCTATGAGAATTATCAAAGGTGTCCAGCGCCTTTAAATTTTCAAACCTATTGTTGTATCAAAATATAGACCGGAAGCCGTGTTTGCAAATCGTGACCTTCAGGTCTAAGGTCAGGAAGCGATTTGACTTCCGTTATCTAAATTCTAATAAAAGAATTTGTTTGCATTTCCCTTATCGAGTATGTAATTTTGTCTGATGACTTAAGTTACCATTTTATTAAGCATTATATGGCTGTTGGGAGTAATGATACCTTGTTAAATATTTTTTAGCATTATTTCAGTGAGTTCGTATGTCAAATAATGGTTTTGCAATTCGAGTTGTATTTTTGTATTAAGGTTAAAAATTCAAATGTAACTAAATAATTTTTTTTTAACAAAACACGACCAATGGAAACCTTGCGAATCATACGACTTTAGGAGTTACGTTGATTGTTTGACAAAATAAATGTACACGTAACAATCACTCACTGGTTTAATTTAACTTAACAAAAATGTATTCCTTGTCAATATTATTTCTCCATTGTCATAACATTCTATCACAAACTTCTAAAGACACTCACAGCATACGGAATCTCAGGGCAAGTTTGTATACAGATGAGACAATTCTTGAATGAAATAATGTCCATGTAGCATGCTAACATTAAATATTCTGTGAACTTTCAAAAACCCAACTTAGTAGCTTTTATAATTTAAAATAAGTTTCCAGAGTTTTTTTTAGGGTACTTACCGGCAGCCGACACTGCATGTGGAGTTGCTACATTTAGCAACCATACACTAATGTATAGGAGAACTCCTGACGTGGTCCAACGCTGGTATCCTTGCCAAACATGTAGGTTCTTTAGTAGATCCATATTTTAAGGTACTTTCCCGACATGGAGGAAAACTTTAAATCCATATAAATATTTCATGTCAAAGTGAGTTGAGATTCATCCGGTTTATCTGAGTTGATCTGCAGGAAACTGTGTAGCGGTGGGTGGTACTAACTGCGCATGCTCAGAGTCTCGCCGCCATCTTGTTTGTTTCTTTTGTTTTGTGACGGTGTGAAGTGAGTGGTATTTGGTTTCCGTTATGCTATGACAAACATGGGATGTGGCAAGGTCTGAACTGGTCGTGGTTAGAAATCCAGGAAAAACATGGTTTAAACATCGAGACAACAAGAAGCTACAGAATATCCTGCATCAACCTCTAGGCCGAACCACTCCACGTGCTTGTTTAACCACGTCTGCTTAAGATGACGAGTGGAAACTGGTAGGAATTACTGCTGCTTTGACTAATCCGGGCGTGCACACAGATAGATGCGTCCAGTGTTTTCTACGAACTTCCACTGACCACCGACTTGTGCCCCCTCACAGAAATGCTGCCTGCCTACTATACTGGGCTTGACACCCATACCCGCTTGGTCTCCATCAAGGCCCCACGTAGAATCGGAAGTGTGTCACTAATTAAAACACAAAAGACCGACGTTGAAGCAATATTTTGACATCATTGGGATTATTAGACCCTCATTGCACATTAACAAAATCTTGACCGTCCTTTACGTAAGTTATAAAAAGTGTGCCAAAAATACCCACCTTAAAGCGTACATCACCACTGTGCTAAATCTCATGCATACGTCATCGATCAACCGCAGCCGTTTCCCAGTCATTAGGCTCCAGATCACAGGATGGTCACACATTGGTTTGTAACCGTGGGATAGATTTAGAAAACTAAAGGAAAAACAGTTAATGGTGGGACACTTACAGCGTGTGTCTCTCTACCAAAGTCTCAACACTGAAAATAGTTGTATGGTGGCTTTACGGAAACATTGCAGACTTCAGTGCTGACGCTGAATTACATGTCTTATTTCGTTCTTAGTATGTCTCTTTAAAGCATCATTTGATGTATACAATTATATTCAAACGTAAAACACATTTTGGCAGGGCTATCGTAAATTTGTCATTTTGACGAGACATGGGGATGTATAACAAGTGGCAGCCATTTTGAAAAAAAAATACTAGTCTGCACAACCTTTCTCACTCGTGACATTGACACTGACAATGTGCTCTAAATTCCTTAGTTTTATCAGAGGTACACCCTCCCACCCCCCACCAACTACTGTGTCTGTCCCTCCCTGGCTCTTCGGACTGAAGACACATGCAAAGAGAAGATAACGAAGAAACGTCAGTTCTTACAGACCATATCAATGCTTGATGGGTCACCTCGTCCTACTGGATGTATTATGTAACAGTTACGAGGAGGGATATAAAATCATTTCCCTTTTGCCTCCCTATCCTTCCAGGTCTTCGTGGAAACTATGGATGAGTTCAATATTGACCAGTCTTTATTATGCTAGGAGGAAATATCATTAATTATGTGACCATGGCCCGGGGCAGGAACGGGAGAGGGACTGAGCAACCCCCCCCCCCCCCGCGCCTCAGGTCCGAAGTCTTAATATTTGAGTGAGAAATTGCCTTTTTATCTTTCTCTATCTCACAATGTTTTTATACTATCAATAGCTCACCATTGCGCGTTACCAAGTATGTTTTATACTAACAATTAATTTGAGTAATTACCAATAGTGTCCAGGGGTCGATTTCACAAAGAGTTAGGACTCGTCTTATCTCGAGTTAGGACGAGTAACTCGTCCTAAATTAGGATTAATCTTAAGGTCTGCATGTTACAGTGCAGGGTTGGGACTCGTCCTAAGTCCTATAAGATTAATCTTAAGTTAGGAAGAGTTTTGTGAAATCGACGGCTGTGCCTTTAATGGAGCTCCCACTCACCCGACTGACTACTAAAAGACCTCTGCGGTAAAACATCTATTTTTATTATCACGGGGAACTCTATTGCAAACAAACGTCAGCAATACCGTTTTTTTTTATATTCCCGAGAGGGGAACACTTTTCCAACTAAATCCTTATTGTAACTTTTTCCCGCAAGATTCTAATTCTGGATTAGATGACGTCATTATGTACGGGCCGAAAACGGGCAAACTCACCCTTACCGCAGCATAGTTCGTCGTTAGCGGAAATGGGTAACGATTATAGAAGTTGTGGTTTTAGTCATTGTGGTATTTACGTTTCAGACTGACGTAACCTCAGCCCTAAGGTCGAAAATAAATACTTATTATTACTTTATCTTTTTGGGGTGGGTGTTGTTCATGTTCTGTAGAAATTAAAATAGAAATTGTTAAGTTTTCTTTTCTAAGTTGGTCTCTCACGCTTATAAATAATAATGAGTGAACGATAAGTCACCTTTGGACCGCGTGGGGAGGGGGGTGGAGGTGTGCGAGGATGCTTCTGTTTGCTAGCCGATTCTAAAAATAGCACAGCGCGCGGTATTTGAAACGCTCATTAAATATGCAGCAATTTAAAACTGTTGCGAGGGTTGATAGTAGAGGCAAGTCGAGCGCTAGAGTGCTGGCCATATCCAAACACAATCTGGAGTTAACATCTTAGTTAACAAAATGTAAGTGACACACGTTGAAGTAAATGCAGTAAACTATCCCCCTTCATAAAATTAATAGTATTGCTAAGAAGTCCTAAAAAGTCCTAATGTTCGTTAAGGTCTGGTGCATAGGCCAAAGGGTGATTTGAACAACATGCTGTCGGTGGTAATGTGCTTATAAATTACAAAATAATAATCTTAACAAATACAAACATTTCGAGGAGGTGGTAACCCAACCCTTTTTATTTATTTGTCTTTCTTTATAACAGTCTTACTTTAGTCAAAGAAGAGTGTTAAAGACATTTTCAGATTAATTAAAAAATAATTAACTCAGAAGCTCGATACTAACTATTATTGGTTAGCGGTGAATCTGACTAAACTTTCTGCATACTGTGATTATTCGAATACTTTCGCTATTGGAGTAATTATTCGACTACTAGTACTAAGGGAGGGAGTCGACTGCTGTGCATCGTAGCTTTCGTTAGAGCACACTATGCCCGAAGTGTCAGGGGTCTTGGGTTCAAATCCCGATGAGGACCATTTGATTTTTCTCTCATCAAATTTTTGGTGTTTCGACAATCACTATTCGACTGCTATCACTATTCGACTGATATTAATCGACTACTGTCACAGGTCGACGACTGGGACGCAATACTGTGATTCTACTATTCGATAACTGACACAAATGAAAGTACTCGAGTATCTTCCTCGACCTCATTTTTACGGCAGTGCTCCTCATCAACCTCCTTCTCTTTACTGCCTGCTTTCGAAAGGATGTCACTGTCTTTATCTGTGGGGTCGATGACGACGTACGCCGGGCTCCTTAAGGCACAGACGAAGATGGTAAGGCCAATCAGAAGAACACAGAAAGATACTGATGTTGCTATGGTAATCGCCACAATCCACTGTGCAGTGACCATAATCTTATTTTCTTTTTCGAAATAGAGGGCGCTGCTTAACAAACTTCTTCTCGAAATATTGGAGTCACCGTAACAGGTTGGCCTGACATGGAAGAAAACAACATTTTTACGGAATGAAGCGAAATTGCAACTATGTTAAGTTTGAAAATATCAATGTTATAAATATAAAAAAAATTGTTCTGTGTTCTGGATCAGGATCTGGTTATAACAGCTCATTGAAAGGTCTTATTCTTCCGTGGTGGATATTTTTGTTCATATTTTGGCACCCACTGAGCACACAACAAACCGTTCACCGTCGGCAGCTGCTCCATTGTCTAGATACAGAACAAGCTTTGACAATTAATTAGTAGCTGAAAAGATGTTGATGTTGATGTCTGATGGTAATGTGTTTCAGTCTTTAACTGTTGGGGAAAGTATGAGTCTTTGAATCAAAAGTATGTTTTGCGGAGAATAGTTGAGTTGAGAAAAATTTAATGCTTAAAATGTTATCGACAATATCAATAATACAAGAGCTGGAATGCCAGGACAATCTGTAACATTTTCTTCATTGTTTTCAAGAACAATTTGTCGCAATAATTGCGTTTAATAAAATAAAACAAATAAGGTCACATTATTCGTCGTATTACCTTGCAAGGAGTAGGAAACACCAGCAGACGGTTTTGGCAAAGAAACCAGCAGTTCGCCATAGAGCAGTTACAACAAAACACACTGAAAAATAACAAGTGTTTAGAAAAACTCGAGACGCAAGGCGCGTTCGATGCACACAGCACGAATACGCGTAGATAACCGTCTCTAGCGTAGTCTCGACAGGCGACGTTTACACGAATACTGTCCGCAACACGAGTTACTGGAGAAGAGATATGTATCACACAAACATCTGGATCGAGATCCAGATCGGTAGACATGCCCCAGTCCTTCCGAGTCAGGCTCTAAAACGGTCGATAAAGCGCCCTCTACAAAACAGGGTCGCCAAAGACTACCATACCTTATCACAAATACTCGGTACTTGCGCTGTAGGCGTTGAATGAGATGCATGCTGGTCTAGTTAGCGCACAAGTTTGATCCCTAGCTAGACCGGCATGCACCTCATTCAACAGTTAGCGCTTGCGCAATTTTTCGAAAGGTGTCCCCAGACAGGGCCCCGTATCGGTACCCCCACGTGGGCCTAAAATTCAAGGTCCCTTTCTTCAAGGCCCTCGGTCCAATGTTTGCCAAAATCTACTCCATTTTATGCAACATTCTGGCGCTGTGCCGACGGTTTTTTGCGCCCCTCTCCCCACACCCATTCTCAAAATAATCGTTACACTCTAATACCTTGGGCACACCCAATGTACAATATCTGAAAGGGCGTGGTATCCGTTAACATAAACATAAAAAGGGGAGTTGAAACCATATCGTGTATATATTTTGAGAAAATAAGAATTAGCTGTTGTAAACTACTTTCCACCAACTCAACAACCAAAAAGTAATTACTTGACATTTCGACCCTAGCAGATGAGTCTTTATCGAAGGCTAAATATTGGCTGTATATTGTAAAAAAAACCAAAAACCGCTTGTAAAAGTTCAAGCCCAGTTCATAATTATAAATGGAAACCCAGTCATAAAAATGTTGTCATCGAATTGTTGAATGAAAGTAATATGGTCTCTCTCCGTAGAGGGCGCTCTGTAAAGCTCCCGTAATAGAATTCGTTTTGCACACTACTTAGATGCGCATGCGTGAGCCAAGGAATGACGATCAGGGCACAATTGCATACAGCCTATATAAAGCACAAACAATTAGAATATAATTTGCCTAGCAGAAACAGGTTACAAGAGCCCAAATTACTTTCGTTTTTTCAGTACCATCTGGATTTTTTAATTATTTTTTTAGCCCCCCAAATTAATATCATTCAACAATATTTATTCAAATGTACTAGGCCCTTGGGGGGGGGGGGGGCGGGGGTAAATAATTCAGAATTACAAGTGTTTATAGTTAATGCATTTTTCTTTATTTCGGAGATAATTTTTAAAATATTTATACAAGTATATTCTTTTTAATTTTTTCCCTTCATCTTTGATAATCAAAATCCTGCAGGCTGTAACTTCAGAGGACAATGGTTGTCTTCAACTTATTCAATTTAATTATAAATTTGTTTTATCTTTAACCTCGCACAGTGTGCTCTCTACCGCTCAACGGCGCGCCCTGCCCCAAGGCTTGGCTGAGCAATTAAGAGCACCCGGACACAAACTCTGGGCTCAATTTCATAAAGCTGCTTAAAAGAGCTAAAGCATAACAAAGCTTTGATGCCAGACCAATTAGGTTACCAGCCAAACTACCATACAACATGGGTACAATGTTTGTCTGGTATCCTGCTAATTTCTGCCTAGCAGACAACTGTTAAAGGCAGTGGACACTATTGGTAATTACTTAAAATAATTATTAGCATAAAACCTTTCTTGGTGATGAGTAATGGGGAGAGGTTGATGGTATAAAACATTCTGAGAAACGGCTCCCTCTGAAGTGCCATAGTTTTCGAGAAAGAAGTAATTATTTTCCACGAGTTTGATTTCGAGACCTCAGATTTAGAACTTGCGGTCTCGAAATCAACCATCTAAACGCACACAACTTGGTGTGACAATGGTGTTTTCTTCTTTCAATATTATCTCACAACTTTGATGACCGATTGAGCTCAAATTTTCACAGGTTTGTTATTTTATGCATATGTTGAGATACACCAACTGTGAAGACAAGTCTTTGACAATTACCAATAGTGTCCACTGCTTTTAAGCAATTTTCCACTTAAGCAGTTTTTAGTTGGGCCCTGGTTTCAGTTGTGATCTATGGTGATCAAGTTCACTTATGACTTTAGTCATCCTTGGTTTCATTGCCATAAGTATAGAATGAATTTTTTTATTTTACATTCCTTTTCTTCTTCTTCTTTTCCTTGTATGAACAATAACTTCACCATGGCATTTGACATGCCTTTATATCACGGTTTCCGATCGAGGAAATGCTGGCACGTCCTAGGTTAACAAAACCTCTTTGCTTGCAAAGTCAAGGCCATGTCGTTTGCCAGAACATAAGGCCTTTTCGAGACAACGGCTTTAGCTCCAGATTCGGCTCAGCCTAGCTTGGCCGGCCCCGTTGACATTAAAGGAACACGTTGCCTTGGATCGGTCGAGTTGGTATTTGAAAAGCGTTTGTAACCGTTTTTTATAAAATGCACATGGGTAGAAAGATGTTGTAAAAGTAGAATACAATGATCCACACAAACATGCCTCGAAATTGCACGGTTTTCCTTTTACCTCGTCGACTAACACGTCGGCCATTTATGGGAGTCAAAATTTTGACTCCCATAAATGGCCGACCGTGTATTGTTTGCACAGTAAAAAGAAAACCACGCAATTTCGAGGCAAACTTGTGTGGATCATTGTATTCTACTTTTAAAACATCTTTCCAACCATATGCATTTTATGAAAAAGGGTTACAGACGCTTTTTATAGACCAACTCGTCCGATCCAAGGCAACGTGTTTCTTTAAATGGCGCGTGCTATGCGTACGCGCCTAGGGCTTCAAAGGAGAGGACGGAGGCTGAAGCCGATACCGTGGTTTAAAAAAGGACCGTGGTTTGTGTACTACATGTATAGAGAGTCAATGCTTACAAACGAAACCCAATCCAAATAAATAATTCGTGACTGATGAAACTAACTTCCATATATAAACACAAATGGAAAATTAACAAAGGATTATATACACACAGTATTGGTTAATTTTCCCTTTAGTCACAGCTTCCATTTTCGTTAACATTATGCAAAACAGAATTGTAATAATGAAAACATTAATAATAACAATAACACTCCCGTTCCGTACTTACATATTAAATAGGTGCTCATCTAAATAATGGAATATTCATCAGCATTAAATTGTAATATTTTGTCATGATAAATAATATTTCTGGGTAAGAAAAAGACAGCCTTCTTCAATGAGACCTCTATTAATAGTGTAAACAATCACTAATTGTGGTTCTTATTTCATTTTTATATACAACACAAGGTCAATTTTAGTTTAGTCAGAATCAGTAGAGATTACCTTTAAGGTTTTAGCCGTAAGGTACAAGGAGGTCGGGGGTCTCTTATATACAAATTACTCTGTTTGGTTCACCCAGCATAGCCACAATAAGACTGGGCAAGTCTCGCGAGCATTCGAACGTTCTCCGTCTATTAGTGCGGAATTATGTTTTTAGTCATTTAAACAAATATGTTACAATCTCTTTGGAAAGGGTCGACTAAAAACAACAAGTTATATACGAATATATGAGTATGTTCTTGATTTTACTTTTGCAAAATTATAGTACAAAATATGAGCTAAATAGGCTCGGAGCTAGCGTCTGCATTCAGCGTGAAATACACAGGGTCTTCGCCATTTTGCGATTCGTCGTCGTTCTTGAGTTTTGTGTTTCCGTTTAAAGTGGGTTTCTTTGGAACCACTGGTTTTGTGTTCACCGAGTCTTGTCCTCGAGGTGATGGTTTGGGGGAGATATCAGGGCGCCCTCTTTGTATTTTTGACAAGGAGCTAGTTCTTATTAGAGGTTTCGGGCTGGTGTTGATTGCAGGTCTAGTTCCCAGAGAGCCCCGTCTGATCTGTAACTCCTCGTGTAAGGTGTCGTAGGTTAGGCTGGTGTTCCTTTGAAGCCGTAATGATTTTGGTTTTGGACCTACTCCAGGACGCAGTGCAAGCTTCTTTGCGGAACCATCTGAGGCCTGTTGAGAGAAGGTTTCTGGATTCAGAAGGTCGTAGACTGCGTCTGGTTGGCTTCTGGCTGGCTCTGGAGATGAGCCACGCCTTAAGGTAGCTGCTTTGAGTTGCTCTGGCAGAGTAGAGGGGCAAAGAGAATCATAGGCTGTTGAAGGTGATTGATTAAACCTCTGGGAAGACGGGCTGGACCCTCGTCTTGTCGTGGGTAGAAGGGTTTGCGATCTTTGGTTGGACCCTGGCGATGGGAAGGCTCCTCGCTCGATGCAGTCATAGACGTTCTGAGAAGGCCTTTTGGGTAGCTCTCTGTTTGCCGGCTTGAATTGTCTCAGCGGCGCCCCGGTGGTAGTTTTCCCTATAACTGGGCCGCTGTTATTGTTTGACGGAACAGGGGGTGCAACAGGTCCGGGCTCGAGTGTATCATAAACAGGTGAATCATCTACTTTTGAACTTTCTGCAGAAGCTTCCAAATCTTCGTATCCGTCATCAGCATTCTTGAAGTTTTCATGCTCAGGATTCTTTTTATATGAAATGATATTCCTGGTGCCTTTGCTCTTTTTGTGATTTTTGGGAGAGTTTTTGAAGAGTAATGATTTAGTTCCGGTTTTGGAATCCTTTGAGAGAATGTTCTCCTCACATTTCCCAATGGCACTCTTCTCTGGCTGCTCAAGAGTAAAGTAAACAGGACAAGTGGCTGGGTTTGGTTCCTCAATGAACTCTGGTTCTTCATAGATCGCGGATGAGGTTTCCGGGCTGGCTTTACGTGCAGGGGAACTGGGTGGGGTCTTATTCTTCTTCTTGTCCGATTTTTTACTCTTCCTGGAGAACTTAAAGGAACTGAGACTCAATTTTCGCTTGCCGGAGGATTCGTCAGTTTTTGTAACGTTGGTTTTTATGGGTGGAAGTGTCCGATACCTCTTATCATGATTCGGCTCCTGCTCCGAATCAGGAACAAGTGTAAAATACGTAGGGTCTGCGTTTGAAGGTCCAGAAATAGATTTGTCATCGAAGCTGACTTTATTTTTCGGACTTTTAGGGGAATGTCCTTGGCTTTCACTCGCGCTCCGTCCACGTCCTGGCTGCAAGGTACCCGAAATAGTTTGCTTTAGCTCGGCATAGCCACCCGCCCCTAAAACCGGAAGGTTGTCGAAACTGTAAGACCTTCTTTTAAATAGATCCTTTGGATGTTTTTTAATGTTTTTCCTCGTTTGAACGCCAGCGTTCAAAAGTTGGTATTCGGTATGTTCTTCGCTGGGTTGGGTTTGGAGTATTGTAGGGATAGTGTTTGTTTTGCAAGTCGTGTCAGGTTTAGTGTCTTGTTCGTTTGGTGTTCCGGCAGTCCCACATTGTAAGAGCTCGTATTCGGAACATGGCTCGTTACCTGGGGATGCTGTCACATCAGAGGTACACTTTGAGGTTTCATTTTTCTCCACAGCATCCATCGTAAGACTTTTGCTGAAATTGGAAGATAGCTCATCCTCGCTATCTCCCTCGTCTGGACCATTCTCGGGTTGACCCGACGCCGCACTAGAGCTCCTTGATAAGGCCAGGGCAGGAAGCACCCTTATCCTAGTTGATGACCTTCTCCTCTCGTTCAAGTCTTGATCAAGCAGTGAAGAGGAGGGAGAGGATTTTGCCAGTTGGATTCTGGACGAATCAGAAGAGACTAACTCCTTGTGGTCTCCTAACTCAATATCAATGGCGTCCATGGTGGAAGATTCATGGTTAGTCGCTTTCCAAGGAGTTTTAGACCAGTTAGTCGCTTTACCAGGAGTTTTAGACCAACTCCAGCCTCTGTCCGGGCTGCCTGTCACAGACGCCCTCACTCGCTTGAGTCTCCTGTAAAGGCAGTTAAAAACATATAAACGTTATTAGAGGCAAGTAAAAGACAAGGTTGTAATATAGTTTAATAGGTGTTTAGGAGATTCCTTTTGTTTTTGAGGCAGGGCAAGGGGCTACTTTGGAATCGAGATTGAGATTGGAATTTTGGAGATTGGGTATAAAGAATTGTTGATACACTTCTTGAAGTTGCATAAAAAGTCTGACTCCCTGATTGAGATGGTGAGTGCATTCTTGATGCTTGATGCGGATTGAGAAGCTTGACACAGATTGGCGTTTACTCCGAAAAACAAAGACCATAAAAACTTACTTCGTGGGAAACTGTTGTGAGAAAGGATGCTCGTAGATTAGGGTTTTGGGGAGGAACTAAAAATGTTCATCCAAAAACATTTGAATCTGAGAAATAATTCGTTCATGAATCTTTTGTCATAACATTTCGGGTTGATCACACCCAATTTTACGTTACAGCATGGGAAGCAGCAGCCAGGGGAGCATCTTAAAGGGGAAGCAGTTTTGCATTATCGGTACCCCTGATGCTATAGGTTGTATAATTTCAATAGGAGACTTTGGAACGCTATGTGGCGGCAGACTAACCAGGTAAATGTCCATTGTTTACGTAGTTCTGAGCGTGCGCACATGACCGATAACAACGAATTTTACCTGGTAAGTCTGCTGCCACCAAGAGTCCCAAAGGTATCTTATTGCTTTATAACGCCGGTAGACAGAAATTGTCTAATTTAACACATTGTAAAAGGTAGGCAACAGTTGTTGGAACCCCTCAGGCAAAACAAGAAATATGAAAGGGGAATCTTATTCCTTTTAAGAAAGGTTAACTTTACCTCTCGATTCAAGAACTGTGATTTGGGCATTTTTTCAAATTCTCTGGACTTTTTGAGTCTAGTCCAGCTTGGTTCGGAAATTTGCGGTGTGGTGTAACCTTTACGCCAGGAAGTTTGTATTAACGAACTTGAATTAATGTGGTGCACAGGGGGTAATATTAGGATTCGGTCTACCATCAAATGTTATAAATGATCATATTCTATGTCATGGTTTGCCTGCCTAATGTTTTAAATTTAAAGACCATAAATTTTACGCTGAGCAGGGCCAGTTGGCTTGTCATTTCAATCTGCCAGGGTTATCGCTATAGTTCATACTTTGTAAATAAAGGGATGTTTTTTAAACTCTAAAATAGCCAGCCGGATTACTTGCAGAGGATTTTGACAGGTCAATATTAACATATTTTCAGAGCATGTAAAACGGAGTTGAAATCCGAAAACCTGGTTTAAAAAAATAACAAATTAAAAGTATGTAGGCATACAGCTAGGCATTATTTGAAATTAAACATTGTTGAACAACATGATCCTTGTTTTGTGTGCATGTGATGGAAATTATAAACGAATGCATACATTTTGTGCAATCATTCCGGGTTTAAAGTTTTTCCACTGAATACGATAGATGTGGCAATTGTCAAAGACTAGTCTTCTCATTTGGTATATCTCAACATAAAATGCACAAAATAACAAACCTGTGGAAATTTGAACTCAACTGCATGGTCGTCGAAAAGAAACCCTTGTCACACGAAGTTATGTTTTATGTTGCTTCATTTCGAGACCTCAAATTAAAATTCTGAGGTCTCGAAATCAAATTCAGATATTTTAGTGAAAAATTACTTTTTTTCTCACGAAAACTACGTTACTTCAGAGGGAGTCATTTCTCACAATGTTATACTGTCAATAGCTCTCCATTGATAATGAATAGTGAAAATTACTTCTTTCTCGAAAACTACGATACTTCAGAGGGAGCCGTTTCTCAATATGTTTTATACTATCAACATCTCCCCATTGATCGTGAACAAGTAACAACAGTGATTACCAATAGTGTCCAGTGCCTAAGAATATTTGGGATTGTACTCACCATCTTCGATAGAATAGACATCCATGTATCAGAATGCAGAGCACTACCACAGCTCCAGCTATTGCGTATAGTATGCTAGACATGTTTAAATCCATGTACTTCCCTGTTATGATGAGAACAAAACAACTAAGTAAATAAGTTCTGTGGTTAGAATCATATCCTTATAAACAAAATAACCAGGAAAACATTTTTGTTATGGCGCGCCTATTGTTGTATCTTTTCTGGTTAATGAAAAACAGTGGAGAATCCAAAGCGACCAGCGCTTTGATCTGCATATGCCTAAGAATATGAGAAGACACAAATTTAAGAGCTAGATGTGGTTTAGGGAAACAAACAGGGTTACTCCCCCCCCCCCCCCCCCCCACCTCCATAGGGAAAACCCACGTGTGATGTCGGGATTGAAACCAACATGCGAGGTGGGATTCGAACCAGGTTCAACAGAGGTGAAAGGCAAGACAACAATATATTTAAATACGTCACACATATACCGCAAAGTTTAGCAAATATTTATAGTCTTGTTTTACCATGGCCCACCACCCAAGGCCGTTTCTGACAGAAACTAACGCTACAAGCCCTACACTCTCTTCACAAGTTTCATCGTCTGACTGCCTCATCTTCTTTCTCTGGGCCTGTTTTTAGTTTTGTTTTCATTTTATGAGAGACACCAGAAATGCTTAAAACATGACATTATTTTTTTAAGTGACTATGCGAAACTGTTCTCCGTATGGAGTTTCCGGTTTCCAACTTGTTATTTCTGGATGTGATTCAAACCAATTAAAGTTCAGTGTCATTAACACACCATGATCCTCTATTTAGACAATAGACAAACTAGTCATTAATTTGATTGAATTACCGTAGTATCAGAAAGGTATTAACATATTTCTCAAATATCTACTGCAGTAGGCGGAACTAATGAGTTGGGGTTGGTCTTGGTCAGTTGGCGTAACAATAAGGGGCAGTGTGGTACCCCCCCCCCCCACACACACACCACCCTTGCTCCCACACCACCTTGACCTCCCTTGACCCCCATTGACCCCACCTTGAACCCACATTGACTCCAATGGAACCGAGAAAATGTATCACAGTTTAATGGTATAAGAACAAATGCCACCCATTTATTTCCCCGCATGCTTCCCCTCCCTGTATGGGTAAAGCCGGTGGTGTGAAAACTTGACGTTTCGGTTAGCATACTTTGATTTTCTTCAGGAGAGGTGGGACTCTTACTTGCGTAAGTGAAGAAAACAAAAAGCTATGTTGCTTCAGCGGGACTTTTCTCACACTGTTTTACTATCCACGTCAGCTCTCCATTGTTCGTTACCAATTAAAGTTTGATGCTAACAACTATTTTGAAATGTATATATCGAACTTGCCTTTAAAATTTCTAATTTAAACAGGAAGATCACGTAATAGAAAGTTTGCCAACCATGTGCAATCCTGTCAAGTCTAACCCCTCGAGTTAGGATTATTTCGTTATGACATTTCAAAACAGTTGACGGGACGCTGGAATTAACTTGTTGCACAAGCTGACAGTTGCCATGTGATGGTGTATTTAATTCGATTATAATTAAATGGGTTAGAAATAAGAATATGAATGCATTTTGATTCACTTTTTGTAAAATGGCTCTGTGGATTGTTAGCAACCGACATAAACATGCAAACAAATTCCTGAACATAAATTTTTTCCCCGGTGTTTGAACTAAAACGTTACCAAATAATATGCTGGAATGTGCACAGGGTGCATGCTTATTGAAAACTTTAGTAAACATTTTTAATAAACCATTTTTATCAGTAACAAAATATAGCTGTTGGCTGTAGCATAATTTTCACAATCGTACAGTTGTTTATAAAGTTCGGTGAAAATCATTAAGAGGGAAAACATTATTTGGTTTTCATTTATAATGGGAGGGGGTCTGGCTTTCAAACGGGCGGTTAGCATCTTGGCATATACAAATCCACTACTACCTGCCAATCCTTGTACAAGGTCGCCATTGCTTTTTTTTGTGGCCGTCAAACCTATCTGCCAAAACGAGAGAGGATATAAAGCCACGGCCTTGGGCAGGTATATAATCAAGCATCTCCCATTATCATTAAAGGCATTTGACACTATTGGTAACTACTCAAAAAAATGTTGGCATAAAAACTTACTTGATAGTATAAAACACTGTGGGAAACGGCTCCCTCTGAAGTAACCTAGTTTTTGAGAAAGACGTAATTTCTTACTCTTGAATTGAATTCGAGACCTCGCTGAGGTATCCAATTCAAGCATCTGAAAGCACACAACTTGTGCGACAAGGGTGCTATTTCTTCCATTATTCTCTCGCAACTTCGAAGACCAATTGAGTTCAAATTTTCACAGACTTGTTATTGTTAAGTGAGAAGACTGGTGTTTGACAATTCCTAAACTTGGCAAGTGCCTTTAAGGTAGGAAACCCACTGCCCACCGCACTCTTAGACAACTTTTATTGGTCATTTTTTATTACGAGAGATCATGCCCGGGGAACCTTGACGCTCTGTAGACGCTCGGAAGTTGGCTCTGATTATCCCATGGCAACACTTCCGTTGTACTTTAGTTTTTTCTTCTTCTTGATCGTGTAATGTGCTTACCGCGTGTTTAAGAATGGATTTCGCACGATTAGATTTAAGGTATTCTTCAAAAACCAATGGCTAAAGATGATCTGTGCTCAAGTTCATTCATAGAGCTGCTTTAAGGTACTGGACACCTTTGTTAATTGGCAAAGACCAGTCTTTTCACTTGGTGTATCTCAACTTATGCATCAAATTATAACTATAAATATTATGATATATAATGAAACTAATGTGATGATTTCTTTTGAAAATATATCATTTTTGATATTTCGCCGAAAATCCAGAGCGGTTATGTACACGCAAGAATAACCCGTCTATGGAATAGTTCTGGCAGAAACGTTTCTCAGACTAAATTTGGGGAGCAAAAACTGATGAAATTATTATCATAACCACACTATCGAATTTAAATAATTCTCAACTTCTTCACGCTATCAAAAGCAAATGTACTAATCAAGTGAGTGTGTATTGACAAGAATTTTAAGAGTGCTTACCTAATGATACAGACCCTTTAAAATGAGAACAATGCATCTACATAAAATCGTGGTTTCAAATATTCACTTTACGATTTAAAGAATGATTAGGTAAAAGGAAGTTAGCCAAGCACTGAGTCGGATTTCACAATATTGTGAATGGAATTTCCCAAACCAGTCGTTTGCATGTTCGACCACAATAAATGTTGGGTTCTTTTCCACAGTTGTTCTTGGTATCAAATAAACAAACAGAGTCGTATGTTATTGCAATTCCTCTTCCGTGTTTCTTGCATAAACAAATCTAAGGAATAATGTTTAATCACGTTATACATAAGGTGCCTGACTAAATCACCATCTAGTCTCTGTTTGGATGAAGTAAATTCACGCAGAGAGATAAAACAAGATGGCCGCCACGTGAGTGCCAACCCCCGCCACCCCATCCAAAAATCAAGCACAACTTTCATAGGTTTTTGTTGTTGCCATGAAAACTTGATTACGAAGTTGGAAACTTGATTGTCAAGGCGAGTTTGTTGACAACCACAACTAGTTCAATCTAGTTCCTTACGGTTGATGTTGTATCCCTTACAATGGAAGCAAATGAACCGTCAATTATGGTACCACAGTAAACCAAGAGTAGCAAAACATTGCCACCATTTTTCACCCCCCCCCCCCCTCACCCGGTAAACCAACCGGGACATGGAGTGGCACTATACTGAGGTCATCATGCTATAGGTAACTATATAATGAAACAATGGTTCCTAATTGGGCTCTATTTCTCAAATGGGGTTTGCTGTAGGTGCCGTTGAAAATGTTAGAAGTGGGACTGAAAACGCAATCCATATTTTAAGCTTCGAACCGTTAGACTTCTATAGGTGGAAAATGTTAGGGAGGTCACCTCCAATTGCGATCGGAAAACCCAATTATAGCCGTTCTGAGATATGGTGGACGCGTTTACAATGCTGCTATGTGGTTTGGGTAAAGTCTGTCTGTATACAATCAAACCAAACAGTGAACTCATGTAGTGTCCACCATATTTCAAGAGGGCTTTTTATCATCATGCAAAACAACAATTTTGACTCCAAGAAACCGAACAAGAAAAAGAGAAAAATAGATAAACGAAGAACATATGGGCAATGCTTGGCAACAGACAGCTCAGGGATAGAGAGAAAATAAGAATTTCAATTTAAAGGCACTGGGGATACGTTCTTGGTAATACCAAAGACCAGTATATTCTCACTTGATGTATACCAACATATGCATATAATAACAAATCTAGGAAAGTTTGGACTCTAACAAGATCATCGAAGTTGCCAAAGAACAATGAAAGAAAAAACACCATTGTTACACAATAATTGTGTGCTTAATTTCAGATGCCGAAAAAAGGCTTCAGGCCTGAAGTCTTTTTTAAAAGACTTTAAATATTAAAATATTTGAGTGAGAACTTACATCTTTCTCAAAAACTACGTTACTTCAGAGGAAGCCGTTTCTCACAATGTTTTATACTATCAACAGCTCTCCATTGCTCGTTTACCATAGTAAGTTTTTGAGCCAAACCAATAGAGTCCACGGTGCCTTCAAACGGCATGTTTTACTTACTTGCCACAGAAGCCGATTCCTGGTGGGTAGTTGTTAGTACATCCGTGTACGGTGAACCACTGACAACAGTCCAGTTATTACCACTTGGTAATGTGTCATATGCAGAGGAAGTTTCCATTGTCGATGGTAGATCTCTTAACCAAAGCGAAAGAGATTATTTCTAGTTTTGATGATATGAGATTATTTCTAGTTTTGATGATATGAGTTTTGTAACTGATTATCATTCAGTCATGTTTATAATTGGATGGCAAAACCAACCCAGAAAACTAATCCACCCTGTGTGTATAAATGAAGAACGTCCAGTGCTTTCACATGTCTAAACATGGTCTAAATAAGCTAATGGCACATCTAGTAATCATGTACCGAATTACATATCAATTGTAGAGTACCATAATCGATTTAAAGTGCCGTGTCTAAGAAGGTCATAACCGAAGGCAAAACCATTATGTTTCGGTCAGGGATTTCCCATTTGAAGAGGGTCGTGGGACCTTCACCGGGCCTCATAGTGTGGTACTTAGGGGCTTGGAGTGGCTTGTGGTAAGTGATGCCTACCCAACGTCACTTCCCGGATAACTTTTGGCAGGACTTCAAAAAAGAACATGTATACATTTTGTGTCAGTTTTACTTCTTGGTTTAATCAATAAGAGATAAACATTAAACAATATTCAAGGAAATGATCTTTGCATGGTTTTGTTTTCATGGGAACATGATCTGATGTGTAACGTTTTGGTTTCATGTTTGTGTACTGTATCTATTAAGGACAAAGTGTCTTTTAAACGATACTCAAGCAAAACTGTCTACTCTTAGAATGAAAAAGTTGTAGCGTAGTCCAAACATATTCAACAAGAGTGTGGAATAAATGTATAATTGAAATAAATTGAATTAAACGTCAATCTGTGATCGTTCGAACCGAACCCAAGAAAAGAAGAACATGTTTTTTTCAAAGAAGGCGCTGTCTTAGTTTTCGACAAAGATCGCAACTCGGCGCAGTGTCAACGGTGGGCTAGTCGAACAAAGAAGCAATTGGTTGCCGCCAATTTCATGATATGAATATGCAGTGACCTTGTTAAATATTCATGAGACATCACAAGGTGGAAATACACATTATCTTGCACCAATCCGGTTCAATTCTGACCCGGGAGATTTAAGAGTGTATGCCAGCTCAAACTCTTCATACTTTTTTTGTTTAAAAAGATAAATTGTCCGTTTTTAGGCTGTCACTCTTTGAAAGGGAACCAGCCAATGGTGTGATAACTATAGGCGTGCTTCAAGGGGTTATTGTAACATTTCCCTTATCCATTTACTCTTCCTCTGTACAGGAAATGACATAGGATGTGGATGGTGGGACAAGATAACGAATGAAAACACGTCTAATTTAAGTTTCGTCATCGTGAACTATACAAACAAGCCCCAATGGGAAAGGTAAAGTTAGATCTTTAGGAACATGCGTGTCTCTTCAACTGCAAGTACTTACTTCTGTCAATTGGGTGCATATTGTACAAACCCCAACCCCACCCCCACCCAAACCCCAAGAGCCCAACCCCAAACGGGAATTTTCGTTTTTTTAAAGGGTTACACCTTTGCTTATGACTCCAAAACTTAATGTCTATTAAAGCTTATTGGTAAGAAGCAATGAGAAACTTTCCATTTGGCGAAACGATTCCCTTCTAAAATTTAGAGACAGGGATTTAACAAAATAATTGTCAATCTGAGAAACGTTTCTGCATGGCACTATCGGGCCTTATCGAAAACAGGGCTTTGTGCCTTGGCTACCAGCTTCGGCTACGTTGAAACCCCTGTTCCGAACGTGCACGTTTTCAAAATAACTTGTCATGATTTAAGCCGGAGCCCCATACCAAAAGTCGTGGTTTCCAAAAGGGACTTAAAGCTCTTTCACAAAACAGCAATTTAACAAGGGTCTCTTGCTTAAATTTAGCATGGTTGTGACATTGACAAAACTCACCTCGTGTGAAAGGACAATCCATAAAGATGGGCAGTTTGAGAAAGATTTCACAAGGGACCTTGGACAGCCTAAACATTGTTCTCCTTTGACACAAAGCACAAATTGTACAACCTTGCTCTCCAATAAAACAAGTGACCCCTGCTAAAAATGCCGCTGTGTGAACAGGTCTATAGCTGTCAAGTTCACCTCATGAACCTCTCCAGTGTCAGGAATCGCCTCTAGCAACATCCGGGCAATTAGTAAGAAAACTGTCAGGACAGTAAGTTGTATTTCCCAATGTGAACTTCCCAACCTTTGTGATGATACCATTTGGGCCCCATTATTGATGACGTCAAAGTCTATTCCCCCATCGCAGGCTGTGATTGGTTGGGGAGTATTGCATGTGGGAACTTGAGGGATCACTTATGGGCATGTACATATTTAAAGGTGCAACCGTTTTGTTGTGGAAAGGGGGAAACTCGATACGGACTCTCGATCTCTGTGAATCGTCACGGACTGTGTGTCTTTTAGGAAGTTGCATTTATACTTTCTTCAAACACCTTTTCTTGACTATTAGAGTCTTTGAGACTTTAACATGTCTCCAGAGGATCGATATAAAGTAATTTTGTATGAACTGAATAATCAATTAACTTTCGGGTTGACACCTACATCCGTCTTTATATAGAGTCATTGTGGTGTGTGTGACTGGTGGTCGAATGTTCTCTGCATCTGACCCAAGTTCTGATGGTTGCATTGTCGTAATGGGTTCAATTCTAGTCATGACACGTGTGTCCTTGAGCAAGGCACTTCACTCATTGCTTCTCTTCATCCATGTATATACATTGGAATAAGAGGTTTTTTTAGGCATCTAAAATCACACAAATTTGTGCAAAGAGGGGTGTTTTTTCTTTCATTATTCTCTTGCAACTTCGATGACCAATTGAGCCCATTATTCACAGATTTGGGATACGCCAAGTGAGCACACTGGTCTTTGACAATTGCCAGAGGTGTCCGGTGCCTTCAAAGGACTCCTAAAGCTATAATTATAGGACACCTTCAGAAATGAAATAAGACAAGCAATTTTGCGGTGATTCCAAGACAATGTATAACACACCGCAAATTAATTTAATTTGATAGAGGACGTCATTCAATTTGCTTCTGTAATTCATCAAAGTTGTTAACCATTGTTTCCTATAGACAAAATATCCCCGACGGGATAGTAGCCAACGCCTTGCGTGCAATGGGTTGTAATAAATAAATATTTTTCCTCAGAATCAGGTTAATATCTTAATTATAGTTTACATCCTTCTATGATTAGCGTACTTCAGATTGTTTCCATCCAACGTAAATGGGGGGGGGGGGGGGGGGGGGGTAACAAAGATGTTTCTTTCTCTTGGTTAACTCTTTCAACTTGTGAGTTGGCCTTTTTAAATTAGGGTCATACTTTGATCAATGACCCCGAAAAGAACTTTGTCTTTAATCCAAAAGCAGGTACTTTATCTTTAAAAAGGAAAAACGTAATAAGAAAATACGATAAATGAAACTGTAAAGAACAACATTTGTTCCTCTTTTCACAGAAAACACCCGAGATAAATCTTTATTCAGCAATTTTTTTATGACAAGTGGTTTCCTTGCTCGATTTCATGATACAACTTTTCTTGATATCCTTGCGGAGCAGTCTTTAAACAAAATCCTTCAGTGAGTTCTATACTACGGATATTTGGTTTCGTTTGGAAGGAATTAATTTTACAAGTCTTAATAGTTTAGCAAAAACCCACATCCGTTTTCCACTACAGCTGTTCAGCTGACTCTGGCCCTGAGGTAGAGCGATGTGTGACATTGTAAATGTCATAATTGTGTACAGCAAATACAGTAAACTTTTGCAGCAAACACATTTTACGATCATTGACTTAAATAAATTGTAACGTTAAATCTAAGATTACTAGTCAAGGGAGTAGGGTCAGAGGTGACTCTCTTGTAGTCAAACGATGACACAGTTGCAACGATACGATACAAAATGGTAAGTAAATAGCAGCAGCCTACACTTAATAACATTTAAAGATCATGAAAACTTAAATGAATGATGGTTGGTAACCTGCTTCTGCTTAGCAATTATTTCTGCTAAGCAAACTTGTGTGCTTACAGGACAGAAACTAGATCAAAACCCATTATGGCTATACAGAGTGGCACACTTAATTCACGAGTAAAAAAGAGCATATAGATAAGGAAAAACTTTCAAAGATACCCAGTATCCTGGATTGAATCAACTGGAGATTTGGTAAAAGATCCCACAATCTGATAGTGAATACTCCTTTAATCTTCAAATTGTGATCCCTGGGTGCTGATTTTGACATCCGATGAGCACAGGACGCCGTTGACAGCTTCGTAAAGCCACCCATGGCATCTAAGACTGGGTTCAAAAGTTCGACCACGTCAACAGAAGTACAAACTCAAGTCATCCGACGGATTCCTTCACGGAAACCATTTTTGACACTCATCTATCCGTTCTTTTTACGCCTTGGGCAATTTCGAGGAAAGAGTAAACTTCATTTTACAATATGAGGTGTACTAGAATGGAAGCATAGAACTGTGGGCGTGTCTAGTTTGAAGGATTGCGAGGGAGGCTGATGTAGTTGGTTGGGTTCTTAGAGGATGGATGTGCGTATCAAAGGCATCCGTCCAGCATCAGGATAAAGTGGGAGGCTGCCACGCCCTTAGGGTTTGGAAGGTATTGATAAATAATAGGCGACAGAAAAGGATTAACCAAACTAAGACAAAATGAAAAAATATACATAGCTTTGAGGAACTAAAAGCGGAAGTGGAGCAAAACAAAACACTATGAGCAAATTAATTAGTGGACATGATGAAAGTCGTTGAACAATCAACTTAAAGGGAAGGTATAATCACTCTTGAAATTAATGGTTTTGGTTAGAAGCCCATAACATGCAGCTTTCGATAGTAGGCTAAACAGCATTCATTTCGAGGTAATGTGGTTAAAGGCAGTGGACACTATTGGTAATTTTCAAAGACTAGCCTTCACAGTTGGTGTATCTCAACATATGCATAAAATAACAAACCTGTGAAAATTTGAGCTCAATCGGTCCTCGAACTTGCGAGATAATAATGAAAGAAAAAACACCCATGTCACACGAAGTTGTGTGCGTTTAGATGGTTTATTTCGAGACCTCAAGTTCTAAACCTGAGGTCTCGAAATCAAATTCCTGGAAAATTACTTCTTTCTTGAAAACTTTGGCACTTCAGAGGGAGCCGTTTCTCACAATGTTTTATACCATCAACCTCTCCCCATTACTCTTTACCAAGTAAGGTTTTATGCTAAAAATTATTTTGAGCAATTACCAATAGTGTCCACTGCCTTTAAGTAAAATTTCTAATCTGGGAAGCGTTACTGTCATTAAACGTTTCTCAGATTTTTCCTTTTATTGGTTAGATGCGTCCTTAGTGCGTGGACTCTAACTATTCGGTGGTATAAAACAAAACGTGATCATAGATTATTTTATTGTTTGCATGTACATCTACATTTACATGAGATTAAAACAAACAAGCAAACGGTTTCAAACACCAAAGATATACATTTTGATTTTAGTCTCCGTGATGTGTGAATCAATTTTTCGCAACTATTTCCGGGTTCACTGTTTGCTCAACTGAACGTAAAACAGCTGTGGTATATAGATATTGATTTATTAATACGTTGTTTCCTATCCGAGGGAAACACAATTACAAATACACATTTTCAAACCACTAATTAAAGCTGTACAAACGATGCCGTTTGATTTTTGTTTGTCATATTTTTTTATCAGTTCACGAAAACAAAATTTTGCAATTTATTTGATAGACTATATCAAATAGGCCTACAGAGGCCTAGTGTTTAATAATATTAAACAAAAACAAAAAAATGTTTGCTATGTTCAGATTTGTTTCGATTTATAGCAGAGTGGGCACCACTCATAGCAATGTAAATTGTATGGATTGGCTGGTAACCAGTTTCTGCTAAGCAATACTTGGCTGTGCTTAGCAAGTTTGTGTGATTACAGGCTTTATGAAATTGGGCCACTGAGGTAGCTCAGAGATGGCTAACACACTTAGGCCTACTATACAAAGACATAATGTCCTGCAAAATTGGAAGAGTGGACCCTTGATTGATGCCCAATCGAAACTAGTCAACGGGGAATGAGTTAAACCAATAGAGGGAAGCTGTCGGGGGCCGGGAGCCCGTAGGGAAAGTTATTGCGATCCCTTCAAGAGTCAGCATTGCGCTTCGGGGAAAACCAGCCGACGGGTCCCATGAGGAGGTTTGGGAAACTTGCAATTCATGGTGATCTAATTAATTGTTGTATCTTCTTGAAATTCCAGTGAGGATGGTGTTCGTTTACCCTAACATGGTTGAAATGTCAGTTACAAATCTTATAAAAGCAAATGGACACATGGCTTTCTTTCTTTTTGTTTGGTCTTCGCCCTAGGCCGTTTGCTATTCTTTCCCCTTCTTTTCTTCTTCAATTGTCGACTTTTGCATAACCCATTAGTTGAGTAAACAATTGTGTGTGTACATTTAATAGATTTTAAGATTTTCAGAGTCTCTTTTGTGTGTTTGTGGGGATCGGGAAAAACGAACAACCCAAAATCTAATTAGCCTGTTAGAATAGCCTGTTTATTAAGTCTGCTGCCACCCAGCGTTCCAAAGTCCCCAACTATGTTTTTGTTTTGTCCTTTGTTTGATCAGTTTTCACTCCAGTTAATAGTAGTAAAATAATATTTGTTGAAATTGTGTGTCTTTTATCCCATGAGTTAAACTAATGTCCGAGAAAAATAAAGGACTTTGTTGGTTTGTGCGAAGTGTTGACGACTCTTTCCTTAGACGCGTCACATGAAAGAGTCGTCAACAGGACACACGGCATGCGCAGCAGACGACATGTGAGCAGACGACACGGCCGCCATATTTCTCACATCGTACAATGAATTGTTCTTGTCAAAAGGTCGTTATAACTTTGCCCATTGTTGTGTCATTTTCAACGCACACAAATCAGCTACTTATATAGACAATAAGTAGTGGTCGTTGTTCATAGGTCTGGTAGGTAGGTTTTGTGTAGATAAGTCATTGAATTTAGGTGTAAATCTCACAGTTTTTCTGACTCGCAAATGGGCACTTTTTGTTTACCATAATGATAATTTCGTGTACAGGCAGTGTGTACTAATGAAGTTATTTTTTGCATACTGTAACTTACTTCTTCTTGTGTTCCTTGCAGAAACATGCTAGTCAGTGTAGCAGACATTTGTTTTGACTATTTTGAACCAAGGAAGGACACACGTGCATGCCAACTTCAGACAATAATAATGTTGAGTAAGTTTCTTTGTATTTTGTAGGTTTGTCATATTTGAGCAATTGTTGTTTCTGTTTTAGCCAGATATTTAATAGCCTGGTCAATCCACTTTGTATACTTGACCCTAGCCTGTTTGTAGACAAACGTTTCAGGGTTTTTTCCCAGCTATGTAGTCTTTACTCCTATCTCTACTACAGAATAAGTGCTTTACAAAATATAGCTTCTAATGCTATGCACAAGCATCTTAAACATATACTGCAGCTGCCAAAATGGATGTCATGCTGTATTTTACATGTAACTACACCAGGGGTGGATTTCACAAAGAGTTAGGACTAGTCTTATCTCGAGTTAGGACCAGTTACTCACTTAGGACTATCCATGCAATTTGTATATCTTCTAGGATTAGTCCTAAGTTAGGACTTGTCCTAACTCTTTGTGAAATCGACCCCTGGTTTTATAGCTGTGTATCGCATTGCTTCAAATCGGCGTGCCATGGAGGTTGCTTGGACTATGGAGTGTTGCTTACACTTGGGTATCAGCCAGAATCCTTTGCGTGCCATTTTCTTTAAATGCATTAGATAGGCTATGACCCCTGGGGCTGGCACGACATACGCAGCCCACCTTTCACACAATGACCATCCTGTCTGCCATTTTATGGGTCAAATACTAGAATGATGTGCAATGTGTGGAGGTGCGGTTCCACATTCTGCCAGAACATCAAAAGCTCTCTTTCCCAGTGGTTCTTCTAGCAATGTCGCAGTTATAGGTTGGGGCTGGGGAAAATGTGACCCTTCAATTCAATAAAAACCCAGTTCATACTTCCTGCGAATGCGCATGCGGTTTGAATTTGACGTCACATCTGTTTTCGCACTGGTATTCGCTGGAGAGCTGAGCAGAGGGCAAACCCTGCGAATTATTTGTTGCGAATTTGTGATGTAAACAGTCGTATCGCATTCTCATTCGCAGGAAGTACGAACCGAGCTAAACCCCCCTACCCTCTTCTGATTCTGATGACCTTGGTGGGGGGGGGGGGGGAAATAGGCTTACTACCCCTACTGTACTCCTAAAACTATGAGATTCGTTCCACTATTGTTGTTTTGCTTCGTCTCTACTTGGAGACGATAGTGGAACGAACCTCATAGTTCAGGAGGTTCACCACCCCATGGTCCATGTAGACACTGATATTGTTGTTAATAGATGTTAAATTTGCATCGGGGATAAAGAATAATAATTTTGGTTTTTACCCACACACATCGGTGTATGGGTAAAAACCAAAATTGATATTGTTGTTGTTATTTGTTTGTTTATCTTAGTATTTTTATTCTTTGCAAAACCCAGTGCAACCAACCAGTGTTCAAGTCGGTCTACATGATTTGCATTTTCTTGGGAGAAAAACCCATTAAATTCAATCACTGTGCATGTTAACTTAGTTTTTAACAATTTACAGTTTTATTTTTAATTGCAGATAGTATGCAGTTGATTTGTCGGTGTATCTGGTGAGTTGGTTTCTGTTTTCATAAAGTCTGCGTTGTTGTTTTCTTTTAGTTTGGGTTAAACAAAGAACCGTCAAAGCGAGAATAGAACCTAAGACCTTCGAACTAACCAGCCGGCTCTCCACCAACTGAGCTATCTAGATGTTGGCGGTTTCCCTATTATTTCTATGTCTTGTTCAGGGGTGCAAGTCCGAAGCCATACAACCTGCAACTGCCTTATAGCCAGGCATCACATCTAACATTTGTAAACATGGGAAGTGGCAGCAGAGGGATCACAAACATGAGCTAGAAAGCTCAGTGGCTAAAGCGCCAGCATAGGTGTGGCCGGTTCAACCCAAATAGGCCTTAACCCAAATTATTACAAAATTTACCATGTCAGTTTCTCTTGTGGTTTGTTACTTGATATTTAAAAATAATAAGGTCGTTTAAAATGTGATCCGTCTGCTGAGAGGCTTCCCAGGTTGTATTGTAAACTTGGGTGTGATCTATTGATCCCCTGGCTACACAGCAGTTACAGGTTGAATGGCTTCTAAAAAAGCACCCTCGAACAAAGATATTTAAACAAAATATTTCCAACATAGGAACATAGAGTTTGATAGCCCAGCTCCTAGAGCAGCGGCACATTAATCTTGAGGTCCCAGGTTCAAATTCCTCTGTGTGTTTTTGTCTTTATGCAACCAAAAATTAACAAACAAATTGACGCAATCAGTTTTCGTTGTCATTTGTTACTCGATACTTCTTGTTTTAATGCATTTGTCCAATTTCATGTTAAAAAGGGCAAGGCCATTTTCATTTTGCACAGGGCACTTCTTAAAGTCACATTTGGAGGGGCACCAATGCCAAGACCAGGGGCAATGGAGTTTTTGGTGGTCTGTGTGTAATTTCAGGCCTGTTTGTATGTATTTAATAACAATTTTGTTTGTGTTTGTTGCAGTGGATGAAACTGTTCATCAGTGCAGCACAGTGTGATATTGACTGTGAACCAATGATGAGCCATGTGGAGCCCTACTTGTTACTTCAAACATTGTGTGGGGTAAGTCATTTTATGTTGTAGGTCGATCCATCAAGGAGCAAGTTTGGGTGAGCGACTAGACCATCTACCAGAAACTATGGGTGTGTTCGATTAGCTTCCCTGGGTCGACCCCGGTCTGCCCCTGGTGCGTTCGAATAGCTTTGACGTCATTCCAGGGGCTCACCCGAGTCAGCCCCAAGGGCCCTGCTTGTGGAGTGGGTCACTTAGGGCTGCCCCCCCCCCCCCCCCCGAGTGCATGACGTCACAACAAGAGGGTGAGTGATCGTTTGATTAGCTCTTGTCAGGGGCTCAACCGAGCGAGCACCTCGGGGTCGACCAAGGGAAGCTAATCGAACGCACCTTATAGAGCATAGGGAGATTGACTATATCAACCATGCACTGGAGCATGGTTGATATGGTCAACTCGATATGTCTAGTCGCTCAATCAGGTAGTTAGTTTAGACTTCTGTGAGTTTCAAAGGGTCTTTAAGAGTTATTTACAACTTGTGTTGTAATAAATAACGCTGTTCGTTTGTTTGTGTGTTGGGGGTGGCAAGGGTTATGATAAGGGGACCTTTCCCCAGCCCCTCCCCTCCCCATACCCTTATTGCCTACTCATTAAAACAGGACTGAATAGTCAGATTTGTTTATGGCTAATTACTGTTATCATCATGTACTATTTAATAAAACATGTACAGATGTAATCAGTACATTATATGTATAAGCCAAACCACGTACACAGTTGCTCAAATTGAGGAACTTTAAAAGTTCATGTGCTTTTACAAGGTCTTAATTACAAGGAACTTGATTTTAAGCCAAAGAAAGTGATAGGTTTTTCCTTACACTGTCTAACTTGGCAAGACTGGTATACTTGTCTACTTGGCAGCGTATACGACACCAGGTTCCCTTAAAACCACTTTTAACATGATACATAAAACCAAAGGAAGTACAGTCTGGCATTTCAAAGTGTTCTCAACATACATGTAGGTGTTCAAGAGAACAAGCATAATGTACTCATCAATTTGTAACTTTACTATGTTAGATGTGTTTTTGGTGTGTTCTACATGTATCTATCTATCTTCCAATAAGTACATCCCTCCAGAGGAGTATAGTCGTTCTGTGGTGCAAAAGTGCATTAACACAGGAACAAATATCAAAAAAAATGTGCTACAGACTGAGGTCAAGGTCCAAGTAAAAATATACATGTATCTGTGTGGTAGACTATCGGAGGGTGAGTGGGTTCAGGCAGCGTGTTGTGGTATGTTGTGACGTATCTTGGTCAAGCGGTCTATTTCACCAGACCGAAGCTCTAGTGTTGTCAGCAGCAGATTGTGGGTTCGAATCCCAGTCATGACACTTGTGTCCTTGAGCAAGGCACCTACCATAATTGGCACTTAACCATAATCGTGAAAAGTTGGGAAGGTAGTTCATTCCGCTCTACCAGCCAGGCTCATAGTGGCTTATATCCAAGCCAACATCCTTATGAACTGTAAAGGGGGTAACATTTTGTTCAGCCCCAGGAGTATGTGGCAACAGGCCCCTGGTGACAGTTGATTTGGATTGACAGTCCCCAGTCATTTAAGTGTAGCTCTCACCTTGAAGTGTTCAGTTAACGATATTTTGTGTAATAGTGTCTGATTTGTAAAAGGGAAAATGTTAGAGTGACTGCAATACTACAAAACGAAATTTGTAAAACGTCAAAGTGTCAGTAGGCCTTATAATAGCATTGTGCACAACAGACACTCAGTTCATATAAATGTACATTAGTTTAATCTTGATATTCACTGAATTCACAAAAATGTATAAAAACTTGATTACATAATCATTGATTGTGCTAAAAAAATAGTACAAACAAAAACCTTAAAAAGCTTAACACAACAGAATCGGTTTAAAAAATTTGATTGTAACACCAAGTGCATAGTGTCAAGGTTGGTATAGTGCCAAAAGGAAGTAAGACCCCACCCCTAACCCCTTGAAAATCAAAGGACAGGTACAGATATGGGCTTTCGTCTATACAACCAGATTGGGCTTTCTTGTGCACCATTTCTTTACAAAATTAACACATTTCCAAAAATGTAGATACATTACAAGCAAGCCATTGTGTATGCTGAAGACGCCACAGTATTCCCTTTAAAAAATTGCACATTATTTTACTTATTAGCTTTAACCTATGACATTACATAAGCACCGACTTCCTGCAGGCACAAATTGTGAACAGCTTTAACTGCATGAGGAAAGCAAAATCTTCATTTGTATGACAGTTCCACCCTGTGATTTGTGTGTAAAGTTTTTGTGCACAGAATTGTGGGAGGGCACGTCAAAAACTTGTTCGGCTGTTGTGATTGTTGCGATGGTGTTCATGAGCAATGAAAATTCCCATAATGTACTAGTTTTGTGTCTTGCCTGCCAGGAAGGCCGTGGAATGTACAAGGTCACTCTTTAAAACATACATGTTCGCTTGGTCTTAAGCCATAGTCTGAACTAATTCTGACGGCATATAAAGTTTTCGAAAAAGTGAGTAAAACTTTACCTCAAAAGAGTTTCAAATCCATACTGGCATTGTTGCCATTCCTCCGTTCATGCGGTACAGCTTGACTTGGTGATTGCATCCACTCTATCTATAAGCTTCCATTATTGATAGACTGGTATTACACACACTACTTGTGTACCATCTGGAATAATGCAGCCAGTAAAGGTCGAGCAGGAGTACCAGCGAGAATTGCATTCCCGAATTTAAAAACCATCGGCAAAATTAAGCAAAATCTAAACCACTTAATAAATCCTCCATGTCTGTGTGGAAATTTGATGCAAACTTTACACACAAGAACAACTAAATGAAATTTAAAATAATGATCTGTACACCCCACTCATAAAGACCCGCTATCAACCCACCCTTCGGTGGTTATGACGTCATGCTATGACGTACGTATGACGCCGCCTAAACGTATTAATTGACGTCACGTTACGATGACCCATCATTTGAGTGACCTTTTTTTCTTCAAGAACCAATCTTGCGGTCGGAACAAAAATAAGAATGCGTTCAGGAAGAAGTCATGTAAAAAATCAAACAATATACACTCCATATTTCGTAAGCTCCTTCTTGTTTGTGTCTTGGCATAAGCGGGTTTTTTTCCTACAAGAAAAAAAATGTTCAAAAGACACAATTAACATGGGTTTCATGAGCATCTATCTTTAGATATCTATTTAAAACGTTGTGGGGATTGTATACTTGAGTCACAGTCTTAATGAAAACGCAAAGTCCATGCCTCACTTTGACCTGATCTTGGCCTTGGTGCCCTTTTAAAACCAGATGAAAGTGCCCTTGCAACAATTAGAAATGGCCTTGCCCTCTCAAAGATAAACTTCCAGGTCTGGGGACGTCGTAAAGTAAAGTCTGTCCAGAGCCAACGGCTCAATAGACCGGTGTTTATATCTAGTTTAGGTTCATGCCAGTACTCCATGCACTGTATTTTTATACAAAGACCACCGATATTGTTAATAATAATACCCTTACAATCTTCCCTTAATATTATACCCATATTTGTTCACCACAGACTCACTGGTTCTGTAAAATCAAACCTTACACAAAATATTTTGTATGTATGAAAGTTTTAGTATTCTTGTAGTTGTGTTTTTTTTTAATGAGCAATTTGGGAAAATTTAGTTTTTGTTGTGAAAGTTGTTCAACATTTGTACTTTCTGGTTACGAAACTTTTAGTGTCCCAAGATTTAAAATAAAAATAAATAAAGAAATACAATCTTTAAGTTGTTTATAATGCTGCACTGAATTGTCTACAAAATATATACATGTTTACAAGGAATTGTTTATGTACAAAAATGTCTTTTTACAAATTTATAAAAGATTAATATCAATCAAATATTGTAAGTTTACCAAGGTTACCAGTTCAATTCAAGAAGTAAAATGCTACTCCTCAATATTTGATCAGTATCCACTAAAAGTAACAAGTTCTTCTCTTAAAGGAACACGTTGCCTTGGATCGGACGAGTTGGTCTATAAAAAAGCGTTTGTAACCGTTTGTTATAAAATGCATATGATTGGAAAGATGTTTTAAAAGTAGAATACAATGATCCACACAAGTTTGCCTCGAAATTGCGTGGTTTTCCTTTTACTGTGCGAACTAACACGGTCGGCCAAATGGCCGACCGTGTTAGTCGACGAGGTAAAAGGAAAACCGTACAATTTCGAGGCATGTTTGT
Organism: Asterias amurensis; assembly: GCF_032118995.1. NCBI lineage: Eukaryota > Metazoa > Echinodermata > Asteroidea > Forcipulatida > Asteriidae > Asterias > Asterias amurensis. Next base: position 5,604,041 of record NC_092667.1, on the reverse strand, counting down.
GTGGATCATTGTATTCTACTTTTACAGCATCTTTCTACCTAGATACATTTTATAACAAACGCTTTTCAAAGACCAACTCGACCGATCCAAGGCAACGTGTTCCTTTAACAATATTGACAAGAAATGTAAACTATTATTACACAAGTTCAAGGTGTTGTAGAGAAACTATAATTGCCTCACATGTTCTTTCACCCATCATAATCGGTAATTGGGCTTAGCCTAGTCTTGCTCGAAGCCGTCTATTCTCAATATGGACCCCCAAGGCCAAAGGAGCTAAGGGCCTAGGTCTAGTCCATAAGCTAGGAAGAGTTTTTTTAAATCGACCTGAGGTCGCTTTAGTCTAAATCTTCGTAATCATGGCTCGACTCTTTCCGTATGTTTTTCACATTTAATAACTGTGGTGTTTCGTAGTTCGTGCGAGCTTCCTCCGACATTGACCTTTCGAAGCTGGCGTCGGATACTGCATCCGGGTCAAGTGTGTGGTAAAGACCAGCGTCCTGTGGTTTGGCTGCTGGCGACTTGATTGGAGTCTGGTAATCAGACTGGTCGGGTGTTGTCGGTGTGGGGTAAAGACCAGCGTCCTGTGGTTTGGCTGCTGGCGACTTGATTGGAGTCTGGTAATCAGACTGGTCGGGTGTTGTCGGTAAGGGCACATTACTAACTCTCTCTGGGGTAGGTTTCACAGTGTGGTTGCTGGGGCAGCGGTTGAGCGAGCTGTAGTGTTCACCTGACGGGTTGACTGCTTGGAAGAATGGATTTGATTGGTGGTTGGTTGTCGGGGTGTCGTCACGTGACATGTCAGCATGCATAGACAACATGTCATATGAGGACAGCGAGACGCCGTCGCTCCCCTGAGACGGTGGCGCAGCCGTACTGTACAGAGATGCTATGTTGTAGTTGGATCCGATCGAGTGAATAGATGGCGAAGTGTAGTTGACGATACCGGGTGAGTGACGGGGCGGAAGGAGCGGCGATTTCCTCTCCAAGTTATCGTAAGTCGAGGACGGTTTCAAGAGGGCGATGTTCATGCTCGGAATGGAGCTGATGGATGACGTGCTACCGTCGATCACACTACACGTACCGGACATGAGGTCAGTGACCTCGTACGCAAAGGGACCATGGAGCGCCCTCCCTTGGTCGATGGATTCGTAGAAGTCGTTTCTTGGTGAGCCGCTCGTTGGTAGAGAATTGCTCCTGCTGAAGTTAGAATGCCTGCCGAGGAATCCTTGCTTCATACGGCCTCCCTTATCACTCAAGACTCTCTTCTCTTGGTCGTCCCCACCATCACCTGTCATTTCAATGGTCTCGTAGCACTCGAAGCTGCGTTTATTTGGCACCGTCTTGCTCCGTCCACGGTTGAGGAAAGGGATCTTGTTCGCCAGCCAGTGACTGTCGACCACCACGCCACTCTCGGAGCTCCGGGGTGACTGCCTACCGGCGTCGCTCTTCTCGAAGCCCACGGTCCGTTCCTCGTCCGAGAGGTACCGGACCGGGGCTTTCCTCTTGGTACCGTTGGTCGTTGGTTTGGCATCTGGTTTTGCGTGGATGGGACAGTTGTAGGCGGAGTTCAACAGGCTGACTGGTCTCTTTCGTAGTTTGACATTTCTTTTCCTGCAAAGTTACCGAGAGACATAACAAACATTGGATGAGACTTTGTTGTAAAAAAGGAGAAACATTTTGATAGTCAGCCACTCCTGTGAGTTAGCAAAACCAACACAATTCACTCGTAAAAAATGTCTGAAATTATAATAACTTCACTTTTCTTAAATGGATTGAAATGGTCTGATGATTAGCTTGAGACGTTAGAGATCAACTCGTCAAAGTAAATCAAGTTGTCAGACTTGACATTACTCGAACTAGGCCTACCCCAAGAAAGAGGAGGTTTCACGTCGAATCAACCCCATGTGTTGACGAACGTTTCCAGGCATTTTATTTCTCATGATTTGTCCTGATTTCAGGACTTTCCCAAAACCCCGAGACTTAAAAAATGTCTTGGAAGAAGTAAATGGCAGTCGCCGAAGTGAGCAAGAAAGGCCATTTAATTGTGTCCAAACTTTTAGTTTTGTGGTTCTGGACATGCATGGGTCTGTCAACCTCCTGAATTATAACATCTTGTAGTTTCTTGGTCTATACTGAGAAGAGCCCAAGCCCACACAATCCATTTGTGAGGAATGATCACATTCTCTAAATCTTCTCACAGACACACTGAAGTCAAAATTTAGAAATGTATTTCATGATCAACTTTAAAGCAACTTCAGTCCAGGGAATAAGTGATTAAAAAAACCTCACAATAATATGTATTTTGCGAGTCAATCTTGAAAACCTGAAACATTTCATAGATCCAGTTCCCAAAGAAAGTATCCTTAGGTTCTAAGAAGGTCCCCTTGCCTTGAAACCGCAAAGGGCGTGGTTCATTGCTCGGATCCCTCTCCAAGATCCGCCTGAACCAAATCGACTCCTGACTCCAGGAGTTAGGGGAACTCTGTTGAAGGGCCCGACTTCCGCTCCCTCTCCAATATTTATTTCCTGCTGGAAATTATAAATTTTCCAATTCCCTTTGCCTATCAGGGACAGTCATGCAGTATGTATCAGACCTCTACCATATAATCCAGATGGTTACCATGCATGTTGTATAGGACTCTAGGGTGGCTAGCACATTATTGGCAATAGGGACGTGTGTTTTAAACCGGTGTTTGAAACATAGAAAGCAGAACACTTCAAACAGCACAGACGTCTTGCTCACAGAATTCAGCGACCATTTTTATGCACAAGCCTGGCATTTCATCTATGAAAGGGCAGCCCATTTTCATTTTACTATCTGAAGGTCAATTGGAAACATTTGAAGGGGCACCAAGGCCAAGACCAGTGGCAACGGAGGTCATGCCCCCCCCCCCCCCGATGGCCTGAATGTAATTCCATCCAGGCCTGTATACAACCCAAAATACATACCCATATTGTTGCATATCTCGCAGTATTCACAGTTAGTTTAATAGTCAACTTGAAAAGGTATTTCCCTAGGTTTTTTTTTTTTCTCTGAATGGAATTTTAACTTATGTATATAATAGTAAACATTTTATTTTATTTTATTGGTTGTAGATATATACGTAAGCCTGGTGAGGTTAAGTTTTGTCAGTGTTAATAATTGTAGCTTTAAAACTGCCAAACTTATCTGTAGCGATAACTAGACATGCCACGCGCCAGCACCTTTAAGAAAAGATAACAACTTACGCCCTTCTTCTCCAGATGACACAATGGATCGTGACACTGACCACAAATAACACGAAAGTAACCGTGAAGATGATTATTGCTAGCATCATTGTACCTGTAAAGACAAAGAAAAAATCATGATGCAAATTACTTCCCGGAACAAATGCTTGGGTACTAAAAACGAGAAGAAATGATTCTGGGCAGAGAGGAGCCCGGGGTCGATTTCACAAAGATAGTCCTACTTAGGACTTTAGTCCTTCTTACTCTTTATAGGAACAGTCCCAGAGAGGAGCCCGGGGTCGATTTCACAAAGATAGTCCTACTTAGGACTTTAGTCCCTCTTACTCTTTATAGGAACAGTCCCAGAGAGGAGCCCGGGGTCGATTTCACAAAGATAGTCCTACTTAGGACTTTAGTCCCTCTTACTCTTTAAAGGAACAGTCCCAGAGAGGAGCCCGGGTCGATTTCACAAAGATAGTCCTACTTAGGACTTTAGTCCCTCTTAATCTTTATAGGAACAGTCCTAGGAATCATTAGGAGTCATTAAAACTTACGGCTAGTCCTAAGTTATGACGAGTAACTCGTCCTTGATCTTGAGATAAGACTGGTCAGCTTTCTCCGGAAGACGATCAGAGCATACTGATCGAAACGTCGAATTGAAACCAACGGTTCTTTTAAGAGCCACCCCAACTCATTTTGAAATAGTCATTACATGGTGTTACCGCAAACCTTTCCATAAAAGACTAGTTTCAACTCTTTGTGAAATCCAACCCTGACCCTGGCCATAATGAGCTTAATTGGCCACCATAAAATAGTACGTGAAAGTATTTTTAGGCCATTTTTAAAGCATAACTTTAGACGGGAAATGTTTAAGTTTATACTGGAAATGATTAATTCATGATTAAACTCTGAAAAAAATGACTTGTCTTTACCAGTTGGTTGGTTGTGAACTCCATCGGTCGGCATGGTCATTTGAGGTGGCTTTTCCCTGTTCATATCTGGTCCTCCACCGCCAAAAGGTACGGAGTCTATCGTGACTGGTGTTGTCAGTTTGGAAACAATGGTGCTGCTCTCTGATGTAAGTACAAAGTAACACAATAAATAAATAAATAAATAAATAGGTAAACAAGTAAATAAATTACCTTCTAGTTTAGAAATGTGTGTCATGTTTGAAAACAACTTCTAAAGAAATCAGTTATTCTGACAGGTGAACCCTGATTTCTTTTGATAAAGAGATGTTTTGCTCCTTTTTTCCCCTGACGTTTCGACTCGTGTTTTCAATGTTGTCAAGGGTGAAGTATTCTCCATGCATCAGTCTCTTATATAGGAATGTTTTTGCTCTCTTTGTTTTTCTGAAGAACCAAATCGTTCACCCACTCCAACAGGCCAGTGACATTTCATGACCTTAAAAAATGTATGTTTTTGGCTTTTGAAAAGGCACCAAATAGACTTCTCCCCAGTTCGCCCAACCCCCATCTTTTTATTTTCCACTTTCCTCTCCAGCACATTGCAAGTTTACTATTTTGTTATAAACGCTTCTTGGTACGTCACATGTTTTCCTGATGCTCGTTGATTTTGTGTTGCCAAATTACATCGGTTTCGTGTTGGGTACCATGAAATGTCGCAGCCAATGGCGGGACAGACGCACGTGTTTAAAAATTAAAGAATGGGATGTGTTTGAAATGTTCTTCAAGAATTATAGTGACAGAAAACTATCAAAATTGAAAATGAAGTAATAGCTCTACTACAACATTATGACATCTTCAACAATAAAGTTACTATGAGGGATGTTGTTGACGTCATTACGTTAATGTATTGTCCGTCTGGTTTGGCTTAAAGAAAGTAGGGAAAACGCATGTCAGACGCGTTTTTGTGACGCGCACGTATGACATAACGAAACCAAACACAAAGTGTTGCTGGAAAAGTCACCTTAGGGCTGTGAACTTTGGTTTGGCATGAAATAACACGGAAGAACGTGTTACGGTTAACACTGTATGAAAACAAGACTGCCTTGCCCGCAAAGGTTAAGTAAAGAACAGTTGGTTAAAGTTTGGCATTTTGAAGCTACGCCCCGATCGTTCTTTTCCACGAAGATTGCTTTGATGTGCTATTCTTGGCGAGCTTCAAAGAGCATTTTTTTTCTGGGTGATAGGCTGCCCAAAGCTGGCCACAAAAGCCACTTGGATTTCCAGTAAAGCACCGAGGATTTTGGTACAACCTTAGTGTTTTTATAACAAATGACAGCATAATGTAAAGGGCTTCACAGTTTCTATGTTCATTTTTTGTTTAGCCTTCGAGAAAGACCATGCTGGGTCGAAACATCAGACCAATTACTTTTTGTTTTATACCATCGGCCCTTTGGGTTGGTAAGTTGTTTGCAACAGCTACTTCTATTTTCTCTACTTTGATTTATTTAAAATGGAGAAACATATTTATTAATATGAATATTAACATACTAATTACCAGAACGCTCATATTGATCGCATGGCCACGTGGAAAAATGGCGTCGAGATCAGTTTTCAAAGTTGGAGAAGCCAGAGTTCAAACCAAGGTGGCTGAAATCAACCTACTGAGGGCGGTTGTGTCATTACAGCTTCGATTTGGTTACATAGTTAAAATGGGATCGAGTGTGGTGGACATTGGTGGCCAATCGAATACAGAACTTCGTCACCACTCGTTTTCGTTCGGTGATGTTCGGTCATGTGGCAGGCTATTTATAATTTCAGCCTCGTTTCGATCAATCAGCCTCATTTTGGGTACATTATTTTGAATGGGGTAAACAAGATGGCTGCGCCAGAATTGAGATCCATACCGAACGGCCGAATAGCACAAAACTCTGCTAAGCACAGACAAATTATGCTTAACAGATATTGGTTACCACCTGAAATACTGTGCATGCTCCATGATTTCTTATGGCTCACTGCAGTTTTCTGCTTGGTAATATGCTCAGCTAAGCAGATCGACTCCAGATGTTGGACCATAATAAAGTAGCTCAAATTACAGCTGACTTATGCTATGCCAAAACGGAAGAGCAACTTGTTTCGGGTGGAAACAGTCAGTCAGGTTGTTGGGCTTGCTGCCCATAGACCTCCTGGTATAGGGATGTCTGATTGCCCACTTAGCACACAGATCAGATTAAGAGAACTGTTTGATATTTTGACTATAAGGGAAGTACCCTGTAGGCCCTTGTTTCCTCATGGGGTTCGAAATCTCATAATCATGTATGGTTAATCTAAAGGAAAGATAGATCATTTGTTTGTACCCGTGTGTAAGCGCTGTATTCTCAGTCCTTCCACGAGTTCTGTGAACATGATCAACTTCTCAGGAGTATTGGCATTGCTGTGTGGACTTTATACTTCAGTCGATGAGCTTTCAAACCGAAACTAGTATTTATGTTTAACGTGCATTATTTGGGTCACGGATTTCTTAAACAAACCCGAAGGGTGCATGACTACTGCTTTGTAACACTTTTTTCAAGTGGTTATAAATTATACCTTTTCTGTTTCCGTATAACAAGATATCATCCAGTGCGATGTTGCTGTGGTTGGCCGAATGGACACCTTCAAAAATAACCTGCAGGACAAAAAAGGAAACTTTTACTTATTTTGTTATCATAAGTATGCCCATAGATTTAAAGGTATCTCGATGTACAGTAAAGAATGGAAGACAAACTATGTGTCAAAGGAGTTGTAGTTCTGATGAACGAGCCAGGGGTCTCAACCTCGACGTTTCAAGCAGTGTACTTTATTGGTCTTCATGAGAGAGAAGACGAACACTGACACAGCACAGAATTCGAAACATCCAGACTTATGGAACCTCTAGGTTTTTGTTTTCGTAAACTCAATATCTGTCAGGAGGCGGTTTTTGTGTTCTCCATACTGTTAGCAATCATCGATTCCTAAATCAGTGCCATCTGAAATCCGAGTCTGTATTATCAATCTTTGACCCATGACCCTTGACCTTTGACCAGGGACTCACCTTGAAAGGGCCGCTGCATTTGACCGTTTTCTCGGTCCGCACCCAACTGCTCATCACGGGCCCGGATGGACCGGAAGTCCAAATCCTGTCCATGTTGTCGCCACAGTTAATGTCCACGTTCAGCACGTTTCCCGGGGCTCCCCACGAGAAGTGGTAGAAGGAAAGCACGCCCTCACCGTTTGGAAGAGTCAAGTTTCCCGTTGTTAGTTTTGGCGCGAATGTGGATGCGATCAAATTAGTTTTTGAGGCACTGAACACGTACTTCCCTGTTGAAAAAAAAAGTGGTTGAAAACTGTCATAAATATCAAATTATTTGATAACTGCACAAAAATGTTTGCGGTACTGGTGAGAATCATCGAGTACTTCTTCATGAGTTGTTTTTCATATCGTCAATGAATATTATGCTAATCTTCACGAAGAGTGTCTGTTCACGTTATGTGCATTACTGGTAATCACATGCATTCTAGTCTTGGTACCAGACGTCATTGTTCATCATCACCCAACTATCGCTATACATGCCTATGGTTTTAGCAAGCCAATATGAACGTCTTGCACTCAGCCCACATTCATTCATGTTGCATGGAGCGCTCATCCACAAATGTTGGAGCATCCCTTGACGAGTTAAGGGAAATTGGTGATTGATGTAGACGCCCGTATGGCTGCTGTCTTGTCATCTATCATCCGGGTATCCGGATACCCGTCTAAAACGACCCCTACCTCAACTCTCCACCTGTCGAACTCAATAGCATTCATGTAAGACTTCTACAAGTCTAAAATGGTGGGGTGTGTATTCAAATCACAATGGCAGGCCCGCGTGTCCAAGAACATGGATACAATGGCGCGTTAATCTGTATAGGTCTTCCGTATAGAGATACCACCCTAAGGACTTATACATGTCTATAAAGGTGGCACGGGTGCGCACATCAGTGACTTTTTATTTATGATTGTTGTAGACCACTGATCTCTTTTATATTATGTGACTGTTTTGGTGTTTCAAAATGGCGTCCGTGGTGACTTCCAGTGAACGCACTGAATCCGCTATCCAGTCAATATAATTATATATATCAGTGGTGTAGACCCGCACCATTATCTTTACATACGTTTTTACTTTCAAAATGGCAGACTCTGGGGGAGCTGCGCCAGCTTGTGACTTCAAGGCAAAGGTTTTTATACACGGGAAACACAGACAAGATGGCCGCGGTAAACATTGAACCAGTGACGTCACTTTAAAGTTAGCCTATTCATCGCACTTTTGTTTCTGCATGTTATTGTTGGTGCTAATCTATGATCCCACGTTGTACCATTGTATGCGTAGACTGTGACCGAAGGCGTTTATGTGTCTGAATGTAGCCGCCCCCTTCTTTGTTATTTTTTTACTATTTGCCACGCCTCTAGCATCAGTCATTGGGACACCCACGTCATCACCACAAGCTCTATCACATAGAATACCACGCAATTCTCGTGTGAATTTGATTTGTTTGTTCCCATCTATAGCCTTAATGAGAGAAATTACAAAATGTTGCATTTCAACGGGTCCATTTTTACGAAACTTGAACAGTCTATGTAAAGGAAGCAGGATTGGATCTCAAAACCAATTGAAAACAATAAAATGTACCTTAATTTTGACACAGTATATGGGGACCGTTAACTAGCGATCCCTCGATGGAAAGATCGTCTGGAGAGGAGGCTGACTAAGCTTAGATTCCATGAAAGGTGCACATTAGTACAGTGTCAAATTGCGGTCACATAACGAGTCATCCTAATCAGTGACTTTAGTTTGGAATTTGTGGACTGGTACTTTGCTCTTGTTAAGGACAAAGCGGTTCTGCATTATTTAAGGGCACATTGTTCAATGAGTGATTTAGAAATTTTACGGGAGAATTTCAAGGGGCACCAAGGCAATAAAAGGGGCATAGTGGAATTAGTAGTTTATAATCTAAAGGCCTGGTACTTTTTTCTTGTAAAGGGAAAGTTGTTTTTTCATTGTTTAACGGCAATTCAGTAAAGGACATAAGAATTTATAATGTGGAATTCCAAGGGCCACCGAGGCAGTGACAGGGGGCATGATGAACTTGCCTTTATGGTACCTTTGTGTAATATAGATGGCATAGTTTTATCTCAGGCCAAGGCAAGTTTTGCATTTTTCAAGGGCACTTCAATTAATAAGAAAGGTCACCGAGTAAAACATGGTAAAATTAACATAATCTCGTTCATGAATCCGTAGGGAAGAATGCTGTATCAAGTCTGACCAGACGTGAACTGCGATTGCATCAAACGTCAACGTACCACAAGATCCCGCGAGGGTTCAGATTTGCTCGTATAGGTTCCGGGCCATAGGATAAAAATGATGTGTTGTCTGTAATTATTTTTATATAGAAATTACTCTTTGCCTGAGCAGTTTTATGAAATTTTGACTCTGCACTTTGAACATTGAGGCAGTTGCCTCATTTGATGTGTCAGTCCTGTTTCTATCAATGTAAAAGCGAAGTCAGTTTTTGTTATCGTTGGAAACAAAACAAAAAGGTGTGAATTGGGTCCACGGGATTACCTCTGTAAGTTGTCTTCGAGAAAATTCATTTGGTCCAACTTGTTCTTGGGATTTACGTTGGTGTCTCACAGAGCATGTAGACACAAAGTTTTTCCGGGCCTTTGAGCGGGCCGAGGCTTTTCGCTTTGCGCGCGCACAGAACTCTCTCCACCGCCGCCAACACTTAATGTTTAAAGTTGGAGAGCATTGGATACGCCCGACAAAGTGATCGGGTAAAGGGAAGACCGCCAACTTTGTTCTTGTTTTGTGCATTTTTATGCCCAAAATACTCCAAGGTTTGAAAGAATCGCATGTTCAGACAGGCAAATTTAAACCGGCTGTCCACACATCGACGAGTCACACAACTGGATGTCGACCGTTGATATAAAGGATAGCTGTCGCTGATTCAGTTTTGGTATTACTAGAGATTATAATTATGATCTATGGTATTACCCAGTGACGGTCATTGTGACTCAGTTGTAAACAAGTTGCCCATCAAAAATTAATTCCTTCCAAGATGAATTTATTCCTTGATCAATATTGTGGTTATCTTTTTCAAGATGATTGGAGTTTGTTCCATCTTGCTCTTTATGCCTTTGTTTGCTTCGTGTGCAATGTTAAATAGCTGTGGGTAGCAATGATTTATTTGACATTATAAGCCCATCTATAGAACTGTATTTTGTTAAGTTTTTAAATATGTTTTGTTTAGTTGCTAAGGGGAGTGTATTTTGTGTGGGGTGCGCCTGGCGAGCTGTGCGTCATGTTGGAATTGTAAACTCGCCCACACGGGCCCAAATTCTCTGAACTGCCTAAGCAAAAAAAGTAGCTAAGCACAACCAAATTTAGCTTATCCGAATCAATGTTAAGCAATGTGAGACGTTTGGGGCCACAAGGTGCTAGCAGACTATCCCAGGTAAATCCACTGTCTTCGGTAATGTGCGCACGCTCAGAACTATGTAAACAATGGACATTGACCTTGTAAGTCTGCTGCCACCAAGCGTTCCAAAGTCTCCCATTTGTCCCAGTGATCTTCACTCACCATAGTCAGTGCCCCACGTATGGTCCGCAGCAGGACCCTGTCTCGCCAGAAGAACTGATTCATCTTTGATATTCCAGGAGACTGTCATGGCGTGGTAGAACAAACCACACTCTTTGCTTTCATCAAAAGTACAGGAATAAATAACTGCAAGGAAAAAAATATTATAACAAAAATAATGTAATTTAAAATTGTCATGAAATCAAAACCTAATTTGCAATTTTGTAATCCGCACTACGAAATTGCAAATACCCATTGTGCAAGCGCTAGCTGTTGAATGAGTTACATGCTGGTCTAGCTAGGGATCAAACTTTATTGCTAGCTAGATCCACATGCACCTCAATCAACGCCTACAGCGCACGTACCGATTATTGTCGATAAGGTCTATATGAGATTTTGTTCGTTTTAATCTATTCAAAATAAGGGAATCCTTAAAAAATAATTAGGAAACTAAAATGTTATTCTCAACAGAAAAACAAATTATGATCCGGAGCCCGTGGGGCTTGACCCATTTCGGGATCAATATGACTCTGACCTGAATATGTGTGTCAGGGATCAATCAGACATAGAATTCGAGATGCCTGTCCCATAGATGGTATGACGTAGGCATGATACTTCACGGAGGCAACGAAGGCGATTGCCTCCATGCCCCCTGGTCATTGCCTTGGTGCCCTTGCAATGCTCTCAGTAAAAACTTACAATTTTCTCATATAGGGTGCCCTTTACCAAGGAGAAAATGCCTTGGTGCCCTTGCTCTAATCAAAAACGAAGCAAACAGACCTGATGACGTCATCAGGAAATTGTGCTGTCGCCACACCTTTTCAGCTAATTAAATAGTGGAGATATTCTGCTCTTTTTGTGTGATAATTTCTCTCTCAATTAGGAGGGTTCGTGCGACCTTTTGGGGTGTCCAAATCGAACGAAGTTTTTGATGAGGATGTACGTCAGTACGGAAAGGCTATTCCTGCCGAGCAGCAGTGAAACACAAATGAGAAGAGCAGATTTAGGCCTTTTACAAATATAAATGGGGTCACAATTTCAGGCATGCATGTTTCGTTTGTTAAGGTGCTAAACCACCAAGGAATTTTCTAGTAGTCAAAGGGCATCCTATGAGGAATTGTAAATTTCTACTGGAGCATTTCAATGGCACCAAGGCAATGGCCAGGGGGCATGGAGGCAATCACCTTCGTTGCCTCAGTGAAGTATCAGGCCGGCAAGTAAAATGAGCAGTATTAATCAAATATATCCGATTCTATTTGACAACAAAGGAACTTTTTTATTAAACAACTTAAAATTAATGGGGCTGGCGGAACAAAAAAGGCTGTTGCATGCGTCATAAGGGTGGAACTAATAGCCGTCGTGGTCAAAGACTAACGGAAATGGACAGAAACACAATGTCAAATCCATTTTGGTTTATGTTTATTGTTGTCTAAATGGCAACGTGGAATTTATTGCAGTATTATGATAGTTGTTGTTATGTGGCGCTGTTAACCTTGGGTGAAGAGCGAAACAGGAAAACTTGTGGAAATATGCATATTTTGTTTGCCGAGGACGAGTGGGTTTGATGAATGTATTGTGATGAAGCGGGGTTGGTTCAATGTTAAGGGGAAGGTAGTCTTGTCATAAAAGGTCCCTTCAATGTCGTAAAGTCTTTTGTAGCCTACAGAAAGAATGTGAACATAGACTGCGTGTTTAGCAATCCGCAATGGAAGAAGGGTCGTATGTAATAGTTCATTGCGTCGTAGTTTCTTCAGACCCTGACACATTCAGTAATGTTTCTCTTCCATGAATAAAAAAGATAAACAAAAAGGGAAAACAAATTTTCAGAAAACTTAACTTCAATATTATTTCTTGCAATAATGATTGCCAAAAGATCTGAAATCTGATCGTGTTTTTCTGCCTTTTTAATGAATTTCAATACAGTATTTCAAGTCCACGCCGGGAAAAAATTACAAGAACATGCACCAATTTACCGTTTTGTTTTTTGGTTTTTTGTAAATCTCGGCACCGAAACACTGATTAATCTCCATGTTTTCAACATAACAATCACAAAATATTTTTTTTTCCACAGAGTTTAGTTTTGATGTTGGACATTCCAAAACGAAACTATGAAACAGAACATTTTGCAGTTGATGAAGAAGTGGAGCGGGGTCTTTTGACACTTATACATTACTCTAGTCATATTCCAGGAAACTTTGTAGAACGTGAGGTCAGAATAGCCGTAAGGTATATACGGCCATGAACTTGTTGTATATAAAAAACAAACACCAAACCACAAAAGTTCCTTTTTGTATCATTTTCCAAAGTGAAACTAGAGGTACGTGAGGGCAGCGGAGGATAGGTCCTATGGTTTCGCAATACCTCTCACAAAAATGTGTCTGTATGTATACCGTTATTGCCCGAAAACAATTATTACAGTAAACAGTTATTAACAATGTATATGTATATTCCACATGATATTTATTTCCTGGCAGGAAAGATACAATGGTAAAAACTATGAGAAATCATACATTTAGTGTGATAACTTCCACATAAATTCAACAGCTCCAACGACTGAACAAGTTTTTAGATTCCGAGTTCCTTCAAAAAAGTTTATACAGATCAGACATTGAGTGCAATATTTAATATTCTGTTTTATTCCACTGTACTGAGCTGTGTACAAATCATGTCTGCATGAAGTACAGGCCATGAGCCCCCGCCCCCCCCCCCCACCCCCACCCCCACCCTCCCCAATTCTATCAATTTAAATGAACCTAATAAAAGTACTCCATATTCATTAGATTCTCCTGCTGGAGTATCTTAATTACACATAGTTAGGGAGGACGGTTTAACTGTTTGTGTGCTTAAGCAGAAATTTGACCCATGTGAGAGTTGGGTAACTGCTATAGGGCAAATTTTATTTTATTTTATAGACTCCGTTTTATATCAGTAGACAGCCAGGCACCTGGTGCACATAATCTTGAATTGATGGGACATATTAGTCAGGGACCTATTCAGCCAGTTCCCAGACGCCCGTTTTGCATAAAAAGTAGCGTAAAATCTCCTATAGCAATGTGACAGCCTGGCACCTGGTGCGCATAATTTTGAATTGATGGGACATAAGTCAGGGACCTATTCAGCCAATACCCAGACGCCCATTTACATACAAAAGTAACGTAAAATCTCAAGGTTCTAACCCAGACTTTTATGACAAAATCCTCATCGTCTTCGACTAGAAATTGAAGTGGCATTCTTGAATAATGCACAGGATATGAGCTATGGTGACATGGATGCACGGGAATTGATCTAGGCTAGATAGAGCGTGTCCACCTGGTAAACTTCCCCCGGGGGATCGGGGGTTTGTCTACCCCTATGTCTACCAAAAAGTCACCAACGTCTGTTCTCTTCTCGGAGGACGTACAACTCATCTTTACACCAACTTTACTCTTAAATTTAAAGGGTGGTAGTTTGTTAATTGGAACCCAGTCACCCACTATTTGTTTCAATCTTATAACTGTAGATTTTAATGTGCAAATTTCGTTTGAAAACTGTAGCAGCATTTTTGAGATACCGCCGAAAATCCAGAGCGATTCCACCCAGAACGAAAATCCCTAAATTGAATACACAATCTGAGAAGCGTTACTGACAGTGACGCGTCTCTGACTCAAATTTTGTGGGATAAAACTTATACGTTTGTCCATAGCCACATTAATTCAAAGTGAAATGATTCTCAAATTGTCAGTATTTATATTTAAGACCCAGACAACTTTCTTGGAACCCTTTAATAGATGCACATTAAAGGGCCTCGCCCTGTTGTGAAACCAAAGCGATGAAAAGATATTGTAGTTTCGATTCCGGTCTTAGTGAAGGCGTTTAGTCCTACTCAAGTTAATTGCTGTATTCCTGTTTCTCTTCGAATCTTAAAGGGACTATTATATTCCTGTTTCTCTTCGAATCTTAAAGGGACTATTATATTATTGTTTCAGTGAATACAACGCAACCATACTTTGAGAAATCTTGGAATTAACGTCGTCCCGTTTTAATTGGAGGGTATACTGTTGGTGATCAGTTAAAAAAGTAATGACCATACCGACTTTGGTTTAAGAAACACTACATAATAGTAGTCTATGACATTTTGAGAAACAACTCCCTTCAAAGGAATTTAGTTTTTAGATAGAGGGATTTAAAAACATTTCTGTGAAACATATTTGCATGAACCGTCCCTCAGTTCGTGTACTCAAAGAACGGAATATTCTTCCTGCGTGGACATGCCCCTCCAGGTTGTCGACAAAGTCTTTAAAAAAACTCTACCACTTTTTAAAATGAAGTTTAAAAAGGCTGCTTTGCCATTAAGACATAAGACGTAAGAACCTTGAAGTAAATTTGAGCAATATAAGCATAGAATTTATATATCATAAATGATTGTTTTTTCCAAATTCTCTTCTATCCAGGAATCGACCTTATGCAATTGAGGTCACAAGAAGAGGTCACCTTCCCTCGGGTCGGAGGTCAAAAGCAGGTCGTTCATTGGCCTATGCTGTGCGATGCGCAAACCAAACGAGGTGTCGTCTGGACAACGTGAGTACATTAAGTTCTATATTTCATGAAAAAAAACAAAGGCTATCATTGACCGAGAGTCGTGCGCTGCGCGTACACACGCGTGCATATTACTTCCAAGATGGCGGTCAATGACGTCATGTGCAATCCTTCCACACACTAGTAACGGACCACTTGCCGGAAATTGACTTGGCTCATTGAAAATAATGGGGGATTTCCTCGCGTCTCATGAGGAGTACCCTTGGTGAAGGGATAATTAAAAAACAACTCTCACTGTATTTAGGTTTTCTCAATGGCCACCATTTTACTTAGTAAACAGTAAATTTAACACACTATTTCACAAACCCTCCCCTTCCAATATTCTCACCCTCTCACCCAAGACGTGTCCTTTGATCAATCTAATACCCACACGCGTCCTCCACGTGATCGTTGGTACCTGTTTTTATAAAGGTACGAACACCATAGGCGATTCCCTAAAATAATGTAGGAGTTGAATCATCATCCAAAAAAGCTATTTGTGACATCTCTATAAACGTCTGAGAGGTTTTTCTGCATCATAAAGGGAACCCTCTATCGGCAAGGGATGATGACATGGGCGTGGCCATAGAGTTTTTGGATTGAGGGGGTCGACATCCCATAATTATTGTTCCCAGTCTCCACTTTGAGCACCAAATTATTCATTAGTTCAAGTACTCAGTGTCCAGAACATTTCTCCTTCACACATGTTGTCACTTGTATCAAAAACAATTCCCAGCATTCATTTCCTCATTTTGATTTGACAAGAGAGAAGAGTAAAAATAACAACACGAAGGAAGAAGATTTTAAAAAAACTTTAAAAAAAAACAGATATGTGATTTTTTTTTTGACAAACAAGAAAACAAAGAGTTTGAAGGAGCATAACAAAAAACAACTAACATACACATTCCTTTAAAAACTACATTGGATATCTTTTAAAGATCTGAATCAGGAGGAAATTTGCCAACCTTTTTATAAAAAGGAGCATTATTTTGGACCGACTCATTGACGCATCATTTGCACGTCCCTGGATATGACTGTATGATTAATGTGTCGAGATCTCCATGTGATTCACAGCCGCTAATGTTAGCATTTTTGCTTCCACGGTGAAAAACGGAAGCCACAAACACCGGCTCATAAACGTCCACCCGTGACATCCAGCTTCCCCATTACAGGTTGGTTCAACTGGGTGTCTTTTGGGCTAAGTGTTGCCCAGACGGGTGTCTATGTGTGTATTGCAATTAATTTTCAGACCGAAAACCAAACATAGGACTCTCTTTTTTTTTTACCCAGGGTGCACCAACACTAATATAATCAGATCTTTATTTTAAGGGTGTGACAGAAAATGGAGTAATTGCTCCCTGCATTGCATCCTTACTAAGCTCTCTGGCTTTTCATATTATCACCAATCAACTTTAAAAGCTATATTAATATCATATACATGGCCCTTTATTGTCAGGCTTAATTGATGAATTACTACATTAGGAAAAGCAATGGCTGATATTATCATAGACTATAAAGCAAGACACGGAAAGATTCAAATGAACCCAAAATAAATCTGACATTTACAGGGACGTTTTAGTCTCACACCTCTGGGATTGGTAATTTGATTAAATGATGACCTAATCAAAAGAAACAAGTGTAACACTGATTATGCATAAAAAGGCACCGGACACCTTTGGTAATTTTCAAAGACTTGGTATATCCCAACATGTTATGCATCAAATAACAAATCTGTGAAAATTTGGACTCAATTGGTCATCGAAGTTGCAAGAGAATATTGAAATAAAAACACCCTTGTCGCACAGATTTGTTTTCTTTCAGATGCATAATAAAAGGCTTCAGGCCTGAAATATTCAATTATTTGAGTTGAAATCACCTCTTTCTCAAAAACTATATTTAGAGGGAGCCGTTTCTCACAATTTTGTATACTATCAACAGCTCTCGATTTCTCGTTCCCGCAGTTAATTTTTTCCTCTGACAATTGTGCTTGGCTAATTACTAGGAGTGCTAATGCCTTTAAGGGAAAGTTCCACATGTCACCCACACACACTCGAATGTTTCTCTTGGCATTTAAGGTACATGTTAATCAAGACAAAAATAGAAACACTGTCACTAACCTTCATTTACTGCGTCCGTAAGTTGAATCCAACACACAAGCAGTGTAATGTACACTTGCCTCTTTAGTAAATCCATGGTCCCAAGTTTCCTATAGCTTTAATTTGAGATGTTTAGTTCGTTCCGTAAAGTGGATACTGCTGTTGATTATAGTGTTGCACTTGTCATAACAATAATGTGAAATCGGTGTGCCTTAAATACCACTCTCGGGTTGTGGACGTTTTTGTGCTGTAATGGAGTTTGCACGCTTTAGACCGTTGCGTGTTGCCGCCCACGCGTGCCGTTCTTTCACCTACGCACAGTATGAGCACAAAACTTTTTGTACGTCATTTATAAAGGGGGAGTCACAATGTAGAACGGCCAGTCCAGATAAAGTTTATGTTTACCGTCCACAAAAAGTGCCAATCAAAAGTTCGTCGATAGGGTTTGGTTTATAGAAAGGTTATCGGTAACACATGATAATCTCTAAATGAAATGGGGTGGTTCTGAAAAGAACTGTTGGTTTCAACTCGACGTTTCGATCAGTATGCTCTGATCGTCACTGGATATTTAAGTTTTTTGAGAAAGGCTTTGGTGGTTTGTGCGAACCCCGAATACTGTTGTTGCGTTAGTTTGGTGTAGTTTAGACCATGCTTAGACTAAAAGGACATTATTGCCTGCTCTATGGTGTACGCAAAGCTTGCCACCTTATTTATATTATTCCGAGTTGTTAAAGCACACTTTTTACTAACACAATTGTGTATTATACAAGTCTAATTAAAGTGTTGCATTCAAGGTACTAACAAAAGCAAAAAGCTGATGTCATCAACGGGTACTTTCCGGGTACGTTCCCGGAACCAAAATACAAGTTGAGTTATTGTGAATGTGTACTCATGGCTGGCCAGTGGCCTATGCGCAGGCGCGTTAGGGGTGCCTTTATTGCTGTAATCCACTGTTTTGTGTTACCTGGCAACTGATGCGTGTCCAGTAGGCGGCACAGTCAAGGGCAAGGGCTGATTGACCTCGAGTGATGGTGTGTTGTTACAGAGAATCATCCCAAAAGGGAAGGGTTGTGATTAATTGTGAACATGTCTAAAAACTAAAGCCATTGTGGTTTGCACCTAATAACGAAGCCAGTATGAATTGGAGTGTGTAGCTATCATGATTAATTTGAGACTTTTTTCCCCGTTCCAACTCGATCCACTTCATGTATGGGCCGTTGAGGGCGTATGGTATGGTATTTATATGTAACCAGGGTTATAATATTAATTTGGCGAGGAAACGGCGTCTGCTTTTTTACCCCGTTAAAATTGTACAATGATCTCTGTCAATATTGCATGCTCTTTTATTTTGTTTTCAAAATATATTTATTAAGCTTTAGATTGTTACTTTATTATTTAGAATATATTTATTAATATTTCTGTCCAACAGTTTATTTAGAGACTTTTTTCTCTATTCCCACTCGAACCACTTCTTGCATGGGCCGTTGGGGGCGTGTATATATATTTATGAAACGGGAATTAGTTTCAACTTAAAGTGTGCTCATAAAATGTATGATGCTTCTGCTGTTGCTGCCGCATGCTGTGGCTCAGCAGTTGCTTCTGTTGTTTATAATTTGTTGTTGTTCTGTTTTTTGTTGGTTTGTTTTAAGCGACGTCCCCGTTTGTGTTGACTTATTTTTATTCAAAATTTGTTTATTCAGCTTTAGATTAAGATTTCTTTAGATTTCTTTAATAATAAAAATATAAAAAAAACTAGACCTGATTGCATTTGCGCACAAATACAGAGCTGTTTCGTTAACAACATTTTCAAATTTCTCATCTGAAACTGACATTTTAATAAACAAAGCAGTTATGACCAATCCTGGCCGCGTCACGTGACCCCCGATAACGTCATTGATCTGAAACTTCACACAAATGATGCCTGCCTGCTGACAGTAAAGGTGTATGTAAAATTTGAAGTGATTACACTAAACTTCACCACACACATCTTCAAAAAGTCCGTTTTAAGGAGTTTTCAACCTGCCGCTAGTGGGCGCTGTTGCGTTTAGTTATGTCATCGATATTTGTTTTGAACTGCCCACCCTTGCTAGACACTATCATCGTTAAACCATGGAGGCTACCTCCATGGTTAAACCAACTTCGTAACTTTTGCACATTTGAATTAGAGGGCACTTCCGGTTTCGACTGGAAGTAGAGGTCATGTGAGGTCACGCATACAAAATAAAATTAAGACCTAATTTATCCCTACCCAATCCCGCAAACAAAAACCTGCGGTCTCTTGTGGCTGATTTGATATAGATTTTCAAAGATTTAAATAAAACACCTTTAAGAGGACGTCACGTGACCGGTGATGACGTCATCATGACGAATTTCTTTTAGGACCCTCGTTGTACCAATGCCCTTCATCACTGAAAGTTTTATTGCAATTGCTCTTTAGGAACCATGCAAAAACATGCGAGTACTAAATAATCCTGAAACAACCAAATAAAAAAACGAACAAAAACAATAGCTGTTTCGCTGCGCTGCGCTACGAAACACACAAAAAATCTTTTTCGCAGAATATTTATTTATTTAAAATTTGTGTGTTGGCCTAATTGTATACTTTTATTCGTTATTACTATTTTTTAGACGTAAGGAACCTATTGCTACTTTTCAGAGACTTTACTTTGTTATCTTTTTGGCCCTATAAGGTAACTGGATAAAATTGAAAGTACTATAACAACAAACAGCAAAAAAAGCACGATTTAATTAAACAAAGATGGGCACGAATATAGATTACGTCAACACAAGCAGATGTGGCAGAGCGTTTTGTGTGTGTCTAGATCGATGGGGTATAAAATGTAAAAAAAAAAGAAACAAATATAAATGCTCCTGTGCTTCATCCCCCCCCAATCTCTGACCGAGTTAGGGGTCTTTGGATAAAATTGTTGGGTTAATTTCTTTCGTGTCCACATTTCATTCAAAACACAAATCTCATTCAAATTCACGCATTCCCCCCATTCCGCTCAAACCAGAATTTCTGTTTATCTTTTAATGCATTCAATTTCATTTTTGTGGACATATGATTTCGATTTTCTCGGCCGGCTTCGTTTTGGTCATTCTGTTTCAATCGTTAAAGGGCATTCAAGACTTCACTTGGACAATGCTTTAATAGGTTGAATTTCTACTACATATTTGATGAAATTAAATGGTTGTCCAGCCTTTAGTGCCGGCTTTCACAAAATAGAGTATCGCATCCTAATGAAATTGAATAATCTTATATTTTGACCAGAAAATGGCAATACTGATGAAATTGAATTAAAGACAGTGTACACTATTGGTAATTGTCAAAGATTTGTCTTCACAGTTGGTGTATCTCACCATATGCATAAAATAACTAACCAGTGAAAAATTCAGCTCAATCGGTCGTCGAAGTTGCGAGATAATAATGAAAGAAAAAACACCCCTGTCACACGAAGCTGTGTGCTTTCAGATGCTTGATTTCGAGACCTCAAATTCAAAATCTGAGGTCTCGAAATCAAATTCGTGGAAAACTACTTATTTCTCGAAAACTACGTCACTTCAGAGGGAGCTGTTTCATTTATACTATCAACCTCTCCCCATTACTCGTTACCAAGTAAGGTTTTATGCTAATAATTATTTTGAGTAATAACCAACAGTGTCCGTGCCTATAGAACACGGTCTCGATAATTGTTTTTACCCTGCAAACTCGGAACATCTGCTCAACCAGAATCAACACTCACTGTTTCCAAAGCCAACATAAATCATTCATTCTTACTCCGATCATCCGGCTGACAGGAGGCGTATTCTCAGGTAGGAATAATTCTGCTATTTTAGTATTTCAAAATAAATCTACCACAAACTTTCTAGGACAAATTATATAGTTTCAGGTCATGAACTTCGCTCTTGAAGGGGCACAGAAATTTTCCGGTGGTAAGGGGCACTTCGGATTTGTATCGGAACTGTGCAAAGGGCACCACGGCAAAAGCACTTACCGGAGAATAAATGTATGTGCCCTTCGAAGAGAGAAGATGAAGACCTGAACTGTTGTGTGGGAGTCTGCCTCATATATATGTATATATATTTATAACACCCCTTGCAAAGATTCTGCCTGCTCATTGGTTTAGAGCGCGTCACATGACATGTCTTAGTTTTGCTACACGACGGCCGTCGGTTTGCCATGCGCTAGTCCGAAGACTAGCACATGGCGCCGTGCGCTAGTCCGACAGACTAGCACACGGCGTGCAGTACCCAGACGTCCGTTGCGTGTACATGGCGTTCCACAGGGTTCTATTCTTGGCCCACTCCTCTTTCTGCTCTATATTAATGATCTGCATTCTTCTTCTTCCCTTCTGTCTTTTACGCTCTTTGCAGATGACACAACTATTGCTTTCTCTGACTCCAATCCGGCTAAATCATTAAATATTATGAATGCCGAACTTCTTAAAGTCTCTTCCTGGTTTAAAGCCAACAAACTTTCTCTCAATGAACACAAAACTAAGTTCATGCTCTTCAGTAAATCCTCTCATCTCTCAGAAGATATTCCTATTCTTCGTATCGACAATAATCCTATCCTTCAAGTTCACTCCACTAATTTTCTAGGTGTCATTATTGATGATCAACTCTCCTGGTCTGAACACATCTCTTCCATTACTAAAACCATTTCCCGCAACACTGGTGTAATGTCTAGACTTCGTGCTTTTCTTCCTCCCAAATCTTTGGTATTACTTTATAATACCCTCATTCTTCCATATCTTAACTATTGTAATATCATCTGGGCACAAGTTTCTAAAAACAAACTCCATTCATTATTAACCACTCAAAAAAGGGCCATCAGGATATGCACCTTATCG
Source organism: Asterias amurensis (assembly GCF_032118995.1). Taxonomy (NCBI): domain Eukaryota; kingdom Metazoa; phylum Echinodermata; class Asteroidea; order Forcipulatida; family Asteriidae; genus Asterias; species Asterias amurensis. The sequence goes on along the minus strand of NC_092667.1, from coordinate 5,581,790 downwards.
CATCCCCGAGAGCACACCGCACCTCTTTTCGCACAGTTACACTCACTAGCACTTGCAGGCATTAATAAACTTCATACGGGTATCTTCATGTACAAATTCACCCACAACCTTTTACCCACCTCCTTTCGTTCATTCTTTACCTTTGTCCGTGATACTCATGGGTACTCTACCAGAACACATAACAAATCACACCTTTATGTGCCATTCACCTGCTCATCATTCCACTTAAAAACACTTCGTTTCTTTGGGCCGCGTCTTTGGAATGGTTTAAGCCAGTCGATTAGATCACAATCATCTGTGGGTCGATTTAAACGCGCCTATAAAAGAGCTCTCCTCTCCCAGTATTTGACATAGTTTGCCTTCTCTCTCTCATTTTACTTTTGCCTAAGTCGTCAGCAAACGCTTTTTTATTATTTCTCGATTTCTTATTCTTATTGTTATTATTGGTAGTATTATTATTATTATCATTGTTATTATTATTGTGCAATTAGTGTTCTCATCATTGTTGTCTTCATCATGTCTGTCTTTGTTCGTTTTGTCAGTCCGTTCGTTCTTGTCCCCGTTTATTGTCTGTCCCCAGGCATCCCTACATAAGCCTCGGCTTCCAGATGATGCCCCCATACTCTATGTATTTATTTTTTCTCACCCTCAATAAATAGCTTTGTTTATTGGTTATTCCTTAAAAACATTGTTTGTACTCTGTTTTCATGAAGTATGGAAATAAATATCAGTTTGAATGAATGAAAAGGATCATAAATTAATAGTCTGTAACCATTTCGGATTGCACGACACTACATGCAACACAGTAAGTAAAAGTGTTTGCAATCTGTATTCGCATCGTCCGTGGATTGTAGCATTCAGGTCTGTAACTTAATAATAATAGTACAGTATTTAGAAATGTTTGGGGTGTTATAAAACAAATATTGACTGCTTTTACTCGTGCAATGGTTAAAAACTATGACTCCCTCGGTGATCCCCGGAGCGTTCTATTTTCCCTCGGCTTCGCCTCGGGAAAACAGAACGCTACGGGGATCACCTCGGGAGTCATAGTTTTAACCATAGCACTCGAAGCAGTCAATATTTGTATAATATATATGGTGGGAGCCAGCATAGGGCTCGATAGCTCAGTTGGTAGAGCGCCGGCGCGTTAAACCGGAGGACGTTGGTTCAAATCACGCTCTAGTCAATTTTTCTTTTGTTCGATCCTAAATCATTTAAAAATGTACCCAGTCAGTTTCCCTTGTCGTTTATTATTTGATATATATATATATCAATCATAGTGTCAATGATGTTGAACTTCTGGTGATTGAAGCTTGCAATGGTGATGACACACAGAATCACACTGGATTCACCAACTCAAGACAGTCAAACCCTTTGGACTTAACATAAACACTGGTGTTAAATAACTTCTCATTAACCTCCACTTCACTTCGGCCTAAGAACTTATATGTTGTATATATTCTGTACATAAAGTATAAATTAATCTTGTTTAAAGTTGTTTTTATAAATTCATCACTGTAACTATCTGATGTAAGTAACCCCCCCCCCCTTTTTTCCACAGGTCCCTCATACCTATTTTTAAAATCATCATACCTTTGATCTTGCTATTCTTATTAATTGACCATTGTTAGTTGCATCATGATGCAACTTGCTCTCTAATCCTACCCTTTCATGTCTCCCTGCATTGTTGTCGAACAATACATTTACCACTTTTATGGCCCAGTAACCCATCCTTTCATTCTTAACATCCTTTGTCCTCGCCACTTCACTCCTATTGGTTCATAGCCACGAATATTGTCTCTGAAATAGAAACTTTGATTGGCTGTTATTTTCCCGCTTCTTTCTGGATCCTTTCCTTAATCCCTTTCCCCCTCTCTTTTTCTATAAATGGATATGTATTTGTTTGTACTTGTTTTATGCCTCTGAAGAAGGTCCGGATTGGATCGAAAGCTAAGGCCATCTACCCTATTCATTATATATATATATATATTATATATACAAGGAAACACCTTGTATCCAGGGGACACAGCAAACGTAGGGTCCAACTTGCTATCAACAGGGCTCTCAACGTACCTCGTCATACTCTGTTGACTAACACGGGAGCTAAAAAAGCTCCGACCAATAGAGTTGCTTTGGTCACCACCTTCCACCCCAAACTACCCAAACTTCCCTCAATTCTCAATAATAACATGCCTATACTTCACTCCTCTAGCAGCTTATACTCAGCAATCCCTAAGGTTCCCATGGTTGCATTCCGCCGCCCTAAGAACCTTGGTGACATACTAGTCAGGGCCAAACTTCCCCCAGGTACAGTCCAAACACAACCCCGACAGATATACTGGGCTGTCACAAATGTACCCGTTCCAAATGCAAAACGTGTCTGCACATTAAGCCCTCACCTAAGGTGAAGAGTCATACCACTGGCTCTTCATACAACATCAAGACCGACTCTGAATGTAGCACGTCTAATGTAGTCTATGTCATATCATGTAAGAGATGTGGGCTACAATATGTGGGAGAGACTAAGACCAAACTTAGTCTTCGCTTTGCGAATCATGTCTCTTGTTGAAATAGGAAACTAATGTATTATGGCCTTGAACTTATTGAAAATGTTTTTAAGGGAGCGTCTCAAAAGTCGGGCACGTTCCTAGCGCAAAAGAACATTCCTGCGGGCATATGCCCTCAGGATCGCAACATCATGACATTAGGAACGTTCTAACATGAGATTGGACGCGGTCACGCATTTGGAACGATCCAAAAGATCGCTCTGGCGGTCCAAAGGACCGGTCCAAGTAAAGCGGCGGGGATACTCTTGCGATCCAAAAAGAACACTACTGGTAATTGTCAAAGACTAGTCTTCACAGTTGGTGTATCTCAACATGCATACAATTAGACCGTGGGATGATGCTCCAAATTCTGCTTTTCAGTGCTCTACCCTACACAACTACTTACATTTGGTCTCAAAATTTGAAGAAAATTCAACTGACCACCCCAAAAAAGTCGTCAAGCACAAAACTCGCACAGTATAGATTTATTCGCGAAATGAAGCACAATAATACAGCGAGAATAAATGGCTGAACGTGCAACAAAAAAATAGATGACTTATAAGCTCGGCCAATCATAGCGCATATGACATGCATGCGGATGTGTGGACCAATGAAAGAGCTTTTTTCGAAGTCCTGTGGTTTCGTGGCCCTTTTCAAAACGACGGCGTGTGCGTTGGATTCAGCTTCAGGCTCACTTATCTCGTCTGAAGCCCTGACTAAGCGCGTACGCAAAGCACGCACAATTGCCAAAACAACCGCGGGCCAAGCTAGCATCCGGAGCCGAAGCCGTGCATGTGTCGAGAAGGGTTTCAGAAAGATGTCGTCTACGCTTCTCAGGAAACTTCGTCCTGTGTGAAGGAAAGAAAGTTGCGAAGATCGGCTCGTTTTATGTTACATGAACACAACATAAATTAAATCCGAGCTAGTTAGGGAAAATAGTTATCGCTGGCAGGAGTTCGTTGGCCCAGCAGTGGTTAGGAAAAACATCATGATCATCATGACATGTGAAATTGTGTATGCTTGGACGCCATGGACATGATGGATGATGACATGACAGCGACCTACAAACAAAAGACAAGACCTTCCGATCCAATTTCACCAGAAAGCACAGCGGCAGCTGCTGGTTGGAGTACCGTGGATGTACTAGTGGAAGTTGAAGGTATTTAGGCAACATTTCTTTCTAGAATATGTTGTGCTTCAATTCGAAACAAAGCAGTTAATCATTATTAGCTGTTCCGACCTACCGTCGGAACAGGTTTTGTTTCTGTCGTGATTTTTATTTTTTTTCTTATTCTTTGTTTCTGCCTAAAACCCATTGCATTTGTACACGTTTTTTCTTTAAGCCTAATCTCCCAAACCATAATACGAAAGAGTGAGTTTATTATACCAAATTGTAGCTTAGAACATAAGCTTTACTTTTTTTACTAAATGTAAAAAAATTTAAGAATCTTAATTAATTAACCACGTAATCTTCATTTGAATATAACTGGATGCAGTTGCTTCCATGTTATTGTTAAATATTATCTTTGGTAAATGCCATGCAGTATGTACCTATCATGAGTTGTGACTTCTTGAGATGAGTCTACGCGTTTGAATATAACTGGATGCAGTCACTTCCATGTTATTGTTAAACATTCTCTATGGTAAATGTCATACAGTATGTAACTATCATGAGTTGTGACTTCTTGAGAGGAAGTCTACTCATTCTGTTTTCCTACCATCGTTCAGGACCCATAACAATCTAACCGAGTTCCGGGCCCATATACTTTGCACGCGACAAAGTACGAAGGTTTAGGGATTTCGTTCAAACGAACGTGCGTAATTGAATAGGGGTTTTTGACGACGACGACACACCATCGTGTCCACAGATTTACACTAAACTTAAACAGTTTGCAGATAATGATAGTTGAAAGCTTCCCTTAAAATATTACTTGCTGTGGTGTTGGAGTTTTTGAGAAATTAGTGAAAAAACTGTCAACGTATGACTGGGACCGAGTTGGTTTGGGACCGAGTTGACCGGTGTCATGACAAAAACTGTCCGCTGGCAATAAGTGTCCGCTGAGCATGCGCAGTAGACCCTGGACACTATTTGGCATGTATTACGTGACAAATAGTGTCCGCCCAACAAAAAGTGTCCGGGCGCCGTGCTGCACAGTGCTGATTTATATTAAAAGTAAATACAAGCCCCCCAAAAATAGACGAACAGAACACTCAAAAGTATGTCAAGATTAGTATCTTATCATGAAAACAGTGCAGGTTTAAAAAGTACGAATTGTGAAAGTGCTAAAATGTTCTTACGAATTATTTACAATAAAATACAACGAAGAAAGCGTTCAAGTAAATACAAGCTAGGTTTTGCGTGTCTAAAAATATTATGTTATATACAAATTACACTAAAAATTAACCATTTACAAAAATACATGGAAATATAATATAAACAACTCTGAAAAGTATTACAATATACAGGCGAAATACGAAAGATAAAAATAGTACGATATAATTAAAATCAGAAATAGACATTCATGATTAAAACCTGTCATTTAGAACACGAACAGCTGTGGGGTAAAAACTCTGCAAAGTACGGTTGGATCCAGATTTAATTGAACGGAAACGATTCTTAGACCGCATGGGCTGAAAGAGGGAATGTGCTGGGTGAAACTGGTCATCTACTATAGAGAGGGCTCGTTTTTTAACTCGAGAGAGATACAGTTCATCAAGTGATGGAAGTTGGCAACCTATGATTTTACTAGCGGTGCGAACGATCCGGCTGATACGCTTCCGGTCATCGGCTGTTGCATTGCCCCACCAAACTATCATTGATTGTGTCAAGACACTCTCAATCACCGCTCGGTAGAACTTCAACAGAAGTGGCTGACTGACATGGAAGCTTCTCAGCCGTCTCAAGAAAAATAATCTTTGCAATAAGTGTCCACTGAGCATGCGCAGTAGACCCTGGACACTATTTGGCATGTATTACGTGACAAATAGTGTCCGCCCAACAAAAAGTGTCCGGGCGCCGTGCTGCACAGTGCTGATTTATATTAAAAGTAAATACAAGCCCCCAAAAATAGACGAACAGAACACTCAAAAGTATGTCAAGATTAGTATCTTATCATGAAAACAGTGCAGGTTTAAAAAGTACGAATTGTGAAAGTGCTAAAATGTTCTTACGAATTATTTACAATAAAATACAACGAAGAAAGCGTTCAAGTAAATACAAGACATGTATAATAAAATAAAACGAAGAAAGCGTTCAAGTAAAGACAAGGTTTTGCGTGTCTAAAAATATTATGTTATATAAAAAATTACACTAAAAATTAACCATTTACAAAAATACATGGAAATATAATATAAACAACTCTGAAAAGTATTACAATATACAGGCGAAATACGAAAGATAAAAATAGTACGATATAATTAAAATCAGAAATAGACGTTCATGATAAACCTGTCATTTAGAACACGAACAGCTGTTGGATAAAAACTCTGCAAAGTACGGTTGGATCCAGGTTTAATTGAACGGACACGATTCTTAGACCGCATGGGCTGAAAGAGGGAGTGTGCTGGGTGAAACTGGTCATCTACTATAGAGAGGGCTCGTTTTTTAACTCGAGAGAGATACAGTTCATCAAGTGATGGAAGTTGGCAACCTATGATTTTACTAGTGTTGCGAACGATCCGGCTGATACGCTTCCGGTCATCGGCTGTTGCATTGCCCCACCAAACTATCATTGATTGTGTCAAGACACTCTCAATCACCGCTCGGTAGAACTTCAACAGAAGTGGCTGACTGACATGGAAGCTTCTCAGCCGTCTCAAGAAAAATAATCTTTGCAATAAGTGTCCGCTGAGCATGCGCAGTAGACCCTGGACACTATTTGGCATGTATTACGTGACAAATAGTGTCCGCCCAACAAAAAGTGTCCGGGCGCCGTGCTGCACAGTGCTGATTTATATTAAAAGTAAATACAAGCCCCCAAAAATAGACGAACAGAACACTCAAAAGTATGTCAAGATTAGTATCTTATCATGAAAACAGTGCAGGTTTAAAAAGTACGAATTGTGAAAGTGCTAAAATGTTCTTACGAATTATTTACAATAAAATACAACGAAGAAAGCGTTCAAGTAAAGACAAGACCGTCAAAAGTATGTCATGGTTAGTATTTACTATTTTACTTAATAAGTAATTAAAAAGTGCAGGTTAAAAGTACGAATTGTGAAAGTGCCAAATGATCATAAATAATACGAATATTATATTCAAACACAAGCAGGAAAGCGTTACAAAAAAATAATAAATAAAACTAAAACTAAAAGGTTAAAAAGACACGCTATGATGATGCACGCTAACCGCGGACACTATTTAGCAAGCTTCCGTAAGCAATGTGACGTCGTGGACGCTTGACCAATCAGAACACAATAAGCTAATGAGCGGACACTTATTGCCAGCGGACAGTTTTTGTCATGACACCGGGCTCGTTTCAGGCGACGAGCGTAGACGACGAAAATAGACCGCCCGGGATTTGGAATGATTTACGGGTAAAGTCACCTTGTTTGCGCCGAGGACCAATTGCCTAAACTAATTCCAGTGTTTCGCGTTACTTTCGGAAATTAGACCATGATCGACAAACAAAAACTCTTTGACAGGAATACAAAAGCAGAGATTTTATTATGCTGATCGTTTCTCTGGTGGTTGAGTGGCTCAGTTTTATAGAGCTGCTTATAATAAACAGGCAAAACATTTTGCTTTACAAAATTGCAGAAATTGAGCAGAACACCTGGATTCACAACTTGAACATGAGGCATGGGTTAAGCTGCTTTTTGTGTAAAAAGCTATTATGTAGTTTGGTCCTGGGCCGGTTTTAGTTATTTACTTAATACTTAAAATAATAAAAAACATACATCATATTCATACATGCACTGTTACAATTAGTAATTACAATTACATGTACAGACTACAGTATGAAAAACAAAAAAGCATTAAATATTCAATGCACTAGGCCGATTAAAAATGTACACGATTCAGGAAAAATTATATTGGCCCTTACTAAACTAAAACACTGAAGTGGAGGAAGGGCAAGGGTACATACATGTACCCCAAGACCCCCATACTAATCACGTGATGAAGTATGCTTGAATAATAATAAATAACATCCCCATCTTTATTCTTAAAACTCTAGAGGCAAACAATCAGATTTCTTTGAGATGTGGTATTAAAATTAAAATTTTGTATTTAAACTAAGGGGAACAAGCCTAATTTTGTTTTCAAATAAGATGAGTAAACTAGGGCCTCATTTATTTGTATTTCTTTTCTTTTCAGTATGACGTGTCCGCTCTGGGTTAGTGCTATCAACACTTTTCGCTGACAATGAAGCGTGCAGGTAGTAGGAGAAACAAAGAAAGGCAGAAACTAATCTGAGAAAGCTAAAGTAGAACAAAAATTGAAGGTAAAAAAAAATAACTTGTTCATTACTCTCGTCCACCAGAAGAAATACTGTGCGTAACCTTCTAACATTCTTTTCTTTTGTTTTAAGGAAAACGAGGGGAAAAAAATCAAATGAATATATGGCAAACTGTTGGTATTTGTGAACAGGACCAGTATCCCCATTAAATAAAAAAAATCTATATATAAAATCTGTGTAAATTTTTGCAAGAATTTGCTACAAGATAATGAAAAGTTCAAAATATTGGGTAAAAATGTCCTCTTTATATCAAAAGCTTTCCAGTGCTCTTTATCATATGTTTTGTATGGATTGACCTTTAATAATTGGGCACAAGTTGACTAGGGTATGAGGGCATGCCACTTGGATATGAGAAATTCATACTGCCTAAATAAACTTTGGATTGGATGTGTACTACAATTAAGGAACAATGAGTTGATCTGCTGATTGCTTTTCGATGTTGTTATTGTTAATTGTACCTTCACCAAAACTATACGTGTTTGCTTTTCCTACAAATTGTTTTTATTTTGTGTACTGTCTGTTCAGTCATTGAGTATGCTTTTCTAATTCGCTTGTAGAACGCGAGAATAGTGATGCCATTAGCAACGAGACAACTGAAGGTGAACCACGATCAAAAGGTTGCTACGCTCTGACACTGGTGATTCTGAAACGCCTCAGCTGAACGTGCTTCCGGTACAGTGTATCATGCAGATTGAAGAAGAAAGTATGTAAAGGAAAATATCACACAGCAGATGTTCCTGTCAACAAATCAATTTCCCCTGCACAGACTTATGCTTTTGTGCCAGTTGCGGAGTGGCTTCAAAGGACTCGGACGGGGATGTTTATTCTGATGATAACTAATTTAAACAAAATGTTGTCTGAATCATCATTTTCAATAGAAAAGTAGAAAAAACAAGAAGAGAATTCTGCACAAGTACAATGTGTAAAAAGTAAGCTTTTGCCTTACCAAAATATAAACCTTAAAAATAAATGTGCAACAATTTATTTGAGAATTGAATTAACCCATCAGTTACTGTGGTACCAGAAAGACAGTTTGGGAACTAGATTTATATTATTTTCATTCAATTTTGTAAAATCTTTATATCTTTGAAATTGTTAAAGGTCCTTGGGTGGATTTCACAGAGAGTTAGGACTAGTCTTATCTCGAGTTAGGACCAGTTACTCGTCCTAACTTAGGACTATCCATGCAATTTGTATATCTCCTAGGACTAGTCCCAAGTTAGGACTAGTCCTAACTCTTTGTGGAATCGACCCCTGTCACACCATGGCGTATCGCCTTAACCTATGCCGGCGTATAGGCCTACAGAAACTAGTTCGAGCATTTTAAAAGTCCAAGAGTGCCCAACTTCCCAGAATCGCATCCATAGCGTACTGAACGTATACAAAGCGTATGACTAATGAATTGATAGCGTATCACTAACTTAAAATGAAGTTATGTATGTTACAGGTGGATACGTCAGAATACATCAAGACTTTTTGGGGATACACCAGGCATAGGTTATACGGCACATTTTATTATTGTTTTAAATTGAATTGTTTGGGGGAATTAAAAGGGCCTTTTCAAGAAAGTAACATAATTCATCATAAAAACAATGAGTATTGTACTAGAAATGTGTCATTATGATATGAAGAGAAGAAATTAAAAAAATCTTAATGTGTGTCTCTTGTCAACAATATCCTTTTTTTGTAAAGTTCATTCATTCATTCGATTACAATTTAATTAAGGCCTGTCTAAGCTCTGAAGACGTAGTAAATGACCAAAATGAGGCCCAGAAAGTTTGTTAGTGACATTAATTTGAAACAATTGAAATAACTCAATTTGGGAAATGATTGATGTCCAGGGACGTTAAATAATTAATTAATTGAGATCTGGGAGAAAAGAGCTGAAACCTGTAAATGAAAGCAAAATAAATAAGCCAGTATATTTTCCCCATTCGTTTGTGCACTTGGTGATTTGCCCATAGAGTTTGTGCATAGTTCTCCAGTTTTGACCAATAGAGGGCGCTATTTTTCTCTAATTATTTTCTAATTAAAATAACTCATTACTGTGCAAGTTTTGCCCTTGACGACTTTCACATGTTATTCAGGACTACCATAAGAACATCTGGGGAAAAATTCAGGTAGTTGCAGAGGGTAGACCACAAAACTCGAAAACTAGAGCCCTTTTTGATGATCATCCCACGGTCTAAATAACAAACCTGTGAAAATTTGAGCTCAATCGGTCATCGAACTTGCGAGATAATAATGAAAGAAAAAATACCCTTGTCACACGAAGTTGTGTGCGTTTAGATAGTTGATTTCGAGACCTCAAGTTCTAAACTTAAGGTTTCGAAATCAAATTCGTGGAAAATTACTTCTTTCTCGAAAAGTATGGCACTTCAGAGGGAGCCGTTTTTCACAATGTTTTATACCATCAACCTCTCCCCATTACTCGTCACCAAGAAAGGTTTTACGCTAATAATTATTTTGAGTAATTACCAATAGTGTCCACTGCCTTTAAGAAGCCATTGTTATTATTTTAGTGAGTCGTATGCAAACAAAGTTTTGGGTAGAAATTCTGTTCCAATGCCCTCTATCGTTTGTAATCCACCCCTTTAACTCATATTGAGTGCCTTGGGGCGGATTGTGGCCTTACGGCGTTTATTATTGGCATTATATAGGTGTGGTTTTTTTGGACAATATTTCAGAAAATATACTAGACATAGAAAAAGCTGTTCCGTGTTTGTTTTTATATTATTAAACTCTAGATCTTTAACGTGAGCTTCACTTCGAAGATACTTCACTATTAGTGCTATTCACACGACAGCAATTTAACTGGGGTCCATTGCTTAATTGTAGCATGGTTGTCAAATGTAGCAGTGTCTGGTAACATTTTGAAAAAATTGTTGTCCCTCCACAGGAGGCCAATTGTGTACAATTTTCCAACCATGTTATAATTTAGCGTGGGACCCTTGCTAAATTGCCCTTGTGTGAAAGGGCCATTTGACACGCCCTTATTTTGTAATTTACCTTAACTCCACAAACCTAAACCTGATCTTCATTCTGATAAAAAAAAAATCATTTTCTCCTCAACCTCCTCCCCAGATAAAGTCAAGCTGTACATGTGGAGTAAACATGAGATTGAGGTTGCGGAAATTTTGCTCTAAGCAGAGGTTATCGTTGTTGGCCTGCTTACTTGTGGCGCTGTTCATACTTTGTTACCTTAGTCTTTGGAGGACAGCTAAACCAGATGTGTGTGGAATCGTTTGTGCGACGTCAGAGAAAGGTTGGCTAAAAAAAACAGCCTTAAAGGAACACGTTGCCTTGGATCGGTCGAGTTGGTCTTTGAAAAGCATTTGTAACCGTTTGATAGAAATGCATATGGTTGGAAAGATGTTGTAAAAGTAGAATACAATGATCCACACAACCATGCCTTGAAATTGCGCGGTTTTCTTTTTACCTCTTCGACTAACACGGTCAGCCATTTATGGGAGTCAACTTTTTGACTCCCATAAACGGCCGACCATGTTAGTTCGCAAAGTAACAGGAAAAACACGCAATTTCGAGACAATGCTGTGTGGATCATTGTATTCTACTTTTAGAACGTCTTTCTAACCAGGCATATGCATTTTATAACAAACGGTTACAAATGCTTTTTATAGACCAACTCGTCCGATCCAAGGTAACGTGTTCCTTTAAAGAAACATTTCAGAATTGGCTTTGCTAACAAAACAGTTGCTGGCAGTGTAAGCACTTTATGTTATCCACCATATACATAAACTGACAAACCTGAAGAGATTTGAGATCGATCGGCCATCTGGGTCACGAGAGAATAGTGAAAAACCAATTACATATTTTGAATGACATTGATGCAAAAAAATGAGCCAAACGCCCACTGAATGATGAACTCCAAAACGCAAAGTTAAATTATTTATTCTCATCAGATATGACATTTCAGGCAGAAATATTTCAAGGGATGTTTTCTACTGTCATCATCATAAGACCGTGTAAGTTTGATGTAAATCTGTGATCTTCACGATTTTGTTTCTGACCAACTCTGCCCGGTTCATATTTCACTGCAAAAACTGGGGGTGTTAAAACTGACACTATGGGTGTTGTCAGATATAGATAAAGCACAGACTATCAAAATTAACATCGTAGGGTGTTAAAAAAACACCAATGTAATTTGTTGTCTCAAGAATTTGTGTTACGTCAGCATCCTACGTGTACTTTTGTTGGTATCTATACGTGTGCTAATTTTGGCCAAAATAATATTTTGGTATAATATGATTTTGTGGGGAATTCCGACCATTTAAGAGAACCAACTGCACATTTTCTCCTTTGCAGATACAAAGAAATCGCCTACAGATCAAGCGGCTGAAGTGAAGACTAAGCTGATTCCACAGGTACTGTAACTATTCTACAATAATTTGTAACTAATAAATAATAATAATAATAAGACTTGTAATGCGCACGTATCCACCCTGCTGTGTGTTCAAGGCGCAGTAACTTGCTTTCAAACATAAGTTGCCGCCGAACGTTGTCAACATTGCAACCAACCATGGGTTAAATTAACCAATGTCAATAATTTAAGAATGAAAACTGAACTTGAAGGATAAAATACATGCAATAGTATAATATTTATTTCAAAAATATATTTTTTTGTCTTAATAGTATATAAAAATGCCAAAATTAAGTTTAAATTTGTAATTCATCAAACGCACATTAGCTTTAAAGATATAACATTTTAATTTGATTAATATTTATTTAACACAAAGCTTTTCCGTGTTGTTCACTTTGATTAATCGCTTCGGGTTTTTCAGGTCTGCCCTATATGTCGGAACAGATTTTACAATTATTGACGCAAACAAGAGATGTTCCGATTTATATGTCGAAACAGCTAAAACACCTTAAAGGTATCATACAGGATTCATAAATCAAAAGAGGTTGTTCAACTAAAGTGTGAAAGCTCACTGATAATGAGGTTCATTCTAACCCTGAACCCTGTTTTCTGAGAAATATTTCCCTTTAAAATGAAGTCACAATCGAGAAAACAATACAGAAAACCTCTAACAAAATGAATACCCGCAAGAGCATAGTAGTTCGGGCAATTTTACAAGCTGTAAATTGTGTAAGATATTTCGCTATATTTTTCCCGACTCACATAACGGTTTGAGCCCGAATTTCCTCAGGTTTGGTCATGTATTTTAAAATATCTCCGAAAAATCCGAAGAGAATTATGTCCATGCAGATTAATTCCTGACTCGATAACACAATCTGAGTAACGTCACCGACAATAACGCTTCTCAGACTCAAATTGTTAGAGCGCATGTAAAAGCTGATATATGTTCATAAGGTGCGTTCGATAAGCTGCCCTGGGTCGACCCCGGTCTGCCCCCGGTACGTTCCAATAACTTTGACGTCAATCCAGGGGCTCACCCGGGTCAGCCCCAAGTGCCCTGCTTGTAGAGTGGGTCACTGGGGGCCATGACGTCATCACGAGAGGGCGAGTGTGATCGTTCGATTAACTCTTGTCATGAGCTCACCCGAGTGAGCACCGCGGGGTGGACCCAGGGAAGCTTATGGAATGCAACCATAGATACATAACTTTGAAGTGAAATGTTTCTCAACTTGCTTTTATCGAAAGCTGCTTTAAATAGGCTTTTAACCAACATTATATAGGTTACCAAACATGTACATTCCATTTATGCACAAAAAGTAGTTCAACACAAAAATGATTTCGCTTACTACAATAGGGTAAGGGTACCACGTCACATGTGCAGTTCAGACTGATTTCCTGCTAACTTTGGCTTAGCAGTTAACTATTTACCCTCATCCGAGTTTCAGCTCAGGTACGACTGTGGTTTAAAACATTAACTTGCATACAAGTCCAAGCATTAAGTTGTGTATCCACTATCGCACGCTTGGTCTTGGTAGGCTTTGATGAGAGGACTGAGGCAAGCGGTCAAAGTCTACCACAGAGTTAAGTGTGTAAACTTGATTAAAGTTTGGTGCGCCAGCGTAGATGTTTTCATGCGAGGCGTGTCTTTGGATTGCCCCGTTTGGTGACCCACGGGCCAGTGCTCTTTGGTTTGACCCATGCACTACTGACTCACGGGCCATTGTTCTGTGGTTCGCCCCATTTGGTACTACTGATCCGTTAGGTACTACTGACCGGCGGTCCACTGCTCTTTGGTTGTGACCAAGAGATCCATATCGGTCATATTGTTCGCGGGTCACATGGTTATCGTGTGGCCAAAGGGAGCCGGATGTTCTCCTGTGACCCTGAGGTGTGGAACTGTTACGATGGCTGGTGCGAGGTTCTGGGACACCGTACTGTCCGGGTGGGATATGACCATTGGTTTGAGTTGTGTTGTTCTGCACAAAAAACACAGATCCCTCTAGAGGGGCAGCATCGACAAAACCCCTACTGATAGTCTGGACTCTTTCTTCAGTGACAATATGTCTTGCAAGTGGGTTATCGTGACTCTGGGTGACGGTGGACCTATGAGCCGGTTTGACCTTAATAGCTTTCTTGGGCTTCTCGCCCAGCCTGCAGCATTCACAGCATGGCAGGCAAGGTACGTCGCCACAACTCCCTTGCGGACCAATTGTAATGCAAAGAGCTTGAAAGAAGAAAGTTCCATGACTCCAGCTGACACTGACTACAAGCATCAGGAAGACTCCGAACTGGTAGTAGATGAGGACCGTAGCGGGCAGCACCAGAGCTCCTGCAATGAAGGTTGATAGAGCGGCTATGGTGATAGCAGCCGTCATGGTTGATAATGAGTAGCGAGTACGTTGGTCACGATCCGAGCTAGGAGAGAGCTTGAATGCCACACCGTAGTGAATGGTGAAATCAACTGATAACCCAACAGCCAACGTGATGATAGTCGCTTCGATGATATTCAACTCCCACCCAAGAAGAACGAGGCTAGCTACTGTTACAAAAACAGCACTTGTTATTGTAACCATAGCGCAAATTGTTATCAAGACATTCTGGATAGTCAGGAGTAGGATTCCGGATGCTATTGCCAACGTAATGACCATAGAGATTTGAGTTCCGGATGCAAGACTCTGCTGAAGATCGTAGAATAAAAGTCCGTAGTTGAGTTTGGAAATAAACCATCCATTCTGTAATGGACCCGGGGCTGAGCTGATCTTCTCTTCCATCCAGGGATTTACGGACTGCCAGAATTCATCATTTGATTCATACAGAAAAGTATAAGGATATTGTGTGGTGAATGTGACTCCAATAACTGCGAGTTCCGAGTTATTTCTCCGGAAGTAAAGATCCGGGAAAAGGTCATTGGTTGCGAACGCGTTGAGACAGACGTCAAAGAGAGCGGGGTCATATGGGAAATCAAATTGGTTGCAGCAGGGGGATACGTCTTGGTTTGTACAGCTCAATTCCATGTAGTATTTGAAATTTTCAATAAAGCATCTCACTGGTTCATCCGGATTGACAAAGCTTTGGTTACGGAGCTCTGCGCAGAAGTTCAGCATCCACGTTTGGTGTTCCTGCTCGTAGAACTGGAAACTATCATCTAGAACTAAAGTTCCAGAATCGCCAGGTTTCCAGTGATTCCCGTTATCCACAGCCTGGACGCCCCAGATGATGGTACCATCGGCATCAGGAAAATTCTCCTCACTGAACGAGAACTGATCTTTGTAAACAAAATCGTACAGTTCAAAAGGGTGAGAGCTTGCGAAGAACTGAAATTCAGCTTGGGAAGGAAGTTGAAACCCTGGTTGGAAGAAGATCACAACAGCGCCACCTATCATCAACAGTGTGAAAAGGGTTATCCATAGATATCTAAGTTTACTCACTAAGAATGGGATAACGCGCTCAACAATTACTGTGATCGGTTTGAACAAAATGTTTAGACAACTCGTGCATTTCGTTTCAGTGTTGGGTGTTGAACGCTGCGATTTTGATCCACAGCAGCAGACGGCTATTTTATGTTGCATAACGATGACGGCAGGCAACAGCGTCAGAGTCAAGACCAGGTTCATCATGATCGAGGTACCAGCGAAAACAGCGAAGCATTTGACCACTGTGATGTCACTGATGACGGTAGCAAAGAGTGCAGCTGCTGTAGTCACACTTGTGACGAACATCGTGACCGAAGCATGACGTAACGTCTCATGGACAAGTAGTGGCAAGTCCTCGATACCAAGCTTTGCTCTCGACTGCTTCCATAAGTCCATAAACACAAAGGTGTCGTCAGCACCGACGCCTATAATCAAGATCACAGTCATGAAGTTCCCAAACGGGAAGAAGGGTCTGCTGAAGACAACAGTGAAGAAAAAATACCCAAGGATCAATGAGAATATCATGTTGAAAAGTGCCGCAAGGGTAACCAAAAACGACCCGGTGTACACCCAGATTAAGAGGAAGATGAGGCCTATCCCAATGCCCATGTACAGACTATCTGCGAAGAGGTTTGAGGAAAACAGTCTGAATTTGATGAAGAAATCCACAGCCTTGATTGTTGTGATCCCATCTTCGTATGCAACTGGCATAATGTTCTCCGTAAAGATGGTCTCTAAGATGTTTCTCTGGTGGCCGTATATCGGGTAAAACACGGCAGTGATTCGACTCTCTAATGGTGTCACGCCGTCTAGTATACCCTTGGTGAAAACTGCCGGTAGAAGATAATACAGCACAGTATGGACAGCATAGTTATGTTGACTGCATTCAGCGGGGATCGAACCGGGTACGGCATACTCGAACTCACGCTCTGACCGCGTTCCGTTGTGCACAAACTTTGCGCAGCGTTGAAGTAAAGCCATAGTGGATGCAACATCCTCGTCCGATATATCCGCACACGATGACTTGTTGGAGAACAGTGCTATGTAGTTACCTAAAGACCATGTGCTAGGGCAGGCTCTGTCCGTGTAGGTACCGACACAGAGGCAGTTCGCCGTGAACGAGGGATGGGTCGTGACGAGCCGTTCCCCGGTAGAGCAAACCGATTTGATTGCCGACGTTGTGAGCATGTTTCCGCGGTCTACTGTCTCAAACACCATGACGGGAACAAACTCGCCCCAATATTCTGTACACAAAAAAAAAGCACAAACAAAATGCAATTATTGTGAAAAATCCACTGTCTCCTTGGAAACTATTCAAACAGTGACGTAGGGGGCGCAATGGATTGATTGGCAGAAATGAAGTTTCTTATGTCGAGTTGTGACGAGTTACTACTCATAACTTTTTTTAGCCATAAGTTTCTAACAGAGTCCTAGGACTAATCCCAAGTTTTGACTATTTTTGTGCTATCGACCCCAGAATTTGTTTAATTTTTATTATTGTGTTAAGCTTTTTTGAGTGGACACCTTCAGATCGTGCACTTTTTTAATGCTACAAAAATAACGTGTGGTTGGAGATATTGTTACTGTGAACTTACCAATGGAATAACAAAACTGGACACCAGCATCGGCTCCGGTCTGTCGTTTCACCCTTGTTTGGCTATTGTCTACCGCTAGAGGGCGAGTCATCACTAGGTCTTCATCATCCACAAGGTTTCCGAGACTTACAAAACGTGATGTTATTACGGTACCACGCGTCTCGAAGCCCTGTGGAGAACATAGTATAAAGAATTAATCAAAAGTGTTGTTGAAGAGAAACCAACAAGTGAATAACCTGAGGAACTTAGCATGGTTTATGTCAGTGTCCGTGAAATATTATGAGCACGAACACCTCTTGTTATTGTCCTGGGTGGTTTGTGTTTTCGTCTCCATCTTCTCCTTCTTCCCTGGAAATCTTATCTAAATTGAACCTTGAAACTCATTAGACAATTGTACCTCTAAGACTCCTCAAATTCCTAAGCCACATAGGACAAATTTTAATGCATGAATTTATCAAGTCTCCCCATTAGTTGACGCACAGAGGCCCAATGTTCGGGTTACACGATGTATTATTGTAAGAGCCCCACAAAGTTATTATATATTCAAGAGTATAACTTTAGGTTTACAATATTTCAAAACCATAGATGTGATTATAATTTTATAAGATGTGTTGATCGTTGCCAGTTGTGCGTTTATATTCTCTTTTGAGAGCTTTGCCGAGTTTCATTGTGAAGATATCATATCAACAAACAAACAAACAAACAAACAAACAAACAAACAAACAAACAAACAAACAAAAATCCAATAACACAATTTACCTCCGAGGGGTTTGAAAAGTCCGGAAGCTCGTACGCTGTCAACGACAAAGCGGTGTACGCCCCCACCGTCAGGAAAACGAGCAGGCAGATCACGTACCAGAAACGAGCCAGGATCCTCGAATACCTGCACGTGATCGAAATCAATAACAAAGTCTTGGTCATGTTACATCAAAAAGAACCCCCTCTACGTTACACCATAAATCATGTTCTACAGTCTTAAAGTAACTGTATTCCCTACGGATTGAGAAAAACCTTGTTTTGTTTTAATGGAGGCGACCATTAAAATGATTTACGAGGAAGACAATGCGTTACTTTGTAATTTGATTCCGGTTAAACGCACTAAATATTATTGCGAAGAACATAAACATAGGTTTGCAAAACCCACAAATCGTTTTAAGAGAATGCTTTAGTCAATAAATAAATAATAAAATCAGGCGATCATAACTGTTTCTTTTGATAAAAAATAATCGGTTTTCTTAAGTATGAGCCTCTGTTTCAAGTTTTGCATTGACGGTTTTGTGGTTTTGGTTTTGGCAATCAATTTAATAGGTGTTTAATGTTCACCGGGGATAAAGAATATTATCAAATCGTTACAATACTCGCTGCTAAAACTGAGGATTCGAACTGCCTCTATATTATAGTTACCGGGCAATCTCGGTGGTCTAGTTGGTTTGACACTGCTCTAGAACTTTGCAAAGGTCGTGGGTTCGAATCCCATCCGAGTAATATATACGCCTGTGATTTTGTTCACAAAACTTGAGAAAGAACTGAGTTTACAATGCCACACATCGGTGTATTATGGATAACACCAAAATGAATGTTGAGTATCAATTTACAAGGTACTTTGTGTATTAATACGCGTAATTTGATGTGAACTTCCTTGGTGTGATCGATTTGAAATTCGGGGTCTTGAATATTATTTTTTTGCCTAAAAGTTGTTGTTTTCTTTATTATTGAATAGATAAAGAAAAAATATTAATTTTGTATTATTAATTTTGATTTTACCCCTATACACATTGGTGTTTATGGGTAAAACCAAAATTAATACTCTTTATTATAAATAAAAATACATTTGAGCTTTAATATCCAAAGGTATTATTTTAACTGTGACAGATTGGATAAAGGGTTTGAGGTCGTGACGGTTGTTGACAATATCATAGTCCCATACAATGTTTCTTCCAGGGTAGTGGAATGTTCTTGCATCCGGGTACCACCCACGAGCTAAATGTAGGATTGGTAATGTTCGAAAACAACTTAAAGGGAATGTATAGACCTTTATCACGGTGTGGCCATCTTGACTTTACTCCATTCCAACTCATTATAACCAAACTGAGGCTGGACGAAATAATAGTCTGGTGCCATGTTTGCGCAATGAATGTTAGCATTCATTACTGTGATAGAAACAGGGAGTATGACCAAGATGGTGACAGCGTGATAAAGGTCTATACCGTTGGTAGGCACCCTACAAATGAACGGCAACAAATTAACTTTGTTTAGAAGCGTAATACAGGAGATTTCGATAGTAAAAGCATTTTGAGAAACATTTCACTTCGTAAGTAATTTCACTTCGTAAACCTGACGAAGACTAGAGCAAGCTAGTCCAAACGTTGAGACCAATTCAAGAACTGACTCCGCGGTAGTGCAGTTAATTACGACCCTGAAAGCTATTAAAGTAGTAGTCCCATCCAATTATGTATACCTTCCGCCCAGGTAGTAGTTAACAAGCAGGACGGTTCTTTTCTGAACTGAGAAGTCTCCCGAACATCCGATAAATCTACTCCGCGGTAGTAGAATAAAGCAAGACAGTTCTGTAAGATCAAACTCTACCTGACAAGGTGTTACCACAAACCAAATTGTAGTAGCTAATGTGGTTATGCAAAAAGATTTTGAATAAAATTGAAACTGAGAAGCTTTACTGCAGTAACGCTTCTCAGATTGTGTATTCCTATGGGGGATGATTCTTCCAGCCTGGACTTATTCGCACCGGATTTTCGGCAATATCTCAACAGCGGTTCAAAAAACTGCTTTAGACAGCCCACTCTTTACAAAGTCTATATACAAAAACTCGTCCTTAACAACAACGTCGCCCCAACAAAGTTGCCTTCTGCGACTCTGGCGGGGGGGGGGGGTGCAACTTTGTAGGGGTGAGCTTGTACATGGAGGGGCGAGCTTGCTGGGGGCAACTTCGCAGGGGGCGACTTTGCCGGGGGCAAGAGATGACTGGCAATACAACCACCCAAAGAAAAAACTTCTGTCTTAAAAACTCAGACCCAGATCTGAGAAGTGTTTGGCAACACAATGGGAACAGAGCAGGTGCTATTTTTCAAGTGGAATTAAGTTAGTGCGTCAACTTCACAGCGAGGGCCTACAAATTATAAAAACCATGTTGACAATCTGGTTTATGGAAATGAGCTACGATGCATAGCCTGTGGTGTTTAAATTCACACCATGGATGCAGATGCATATAGATACAGAAAAGATACAAAACATAAGGTGTTCAGATAGAATTTCTGCCAGAAACAAATACATTATTTTTGTGTTTTTTCACACCCTCTTTGTTAATATTTTGCTTTTGTCTTCGGTATCTTAAGGTTACAACACCCAGGAGCAAGTTCGATCAAGGGACTATAGTTGACTTTTGTTGACCATTGGGCGATTTTGCCTGGTACCCAGGATGTATTTCATGCAAAGGTAATCATGGAACATTTACTATGACGGTTGCTGATCGAACTTGCCCCATGGTGTCAATTTTAACAACTCAGTTTTTGCATTTTATATTCGACTTTTTATGCAAGCTTTCATATCTTTTCTTTTTCACATGGAAATACCAGTTACGTCAATCAGCAAAGCTATTTTTGTCGGCTTCCCTTTTATCTTAGACCCCTGAATAATATGGCGTTGGTTGCTGCGATTTCTTGCTGTTTGTTTGTATTTGTATTGTGTTGACTGACACGTTGTAAGGGGCGCCTGTTTGGGTATTCTTGTGGGATTCCCCTCAAAACTACCTCATAGCGGGATAGAAAATGAATTTGCTCTAAAAAATTACGGTGATACAAATTTACTTGGTAAGAACATGAATAAAAGAAGGCACAATTGCAGAATGTGTGGTTGTATATCTTTGAGAAGTTGTTCACTTCGAAGTAATGTGGTTATGGAAAAAGATATCTTTTTTTATACCTCGTCCCACAAATTTTGAATCGGAGAAGCGTTACTGACAGTGGCGCTTTTCAGAGTGTGGTTAACGGATAATTGTTATCGCACAGCTAGTGTTGGTAATGGTCAACGTCCAGTGGATACACTTTGTGTGGCTCTAAGTTATACATGAAATAAACACCTGTTGAAGTTTTAGCTCAATCGGTCCTCAGCGTCAGAAGCAAATAGCGAAGAAAAAAATCAACGTTTTCAAACAGTTTTTAACGCACGAGATCAAAGATAATGTTCATACACATTTCTGAAATCATACCTATAGCATTAAAGGAAAACATATTTCCAGGAAAGTTTGCCCACCATGCTCATCTTTATACCAAGTTTTGATCAAATATGTGGATATTTTCAAGCTTAAGTTACAAGCTAGAGGGAAAGTCATAATATGCTTGAATTTTAATATACTTAATAATATCTTTAGTTGATAAAACAAGTGTTTTGGAATACGTTCCGTATCCTGCCACCACCTTTTCGCTCATTCTTCGAAAAAAGGAATATCTCATTTGATTCAATTATATACTATTTTAATTCATCTAATACAATAATGGTGGCAGATACGGAAGTTTGTCCAGTATTTGTAGCAACAACAAAACGCTTGCAATTCAAATAAATCACACATGGATGCGCCCACACATGAATCAACAAAGCGATATTAGTCACCAATTATTCATATCGATTTATGGTAAACCATGTATTTTCCTTCGTTCTTCGGTAAACATTACTGAACCGCACTCTTTAATACACGGTTGACCCAATCGTTAACAAACTATTGATCATCACAAATACTTACATAAAGCAAACACCACCAGGTCGTCGCCGTTCATCCATGCCGTCACTTTGACGTTTCACACGGCGTGGATCTCCGTGCGGATCCCGCAAACGATCACCGTTCCCGGAAGCTCTACGTACACTCGTCATGTTATCAATATCTTATTTTGTTAAAGACACTGTCTCTTGAATCATGGAGGAAGAAAACTAACACTGCACGCAAAAGTACACCGACTATCAGGGTATAACGTGTGTGAACATGCACATCAATATCATAAGTCATGATATTAATGAAGTCATCGATCCCCTGTTGTTTCAAGATGAAGACTACATATTTCTGAGCAGGATATAAAGTTATTCAACACCAGACTTATTTCCGTAATGTTGGTGTAAGCATAGAGCAAACTCTAGACGTTAGACAAGTACCAGTGCGTACCGCCGTACTGCAGTCGTACACGCACTTTATGTGTACACCTGTGTCATACAGTTCCAGTACACATTGTGAGACGCACCCAGGTGGAACGGTTGTGCAAGCAGACGTGGAAGTAGAAGGAAATGTCTGGACATTATTTTGTTCGTCGAGGGTCTTTTGTAACCTATTATTTGACGAGAACATACCTGTTGTATTATAAAGAAAGGACATCGTTGTAACCTAACAGAGACTAAGCTGGGCTGATGTTTTTTTCCAAGGGGCATAATCCTAAATTAATTGCCTCACTTTCATATCGAATGAGCATGCTACAAAAAGTAATGAGCAGTTTTCCGTCATCGAAGTTCGCTCATTTATATAGTTATAAACAGCTTGACATTTCATAATAATAATAATAATAATAATAGCCCCTCTAGCACAAAGCGCTTCACAGAAGCTGGACAGAAATAGAAAAGAGGAAGGTTTTGATAATGATTTGAGAGTATCAAGTGGAGGTCACTCTGATCCCTTGTGTGCAGAGTTGAATAGTCATTTGTTGGCTTTGAGTTCAGCAACCCGTAAGCCAACTGTTTACGGGACCGATAAATTGTCTTTTTGCTTAGGATTTTCAATTATGACTGGTGCTGGTCTAGGGTACTTTGACAATTTCATTATAAACACGTGTACGTTTGATACTGACTGAATCTGATTTTGTAAATATTGTTTTAAATGAAATGTTATTTATTCATGATTGTTTTTATTTTTGATTTTGCAGGTTGATGTAACCAGTGGCCGGGACCAGTCTTTGACACTGCGTCACCACAATGACCTCAAAGCAGACGCTACCCCAACTAGACCTAAGCACGACCAAGGTGCTACCCCAACTAGACCTAAGCACGACCAAGGTGCTCCCCCAACTTTACCTAAGCCCGACAAAGATGGAACCCCACTATCTAAACACCAGCAAAATAGTACCTCTCTACCAGTAGCCTCACAAGACAAAACCTCAACAATGAACTCCTCGACAAAAAAGCAGAACAAAAGCATCAACATCGTAAACAATGAGGGTTACATGCAATCCAATTCGTCTCTGTATGAAAAATGGACGCATGAGCAAGAGTTGAAAAAGAAACACGTCCAAGATACATGTAAGTCCCTCCGGGGTGATTCCAGGGCAGCCAACCTCAATTATGACCTAACTGAAGCGGTACTCAAAACACTCAACCATCTCCTAGTTGTGGACTCGCACAAAATCATCTACTGCTACGTTCCCAAAATCGGATGTACAAGCTGGAAGCGAATTCTTTTGGTGTTACTTGAGAAATTCAAAAGAGTCGAGGATGTTTCCCATATGGGTGCCCACTACACACCAATTCCAAACCTATCAAAGTTCACTCTAGACGAAGTAAAACAGCGATTAAGAAACTACACCACTTTCATGATCACAAGGGATCCGGTCGAGAGGGTGGTTTCATGTTTCAGGGACAAATTTGAGAAGGACAATCCGGACAACCGTGGCTTACAACGGAACGTCATGCCGGGCATCCAGGGTAAATCCGGTAACTATAACAAATCCGACAAGATCCTGCCCAAGGTTGACTTTCCACAGTTTGCACGGTACGTCTCCGACTCCCAGAACATTTTCGGTAACTACGGACCGACGGAACACTGGAACGAGGTGTATAAAATGTGCCATCCCTGCTTGGTGAGGTACGACTTCATTGGGGAGTTCGATAAGCTGACCCGGGACTCGGAACTCATTTTGAAGGCAACGGGACTCGAAAAAGCCGTGAGGTTTCCGAAGGCAACGAACCCTACCAATAGCTCCGGTGATTCCGTAGCGAATAAATATTTATCTTTATTGAATAAGACAGAGATCACTGCTCTTAATAAGAGATATGAAATTGATGCCGAGTTATTTGGGTATTCCGATCAACCAGTGCCGCTTTAAATGAATACTTTTGAACGCTAGGTGGCAGCAGACTTTCCAATTTCCATCGAGTACGTCGTTCTGAGCATGCGCACATTTCCAAGAACAATGGACCTGTTAAGTCTGCTGTCCATAAAAGTCTTCTATTTGAATATCCCACCAGGTCGAACCGCGAACTCTAACACACAGGTATGGGTACAAGTGAACATTACCAGAAGCATACACACTGCCATTAACATTTATTTGCTGCAATATTAAAGGCAGTGGACACTATTGGTAATTACTCAAAATAATTATTAGCATCTAACCTTTCTTAGTGACGAGTAATGGGGAGAGGTTGATGGTATAAAACATTGTGAGAAACGGCTCCCTCTGAAGTGCCATAGTTTTCGAGAAAGAAGTAATTTTCCACGTATTTGATTTCAAGACCTCAAGTTTAGAACTTGAGGTATCGAAATCAACCATCTAAACGCACACAACTTCGTGTGACAAGGGTGTTTTTTTCTTTCATTATTATCTCGCAAGTTCGATGAATAATTGAGCTCAAATTTTCACAGGTTTGTTATTTTATGCATATGTTTAGATACACCAACTGTGCAGGCTGGTCTTTGACAACTACCAATAGTGTCGACTGCATTTAATGATACGGTAAAAAATAACCGTTATTTTGGAAATGTTAATCTGATTCCTAGTTTGGGGTGCAAAGTAAACGGGGTTTGCGGCGGCACTATGTAAAACAAATGTGTGGATAGTGGCTTTGAGAAGAGTCAGTTTCTCCTCGACGTTTCGAACAGTGTGCTCTGACTGTCTTCTTGGGTCAGTGATGCATAAATGTGACTCCTTCTTAATGAATTTGGGGCACAAACTGTTTGAAAGAGACTATCTTCTTGTCTCGAAGAAGGTTAAAAGACCTAGGTCAAAATGACTAGATTGGATATTTATGTGGTATATAAGCCTATGGCCTACACGAGCGGATAACGTCCTCACAATTTTCGACCTAATCGAATTCTCAAAATCAGTAGCAGAACGTCTGTTCGGGTCAAAAAGTGAAGCCTTATTATAATAATATCACGGGACATTTTTGGTTAGCTAGCAGTGGTGTGCAGCGGTTTGTGTGTTGCTCTTTTTGTTTCTCTGCGTACCTGTCATTGTTTCACACATTGTAGAGGTCTCGAGCTAGGTCGTGGGACCTGGCAACGTGCCCCAGTAGGGTGCCTGGTAGGGGTGCAGAATATTGGGTTGGCTCGCTTTGACCCCATTACCATCGTGTCAAAACGCAGCCCTTGGACCCAGACGTTTTGTTCAAGGGCAGGATCCGGTTTTTAGGGGAGGAAGACTGAAAACCCCTTTTAGTTTGTTGTAGGCCTATTTTGGTGATTGATGTTTATTGTTGTGTTTATTGGTTTGATTTTTAACATTTATTGATCATTATTTTGGTATTTTACTTTTATAATCGGCCTATTATTTATTTGATGTTTATTTTTTTTGCAGGGAAGGGGATGGGAGATGGCACCAAATTAAATACTTGTTATCTTTAATTCTTTTCAATTCGATTTCATTAGTAAAATAGTAAGTTAAAATTCGCTATTCTTGGTGCTACCCGCTTCCATTGTATTAAACATTCACTTAGAATGTAGCTTTTAAAACCGTTGTACTTGTATGTGAGAGAATAATAACTTAGTTTGATCAGGGCTGACCTAGCCACTGTTATAAATACATGCTCGTCATTTTTTCAAGCTAAAGGCCAAGGACTACCCCTTGTGGTACCCCGCACCTTGCCAACACCTTCAATCATGACCACCAGCAGCTGAAGTGTGTGTCCTTATTAGCTTCGGTACTACGATGCTTCTTTTGGCAGAAAAAAATATTAAAGTTTCACCTGTATTGTTTACCCTAAAAAGGTGTACTAATGTTTTTTTTTTTTTTTGTAAACAGTTATGATTGGCCCATGCATCGGGGTGAGTCGTTGCCACTCTCGCAAGTTGACAACCGTAGTTATGTTTTTTTTTTTCTTTTTCAAACCACTCCAAAAATTACCCCAGTCCAAGAGGACGTAAAACTGTCCAGAAATTGTTATAAGTTCCATAAATATTGCGGATACACAAGGCCGCTTTGAACAAATTCCTACTGAAACATCGGGGTCGCAGACAACACACACTCGCCCTCTTGCAAAGTTGGTCAAAATTATAAAAGAGAATTACAGCTTCAACTAAAATTCTTCCCACCCACACCACCAAAAAACTTGTTATACGCGTTTGTTTTTTGCCAGGACACCTTTGTTTACAGTGCTGAACCCAAATTGTTTTAGACCTTATTGAAATCCGAGTCCAAGTTTACCAGACTGTGGCTGTTGAAGACAGTTTGGGCTTGTCCCGTTCGATAGAAACTAACCAAGTCATAGCACCATGGCTCACGGGAAGCTACTGTGTCAGCAGATCACAAACTATAAACTCAAATCACGTTTCAATTCGGTTACTGTCAATTCCAAAGCTGTGTTGTACTAGACTCTAGTTAACCTGTATTAACCCTATAAATCAGAACTGTATCCCCCGGCCCCGCGCCCCCCGCCCCCTGTGAACAATTATTATAGACTCACCAAAACAATGATATTGTAACAATGTGAGGAGGACCTCAAGGTTTGCTGTGGATTGTGCCGCCTCCGGGATCGACCAAGGAGCGAGGTGGGGAATAAACAATATTGGTAAACTCTGTGTGAGCCGTCGTTATTTTTTGTTCGAATTGGGATCTGGTGTCCCCGGGAATTCCGTCTGCCGGAGATCATTCTGTCCCCTTTATGAGATTTGATGGGCTGGAGGAGGAGCATTCAGAAGAGGGCGCTGTCAGAAGACGTTTGCACACAGAATCTCAGACGGGGACTGAATCTCATCCACAGCATGGCATTTGCTTGAAAAATTGGCGAATGAAAAAAAACGAGATCGACACCCTCTCAAGTCCGGTGATGAAGCAAAGTTCTAGATTTGAATTTAATTTTAAACAGACAAAAAGTAAAAGTAAATAACTTACAGAATTAACACTCGTATTGTTATACTGAACTTTGTATCTTACGTCGTTACAATTCGACTGACGATATCAAAATTAATACGGACTTGAGTGAAAACTTTATTATTATACTCACTTATTATTTCTTGTAACGACAGAGGGCGACAGTCAAAACCAGCCACAAAAAGGGAAAGCGCCCTCAATATTTTAGTGAAGTTCATTCGGCGTTACCGTTTAACACGGAAGTGCGCAAGACATGCAAGGAGCTGCAGCAAGTGAACGTGAAACTTTTTGAACTTGAAGTAGATTGCAGAAATTAAAAGATGTGAAATTTCATAGACTGTTTAGTACATGTAAGCCATTGTCGTTGATTAGCAGAGTCAGAGGTAGGAGTAATGATTCAAATAAACAACAAAGTCAGGTTTTCGTGTCTTGCTCATGTGCTGGAGGAACTCGCTCTTTCTTTTTTATTTGAGTTTTGTTTTACTGTTGAGTTGAGTCTTGATTGTTGGTTACCGTTATGTTGGTTGTTTGGGTTTCACTTCAGCAGTCCCTTCTACCTCCATGGTAGCACTCAGTACATGCTCATTGTCACTCACTACTGCACCGGTCTGACTGTTGACAGTTTATCCAGGGGAAAATAGGGAATGGGAAATATTAATCGACACTTTTTAGTGTGCTATTTTAGTGTTTACTTTAGTTTTACTTTTAACACTGAACTTAGTGATAGTGCCGCTCAGGAGCGTTGCCGTTTTATTCATTTACATTGAACATTGTAGCTGCCATTCCATTGTTTGCCGGTGGAAAACTTTCTGTATCCTGCAATCACTTTTTCAACCATTTAAAAAAAAAAGGAATGTCTCATTTTTATAGGTTAATATTTTAGATTTGATAACGAAAGAAAAAGTGCTGGCAGGATACTACAAACTTTCCCAAAATAAATATTATTGAGTTGAATTGGTGGCGGGCGAGGGCCTGGGAGTTGGAAAAAGCATGTAGATTCTAATTATTGCCACCGATGTTGTATTGTGACATTCACACTTTGCTTAGCAATTATCTTTGGTCTTTCTGAAATTTGTGTATTTTGTTTACTCCTTGACATTTCATGCTGCCTGTGTGCGTAGTAGGACTATTTGATATTGTCTTAATGCCTTTTTATGGTTCCACATTTCCCCAGGAAGAAACACTTCTAATACAGATCAAGTGCAAGTGATAAGCCCGCTCGTATGAGGCCCTTCAGCCACTTTCACCCTTTATGTTCCGCAAGAAGAAGAAACAGCGCTCGGACCCTGAAGAAGTAGCCATTGCAGCTGCATTACAAGCAGCCGCCAGTGTCCATACAGGTCATCTGCCGCATCGTCAAGGCAGTCGGGAATCCGCAGTGCAGACGTCACATCGAGGTCTACAACAAGCAGCTAGTAATCATACTCAGGTATGCTTAGCGAAGTTTCTCCTCAAGGCACATTTGGGATTGACCCCAACACAAATTAGTGATGTTTAAATATGGGGTGACAAGGCTGTATGCTTCATTTTTGAAAGGGCAAGGGCACCAAGGCATTTTCTTCTTGGTAAAGGGCACCCTATGATGAAGTTGCAAATTTCTACTGTAGCATTTCAAGGGCACCAAGGCAATGACCAGGAGACACGGAGGCAATCGCCTTCGTTGCCTGCGTGAAGTATCAGGCCTGTCACCGTGAATATTGCCGAAGTTCAAGCTTCAGGCTTGATGCCAGGTTTTTAAACTGTTTGTTTTATTGGGCCATGCAATAAGTTGAATGGCCTTTTGACTGTGTTCTTCTTTGTGACATTTGATACTCCTTATCATTAGCTGTGTCTCATATCAGTGCACAGTGGACAATATTTTGATTAATTCCAGGGGAAATCTGTTCTGGGCAGCACAATGTGTTTTATTCAGAGTGCTGGTCAAAAATTGTGAGTTCTGGGCAGGCCCGCCCAGCACCAACCACCGTGGCTACAGGTTACTGGCTGTAATTGCCTTGTGTAATTTGACGTCTTCATTTTTGTGTTTGTAGGAAAGTGCCAACATGGTTCATCAGAGTCTTCCAGATGACCACTTGGTGATGAGCAGTCAACACATCACTGACCCTACCTCTGGATTACCAGGTAACTAATTATATAATAGTAATCAGGTTTTTTTTATCGCGCTTTACACACCCGAAGGGCATCTCAAAGCGCTTCCAACATTACCCCTGGTCACTGGGCCATTATTCATTCCTTAAACCATCTCAGCTCCCTGGGGATTATACAGCCTGTGCAACAAATATGTGCTATCTACTAAGCTAAATCAATCACAAGAACCATCTCTGCCCTCAAATGTACCCAGTTTACCCTAAGTGGGGAGAAGCAATTATAGTTAAGTGTCTTGCTCAGGGACACAAGTGTCACGACCGGGACTCGAACCCACACTGTGCTGAACAGAAACACCAGAGCTTGAGTTCGGTTTTCTTATCCGCTCAGCCACAACATGCCAGGTACAGCATTTTGCAGAAAGAAGTTATTTACTAACATGACAGCAAAGCTGTCCTGTTAATCACATTTATGCTAATAATTTGTTAATGATATGCTAATACTTTGCATCCACAGGTCAGTTGGTGTCCGTGGATCTGAGTGTGGACTTCTCTGTGCGGTACGTTGGAATGATTTACAATGCACAGGGACTGCAACATTTCCAGGAAGATGAGGTGGATCTGATTAATGCACTGGATCAAGCTCAGGTATGGACACCCCTCCCCCCCCCCTCCACTCCATATTAACCTCCCCACCCCCTAAGGGTTTTAATTACACAGGGTCAAGGAGGCCATGTATTTGTAGACTGGTCCCCCCTCCGTATCCTCTAGACCGGTATTGGTTTATGTGAATCAATTACATGTATGTTGGATTTAACTGCGAATCTCCAGAACCATGACAAAGGCCATTAGGGACATGGGCTCAAGGCGGATCTCTGGCGTTATACACAAGCCTCGAAGTGTGGCGTCAGATGTTCAGGCTATTGCCTCTGTTGCCCTATTGCCCTAAGGTGAACAAGTTGTCATTGTCATTGTCACTGTCATTGTCCTATCCGCAGATGGAGAACCAGTTCAAGCATGCAGAAACACAAAGGGACTTTGTTTACCTGAATCTCTCCAAACATGGCGTCAAGGTCATTGAGTCCTATGCCCAAGCACCAAAGGTAAGCTGCAGGTAGCTTAAAGATCATGTGAACTTTGATTGCCTGTCGCGGCTTTGGGATCTAGCGCAGTGGACTCGAGCTCTGGTATTTTCGAGCAGACTGTAGATTTGACTCATCCAGGGCCTAATTCCATAAAGCCTGTAAACTCAAAAACCTGCTAAGCACAGGAAAATCTTGCTTAGCAAAAACAGATTACCAAACTACATTCCATAAAGTATACATTGTTGCGACTGGTGCCCCTTCCCATTTTATGCTTAGAAAATAAATTTGTTTAAAAAGCAGTATATTTTGTTGAACAGTTTTAGGAAATTGGGCCCTGGGTTTCACTTAGTTTTGATTGACCGTTTGAAACTTTTCTGACGTGGTTTTCAAAATGGCCTAAAAATTAATACACTAACAAATTTGAATTATGAGTATGATCGAAATTTCTTCTCAGATTGTAAGATGGCGGTACGGCATGATCGAGGTCGTTCGCCTCGTTCATTTCGAAGACTCGACAGGAAGTCAACTACTAGCTTTAAAGATATGCAAGGAAGGCGATGATGTCTACGACTGTTTACTGTTCCATTGTGAAGACCAGGTAAGAGAATCACTATATATAACACTTCAACATGAAAGAGTTGTAGGTTTCTTTCCCGACTGTTCACAGTTCATAAACACTGTTCCTGGGAGACAGAGTCTCCTGCCATTCTTTGCATTATGATTAAGGCCTGGGTGACTAGTGAAATTTAGTACTGGACTGGGCGCGCCTCAAATAGTAGCAACTTCGTCACTGGTCTTGCGTAATTTTTAATTCCCAAGATGCAATGTGGCACAATGGTTGCCGCAGGCGCAATAGTAAAGTGCATGCTGAAAGGATTGAAGGATCGTGTCAATTGTCGTGAATATTTGTGAGCGATAATATTTGTTCACCAAGCAGGAAGTCGTGACTGTTTTTGTAGTAGTCGTGGCGGCACTATTAACCGAGCAGTTGGAAAACGGTAGTCGATACTCAACCAAGCAATCTATAGTCGCGACTACGACACTAGTCGCACTAGTCGCCAAGGCTTATTATTGATGTTGCATTTTCTCTTTCAGGCTCAGGCTAGACAGATCTGCCAGCTGCTGGGTGTCCTCTTTGACGCTGTGTGCCAAGATCCAAGTCTTCAACCTTGAACAACCTCCAGGTCATTCCTCCCAGGTCAAAGGTCATTCCTCAAAGGTCATTCCTCCAAGGTCATTCCTCTCTGCTCTTCCACAGGTATTTACAGCAGACAGTGCTGACGTTACCTTATCACAGGTAAACTCTCCACCTGTAGGGAGCTGAGAATGTTTAGTGTTGCAACGTAGAACCTTAACTTCTAGATGGGCAAACTTAGGTATTTCTTGGGATGAAAACCCATTTCATTTTGTTCAGTACTTCTTTTCTTTGCTTCTTAAAGACACTGGATAACTTTGGTAATTGTCAAAGACCAGTCTTCTCACTTGGTGTATCCCAACTTATGCATAACACAACAAGCCTGTGAAAATTTTTACTCAATTGGTCATCAAAGTTGCAAGAGAATAATGATTGAAAAACACCCTTGTGGTGCTATCAGATGACTAGAAAGGCTTCTAAGCCTTAAGGCTTTTAAAAGGCCTGAAGTCTTTTAATATTTGAGTGAGAAATTACCTCTTTCTCAAAAACTATCGGAGAGAGCCATTTCCCACAATGTGTTATACTATCAACAGCTCTCCATTGCCTGTTACCAATTAAAACTTTATGCTAACAATTATTTTGAGTAATTACCAATAGTGTCCAATGCCTTTAAGAAATTCATCAGTACTGCACTCCTTTTTGAATATAATATGTGCAAGACTGGCATGGTCTGTAGTGAGTTTTATTTCGTACATGTTTTAGCCCAACAACCCTTTCCTGTATTGACCCATTTTAAAACCACAGGTGTGGTTTTGAAAGATATTTTGAAAATGTGCGCTTTAAACAGGCAGACGGGGCCTTAGCAGGTTTTGTGTTTTGTGAAAGTGCCCGTTGTTTCCGAACTGAGGCTTGAAGAAATATAGTCTGTACCCTTGATATGAGTGGTAATTGGCACACTTGTAGGTATTGTGAACACAGGGAGCCAGGCCCTAGTTGCCACACCATGCAAACAGTTCAAAACCAAGATGTTGAACATCTACGTTGTGTATGACATACCAGTCATAATTCAAAATACATCAATTTGTTTTTCTATGCAATTAGACATAAAGCAGTACTGAGGCATTTACACCAGGTACTCTTCAAATCTGACTGGCTTAACATTTGATTGAAAAAAAATTAAAAATGTAGGGTCAAAACACACAACAACAAACCTGGGTGCTGAATGAGTTAAGATTTTTTTAATTATTTTTTTTTGGTGATGTACTGTAGTTTATTGAAACAGCAAATGTATATTTTAAATGTGTCTTCCAGTATTATATTTTGGAAAATATTGTATCTATTTTTGATGATGATAATGCACACCATGAACGGCACTGTCTCTCCATACGGTAGATTTGAAAATAATTGGGGTTTGATAAGTATTGAAGAGAGGAGGATTTGAACCAACGATCTCCTGATAACTAACCGCCACTCTTATTACTCAACTATCTAGCCCTATGTAGGCCGTCTCCCACACTACTTCCCACGGAGTCGAACCCACACTGTGTGGTGATCAGACCCCTTGCAATAGTATGCACAGCGTACTCAAATGTGCCTATCCTGGGTGTCAAAATCGTATACAAATATGCACAAAAGAGAGTTGACACCCAAAATTACGCGCATTGTTCGGAGCCGTGCTCTGTATTGTGTAAGAAATCAATAGCTTCCCCTCGCATAACGCGAAACGCTACAGGTCACGCGCTGAGGTCACGCGCACGTTTTTACGCACAGAGAATAGGTATTGTCCAATGATCTGCCTCCTTTTTGAGTGTGTGACGTCATATGCAATGGGAATATTGACAAATTAGTGAGATTCTAACATCTATAGGGCTAGATAGCTCAGTTGGTGGAGGGTCGGTACGAAACGTGGAGGTCCTTGGTTCAAATCCCTCTCTAGTACATTTTTCTTTGTTGAACCAAAAATCATTTAAAATTTGTCCAGCAATTTAAAGTGACACGTTGCCTTGGATCAGGCGAGTTGGTCTATGAAAAGCGTTTGAAATTGTTTTTATTGAAATGGATTGTGGTTAGAAAGGCGTTTTCAAAGTAGAATACAGTGATCAATACAATATGGTTTGAAATTGCACTTCTTTCCTTTTACGTTGTGAATTAACACAGCCCCCTATTTTCGACTGCAGAAAATGGCTGTGTTAGTTCGTAAAGTAAAAGGAGACCGTGCAATTTCAAGGCATATTTGTGGATCTTTGTGTTCTACTTTCACACCTTTCTTATGTTAAAAAAGGTAGTAATTTTCTTGAAAGTTGTCTTCCAAATTACTATCAAAACAGATGCGGCCTTTGAACAAAAAATTTCTTCTGCATAAAACAAAAAACTATTTTTTTCTCATAAATTCCATGGTACTATTCGTCTCAGTTGAGCTAGATTAAGCTCATCGAGAACAAGTTATAACAATTTTATTTGTGTGAGTTTATAAATCCAAAGTTACTTATTACACAATTGATCATGTAAGTGTAGATATGTTTTTGATAAAATACTCTTTGAATTTGTAAATTATTAAATGCCTGCTAGTAGGTTTTTCTTTTGGAATAAACTATTTTTGTAAACCTTATTCTTAAGGTAATTTGAAGTATGTTTTCATTGCATTGTTCACTATTTTGTTAATAGAATTAATTTCAGTTTCACAACCAGTCCAAATAAGTACATGAACACTTCAACTTGTATGTAGAGGAGACTTCTCTTTGCAGCGACACTATCTGATGAACAAGTTTGAAGATTTTTGGACTTGGTGTGTGTATATCAATGGAATAATGGACAGGAACACGAAAAGCTGATGGATACTTGTGGTAAGTGAAAATCTAATGTAATTCCCTCACTATATTTTCCATTTGTAGTTTTGATATGGTGTACCTGGCCCCACCCCGATGTGAATTCATTTTGTACTTGCGTCTCAGGATTGTTTTTTACAGGATTTTAGGGATGCGTTTATTTCAAACTGACGTTGCTCATGAATCAACTTCACTTCCGAATCTGCGGTGGATTTGAATGGTTTAAGGGGATGTTTTTTTTTTTTTTCTTTGAGTCTCTAACTTTTCATAAAAAATTAAACTGAGAAACGTGTGAATTAAATACTTCTCTGTACTTTAATGACTTTATAAACTGATAAACTGATTCCTTATTCAGAATTCTACACAAATAACTGTATATACACCAACATGACCAATTTGACATTTGTGGACGGATTCACGCATATTTACATGGAGATTTGATAAAAAAACAGAAATATGATAATGCTATTCAAACGATTTATTTACAGTTATTACAACTTCTGAATACTTTTACATGCATGAAGTATATTAAAGTATTTATTTTGATGTGACATAAGTTTAATCTGATTGGTATAACCCCAAACCCTTCTTAGTTACTTCAAAAGGGCAAGGGCACCAAGGCATTTCCTCCTTGGTAAACGACACTCTATGAGAAAATTTATACATTTCTACTGGAGCATTGAAAGGGCACCAAGGCAATTACTAGTGGGCTCAGAGGCAATCTCCTATGCTGACTCCATGAAGTATTGGGCCTGGATTTGTGGAGGGGTTTGGGTAGGCTAGAGCCAATAAGTACATCAAAATCTGAACTTTTTGTGTCAATTCACTTACAAGATCTATATTTGTTGTTGGATGACCAGTGGCTGCTGCTTGAAGCTACAAGAAATGTGTCTTGAATACTTTGAAATGGTTGAATGTTTTCCCAAAATGTCTTTTGATTCATCTTTTTAACCCCTTAATTGTTTGTTTCCTCAGCAAAATTTCAAATCCTACTTGCATTATTTAACATAACCTGCACCCACTGATTTATTTTTTATGTAACGAAGTATTTTGTAGACCCTTGTCATTACGCACCACTCCTGTGTAACCAAGGTCTCTCAATCATGTCAATGTGGGAGTCAGTTGCACAAAGATAAAAAGAGAACACACTCAAAAATACCAAAAAAGACATTTTATGATAACTATCTCCTTTTTCTTCACGGTTGCTACTTAATCTTTCTCTTCTTCAGGACCACCTTGCAGCAAAGTTGGTTTGTAAAAAAGTCAGCGGTTATATAATCAGGAGAACACTTTTTCAGGGTCAATGGTTGGATTATGCTAGAGTTCATAGGTCAATGTTCTTATCTTCCTTTGGTTAGTGATGCTAAAAAAGAACTGTAGACGATTTCACAAGACAGACGCTAGGATTAATCTCGAGTTCGGACGAGTAACCCGTCTTAACTTAGGATGGATTCAATGCGTCCTTATGTATTCGGATAAATTAACTAGTCCTATGACTAATCCTAAGTTGGGAAGAGTTTGGTGGAGTCCACGGATGGGCACCTTTGGATTGTAAAAGACCAGTATTCTCACTTTGTGTATCTCAATATATGCATAACAAATGGTCAAAGGTCAACTTTCTTCTTATCTTCCTTTGGTTGGTGATGCTAATGTGTCATGAGAACTCCTGCTGTCAATATCTCCATCCTTAGACTCCATTCCAGAAGCTGATGCAGCTGCGGCTAACTCTTTGGCCTTGGTCTCGGCCGCAAGCCGTTCTACTTCACGAGCGGCCTCGTAGGCTAGGATTCTTAGTTCTCTCTGCTTCCCGGCTTCAATGATCGCAGCCTAATGGAAATAAAAAGAGAAAGATGCAGCCTTGAGAAAATCTATCATGAAGCTATCTGGGAAAAAAATTCAATAGTATTTCTTGACTTGAGTGGTATAATGCCCTCTCGTACGATTGATGACACTTTTTGAGTACATAAAATAGATTGCACATGTACGACCTTGCAGGCCTGATACTTCACTGAGACAATTGCCTCCATGCCCCCTGGTCATTGCCTTGATGCCCTTAAAATGCTTCAGTAGAAATTGACAATTTTCCTCATAGGGTGCCCTTTACCAAAGAGAAAATGCCTTGGTGCCCTTGCCCTTTCAAAAATGAAGCAAACAGGCCTGAACTTGACACTGAAAAGTTAACTTGACTCAAATTCCCTTCAAAACCCACCTCTCTTTCTTCCAGTAAGACTTTCTTTGTCTCAGTGAGCTTGGCCATGTGTTCATTGGCTCGGAAGAGTTTGCGGATGAAGAAAATGTGAATCTGATGCGTCCAGAAGTTGAACTCTCTGGTCTCCTCGTCCATGTCTTCCTCCGGTTCCTCTATCATCAGAAAAAGAAAGAAATAGAAATCTTATTTCAATCTCCTGTCGATGTATGAGCAAGCTAGTTGAAACGTTGAGACCAAAACTCACTCCGCGGTTGTGAAGTTAATAACGAGTAGTCCCCTTGATCCACTAAAGCTACAGTAGTAGTAGTACCAGCCAATTTTCTACCTTCCGCCCTGGTAGTAGTTAATAAGCAGGACAGTTCTTTTCAATTGCCACACCCACTCTCTGGAACAACCTTCCGATCCACATCCGTGCCTCCTCTACACTGGACTCATTTAAATGCAGTGGACACTATTGGCAATTGTCGAAGACTAGCCTTCACAGTTGGTGCATCTCAACATATGCATAAAATAACAAACCTGTGAAAATTTGAGCTCAATCGGTCATCAAAATTGCGAGATAATAATGAAAGAAAAAAACACCCTTGTCACACGAAGTTGTGTGCGTTTAGATGGTTGATTTCGAGACCTCAAGTTCTAAATCTGAGGTCACCAAATCAAATTTGTGGAAAATTACTTCTTTCTGGAAAACTATGGCACTTCAGAGGGAGCCATTTCTCACAATGTTTTATGCCATCAACCTCTCCCCATTACTCGTCACCAAGAAAGGTTTTATGCTAATAACTAGTTTGAGTAATTACCAATAGTGTCCACTGCCTTTAAAAGCTGCTCTCAAAACCCACTTAATATTTAAACCAATCTAAGCATGATTACAGTATAAGCTATGTCATTTTGTTATACACTTTACACTTTGTTATTGTCCTTGTACATGCTGTGTAATTAATTAATAATTTCAGAAAACCAAAGCGCTATATTGCCTGATATTATTTTTATTATTTATAATAAATGTCTGTACCTTCTGGTTCTTCATTTTGTTCTGCTCCCATGGACAGCATGGATTGTAGTAGATGTGCTTGCTGTGTATCCTCACCGCTCACTGAAGAAGCTCTAGGAGCATTGTGAGATGAAACACCAAGGCCTGATGTATCTGCCAACAAAAAAGGACATTCATTCATAATCAGTTATTAGAAACGGTAAACCTATATAACACATGCTAAGCGCTATGGCTATTGATGTCTCTACAACCAACTACTGAACCATTGTTACTGTATTTGTGTGCCTTCAATTATTTCAGTCTAGTCTTTGCACTGTTCTTTCTCATTTATACGTATGTACATGTTTGTACACAAATTTAGGGGTCTCCAGCCAGGCAGCAAGCTTGCATTAAGGAGACCTCCCCCACTTAATCTATTAAGTTTGTTTCTCCTGTAATGTAATATTTTGTAATTTTAAATGTTTGAGTGGAAATAAATTGAACTATAACTATGGCAGCCTGCCAAAGGTCTGGGAGAGTCAAGTTAAGACGTCTAAGCCTCGCTGGGCACTGCTTCCGTTGGAGATAA
Source organism: Asterias amurensis (assembly GCF_032118995.1). NCBI lineage: Eukaryota > Metazoa > Echinodermata > Asteroidea > Forcipulatida > Asteriidae > Asterias > Asterias amurensis. The sequence continues at coordinate 5,543,423 of NC_092667.1, read as the reverse complement.
AGAACAATGTTCCAGTTATCTCTGCTGTAGAATGCAAAGGCCTCAGGTTGGAATCCCCCTTGTGGGTTTTCTTCCGCATAACATACGAGTGATAAGATCTTATTTCAATTTGTTTTTCCTCTCACCAGATTTGAGTGTCTTAGGCTCCACGTTTACATTACTTGCATCTTGGCCAATATCTGTGTGTTGGCTGCCTGTTGCTATGGAACCCTAAAAATGGAGGGGGAAAAACAAACAAAAATGAACATAATATAAACAGTTCTGAGTACACAGCTTGAGAAAGAGCTTATCAACTGGAAACGCAAACGCTGATTTGATCCAACCCTGGCCTCAGAGCTGCTTAAGCAGAAAATATTGCTTAACAATTGTCTGCTAAGCAGAAATGAGCAGGATACCAGTCACAAATTGTACATGTGACATGGTAGTTTAGCTGGTAATCTTATTCTGGTACGCATAATTTTGTTGTGCTTAGCCACTTTTTTGTGCTTTAAGAGCTCTATGGAATAGGGCCCAGAGTAAGCTAGTATACAATTTCTTTTTTTTTACTTTTAAATGATCAAACTTAACAAACCTCTACTTTTGTTGCAGACAGTTCCAAGTTTGAGCCCTTGTTGGTGGCATCTAGTGAGGAGGCGATTCGAGGTCCGGGGGACATGGATTCCGATGTGCCTCCTGTATGGTGTGGGGAACCAGGACCAGTGGTTCCCTGCTCTTCGCTATCGTCTAATGGCTGTGATGATAAGAATAGTACAACTTATTTGACCTAAGTAGAAACTGTGAAGACTTACTGGCCGCATAAGGTAAATATGCAACAAACAAATATTTGCTTTGTGAACTTTTATGTTGTGGGAAACGTGAGCAAATTTGCTCCAACAAAGATGTAAACGGAGAACTAATTTGTTTTAAAGAAAATGTTCTATTTGAATCTACCCAAGGTAAAGACAAGCCTGTGAAGTCATGTTATTTTTTTGCACAGCACATAGGGAAGCTTACAAAACACAATCAGACATCAGTGACACAATCCTTCAATCCTTCCAGCATGAATTTTTACTATATTGCGTCAGTGGCAAACATATTTCCGCAATGCATCTTGGAAATTAAAAATTAGTGGGCACTAGTGTCGAAGTAACGACTATTTGAGGCGCAACACGTTGAGTAGTAAATTTCACTACTAGACACCCAATAGATCACCTAAAAGATAGAATGTTTTTACCTGACTAGCCCTTGATGCTGAGGCCCCAGTGGTTCCACTGTAGCTACTGTGTGTATGAGAGATGACAGTGCTTGGTCTTGGGGTTGTAGGATCCTTTACTATATCCTCAGTTACATAGATCATTGCACAACCAATTAATGCCTCAAAGAACTCTAGAAATGTCATCTGGAAAAAAATAGCAAATAAAGTTGACCGATTGTTATTTATTTATTTTATTTTTTTCTTATCTTGTATCAGGGTCGCAAACATTGTAGTCTTCCACAGGGCCCAGAGTATAACAAAAACAAAAACAACAACAACAAGAAAGATTTGTGATAAAATCCAACTCATAATTCACTTCTTTATACATTAGATTTAAGGAGGGATTTCATAACTTCTCTTTTATCTTAGATCTCGTCTTTGTACCACAAATTTCAAATCTCTTTTCAAAACTTATGTAGAGTTGAAACCAACGGTTCTTTTCAGAACCACCCCAGCTCATTAGAGATAGTCATTACATGGTGTTACTGCAAACCTTTCCATATAAAAGTTATCTTTTGTCACAGGTTTTCAAGGACTAATTTTGTTATGTCTACCTTCTTGCGTTTTGTTTTGGGGTTTAACTGATTCTTGAACACCCAGCAGGGTGGCTATGTGCGCATTAAAAGTCTTTATTATTATTATCATTACAATTTGTAATATCAGTCCAGAGATGTTTTACCTCCAGCTCCAGGTTACATCCGTGAGAATCATACGCCCCTGGGTCATCGACTGACAGAACTTCTAAGATCCGTTTGGGAGTCAAGGTTTCGTTGATGAGCCGGTAGTCCTTCAGCATGTACAGGAATTCCCTCATCTTCAGAGTGGGCTCGTAAGGAACATGCTGGTAAGGTTAGGGGGAGGGGTGAAAATGGAAAGATGAAAGTAGAAATCAACTTTAATTTGACAATGACTTAATCATCACTGAGTTTTCAAACTCTGGTGTTTCCGATAAGCAGAGTGTGTGTTCAAGTCCCAATCGTGACGTCTGTATTACTAATGAACTTGACGGTACAAAATGTGTATACGAGGAGTATTGGCTCTGCAATTCACAGAGCCTTTGGTATTGTATGAACAATTTCTCTAAAAAGAGCCAAAGTTATTATAGTCTCAATGTTTTTATGAATAGTATACTCTGTTCGTCTCAGGAGCAGTTTCATTTTAAAAACTACTAGTCATCTACTTTGTCTTTATAATAATAATTTAATACCAAAACTTATATAACGCCCTAATCATGTAGACATGCTCTAGGGCACTGAACATGGAAATATGGACAAGTTAAAAATAATAAAATACAGATTTATAACAACGGGAGTAAAAATTCTTAAAAAGAAGAATACCTTGTTTGTTGAGCAGACGGAGCAATATATTTCCCAGCATCGATCCATATACCCCAATGCATTGACAGCCCGTCTGGGTTCATAAAGGAACGTCCCTTGTACATCACAGGCAGCTGGGGTGATGTTATCCGTCATAGCTTTAGCAAGACACCATGAGAGTACCGTCCCACTCTCACTCCTATAATGAATCAATAGACGCCATGTTAAGTCTTATTCCTTGTGTGAAATGGTTTAAATTATTGACAAAGTACTCCGGTCATGACACTTGTGTCCCTGAGCAAGACACTTAACTATAATTGCTTCTCTCCACCCAGGAGTAAATGGGTACCTGTGAGGGCAGAGATGGTTCTTGTGATTGATTTAGCTTAGTGCGCTACATACTTTGGCAGCAAAGGCTGTATACTCCCCAGGGAGCTGCTGAGATGGTTTAAGGGATGAAAAGGCCCAGTGATCAGGGGTAATAATGTTGGAAGTGCTTTGAGACATGGTGTATAAAGCGCTATATAAAAAACAATTAATACTATTCTTTTCAGAACCACCCCAACTCATTAGAGATGTTCATAACATGGTGTTACCACAAACCTTTCCATATTATTATTATTATTGTATTTTGAAAAGATTGTTACTGTTTCTTAACTGATACTAATACAACAGCCAAGACTTACGTGCATTCCTCCTGGTAGAGGTGATAAGACAGAGTAATTAAATTATTGAGGAATTCTCTCATCAGTAGTTTGTCCAGCGGATTATGAATATCCATCACTGTCTTGTTTGGAGCTACAATCAAAATACAAAAAGAGAATCTTAAATATAAACCTTTGTACACATCAATTAAACAATACGGACATGCGCCAATTGAGCTGAGCGCCCTCACTAAGAGCGAGTTTCGAGTGCCTACATTAAGTCAACCCGTGACGGACCACTGACCAGCATTCTACATTTCACAACAGAGACATACCTAAGATTCTGTCCATTTCCATGACGGTCAACTCACTATAGTGAAAGCGACAATCCTTGAGGAAGCGCCAGAACTGTAGTCTGGTCATGATGAATGTGTTGTCGGGCGACGCATCATGGCCAAGACTGCCGTAGAAATTGTACACCTTCTTGAAGGTTGTGATGTGGCGTAGAACAACAAACATGACCTTAGATTGATACAACAATACAAAAAGTTGAACACCAAAAAATATAATAAATAGAAATTTGCAAGGGGGATAAAGAATATTAATTTTGGTTTTACCCATACACACAGCACTCTATATTCAGTACTTCCCCAAGCTCTGTGAACAAAATCACAGCCATATTATTCGGGTGGGATTCGAACCCACGACCTTTGCAATTCTAGAGCAGTGTCTTACCAACTAGACAACTGAGATTGCCTGGTTGCTAGAGACAAATGAATCCATTTTTTTAGCGGCAGGTACTGCAACGATTTGATAGATGGCAATAAGTAGTATACAATAAAGTACAAAAAATTATTAAAAGTGAAGGAGAAATAGTCTGGTTCCTTTTTGTACACTGACTATCTGCAACCATTACTGTTGTTGGATACAATGAACAAGATTTATCTACGTACCTGTCTGATTTCTTCATCTCGATCATTCTCGTTGAATTCAGTCAGCAAGTGATTCAACTCTAGGGTTAAACTTGGGCCCAGTGTATTACGACTGGAATCACTGCGGGATGTTACATCACCAAATCCTACACATTAGATACAAAATAGACATGAAGTAAATTTCATGTAATGCAAGTGTATTGTATATATATTTGGTTTGCAGTAACAGCCCTGAGCTGCCATGGCGCTTTGAGAAGGCTTTTACAAATACAAAATCAACCTCTACCCTTGCAGGTACCAACACGTATACCCTGTGGGTGGAGAGAAGCAACTAATAGTAAAAGTATCTTGCTCAGTCAAGGACACATGAGTCACGACCGGGATTCGAACCCACACTCCGATGACTTTACCAACAGGGGTGGATTTCACAAGAGTTAAGACTAGTCTTATCTTGAGTTAGGACAAGTTACTCGTCCTAACTTAGGATTAGCCTCAAGTTTTTACTATCTCCAACCTAACTCTTTAATGCCCTTAACCCACATGGCCTTGACAACCTTTGAGCCAAAGAGTGATTTACTCACCTGGTCCGGATGGATCTGGGGTCCTTGTCCTAATATGTGTAATATCTGGAGTGTTAGCACCATCCATACTGAAGGCTGGGTACTCTGCCATTCTATCATCCACAAACACTCCCTCAAAGATCCGACCATTCTTGAATGTAAACAGCCCCTGTAAACAATTTCATTTTTTTACCTATTATTTTTAGAAAAACATATCAGGCAATACAAAAAGGTACATTAACATACTTTTAAAATTTTTTTAAAACAAGACCAACAGGAAAAACAATGTGATTAAAATAACAGCGGATGTCAACAGACATGATACTCCTCCTACTTTAGTCTGATTTCCGATTTTCTTGCCCTTGGAAAAAAATCAAATAAAAAAGTGATAAAATAGTCTGAAAAGTCTTGAACATAGAGTCTACACCATGTGTACTACACTTTTGTAGGTCAGCCCTTGAACGTGATAAAATATTCTAACTTTTTTCCAAGGAGCCAAATGCCTATGTCAATTTTTCACACTCTGCTTTGATTTGAAAGCTGCTTCAACATCGGACGTAACGATAGATTTGATTGCATAGATGACAGACTTACCCTTCCACATTTTTTATTCTCCATCCACTCCCCTTCATACTTGGCTCCATTAGCATAGAGAAACACCCCATAGCCATGACGCTTGCCCTGTTGGAAGTCGCCTATGTATTGATTGCGTAGTGGGTACTGGGATCCGGGTAGCCTTCTTAAGTACCATGTGTGTTCACCATGACCATCCTGGAAATTGAAACAAATGAGAAGGCGGTTTGGATGACGATCGGTGTGACGTTAAGCGCTTAGCGACAGTCCTCAAGGAATCTAAAATAACTCTTAACAGTTTTCTGCTTAGCAGAAACAAGCAGGATACCAGCCACAAATTGTACTTGTGACATGGTAGTTTGGCAGGTAAACTTATTCTGGTAAGCATCATTTCGTTATGCTTAGCTACTTTTGGTGCTTAGGAAGCTCTATGAAATTGGGCCCTAGTCTTGATGAATGTGTTGTCAGGGGACACGTCATGGCAAAGATTGCCATAGAAATTGTACACCGCCTTGATTGAGCTTTACCTCTTGGAGCTAGAGGGCTATTTTGTTTCATTGAGAGGTCCCACAGGGATCCATTTTAGGTCTTTTAAGCGCAATCACTTTACCTGAATGCCATTGACCCACTGGCCATTGTAAGACTCGTCTAGATCCACCCATCTCATGATACCCTGGCCATGACGATTATTAGCCATCCATTCCCCTTCGTAGACATTGCCGCTGCGATAACGTCGGACACCATATCCTTGTCGCATGTCATTAACCCAGTCGCCCTCATAGAATGATAAACCATCGACATCATAGCGAATGATTCCCTGTAGAAATGCATGGAGAAAATAAGTCAGAAATCAACTTTGGTTTTACCCTCACCGATGTGTAAATAAACTAAGGTTCAACATAACAGTTGCACAACCAGGGATGTCAAAAACAGTTCATCTTTGTAGGGGGCGACTTTGTCAGGGGGCGACTTTGTCATTAACCCAGTCGCCCTCATAGAATGATAAACCATCGACATCATAGCGAATGATTCCCTGTAGAAATGCATGGAGAAAATAAGTCAGAAATCAACTTTGGTTTTACCCTCACCGATGTGTAAATAAACTAAGGTTCAACATAACAGTTGCACAACCAGGGATGTCAAAAACAGTTCATCTTTGTAGGGGGCGACTTTGTCAGGGGGCGACTTTGTCAGGGGACGAATTCGGTGCTTTCGCCAAAGTCCAAATTATGAGACCCAATTATGTAGCCCCTTATAAGGGTTTACAAGAAGGACAAAGCAATGGTTTTAAAGTGTCTTGCTTAAGGACACAAGTGTCACGACTGGGACCCGAACCCACACTCTGCTGATCAGAAACACCAGAGTGTGACTTCGGTGCTCTTAATCGCTCGGCAACGACACTTTCACAATACTTAAAAACACGTATTCTAAACTTACAGTTCCATGCCTCTTTCCTCGATTCCATTGCCCTGTGTAAGAGGATGGAATTGATGTACATCTAAAAGCACCCTGGCCATGCCGCTGGCCCTTCGCAACCTCCCCTTCATACGTGCTCTTGTCAGGCCAAGTGTACAAGCCTTTACCAGTGATCTCATTCATGTTGAAATCACCCTAGAGGACGGAACAAAGAAAATAATATAGATCAATGTCTCAATCAAATGCAGTATTTAGTCGATTAAAATCTCACTTTGGACTTGAGAGAACAGAGGTTCACAATAAGAATAAACAATAAATAAGAGTAAACTTTTGGATGCAACCATGTAGTAATTCTCTTTTGAGGGTGTGTTCAGAGCCGTTGGGGTCTCGTAGTTTTGAGCAGTATACTCTGTTGAAACGATGAGACCACACCGACTCTTTTCAGAGCCAACACTCCCACAAAAGAGATTTACACACTTGGATGTACTTGTAAGTTTACTATTTATTTATAGTTTCTTCCATGCAAAGCTTCAAACATACCTCATACTGAAGACCATCACTCCACGTGTATCTACCCTTGCCATGCATTAATCCCTGTGAAAATTGACCCTGCAAAGCAAAACAAAAAGGGTCAAGGTAGGTTTAATACATATAGAACAAAGTTGACCTGGGGGAGGAGAAGGTTACTCTCACCAACACATGACTCTGATTTGGTTCTCGGCAAAGACGATGTGAGTAGAGTTGTGTGTTGGTTCTTTCTATGAAAACTAGTCCACTCACCCCCAACAAAGTTGCCCCCTCACTTACAAAGTCGCCCCTCGCAAAGTCAGGGGGAGCTGACTGGCACTCCTTTCTACGACTCATTGGTTTTTGTCAAGACCCTTTGGGTTTTTTCTTTCACAAAAACTAGAGTACATTTGATCATGAGCTGTGCTTTGTGGTGATGGGTTGAAGTGGTTGGCTGCCGAAAGGGCCCTTGTAAGCCATCGGCTTGAACGTGTCAAAGCTGCGAGCAAGTAAGGCAAGGATTAGCCTCACAATTTATACAAAGTAATATTATTAGGTCACATTATTACAACTTGCAATACTTTACCTGAAACACATGGCCACCACTGAAGTATGCTGACCCCTCACCATCGTAGAGTCCTCGTACTTTCTCTCCCTCAAAACTAATATAAAAAAGACACATTATTCAGGTGTGTTGAGGGGACTATAATATGGGAAACCATTAAGTTGTTTACTTTAAATTTGTGCCACATCACACACAAAATTGGTAAGGGCTATCATTATTCATTCCCATTATGATCTCTGCTTCTTTACACAAAGATTTTCACAAAAGTAAATATAAAGATAGGCCATTATATATCAACCAAACCATGCATACTACATCATTTATATTTTGTGATTGTGAGGTTCTTGGGCAAGAGAGATCATCATCACACACACAGGGCTAACACACACAATTTTAGTCCAGACAATCAAGTTGACAGAAAACAAATGATCAGTAAAACGTAATTTAAAAAAAATCAAACAATAGTAAATTGAAGCGAAAACGAACAAAACATTACATAGGGTGATTCATGTATATTATTTCCATTTTCTGATTCTTTCTTCTGACCCATTTATTCGATAAAGCCAAAGAAAAACAATCTCGATCAATCACCTCTCGACAATCAATTCTGCGAGTGTAGGTTCGTCGTAGTCAGGCGGGGGTGTCGGTTCTTTGGGTGGTTCCAACTCATCAGCAGTCCCTTCTTCGGTCGCAACTTCGTCCAGCTTTTCATCCAACTCTTCATCTTTCTTTTCGTCTGTCACCAAAGGAATTTCCTCCACAACTTTCTCCTTTTTGGCGTTTTTCGTTTTACCTTTTCCCTTCGATGCCATTTTGTTTATTTGGCGCAGACGATATTGACCTATTTTAACAGCGCCCTCAACGGTGTCCTGTTGTAAGGGTAAAAAGCGTTTACTTAGCAACTTGCTGTTGCTAGGATTAATTACAGCCAAAAGCATGCGCCGTTAAAACAAATAGTGCCATTAAAAAATTAATATTTACGCGTTTTCCACAAGTAATTTCACTAAAATTTGATTTGTTTCTCTTTTAAAAATAATTCGTTTACTTTAAATTGATATAAACATTTGGGTTACTTCTTTTATTTTGAGCGGAAGAATATTATACATGTTGTTTAGGTGATGAGTTGTAAACAAATCCATGTGTACATTTTGTGTAAAGTGTTTCATTCGCAGACGACAAGTTAGCAACGTCGCGTGTCTTCGGTTGCAGTGTGAAGAAGTGAATTTTTCAGCAAAAGTTAGTCATTTTAAACAGTTTTTAAAGCAAACTATCTGAAAATAAACATGTCGAACAGTGCAGGAACACTCCAGACGACACACCAGGCGACTTATATTCCGCCTAGGATGATGCCAGGGTAAGTTTTATATGGTTTTATTTATTATTTTTTTACCTTTTTAATTTTAAAATTTAACTTTATGTTTTTGTATAAAACTGACAGTTGAGTCGAGTTATTAGAGTCGGTTTATAGTTGTTTTACTTTCGGTGTTTCTTTCTGTAAGCATGGAGGAAGTGCTGCATGCGCTCTAGAAGTAATTCATGTGTAAGTCGGTTACTTTTACCCCTCTATCCCCGCCCCTCCCTAAAAAGATAGCTATTCTTCAATCTTCAATGGTGGAATCCTTATTCAGCTAACTATAGCTATACTAGGATGGTGCAGAAGTGACGTCACAGGCAAAGTGCATAAGAAATAAGGTGAAGTTAAGGTGTCGACAAGACAAAAAGACTGATAACCAAAGACGATAGTTCTTAGGAAAACAGTTCAGTGGTCTTTCATCAAGTAACGAAGTCCTATGGAGTAAGCTAGTAGTGTTATGTCTATATCGTTGGTTCCCAGTGCATGTACCCATAGAAACGTGTACGACCAAGATGGCGGCGACTGCAGTACACCGACAGATGTAGAAAGATCGTGAAGAAATCACGAAAAATCACAGTCCAGACAAGATAGTAAGCGGAAATTTCCAGACCAGTAGGTGGAGCAGCCTTAATGGAACAGGGAACTAACAAAATAAAAGTCGAATGGCAAAAAGAAAGGCTTGATTTACGACGACTTTTAAGCAAATTGCGTACGAGAAAAGAAAACTAGCGACCGATGCCTGTGACGACAGTCATTAAATGTTTTGGTATCTAAATGTTTTGGTATCAAACTGACTACTGAGTCAGGTAGGCAAATCATTTTAGTAAGCCTATCTTCCTCCAAGAGTCCATGTCCATGGTAGATTAATAATAATTAACTGAATAAGTCTTTATTTTTTAAGGCCATACATTGTGCAAATAAACACCATCCTTCACCAGGTTCATTTCTTTGACTGAGGCCAAGGGGAGTGGTCTGGGTCCATTGAGGTTCACCTGACCGGGGGAGGGGAATGGCATGGCAATTTGAGGGATTCATGACTTTTATGTTTATCAGCTTCAGTCATGTCAGTTAAATAATCTGAAGAAAGAAGAGAAGAAAACATCTACTCCTTATTTTTATACAGTAGTGGCAAGTGAGACGACAGCAGAATGAACCTCATTATAGCTGTGGATTTCCCCACCAAACATAGGCCCTGGGATATGAAGTTTACAATTAGTAGTTTTCACATTGACAATTTAACATTAGAACAGTAAATATTACAAGTAAACTTGAAGGTGCAACCATTTTAATAGTGGCAAGTGAAACGAAAGCAAAATAAACCTCATAGTCTATCTAGGTGCATCTCCATTCAGAACCCTTGTTATTTTTCTTTCAAAATATTTTTTTATTTATTTTGTCCGCATAGGTATAAAGGCCATTGCCCGACAGCGAAGTTTGATTACGGAGAAACTTATGGTAATGCTACCGCAAAATACTTCCAGGACTACAGATCAGAAACACTTAATCAGAGCAAGAGTAGCTACGCCAAAGGAGGACAGTTCCCGACAGTCTACACCCACAACCCTGACCTTGTCATTCATGCCAGAGACAGGTCAAGAGAACAGTGGAGAACAGCACCTAAATATGAGCTGACGAATGTTAATCATGACCGTAGAGAAGAAATCAACAAATTTGATACAGTGAGCCTTTTTTTTTGTAATATTGTTATGTAAGAAGCTGTATGCAAACCAATTATTAAATGACATCTTAAAGATGAGTAACCTTTGTTTCATGAAGAAAACCTAAACATGGTATAGTGTGCATGCCAACAAGTGGCTTGTTGTGGCCAAGTGGTGAGAATACCGGAATCAAGCTCTGGTATTTCTCATCAGCAAAGTGCGGGTTTGAGTCCTGGGCGTGACACTTGTCTTAAGCGAGACACTTAACCATTATTGCTGCGTCCTTTGGATGGGATGTAAAGCTGTACATCTTGTCTTGTGTAATGCGTGCTGAAGAAGAACCTAAGTGATCTTAGTAAAGAGAACAGATTCGCCTCGGTATTCGTGCTTGTAAAGCGCCTTATAAACTTTCACATGCTATGAAAAGAAACATGTATCATAATTCAAAAACAAACTCTGTAAAAGATAGTTGATTAAACAATTTATAGCAATGGCGTTCTATGTTGGCTTGAAAGCTGTTTGCTAAATACTTGTGTCATATCTGTAGCAAGTTGTTTTCCTTCTTGCACATGTCCATGTACCAGTAAGTTGAAAAGAGTTTTCTGGTTAAAAGTTGAAAAAAGAATTTTATATTCATTTCACCATTAAAACATATTGAACTTCATTTCAAATTTCTAATCCACAGCTTGCCCAAGGTCACCGCCAATTTTATAAGGATCGGACAGGAACTGTGCCACGTGTGGATGATTTTCTGATCCCAAAGAGTGCCGAGGATATGTACAGACAAGATATCAAATCGTAAGTACACCAAGTGCCTGTTTGAGGTGTGGAACTGATCTGCTTCCTTTCTGTGGTGTGTTGAATTTCTTCACTTGAGCTTGTTGTGTGGATTGAAATATTAATATGCACATTTGATATTGGTGTGGGATAACTCGATCTGGTGCTGGGTGTGGTACTAATACAACAATTCTACTGCCAAATAGTGTCAACTACAGACTTTAAAATCTGTGGATCTGAGGATCTGTACACTTTGATTGGATTTACCATTGAACGAGTACGACGCTGAATTGGACACGTTTTATACAGACATGTTTATCAACATTGAGATGTTACCAGCACCCAAATAGATGAGTACTAATACAACAATGCTACTGCCAAATAGTGTGATCTACGTGTACAGGGGATTAATTTTAACATCTGCGTGAGGATCAGTACACTTTGATCAGATTGACCATTGGACTGGAGTACAAAGCTGAACTGGACTTTTGTTATAAATACAGACATGTTTATGAACATAATATGATACTAGCATCCAACAGACTACATCTGTGCTGCATTCCATATGTAAATGAAAATACAGCATACAGTACTAGACACTGTCACAAATCAAAGCCATCCAAACCCTAACCTAAAAACAATATTGCAGTTGTATTATTCTTTTATTGGGTATGAACACGGCATTCGCCAGCAACAACACTGAACCTGTAATAATATTACTAAAAAAAAATAAAAAAATAATCCTTGTTGGTTTATGAAACATGCACTGTGGAAGTTTAAAGCAGTAATGTGTACATAGTGAACGCTTTTAAATGAGTTAAGTTGTCCTGGGATAGGAAAGACCTGAGATGAGGTTTAGTTTGATTTGATATTGGTAGTGTCACAGAAAGCTACATTTGTCTCAATCAACGCTGAACTCAAAACAATACTCATTTTTAAGGTTTTAAGGGTTATCTGTAGACAGTTAAAGTGGCGTGTACCATATAAATTCTAAATGAGTTAATTGTTGAAGCCTTAAGAGAAATAAAACTAGGATTATGTTTTAAAAACATACGCTGACCATCAGTTGGTTGTAGTACTACCGTTTTATTGTATTCTCCAAAACTTCAAAAACTAACGAAAATTCCAAATGTAAACATTGATTCCATTGTCTGAAATATGCAATCTTACATAGCACTACTATATGAAAAATCAATGAACATTCTGGAGGGAGCAGTACGATTATATCCAAGGAAAAAGAATTTATCTTTTGTACAACTGGGGAATATGTAAACATAAAGAGTCTGAAAATGGCTTCCTGGAAATCTATTAAGTTGTAAAATAAATGCACCAAATCACTGTAAACTAACAAAACCTGTGTATTTTATCACACTCCTTACATGAAAAAGAAACTTAAGAACTTTGTATACTGTAAACAAGATGGTTGGTTATGTCAACAAGTTATGTCTTAGAACATTGTATGTATTTAATCAGGGCCCATTTTCATGGCTCTGCTTACCGTATGCACGGCTCTGCCTACCGTGAGCAAAAAGTTTGGTGCTTGCGGAAGCATGGAAATCTGCGCATACATCAAGCGTATATCCCCCTGAATAGTTACACAATAGTTTGCAAATAATATAAAAAATATCTGTAACGGTAATGGTGAGTAATATAAATGTCATTCACTATCTAATGAACAGTTCCAAATGCATGCAGTTATTGCTACTTGCACTTGAAATGGTTATTTCATAATAAATGTTTCATGTATAATAATGTCATTACAGTATATAAAGAAATATTTTTGCCTTTTTTTATGAAGACTTTTACAAAGTTTGCAGTGCGTGCACAGACTACGGTCTAAATTAACACTTCTATGCTAACTCTTCTCCCAAAAAAGTAAGTATTGTTAACCATAAGTTTATTTATCTCACTTTCATTTTTGTGTGGTTTGGGTAAAGGGTTGTGAGCAAATACAATTAATCAGATATTAACACAATCTAATTCACACAATACTTTATATCCTGTCTTCACGAATATTTAGCTTTTACTTGAATGTTCCACAGGGCTAGGTTTTATATTGCAGGGTCATGGGAGGGCTGGGACTTCAACCTAACTGTTTTGTTGGTTTATTTATTTGATTGTCATTTTTCCTAGATCAGGCCTACATATTTCTTTTAGCAAGGGGGAAGTTCTTATCCATTCCAGCCAGTCCTTGGGGGCTTTTAACTCTTAACCAGTTTTCTTTATGTTTTATGCACAAACCCAATTGCAAGAACACATTAATTTGGAATGAATGAAATCACAGATGCTACTTCTTTTTATTAACTATTAAAACCTTTTTTCTTTACACCTTTTCTATATTACCACTGTATTGTATTTGTGAGTTTATCTTCTCAATTTTGAAGCATTATTTGAACTTCTTATGTTCTGAAAGTAGTGGGAGAAAAAACAAATTTAATTACATCACACCAAGTAAATGTAGGATGTTTTTTTAAAATGCACCTTTAATTGCGAGATAGGCGGTACTCTTAGATTCTTGAGCAGATAGATATTAAAAGTTAGTCATGCTAGGTATCGCTTTGTTTAATGCAAAGATGTTATAACTGTGTGTGTGTGTAATTACTCTTTACAGAGGTGAGGAGCAAGTCAGCATAGCATCTCAAGCTAAGATGACCAAGATGCTCAACAAGCCGGTAATGAGAACCCCAAAGACAGCATCTTCAACAAGCCGTAGTTCCACTGTGAGAGACCGTGCAATGAGGGATGTCGTCTTCGAATCAAGATAACAACTGAATTTAAATAAAACCGTTCCAGCAAGTATAAAGCAGTGAATACTTTCTGTGGAACTGAAAATCCAGGCATTTGATGAGCTTGCATTAAACAACTTTTTACTTTCACTCAACTTGAAAACAATCAGGAGAAACACACATCACAAAATTCCAAACCAAAACTTTGAAATACAATTGTTAACACGGTTTTATTTTTAATCATGTTTTTTACCAGAATTGTATTCGTAAGAAAAAGGTTTAATTTTTTATTAACTTGAATAAGAGTTATTATAACATCAACTACAAGTATTCACTGTTTTATTATTGCTGAAAAGTACTTTTTATCTTCATCACAAGTATATTAAAGAAACATTACAGAATTGGTTTTTGCTAACATCAGTTGCAGGCAGTGTAAGCACTTCATGTAATCCACCATATACATAAACTGACAAACTTGTAGAAGTTTGAGATCGATCGACCATCTGGGTCACGAGAGAAGAGTGAAAAACTGATTACAAATTTTGCATTGCAAAATAAAAATGAATAAAACGCCCACTGAGCGATAAACTCCCAACGCAAAGTTAAATTATTTATTTCTCATCAAATATGACATATTAGACAGAAATATTTCAAGGGATGCGTTCAACTGTCATCATAATTAGACCATGTAAGTTTAATGTAAATCTGTGATCTTCACGATTTTTGTTTCTTACCAATTTTGTAACGTTCCTTTTATGTACAAATTATGCACTTTTTGTAAATATTTTGCAATTCTAAGTTTAATATTTTTAGCATTTGGAGAAAGTATTTTGGTTAAACAAAAGAATATTTTGGTCTTTAGGGAAAATACAACAAGAGGCTTATTTTTCAAATTTTCACAATAAATTACTGCTGTATCTATTTCAAAAAAGGCCATGTTTCTTTGTTACATCAATCAGAAATGTTCTACAGAGGGTGCTCCATTAAAAACAACTTCTCGTACATAGCATTCAGTGTAAAAAGATAGAAACTTGAAAACACGAAAAAAATATTTATAAGTAACAACTTCTCAGTGCAAAAAGATAAAAACTTTTTGAAACTTGATACTTGATTTTTTATCCTCTGCTCAGTGTAGAATATTTGGAGGACCTACAAAACAATCTTCACTTTGAGTCGCATGTTTTTGCATAAAGTCATCGGGATTACTGTCAAATTTTCTGTAAAAATAGTCAACCATCGATGAAATATAACAAATTATTTTGAATGTCATTCATTGTAACTACTTTGGCATTAAACAAGCAGTTTACAAAATTCATCTTACAAAATATTGTGTCTGTATTTATTTGTATTATTATTTTATTCTGTAATTTCATAAAGTGTTGATCACCATCAACTTATTGAAATTTTACACCGGTATATGTATGATTCTTGTGAAATCTGACTAACAATTGTGCACTCAATTAATGATGAAAACTAATGGAATTGTACATAATGCGCCTATCGTATAGAGAACTTATTCTTTCCTCTTTTGGAAGAAGTTGATATCACATGAGCGATTGACCTTTCCCCCCTACTTGGTTTTTATTTGTGAAAATATTTTGTACATGTATATATAATTACTGGCTGACTTAATAAACGCATTGAGGTGTCCTATCGAAACAAAGTGTTAATCCATAATTGATAACCCATCCCCTGGCGGGCGGTCAACACCCATATCCAGAGAAAAAAAAGTGTTAACTTGACAAACCAATCCATAGTCAGTCATCACTCGGTGTCGAATGCAATTATGTCCTCTGTGCAATACTATCCGGAGGACATTATTGCATATGCAATAATGTCTGCCGGATTGTTTTGCATATATGCAATCGTGTCCGCCCGGACGCTGCTGCATAATGCAATTGTGTCCGCCTGGACACATTTGCATATGCAGTTGTGTCCACCCCCGTGCAAAACCGTCCTTGCAGTAAGTTAACGCCCTTGGTGGACGGAACACGTTCGCCATTTTTGTTTTACAAGCTAAGTGCATGTCATGAATGACATGGGAAATGTTCGGCTGTTGGGTATATAGACGATGTGACCTATGTTTACATTCAAACCGCCCTCTGTTGACAAAACACTATATACGTCATGTTTCGCCGGGCACTGAGTTGCGTAGTCATAGTAAGATTGCGTACACTTTCTAGCTGGCTGCCAAAACACAAAGGTTTTGCCCGGCGGTATGCGCGCGAACCATGTTATGGTTTTCGTGTGACGTCAGAGGTCACATCGTCTATAGTATTAGCTGCAATCATAAAATACGTGGATATCCATGCTGCATATATTTGGGTTCAGTGCATGCACGCATGTACATGTCCGCCGGACGGTTTTTGCATAGCCCCGGACACGATTGCATATGCAA
Source organism: Asterias amurensis (assembly GCF_032118995.1). Lineage (NCBI taxonomy): Eukaryota > Metazoa > Echinodermata > Asteroidea > Forcipulatida > Asteriidae > Asterias > Asterias amurensis. Next base: position 5,526,763 of record NC_092667.1, on the reverse strand, counting down.
AAGTGTACGGAGCGGACAGTATTGCATGGCGGACACAATTGGATCTGACACCGGCCCTATTCGTAAATCGTGTTATCCACCCATCCGTCTTCCCCGTTTTTGTCAATTTCTAATGAGAGTGGAAGCTCATCAGTGCTCGTACTCCCATACAAACTATTGTCAACCCATTCAGTATCTGATTGCCCGTTTGGTTCTTCATACTGTTTACCATCATAAGCTGATGACACAGACACGTAATCGGGTATCGATTTCACGTCATCAGGGATCGTGTTAACGTCATCAGGTGTCGTGTACACGTCATCTGGTGTCGTGTTTACGTCATCGTACACGTCATCGTATACGTCATCTATACTTGGCTTTTGAAGAACGACTTCGGAGTATGTTTGAATATCCGGCGAGTCTTTTGCATTTTCGTCATCTGGGTAACCATATATATTGTTTGTGAAAGTTGACCCCGTCTTGTCATTGGCAACTGCTGTAGATTTCTTGTCCATGGTGTTTCCTCTGCATATAAAAATTGAAGACCAGAAATGTTGCGTTAGTCATTGATATGGAGATAATTTTTGTAAAGCATGTAAAGCTGATTTGGTTGACTTCGATATAGAAAAGTCATCCTTAATCAAGCAGAATACTTGTCTAGTGGCTTTATTACCCTAAATATACAGGTACATGTGCTTCTTAAAGTGGTTTCAAGGTTGAATTACTTGATGGAAATATTACCTTTTCCTCTTCCAGAAAAAGATGAGCATTAGGAGCAAGGCTATAGTGACGCTGAGCACAACAGCAACTGTTATTCCCGCGATCTGCCCTGGAAGACATATACAAAAAGGACAGATATATTAAAAGTCTCGTTTTTTTTTTTTTTTTTTTTTTTTTTGGGGGGGGGGGGGGTAGGGGGACACAATATTTTACATTTACTTAACAAATTCAGATGTCCAACACCCGTCTATGACGTGCAGCGCATTAGGATGAACCAATGAGTGACCTTCTTTTGTCCTCCAGATGAGGGCGCCAAGTCTTTAGACATCACGGTGTGGCCTACTTGATTTTGCTCAGTTCCAACTCATTGTAAACAAACTGGATGAGGTTGGACGAAATAATAATCTGGTGCCATGTTTGCGCATGCACAAGATGGTGACAGCGTAAAAAAGGTATATTGACAGCAAAACTCTATGGGTGCATTCGATTAGCTTCCCTGGGTCGACCCCGATGTGGCGTATTTTATTTTTATCCAGGACGAACGGCGGCACACAATTACCCCACGTTCGTCCCGGAAAAGTCGCCTACTTTGTTTTCTATTACGAACGTGTGCAGATGTACCCACGCTCCACCTGGAAAAAACCCAGACGCATCATCACGTGAGCCCTCTCGTCGTGACGTCAGTGCACCTCGAGTCAGCCCCAAGTGGCCCGAGGTGCACTGACGTCACCACGGGAAGGCTCACGTGATGATGTGTCTGTTTTTTTTTGTAGGTTCCAGGACGAACAGGGGGTAATTGTGTGCCCACGTGCGTCCTAGAAAAAAAAAACGCAACATCGGGGTAGACCCAGGGAAGCTAATCGAATGCACCCTATGATTGGCAGTTGTTTTACCTAAATTTCCAGTTGATGGGAGTTGTAATGCAGTTGTTGCTTTGACTGTAGTGACCTCCCTTGTCGGTGAAGTTTCACCACGTGTTATACCATCAGTGTCGTGGCTGTTTGTAGCCTCTTCCGTGATCTCGGGAATACTTGTTGATGTCACTACAGTTGTCATTGTCGTTGTCATTGTCGTTGTCATTGTCGTTGTCATTGTCGTTGTCATTGTCGTGGTAGGTGCACTTGTCTTTGTCGTCATTTCCATTGTAGTGACGGGCAGAGGCGTTGTCGTACCAGAAGTGGTTGTTTGAACTGAACAAGACAAAATAGAAAGTGAAACCGATAGTGGGATTTTCCCAACACCGCTTTAAGAATTCCATAATGGATTTTGCTTTGTATAATGACTAACTGAAAGTGGCAAATTTGACCGTTGGCGTTGCCAATTTAATCATTGCATTATTTTATAGCAATGAAAATTGATCACCACATCGTTTTAAATCGTGGAGGTTTATGCCATCATGTATAGACGATGACCTATGTTTACATTCAAACCGCCTCTGTTAACAAAACACTGTATACGTCATGTTTCGCCGGGCAAAAAGACGCGTAGTCATGGTAAGATTGCATACACTTTCTAGCTGGTTGCCTAAACACAAAGGTTTTGCCCGGAGGTATGCGCGCGAATCATGTTATGGTTTTCAAGTGACGTCAGAGGTCACATCGTCTATAGCAATGGAGGATGTAAGTTCATTGCTAACAAGGTTTCGATACTGATTACAAAGTTGACAAGTGTCCAGTGCCGATACATATTTCCGTCTGAACTGATATATAATCCATGTAAAGGAACTGGACACGTTCTGGTTATTGTCAAAGACCAGTATTCTCACTTGTTGTACCCCAACAACTGTAAACATTTTGCCTCAATTCGAATTTTCAACAAAACAATGAAAGAAAACAAAAAACACTTGTTGCATTACTTTGTGTGCTTTAATTCATAAGCCTAAAAGGGCTTCAGGCCTATAATTTGAATGAGAACCTACCTCTTTCTCAAAAACTACATTTAATTTACTTTAGAGGGAACCGTTTCTCACAATGTGTTGTACTATCAACAGCTCTCCATTACTCATTGCCAAGTAAGTTTTTTAATGCTTACAAGTATTTTAAGTAATTACCAACAGTGTTCAGTGCCTTTAAAACCAGAAAGCGAAACTGGATAGATGTTTCCGTTTTTAAGAGCTAAAATATTGACAATGTTGATATAGAAATAATGTATAACTCATTGTTCAATAAATCTTACCTTCACATGTTGGTACATCGTCACTCCACGTGGCAATATTGTCTACATTCCCACATGTGATATTTGCTGCACCTTGTAGAAGAAACCCGGTGTCACAGTAGAAGTGGACAGTTGTCCCGAAGAACTTGTAGTTATTCAAGTTAAAAGGCAATTCCCATGGATTTGTGATTGACTGGTTTCCGTTTGCAGGGTCAACTGTATTAGTGCAGACTCCTTTGGTAACTATTTGAAAGATTTGATAGGTGGAAATTTGCATCGGTGATAAAGAGTTTTAATTTTTGTTTTACCCATATATATAGGCCTACACACCGATGTGTGTTTTATAGCACTGTATACCCAGTACTTTCCCGAGCTCTGTGGAAAAAAAAATCACAGGCATATACTCAGTTTGGATTCGAACCCACAAACCATTTGCAATTCTAGAGCAGTGTCAAACCAACTAGACCACTGAGAGTGCCCAGTATTTGACAGATGAAAAAAATTACATGACATTTCGACCCTACAGCAGAGTCTTTCTCGTTAGAATAATGGTTTTTCTTTAGCGCCATCATATACAAATAATCATTAGTAAGTTTTTCAATATTTTCAAGTACAGATGATAGGCCTAAAGGGTGTTTTGTCGGGAATTGTTTTGATTGTGGAATGTCGTTATCCACGGGAGAAGGGTTCAACAAGAGGAGTCTTGTCCGATCAGCTGTTACTACCGAGAGCTGAACAGGGAGTTAATTTAATTTACTAATATAATTTATTGGAAACCAAATAACATGATTAAGTACACAGGGTTCTGCTTTTGGCGTTGAAAATACACATTTAAATCGCAAGATTTATGGCATTTTTCATGGAAACATGAAAACTTAATTGTAAATTAAAAGAGATAAAGCAATGATGATTTGTCATTCAGCGAAATGATCACCGTCACCAATCTCCAGTGAAACGCTCCAAAAACGTCTGCTGGCCCTAATCCATGGTCCCGTTGTGCTGGCCTATTATGTATGGGTCAAGTTTGACCCCACAAAAGGGGTCAACGTGACGCAGAATACAAATGCTTATTTTGTTTATAAACTATTTTAGTGTCATTCTAATTTGAACTTGGTCAGGCCCACTTAGAACTGGTATCCGGGTCAACAGAGTCTGTCAAAAATCACACCCAAAGGGCCAACGTGACGCAGAATTCAGTGCATATTTCTTTTCTAAGTGCATATTATCTCATTCTACACCGAACTGGGTCAGGCTAACTTAAACCAAAACAAATTACACAAAAGGGGTTAATGTGACGCATAATACGAGTGCATATTTTTTTGTAAACACTTTCAGTGTAATTTTAACCCAAACTGGGTCAGGCCCTATTAGACCTGTAATCCAGGTCAATTCTGACCGGCTTGGGTTTCCAAAAAAATCCTCAAAACCAGCCATCTTACTTTCATAGATTGATATCCGAAAGGAGTCTCCGCACAATTGGTCTGCGTTTCCCGTGCAAGGATCTTCACATTCTCCAGGAGTTTCACCATATCTGCCATAATCCTCATTACTCCCACAAAAACATTCATATGCAAATTCCAGACCGGCGTATTTGTCTTTATTACCGATACCTTGCCAATCCAGACATTGTTTGAAGCATCTTTCCACAGACTGCTCATTTGAATCGAAAGAGTTGGATTTAAGCGCACGGTTCCATACTTGGTCTTCAAAACAACCCACAAAGCCAGGGCCTATATATACAAGAGAAAACAAATAAACAAAATTAATGAAAACAATATTTTGAAGGGAGATTTTGAAAGCGCTAACTTTGTCACGTTCATTGAAAATGAGTTATTATGCACATTGTGAAAAGGGCCTACTTTATTAAAGTTGGAAGGTGCTCCTCCTCCCATCCTATATCCTTCATTTTTAGTGGACACTCCCAGACACAATTCATTAAAACTAAGATTGGGTGTAGAGGATGACCGAACGGTTGAACCTATAATAAACTCACCGTTTTGGGCCATCGGTAACACAAGTTGGAAAGATAGCACCAACACCAACACCTTTCCATTCAGAGAAACAAAAGATCCCATCGTCCTTTTTTTTTTAAAGATGAGCCGATTGTTTATGAGAAGAAAATGAGAACAAACGACGCAGTAAGAGGATGGGATCAAACGTGTACGCGTCTATTTGATGTGCTGTCACAATATACAAAAACATACATCTGTTCAATCACTGCATGCATCGAAAGGGCTTTCTTGTGCACTATCATGTTATTGTATTTTTATTTCGCTGCTAACGCAGTACACTTCTAGAGCAATAATGGCCCGATGTGGTATACTTTTTAGGCTACAATTCATTTCCGGGTTCAACAGTTGTTTACATAAAATATTGCTTTGTGAATCTTATCTTGCCTTACATAACATATTCCAAGATATGCTTTGTGAAGCTATCTGGGCGTTTCTAGTGTTTTCAAACGAGAAACGTCATTTAAATATGCTTCACAATTACCGGCAGCATCGTCATCGTATAGTTGAAAGTCCAAGGGTAATACAAACCAACAGTCCCATGATTCCTTATGAAACAAATAAATGCATGTGATGGATGAAAACTGTGGTATAGCTAAAGCCCTCGGTTTTGTAGCAATACTTTGGCTAACAAGTTAGTGTGTGACACTTGCACACTAACCTGAGCCCAATTTCAAAGAGCTGCGAAAAGTAACCTTAGCAAAAACAAAACTGCTTACCAGAATAAGGCTACCAGCCAACCTACCATGTTACATGTAAAATTTTGTGACTGGTATCATGCTAAATTCTGCTAAGCAGAATTGATTCAAGCAATTATTTAAGCAGCTCTATGAAATTTGGCCCGGGTATTGACCCAATTTTGTAGACTTGTTCAGTCCCTCTCAGATAATCATTGTTGTGCCCTCTATAGGTTACATTAGTTGCCCCCCCCCCCCTCTCTCGGCAGTTACAGACAAGAATCAGTTTAAACACATTTTCATTTGAAAGTGGCTTAATTATTCCCTAATAATAATACAAACTTTGTTGTCCATTAAGTTAATTATGTTAGTAAAAGCATGAGCTTTATTTTCGTATGAAGCGTTTCCTTTGCACAATTGCGTTGACACAAAGTGCAGAGTACATACAAATAATAACAACGTGTTACGTGTATAAAATAACCAACTTGTTCTTTACAATAAAACTCAAAGAAAAAAAACCCAGATCAAATTCACTGTTGTCGTAGTGGCTTATGCAATTTGTTTAAAGCAATATTATGCAAACAAAAATCAAGTCATATTAACATGTTGTGATTATACAATGGGCTTTTTATATAGCGCCATTCCATTATAGGCCTCATTATAATTTGATAATGAAGCAGAAATTAAACAGTAATACCAATTCAAAACAACAAGCATTTTCCTGAAGACATAGTTTGAAATTCAGATAAAATTTGGCAGGCGTACTTTCAATTTCAATAACTTTAATATTGAAATGCAGTTGTACAATGTATACACGACGACGGGTAAAATAATTTATCAGTTCAACTCTTTGTTAAATCCCCCCCCCCCCCCCACCCCCAATCCCGTATAATGTACACTTTTTTATTTTAAGTACAACTGCATTGTTGTTTAATGTACCCTTTTTTAAGAAGGTGACTGACAATTAAATGTACCCCAATCCTAATTCTGTATTTCCAAATCGAAGTTTGTCAAATTGAAGTACAAACGCATGAAGTGTTATAATCTATTTCAACCTTTACACCGACTAAGCACTGTTCACTCAGTGCTTGAAAAGTGTGTGTGTGATGTCAAACCTTTCAGTAATTTAATACAGTATTTTATGGTTACATGTTTCACTCTCGGTTTCACTCTCTTTGACTTTATTTACAAAGGATATGATGATTACAGATGTTAAACTCTCTGAACGCATCCGACAGAAGAATTGAGGTAAGCTTGCAGATACAATAGTTACAACAAAAATATTGATTAAAACTGAAGCCCGCATAGACTCAAGGGTAAACAAATATGATTTTGTTCAAACATAATTATTTCTCTTACTTTGTTAGGTCGAACGAACAAAACCTAATTTCACAGACCCGCACTAGTGTAGTAACAGGCACGCCATTGCCTTGTACTCTAAAGCATTCACTGTCCTTATTGTTCATTGTTGATGTCGTTGTCGATGTCGTCGTTGTCAATGTCGTTGTCGGTGTCTCTGTCGCTGTTGTTGTCGCTGTTGATGTTGTCGCTGTTGATGTTGTCACTGTTGATGTTGTCGCTGTCGATGTTGTTGCTGTCGATGTTGTTGCTGTCTTTGTCGCTGTCGATGTTGTCGCTGTCGATGTTGTTATTGTCGATGTTGTTGCTGTCGATGTTGTGGTTGCTGTCGTTTTCGATTGCATTGTCGCTGTTGTTGTCGTTGTCGATGTAAGTGTCAATGTTTTTGTTGTTCTTGTTTTGGAATTATGGTAAACTCATTTGCCGACTCGTCTATAGATCAATCCCAGCTTTTAGTGAAATTTACCGCAGGATTTAAATCCAATGCCCATAATATTTTGATATATAGCTATATTAGTATTGCATATTATTCGTAAATAATATTTTCAACCCATCCTGGCTGTTCTTCCATGGTTGTTAAGGCCCCAACATGCTCTTCGTTTAGACCATTGTTCCTCATCTCTGACTCGTCTTTCAATGCTGAACTATCATACAGGATATTGTCAACCATTCCGGTTTCATTTTCGTCTTCATTTGAAGAAGGCTGGATATCTAAGTTAACTTCATACGCCGACTCCGCTGCTAAATTAGTGACGTCATCGGGATTCGCGTACACGTTTTCTTTTTTAGTCCGGTTCTTGATAACTTGACTGTATACTGGTATAGTTGAGGCTTGGTTTGGTTCTGTGCTGACGACGTCAGAGTCTCTTTGGGTCTGGTTGATGGTGGATGTAACTTCAGCCATTGCCACGTCAGAGCTTGCGTTTCTCTTGTTGTCTCTGACAGATAAACACAAATGCACACAGTTATAAGTGCGTTTTACAGGTTCATGTTGGATCACTTCTAGCCCCGTATATACGTGGCAGGTGGCATAATAGGGAGGTTTCGCACGCGAACGGATAGTACGCATACGCATACGTTTACTCCGTAACCTACTTACGTGTAGCAAGCAGGATATCAGTGTCGTCTACACGTATAGCAGATAGCGAGTAGCCTATGACGTCATAATGATAACGTATCTGACGCACTAACCGTATCCGTTTGCATGCGAAACCTCCCTAATTCGAAGCTCAACACCATTAGTAGAAAGTAAATTAGAATCGCCTATACTTGACATCTCTTTCACCAATACAGTTGAGCCATAGTTGAAACTCCCAAATTACCCATACTAAAGCTTTCGAAGGTTACGGGTTGAGATAATGGAAGGTTTCGATTTAAAAACGAAACAAAGTGTTTTACCTGGCGTCCCTGTTAATATTTAGGAGCATTGGTTGATATGTCATGACATTTAACTATCATTATGACAATGTCAAACACACACGGAAATAACCACTCATATAGGAAGTTATTCGCGTCCTTTAACCCTTTCAAAGAAGTGTACCAATCACCCTTTATGTTAACTCTTCTGCAGTTTTTATTAATTGTGTTAATAAATTGATTTATTGATGTAGGCCTACATTGTTTAAATACATGAACGTATTCATTTATGTATAATTGAAGTTTCTCTAACAATACAAGTAAAACAAACTTGAAACTAGAATTAGTTGTTGTAAACTGCTAACAAGTTAAAAGGATGGTATAAATACAAAACTAGTTTAATACTGGTGAGACGTTTCGAACTTGGCAGAATCATGCCCTTTTCGAAAAGACGGCTTCGTCTTTGGATTCGGCTCAGGCTTGCTTGGCCCGCAGGTTGTTCTGAAGTGCGTACGCGCCCAGGGCTTCAGACGAGAGAACGGAGCCTCAAGCCGAAGCCGTAGTTTCGAAAAGGGCCTATCTTGAAGGCCCTAAACCAAGATGTGGTTACATGTTACGTTTCCTCAGACATTGAGTGTTCTATTTACCTCCTTCGTAAAAGAATTATGACAACTACCAGAAGAATAACCAAAGCTGAGATCACTCCAACACTTGTTCCTATAATAGTCCCTGTGGGATAGTATAGAAGAAGAAAACATTCAAACGTACAGATGCAACTGTTTGGAATCCCAAATCAACACTTTCCTAAACTCATCAATTCTTTCTTTTGAAATTGTTTATTTTATTTTATTTTTAAAGATATAGACATCGTTGTTATTTTGTTTTGCTTCTCCTTAAACTTGCCATTGATTAAATTCATTCCCATCCTCAGGATTTTATTGAAAATAATCGGTAATCTTGTTCTATTAGATGTTTAATTTGCATCGGGGATAAAGAATATTCATTTTGGTTTTATCCAAGAAACTATAAATAAATAGGTAACTTGTGGGTACAACATATGAAATCCTTTTCAGAAAAAGTGTTGACTTTGAAAAGAACATGTGGTCTCGACGTTTCGAACAGTATCTCTGCTCGTCTTCAGGAGAAAGCAGGACTACTGGGCCCAAGTTCATAGAGCTGCGTAAGCAAAAACTATTGCTTAACCATTTTCTGCTAAGCAGGAATGAGCCGGATACCAGTCGTAAATTGTACATGTGATATACATGTATAAGATTGGCCAGAAACCATATTCTGGTTAGCAATATTTTATTGTGCTTAGCTACTTGTGATTGGGCCATGGTGGTCATGGAACATGGATATGATGATTTACATGTACATCGATTGCTAGAGGGTATATATTTTCTTAGTCTTGGTGCAAGACGTTTCTCGTGTCCCTTTCACGCACACCGCGGCCAATTCACCGACAGCGCCCGCACCGACTCACCTGACTTAGTCCACTGGGCGGTGAGTGGACTAAGTCAGGTGAGTCGTTGCGGGCGCTGTTGGTGATTTGGCCGCGGTGTGCGTGAAAGGGAAAAGAGAAACGTCTTGGCCAAGACTAATATTTTCTCTGCGATATTGGACCAGCTGCGGTGTGTGGAATTTAGTAAACGTATACCTGTCTGAGATGTTTGTGGGTTCGGCATCTCTCGCCCATCAGTGGTGTCACCAGGGTTACTCGATGGCCCTCCCGACGAGGCGGTCACTATCATGTTGTTAGTCTGGTTCGTAGTCGGGGGCACTACACTTGTAACTGTGTGTGAAACAGTTGTCATTGCCATGGGTGTGTTATTAGTCTGGGTCGTTGTCGGGGGCGATTCTGTGTATACAAAAAATGTCGGCGGTACAACTATATGAAAAAGGACGGACACATAATGTCACACATTTATATTAATAGGATTTGATTGTTTTTGTTTTCAAGCCCTATACTTCACGGAGCCAACGAAGGCGATTGCCTCATGCCCCCTGGTCATTGCCTTGGTGCCCTTTAAATGCTCCAGTGGAAAATTACAATTTCCTTATCATAAGGATGCCCTTTACCAAGGAAAAAATGCCTTGGTGCCCTTGCTCTTTCAAAAATAAAGCATACAGGCCCGTGTTTTACTATTAGCGATTAAGTATATACCCCCATTGAATTTACTAACATCCATATTGTAAGTCTTTGGTTTTGTAAACCACATGAAAGTAGTCGCAGTGAAGTTAAGAGTAATGTCAGTGACAGTTTCATGCTATTTTGAACTTTACCTGCTGTACATGTTGGTACAGAGTTGCTCCATTCTGCAGTGTTACCACTCCGTGTGCATTCGATAGAATCTTCACCTTGAATAACGTATCCAGTGTCACACTTGAAGCTTACTCGGGTACCGAAGTACTTGGAGTTTGATAAACTATAAGAGACGTGGGTTGGATTTGTGACCTTGCGCATCCCGTTGGCTGGTGGGCCAATTTCATTATTGCAAACTCCTTCGGAAACTGAAAGTCAAACACAAAATATTCTTTGATTGGGAGTCATATGTGGTTTAGTACGACATCCTAAAACGTATACTTAAAGGCAGTGGACACTATTGGTAATTACTCAAAATAATTATTAGCATAAAACCTTTCTTGGTGACGAGTAATGGGGAGATGGGGAGAGGTTGATGGTATTAAACATTGTGAGAAACGGCTCCCTCTGAAGTGCCTTAGTTTTTGAGAAAGAAGTAATTTTCCACAGGTTTGTTATTTTATGCATATGTTGAGATACACCAACTGTGAAGGCTAGTCTTTGACAATTACCAATAGTGTCCACTGCCTTTAATATAATGTTATATTGAAAATTACTTCAAAGTGTTGTGTGATATACTTGCATTGACTTTAGGAATATGTCCCATTTCCCTGTACCTTTCGCTCAATCGGGCGGAATTACCCAAAAAACAGCTGCTGGTTGAGTTTTTAAGCCAAGAACTATCACATTTATTTTTTTTACAAATTGGGGGGGGGGGGGGGCAAATAATTGTTTTTTTTTTTTTTTTTTTTTTTTTTGGGGGGGGGGGTGGGGGGGGGGGGGGGCAAGTAAGTTTCTTAGCTTACTTTTGTAGATTGATATTCGCCAATGACCACCACAGTATTGGTTGGAGTTGCCTGGACAAATATTACGGCACTCTGAGTCTGCTGCTATCCCACGTCTGTCATAATCCTTCTTGTTTCCGCAGTAACACTCCGTCTCAGATTCCACACCAGCATATTTATAAGATCTACTGCCACAGTAATTGAAACACCACTCCACGGACAAGCTGTTGGAGGTTGTTGAATCCCCTCTCAAATCCCGACCTCCCCATGTCCCATCTTCAAAGCATCCCAAATATCCAGGTCCTATATAAAACGATACAAACGTAGGTTATATCAACTCTAATAATGGTCACCAAAAGAGATTTTTCCAAAGGGAGATTAGCCGAGAGTGATGGGGGATGTTTTTTTTTTTTTTTTTTAAACGACATTGTCCCCCGGTGCTCTCTCTGTTTTAAACTTACATAGCACAAGACCGAGAGACGTTTTATTTTTGTTAACAAAATAATACGGATATTATACTGAAAAGCAGTTTAATTTAAACATATTTAAACATACTGTGCATTTGAGAGTGATGGGGTTGGGGGGGGGGGCTTTATTTTTGGAAAACAACGTTATTTCACGTGCACTGTTTATTAGGGCGCATGAATTAGTCTTATATATTTTTTTTACAAGAATAATGTCCTTTATACATTAATTTCATATAAAAGCAATACAAAAACAGTTAATTTTAACATACTTTAAACCACACACAAGTATTATGTTTTGTTTTTGGTGTGTTTATAAACGGCGGGTTGTCTATATTTAAGCACTGATCTTGAAACTGTGTAATAAAGAGAGATTTTCTTACCCGGTAGTCTGCGCATTTGATGACGTCATTAGTTGATAAACCAACGCCGTCCAAATTAGTGCAGCTCCGTACGATGTATGAAGCATTGTTTTGGTTCCAAATGCCTGAAATCAAATTGTACAAGTAACTGAATATTTGTAGAAGAATATGAGTTTGTGTTGTACTAACTGGTGTGATTGACTTCCTTGTGTCGGACTACACTTTCAAGTTTCCATTGTATTATTATAAGTGTTGCCATTAAGGACTCTGGACACTATTGGTAATTGTGAAAGACCAGTCTTCTCACTTGCTGTATCTTAACATAATTAGTAACAAACCTGTGAAAATTTGAGCTCAATTGGTCGTCGAAGTTGCGAGATAATATTGAAAGAAAAAAGACACTTGTCACACGAAGCTGTGTGCTTCCAGATGTTTGATTTATTGACCTCAAAATCTAATTCTGAGGTCTCGAAATCAAATTCTGTGGACAATTACTTCTTTCTCGAAACTACGTTACTTCAGAGGGGAGCCGTTTCTCACAATGCTTTATTACTATCAGCATTTCCCCATTACTCGTTACCAAGTTCAACAAAATCTGTCCCTATTCAACACTCAACTCAAAATCATATCCTATTTATAGCGAGGCATTATTTTTCCAGGGGTCGATTTCACAAAGAGTAGGACTAGTCCTAACTTAGGGCTAGTCCCAAGAGATATCAAAAACGTACAGCTAGTCCTAAGTTAGGACTAAACTCGTCCTAACTCGAGATAAGACTAGTCCTAACTCTTTGTGAAATCCACCCTGGAATCATTGCATCTCCCATGATGACACTGTATAAACATTTATACTTAAATGCATTTTTATTCAGGCAGTATTTTTCAGGAAGGCATTATGTTTATTTGTATGAATTTTAAGCATTGTTTGGGTTCCAAATGCCTGAAATCAAATACTGTTCAATTTTAAAACTTTTTTGAATATTTGTATTACGAATAGAGAGTTTTGTATTTCTGCTGGGTTACATTTACTTCCTTGTGTCGGACCACTATTTCCAATTGTGACTGGCTATAGTCTGGACTGGCTATAGTGCCTCCATCGCCAGATTATGTCCCTATTCGACACTATACTCAAACCCATGATTCTGTTTCGATCAATATCCACGTCTGGGTTGTGTATAAAACCTTTTTAGTATAGACACTTATCAATGTAACAATTCCTCAAGCATTCACCCGTTATTTTCAAATCTGTTTCACTTTTAGTTTTCCTTTTATAGTCTTTTGATGTTATTGTCATAAATAGGCTATTATAATTTGTACAAGAAATGCTTACCTTTATAAAGAGTAGCTCTATATGCACGGGATTCAAGTACAGGCCACAACCGCTACCAATCAGTAAGAGTTAGAAAAGAAGAACATGGTTCACTTCATACGGTAGGCCTACACCACTTCGTTTTAGTGAAAATCATCCAATGCAGTCTGTGTACTTTGCAAAACCAGCTTTTTGCATTCGTTTCAGTCAGTGATCAGGAGTACAGTGCATGTATAGTTTACTTGTTGCAAAACGTACAGGATGTAGGCCTACTCTCTTTAGTTCCGTGTTCCATGGTAAAGCCACGATTTGCTTAGGTTATGAGTGAGTCAATGAATAACAGAGCCTAAAGAGCCCTCACTAATTCAAATCCGTGTTTGGTATAAATTAACATTGTTGTACACTTTGGCCTTTTTTAGTTGAGTATATTAGAATAATATAATAATAATTATAATAGTCGATATTTATATAGCGCTTTATACACCCGAAGGGCGTCTCAAAGTGCTGAAACATACAGTATTTCCTGCAAGGTATGTGGGACTAGGTTTTTGAGTTATGATCTACTCCTTTTACATAGCACCGTGTAATGGTTTACAAGGTGGTGTGGCGCAATATGCCGCCAATCCAGCCAGGAACACCGGGGCCAACCCCTTCTCTTTTCGATCAAGTGCACTGGGTTCTTTTACGTGCGTTACAACACACGGGACCAACGGCTTTACGTCCCATCCAAAGGACGAAGCAATGGTTAAGTGTCTTGCTTAGGACAATAGTGTCACGGCTGGGGACACACTCTGCTGATCAGAAACACCAGAGTTTGAATTCGGTGCTCTTATTCATGGAATGCCTTCCATGGCAAATAATATATCTTCCTTTGTTACGAATTTAAAGTAATGTTTGAGGATCTTAACCCATTATGTTGCTTTTCATGAGTTGCTTCTGCTCTTAATTTACGTAGCCACAAACTATTCCCTTATATGAAAATATAAATTCTCCCACAGCATCTTATTCATCCAGCCATCTTATTCATTCATTCAGGTTATTATACCGAGTGGATGCTTCATCAAGCACCACCAGGCTTATCTAGTGTTCTCATCTCATTATTTTATCGCCGATGCGAATTTAACATCTCTTCCTATAAATAAAATTAAGATACTGCTCTTTCTGTTTTTAATATATACATGGCAGGTTTTATTTTCTTGTTGTTAACATGGAACAATTTTGCTATATTTTATCTCGAATCTTCGTGAATTTCTAAGACATTTCGTTATAAGCTGTTCGTTCGTAGATATATGTTTTAATAATGAGGCATTCGTTGCTTTAGAAGATGAATCAATCCAGTGATATACAGAATGTTGTCATAAAGTATCACTAAGAGTTCCTCATATCAGCAATACATTATTAAACGCATACCAATGCTTTATGCAATAATATTCAAAAATATTATTTAAACAAATATTTGCTAATCTTTCAGCCCCTTGAAATAAATCAAGTTTTATTTTTGCTGGATACCCGTGGGGCCTGTTTTCTATTTGTAAAAGGGTTAACCATTGTATGTCATAGAGCTATGCGTCATATCTAGTGATGACACAAATTATGACAGTACGCCCTCTATCAATTAAGTTCCTCGTAATTATCAACACATAACTAAAAATGCATCTAATGCTGAATATTCGAAAAATGCTCAACAGTGTTTGCAAATTTGTCTTCCCCTGAAATCAGATCAAACTTATTTGCTGAAAACTATACCACTGGGCCTTGTATTTATATAAGTTTAGTCGTAACGGTTGAATGATAGAGCTATGATTTATTACGAAGATCCTTGCTGCATATACTAGGGATCAAACAAACTATGATTAGTGTGCCCCCTCTATCGACTTAAAATCGAAACAGATACAGGTCTTTAAAGTCATAAACATAGGTCAAGTACTTGAAACCACCATTAAGCAACAACTCTGGATCAGGTGTTATTTGTTGAAGTCAGAATTTTTTTTTATGTACCCCCCCCCCTAAAAAAAAAAAAGTTTAATAAGTTTGACGTGCTGGACGAGTTCCTATTAGTTTTGTCGGAGGGAGAAACACGGCCCTTTTCCAGACCAACCCGGATTATAAAGAAAACTTCCATCCTTTAAAAACCTTTTCCCTTCTCCAAACTTACAACATGCTTATGCAGAGAACGTTTTCAAACCATTGACTTGTGACATCATCAAAAAGTTTGAGGCTAATGCGAGAAAAACATTAGTAAAGATGGCCCCCTTTTTTTTAAAAAGCTATTATGATCTTTCTACATGGCATTTACATTTAAAGTGTACTCGACAGGGCATTTTATACAAGCAATGTTGCTAGAATTATTTCTCAAATTGTCATTTTCTTGCTTTTTACAAACTCTCTGATCCGAATTTACCTTTATTACTATTAAATATTACACCTCAACACCTGAAAAGGGTGTGTCGCTATGACTCCGGATCAAGTCATGATGTCATCAGCCTGGTCTAATTCTGACTCAGTGACGTCAACTTGATATCTGCATACTCATGAACAATGTCATTACTGGACTGCT
Organism: Asterias amurensis; assembly: GCF_032118995.1. Lineage (NCBI taxonomy): Eukaryota > Metazoa > Echinodermata > Asteroidea > Forcipulatida > Asteriidae > Asterias > Asterias amurensis. The sequence continues at coordinate 5,510,733 of NC_092667.1, read as the reverse complement.
CTTGAGTGAATTTGTGGTTTTTATTTGTTGGAGGCGGATTAGGAATCTCGTACGCTGACATCGCACTTGTAGTGACATCAGATTCTTTCGAATTCGGATTGACTGCAGCTGCAGGGCTTGGAGTTTCATACGTTGAGTCTGTAATGACGTCATATTCCGGCGAATTGGGATTAATTGCGCCCTTAGGACTTGAAGTTTCGTACGTTGAGTCTTTAATGACGTCATAGCAAAAGCTTACCAGAATAAGGCTACCAGCCAAACTACTATGTTACATGTAAACATTTGTGACTGGTATCATGCTAAATTCTGCTAAGCAGAATTGATTCAAGCAATTATTTAAGCAGCTCTATGAAATTTGGCCCGGGTATTGACCCAATTTTGTAGACTTATTCAGTCCCTCTCAGATAATCAACTCTATAGGTTACATTAGTTGGCCCCCCTCTCTCGGCAGTTACAGACAAGAATCAGTTTAAACACATTTTCATTTGAAAGTGGCTTAATTATTCCCTAATAATAATACAAACTTTGTTGTCCATTAAGTTAATTATGTTAGTAAAAGCATGAGCTTTATTTTAGTATGAAGCGTTTCCCTTGTATACTTGCGTTGACACAAAGTGCAGAGTACATACAAAAAATAACAACGTGTTACGTGTATAAAATAACCAGCTTGTTCTTTACAATAAAACTCAAAGAAAAAAACCAAGATCAAATTCATTGTCGTCGTAGTGGCTTATGCGATTTGTTTAAAGCAGTATTATGCAATTTGTTTAAAGCAATACTATGCAAACAAAAATCAAGTCATATAAATATGCTGTGATTATACAATGGGCTTTTTATATAGCGCCATTCCATTATAGACCTCATTATAATTCGATAATGAAGCAGAAATTAAGCAGTAATACCAATTCAAAACAACAAGCATTTTCCTGAAGACATAATTTGAAACTCAGATAAAATTTGGCAGGCATACTTTCAGTTCCAACAGCTTTAATATTGAAATGCTGTTGTACAATGTATACACGACGACGGGTAAAATAATTTATCAGTTCAACTCTTTGTTAAATCTCACCCCCCCCCCCCCCAATCCCTTATAATGTACACTTTTTTATTTTAAGTACAACTGCATTGTTGTTTAATGTACCCTTTTTTAAGAAGGTGACTGACAATTAAATGTACCCCAATCCTAATTTTGTATTTCCAAATCGAAGTTTGTCAAATTGAAGTACAAACGCATGAAGTGTTATAATCTATTTCAACCTTTACACCGACTAAGCACTGATACTCAGTGCTTGAAAAGTGTGTGTGTGATGTCAAACCTTTCAGTTATTTAATACAGTATTTTATGGTTACATGTTTCACTCTCGGTTTCACTCTCTTTGACTTTATTTACAAAGGATATGATGATTACAGATGTTGAACTCTCTGAACGCATCCGACAGAAGAATTGAGGTAAGCTTGCAGATACAATAGTTACAACAAAAATATTGATTAAAACTGAAGCCCGCATAGACTCAAGGGTAAACAAATATGATTTTGTTCAAACATAATTATTTCTCTTACACAGACCCACACTAGTGTTGTAACAGGCACGCCATTGCCTTGTACTCTAAAGCATTCACTGTCCTTATTGTTCATTGTTGATGTCGTTGTTGATGTCGTTGTCAATGTCGTTGTCGGTGTCTCTGTCGCTGTTGTTGTCGCTGTTGATGTTGTTGCTGTCGCTGTTGATGTTGCTGTCGATGTTGTTGCTGTCGTTGTCGCTGTCGATGTTGTCGCTGTCGATGTTGTTATGTCGATGTTGTTGCTGTCGATGTTGTGGTTGCTGTCGTTTTCATTGTCGATGTCGTTGTCGATTGCATTGTCGCTGTTGTTGTCGTTGTCGATGTAAGTGTCAATGTTTTTGTTGTTCTTGTTTTGGAATTATGGTAAACTCATTTGCCGACTCGTCTATAGATCAATCCCAGCTTTTAGTGAAATTTACCGCAGGATTTAAATCCAATGCCCATAATATTTTGATATATAGCTATATAAGTATTGCATATTATTCGTAAATAATATTTTCAACCCATCCTGGCTGTTCTTCCATGGTTGTTAAGGCCTCAACATGCTCTTCGTTTAGACCATTGTTCCTCATCTCTGACTCGTCTTTCAATGCTGAACTATCATACAGGATATTGTCAACCATTCCGGTTTCATTTTCGTCTTTATTTGAAGAAGGCTGGATATCTAAGTTAACTTCATACGCCGACTCCGCTGCTAAATTAGTGACGTCATCGGCATTCGCGTACACGTTTTCGTTTTTAGTCCGGTTCTTGATAACTTGACTGTATACTGGTATAGTTGAGGCTGAGTTTGGTTCTGTGCTGACGACGTCAGAGTCTCTTTGGGTCTGGTTGATGGTGGATGTAACTTCAGCCATTGCCACGTCAGAGCTTGCGTTCCTCTTGTTGTCTCTGACAGATAAACAAAAATGCACACAGTTATAAGTGCGTTTTACAGGTTCATGTTGGAGCACTTCTAGCCCCGTATATACGTGGCAGGTGGCATAATAGGGAGGTTTCGCACGCGAACGGATAGTACGCATACGCATACGTTTACTCCGTAACCTACTTACGTGTAGCAAGCAGGATATCAGTGTCGTCTACATGCACGTATAGCAGATAGCGAGTAGCGTATGACGTCATAATGATAACGTATCTGACGCACTAACCATATCCGTTCGCATGCGAAGCCTCCCTGATTCGAAGCTCAACACCATTAGTAGAAAGTAAATTAGAATCGCCTATACTTGACATCTCTTTCACTAAAAGGAAATACAGTGCATTGAGCCATATTTGAAACTCACAAATTACCCATACTAAAGCTTTCGAAGGTTACGGGTTGAGATAATGGAAGGTTTCGATTTAAAAACGAAACAAAGTGTTTTACCTGGCGTCCCTGTTAATATTTAGGAGCATTGGTTGATATGTCATGACATTTAGCTTGCTATATGACAATGTCAAACACACACGGAAATAACCACTCATATAGGAAGTTATTCGCGTCCTTTAACCCTTTCGAGGAAGTGTACCAATCACCCTTTATGTTAAATCTTCTGCAGTTTTTATTAATTGTGTTAATAAATTGATTTATTGATGTAGGCCTACATTGTTTATATACATGAACGTATTCATTTATGTATAATTGAAGTTTCTCTAACAATACAAGTAAAACAAATTTGAAATTAGAATTAGTTGTTGTAAACTGCTAACCAGCCCAAAGGATGGTATAAATACAAAACTAGTTAGTGGTTAGACGTTTCGAACCTGGCAGAATCATGGCTTTTTCGAAACGACGGCTTCGTCTTTGGATTCGGCTCAGGCTTGCTCCCGCAGGTTGTTCTGAAGTGCGTACGCGCCCAGAGGGCTTCAGACGCGAGAACGGAACCTCAAACCGAAGCCGTAGTTTCAAAAAGGACCTATCTTGAAGGCCCTTAACCAAGATGTGGTTACATGTTACGTTTCCTCAGATATTGAGTGTTCTATTTACCTCCTTCGTAAAAGAATTATGACAACTACCAGAAGAATAACCAAAGCTGAGATCACTCCAACACTTGTTCCTATAATAGTCCCTGTGGGATAGTATAGAAGAAACATTCAAACGTACCGATGCAACTCTTTGAAATCCCAAATCAACACTTTCCTAAACTCATTTCTTTCTTTCGAAATTGTTTATTTTATTTTATTTTGAAAGATATAGACATCGTTGTTATTTTGTTTTGCTTCTCCTTAAACTTGCCATTGAGTAAATTCATTCCCATCCTCAGGATTTTAATGAAAATAATCGGTAATCTTGTTCTATTAGATGTTTAATTTGCATCGGGGATAAAGAATATTCATTTTGTTTTTACCCAAGAAACTATAAATAAATAGGTAACTTGTGGGTACAACATATGAAATCCTTTTAGTATAAGAATTGACTTTGAAAAGAACATGTGGTCTCGACGTTTCGAACAGTATCTCTGCTCGTCTTCAGGAGAAAGCAGGACTACTGGGTCCAAGTTCATAGAGCTGCTTAAACAAAAAACATTGCTTAACCATTTTCTGCTACGCAGGAATGAGCCGGATACCAGTCGTAAATTGTACATGTGATATACATGTATAAGATTGGCCAGAAACCATATTCTGGTTAGCAATATTTTATTGTGCTTAGCTACTTGTGATTGGGCCATGGTGGTCATGGAACATTGATAAGATGATTTACATGTACATCGATTGCTAGAGGGTATATATTTTCTTAGTCTTGGTGCAAGACGTTTCTCGTGTCCCTTTCACGCACACCGCGGCCAATTCACCGATAGCGCCCGCACCGACTCACCTGACTTAGTCCACGGGACGGTGAGTGGACTAAGTCAGGTGAGTCGTTGCGGGCGCTGTTGGTGATTTGGCCGCGGTGTGCGTGAAAGGGAAAGGAGAAACGTCTTGGCCAAGACTAATATTTTCTCTGCGATTTTGGACCAGCTGCGGTGTGTGGAATTTAGTAAACATATACCTGTCTGAGATGCTTGTGGGTTTGGCATCTCTCGCCCTTCAGTGGTGTCACCAGGGTTACTCGATGGCCCTCCCGACGAGGCGGTCACTATCATGTTGTTAGTCTGGTTCGTAGTCGGGGGCACTACACTTGTAACTGTGTGTGAAACAGTTGTCATTGCCATGGGTGTGTTATTAGTCTGGGTCGTTGTCGGGGGCGATTCTGTGTATACAAAAGTTGTCGGCGGTACAACTATATGGAAAAGGACGGATACTTAATGTCACATATTTATCAATAGGATTTGATTGTTTTTGTTTTCAGGCCCATACTTCACGGCGCCAACGAAGGCGATTGCCTCATGCCCCCCTGGTCATTGCCTTCATTGGTGCCCTTGAAATGCTCCAGTAGAAAATTACAATTTCCTCATATAATAGGGTGCCCTTTACCAAGGGAAAAAATTCCTTGGTGCCCCTGCCCTTTCAAAAACCAAGGATACAGGCCCGTGTTTTACTAAGAGCGATTAAGTATGCCCCGTTGAATTTTCTAAACATCTGTGTAAAAAGTTTATAAAACCTCAATGAAAGTAGTCGCAGTGAAGTTAAAGTAATGGAAGTGAGAGTGTCATGTTATTGAGACTTTACCTGCTGTACATGTTGGTACAGAGTTGCTCCATTCTGCAATGTTTGCCCTCTTTATGCATTCGATAGTCTCGGCTCCTTGAATATCGTATCCAGTGTCACACTTGAAGGTTACTCGCGTACCGGAGAACTTGGAGTTTGATAAACTATAAGAAACGTGGGTAGGATTTGTGACTTCATGGCTCCCGTGGACTGGTGGGCCAATTTCATTATTGCAAACTCCTTCGGAAACTGAAAGTCAAACACAAAATATTCTTTGATTGGGAGTCATATGTGGTTTAGTTTGCACATCCTAAAACGTATACTTAAATGCAGTGGACACTATTGGTAATTACTCAAATAATTATTAGCATAAAACCTTTCTTGGTGACGAGTAATGGGGAGAGGTTGATGGTATTAAACATTGTGAGAAACGGCTCCCTCTGAAGTGCCTCAGTTTTTGAGAAAGAAGTAATTTTCCACAGGTTTGTTATTTTATGCATATGTTGAGATACACCAACTGTGAAGACTAGTCTTTGACAATTACTACCAATAGTGTCCACTGCCTTTAATATAATGTTATATTTTTACCTAGTGTGAAACGGGCGTTTCGGAGTAATGTTATGTGACAATGTATAAGTTCACCTCTGCTTTTCAAAAACAAGTTGAATCATTTAAACAAGCTGCAGTCAAGAAGACTTCATTTATAGCAGAAAATTTCTGCAAAGTGTTGTGTGATATAAAACTTGCATTGATTTTAGGAATATGTCTCATTTCCCTGTACCTTTTCCTGGTACTTGAATTATCAACCAACGCTCAATCGGGCGGAATTACCCAAAAAACAGCTGCTGGTTGAGTTTTTAAGCCAAGAACTATCACATTTTTTCTTTACAAATTGGGGGGGGGGGGCAAATAATTTATTTATTTATTTATTTATTTATTTTGTTTGGGGGGGGGGGGCAAGTATAGTTTCTTAGCTTACTTTTGTAGATTGATATTCGCCAATGACCACCGCAGTATTGGTATAAGTTGCCTGGACAAATATTACGGCACTCTGAGTCTACTGCTATCCCTTGTCTGTCATAATCCTCGTCGTTTCCGCAGTAACACTCCGTCTCAGATTCCACACCAGCATATTTATAGGATCTACTGCCACAGTAATTGAAACACCACTCCACGGACAACCTGTCTGAGGTTTTTGAATCCCCTCTCAAAACCCGACGTCCCCATGACCCATCTTTAAAGCACCCCAAATATCCAGGTCCTATAAAACGATACAAACGTAGGTTATAGCAATTCTAATAGTGGTCACCAAATGAGATGTTTCCAAAAGGACATTAGCCGTTATAACTATTTCACTCAATCATGCGTTTGAGGGTGATGGGGGTGCTTTATTTTTGAAAAATGACATTGTTTCCTGGTGCTCTCTCGGTTTTAAACTTACATAGCACAAGACCGAGCGTCGTTTTATTTTTGTTAACAAATAATACGGATTTACATTATACTAAAAAGCAGTTTAATTTAAACATATTTACTTTATACCACACACAAGTTGTTTTCAGTGTATTTATAAAAGGCACGAGTTGTGGGCATCGAAGACAAGAACCTAAAGCAGTGATCTTGAAACTGTGTAATAGAGAGAGAGAGTTTCTTACCGGTAGCCTGCGCATTTGATGACGTCATTAGTTGATAAACCAACGCCGTCCAAATTAGTGCAGCTCCGTACGATGTATGAAGCATTGTTTTGGTTCCAAATGCCTGAAATCAAATTGTACAAGTAACTAAATATTTTGTATAAGAATATGAGTTCGTGTTGTACTAACTGGGTGTGTTTTAATTCCTTGCGTCGGACTACACTTTCAAAGTTTCCATTGTATTATAAGTGTTGCCATTAAGGACTCTGGACACTATTGGTAATTGTGCAAGACCAGTCTTCTCACTTGCTGTATCTTAACATAATTAGTAAAAAACCTGTGAAAATTTGAGCTCAATTGGTCGTCGAAGTTGCGAGATAATATTGAAAGAAAAAACACCCTTGTCACACGAAGTTGTGTGCTTCCAGATGTTTGATTTATTGACCTCAAAATCTAATTCTGAGGTCTCGAAATCAAATTCGTGGACAATTACTCCTTTGTCGAAAACTACGTTACTTCAGAGGGAGCCGTTTCTCACAATGCTTTATACTATCAGCATTTCCCCATTACTCGTTACCAAGTTCAACAAATTCTGTCCCTAGTCAACACTCAACTCAAAATCATATCCTATTTAGCGAGGCATTATTTTTCCCAGGGGTCGATTTCACAAAGAGTTAGGACTAGTCCTAACTTAGGACTAGTCCTAAGAGATATCAAAAACGTACAGCTAGTCCTAAGTTAGGACTAAACTCGTCCTAACTCGAGATAAGACTAGTCCTAACTCTTTGTGAAATCCACCCTGGAATCATTGCATCTCCCATGATGACACTGTATAAACATGTATATTTAAATGCATTTTTATTCAGGCAGTATTTTTCAGGAAGGCATTCTGTTTATTTGTATGAATTTTAAGCATTGTTTGGGTTCCAAATGCCTGAAATCAAATACTGTTCAATTTTAAAACTTTTTTGAATATTTGAATTACGAGTAGAGAGTTTTGTTCTGCTGGTTGACATTTACCTCCTTGTGTCGGACCACTATTTCCAATTGTGACTGGCTATAGTCTGGACTGGCTATAGTGCCTCCATCGCCAGATTATGTCCCTATTCGACACTATACTCAAACCCATGATTCTGTTTCGATCAATTCAATTTCGTCTGGGTTGTGTATAAAACCTTTTTAGTATAGACACTTATCAATGTAACAATTCCTCAAGCATTCACCCGTTATTTTCAAATCTGTTTCACTTTTAGTTTTCCTTTCAGTCTTTTGATGTTATTGTCATAAATAGCCTATTATAATTTGTACAAGAAATGCTTACCTTTAAACAGTAGTTTTATATGCACGGGATTCAAGTACAGGCCACAACCGCTACCAATCAGTAAGAGTTAAAAAAGAAGAACATGATTCCCTTCATACGGTAGGCCTACACCACTTCTTTTTAGCGAAAATATCATACACTGCAGTCTGTGTACAAACCAGCTTGCGTTCGTTCCAGTCAGTGATCAGAAGTACAGTCACAGTGCAATGCTCGGAGGATGTTGCTTTCATTTTTAGTTCATGTATAAGGTTTAGCCTATATTGCAAAACGTACAGGATATATTTTCTTTAGTTCCGCATTCCATTGTGTAAAACCACGGTATACATAGGTTTTGAGTGGGTGATAATGAATAACAGAGCCCAAAGAGCCCTCGCTAGTTCAAATCCGTGTTTGGCATATTATTGTACACTTTGGCCTTTTTTATTTGAGTACATTAGAATGCCTGCCATGGCAAATATTATATCCTCCTTTGTAACGAGTTTAAAGGAGGATAATTAGAACTGGTGATTTTCACGAGTTGCTTCAGCTCTTAATTTAAAGTCACCTGGAAGTGGTATTTTTTCAAAATAAAGCTTTTGTCACTAATATATGTGTTTTGATGAGTGGAATGTGAATAAACAGTTAACTAAGGTTTTAAAAAATCATTTCTTATGTTATTTACAAATTGAAGAGTAGACCCCGACCCGAGAGGGCGCTGTTCGTGACGTCAATCGAGGCAGACTTTGCCTGTAATGCGTAGAGTCAACACAATTGCAAAGTACATGTACGAACCAAGTCGTGAGTTTGTACGTTTAAAAAAAAATGTTTTTTTTCCGGTAATGCCGACCAGGTGTATTGCTGCTGAATGCAGAAAAAAACACTTTTTGAAATGTACCAACTCACGACTTGGACGTACATGTACTTTGCACCTGTGTTTACTATGCGCATTGCAGGCAAAGTCTGCCTCGATTGACGTCACAAAAGGGGTAGGCGGAGTCAGCCCCCCAAACAACTTTATATATTTTTTAAACATATAAATCGTGACAAACAATTACTAAAAAAATTGTTTTATTGTTCGTAAGCATATACTCTTATGTTTGAAAGAAAAAAAAATTCTATTTCCAGGTGACTTTAAGTAACCATGCACAAATTATTCCCGAAAATATGAAATATAAACTCTACCTCCACAAGACAGTAGCACCTTGTTCATCCAGCCATCTTATTCATTCATTTAGGTTCTTATACTGAGAGTGGATGTTTCATCAAGGGTGCTCTCGTGTTCTCGTCTCGTTATTTATCCCGATGCAAATTTAAAATCTCTTTCTATAAATAAAAGTCAGATACTGCTCTTTCAGTTTTACATGGCAAGTTTTATTTTATTGTTGTTAACATGGAACACTTTTTATCTCGAATCTTCGTAAATTTGTAAGACATTTCGTTATAAACTGTTCTTTCGTAGATATATGTTTTAATAATGAGGCATTCGTGTTGCTTTAGAAGATGAATCAATCCAGTTAGCAGAATGTTGTCATAAAGTATCACTAAGAATTCCTCATATTATAGCAGTACATTATTGAACGCATACCAATGCTTTATGCAATAATATTCAAAAATATTATTAAAAAAAATATTTGCTAATCTTTCAGCCCCTTGAAATAAATCAAGTTTTATATTTGCTGGATACCCGTGGGGCCTGTTTTCTATTTGTAAAAGGGTTAACCATTGTATGTCATAGAGCTATGCGTCATATCTAGTGATCACACAAATTATGACAGTACGCCCTCTATCAATTAAGTTCCTCGTAATTAGCAACACATAACTAAAAATGCATCTAATGCTGAATATTCGAAAAATGCTCAACAGTGTTTGCAAATTTGTCTTCCCCTGAAATCAGATCAAACTTATTTGCTGAAAACTATACCACTGGGCCTTGTATTTATATAAGTTTAGTCGTAACGGTTGAATGATAGAGCTATGATTTATTACGAAGATCCTTGCTGCATATACTAGGGATCAAACAAACTATGATTAGTGTGCCCCCTGTATCGACTTAAAATCGAAACAGATACAGGTCTTTAAAGTCATAAACATAGGTCAAGTACTTGAAACCGCCATTAAGCAACAACTCTGGATCAGGTGTTATTTGTTGAAGTCAGAATTTGTTTTATGTACCCCCCCCCCCCCCAAAAAAAAAAACACGGCCCTTTTCCAGACCAACCCGGATTATAAAGAAAATTTCCATCCTTTAAAAACCTTTTCCCTTCTCCAAACTTACAACATGCTTACGCAGAGAACGTTTTCAAACCGTTGACTTGTGACATCATCACAAGGTTTTTGAAATGAGGCTAATGCGAGAAAAACATTAGTAAAGATGTCCCCCTTTTTAAAAAGCTATTATGATCTTTCTACATGGCATTTCCATTTAAAGTGTACTCGACAGGGCATTTTAAACAAGCAATGTTGCTAGAATTATTTCTCAAATTGTCATTTTCTTGCTTTTTACAAACTCTCTGATCCGAATTGACCTTTATTATTGTTAAATATTCCACCTCAACACCTGAAAAGGGTGTGTCGCTATGACTCCGGATCAAGTCATGATGTCATCAGCCTGGTCTAATTCTGACTCAGTGACGTCAACTTGATATCTGCATACTCGTGAACAATGTCATTACTGGACTGCTCTTGAGTGAATTTGTGGTTTTTATTTGTTGGAGGCGGATTAGGAATCTCGTACGCTGACATCGCATTTGTAGTGACATCAGATTCTTTCGAATTCGGATTGACTGCAGCTGCAGGGCTTGGAGTTTCATACATTGAGTCTGTAATGACGTCATATTCCAGCGAATTGGGATTAATTGCGCCCTTAGGACTTGAAGTTTCGTACGTTGAGTCTTTAATGACGTCATATTCTGGTGGGTTTGAGTTAACTGTACCCAGACGGCTTGGAATTTCGTAGGCTAACCCTGGAGTGACGTCAGCTTGTTTCGTGTTGACTGTACCATTGGCACCATCTATTCCCCCGTCTCTTCTTTTTTGCCTGTATATTTTGTAGGACAACATAGTTTACTTAACAATGTGGTTAGGTTTTTCAACTGCCCGTGACAGTACTTGTTATATAGGCAATCATTTTCACACGTCGTGGACGTAATTTAAAGGGCAGGTTGCATCAAGCATAACTGGTTATTTTCCCTGATGAAATTCCTCATGTGCTTTATTGCCAAGGAAAGTGCATCTACCTGTTGTCCTGTTGAGTCTGCTGCCACCGAGCGTCCTTTTTATGCAAGTCTGTCAAACTTGATGTAATTTGAGACATGTGTCTTGGTAGTTACAATGCATTTCATTTGAACTTTAAATGATAAATGGTCAGCAGCGTGACCCGTGTTGGTCACATTGACCCTATCCATAGTTAAGTTTATGCTTCAGATTGGGCCTCTTTGACCTAACCCGTGAAAACTAAAAAACGTGATCTGAAGACAGTTTGCATCTTACCTCTTTCTGAAGGTAATAATGACAATCACAATCAGAATCATCAAGGATACGATTACTCCAACTGCTATTCCAATGAAAGCCCCTGGTTGGATTAACAAAAAACATAAATAATCCAGAATAGCGGATTTGAGACATGGTTTCTAGTACTCAAAGCAACTTCAAACTCTTTCCGGTTCTCTTTGATGTACCTACTCAGTAGTTCACTGAATATACACTGTGATCTGATATGAATAAGCTTCCAAATCCAGAGGCGCTATTATGTTTTTTTTTTTTTTTTTTTTGAAAACAATAATAATTTTTTTGGGGTGACTTTTGTACACATTATGAGTAAGTTTAATATACTTGCTTTATTTCAAATGAAGCAATGACATCGCAGCACAATAATTATCTTCTATTAGGTTCTTTAATAGTATAGTTCGGGAGAAAACATTTTATCTCTGGACGATTTGAACTGGTATGAATTTTAGATAGACAAACCTGTTTTGGATGTTTGTGGGTTGGGTATCTCTCGCTCATCAGTGGTGCCACCAGGGTTACTCGATGGCCATCCCGACGAGGCGGTCACTATCATGTTGTTAGTCTGGTTCATAGTCGGGGGCACTACACTTGTAGCTGTGTGTGAAGTTGTCATTGCCATGGGTGTGATGTTAGTCTGGTTCGTAGTCGGGGGCACTACACTTGTAATTGTGTGTGAAGTTGTCATTGACATGGGTGTGTTTGTCTGGGTCGTTGTCGGGGGCGATGCTGTGTATGAAAAAGTTGTCGGCGGTACAACTGTATGGAAAAGGACGGATACTTAATGTCACATATTATTAATATAGGATTTGATTGTTTTTATTTTTAAGCCCTACACTTCACGGAACCAACGAAGGCGATTGCCTCATGCCCCCTGGTCATTGCCTTGGTGCCCTTGAAATGCTCCAAGAGAAAATTACAACTTCCTTATCATAAGGGTGCCCTTTACCAAGGAAAAAATGCCTTGGTGCCCTTGCTCTTTCAAAAATAAAGCATACAGGCCCGTGTTTTACTATTAGCGATTAAGTATATACCCCCATTGAATTTGCTAACATCCATACTGTAAGTCTTTGGTTTTGTAAACCTCAATGAAAGTAGTCGCAGCGAAGTTAAGTGTAATGTATGTGACTGTTTCATGCTATTTTGAACTTTACCTGCTGTACATGTTGGTACAGAGTTGCTCCATTCTGCAGTGTTATCACTCCGTGTGCATTCGATAGAACCTTCACCTTGAATAATGTATCCAGGGTCACACTCGAAGCTTACACGAGTACCGAAGAACTTGGAGTTGGCTGAACTATAATAGACGTGGGTAGGATTTGTGACCTTGCGCATCCCGTTGGCTGGTGGGCCAATTTCATTATTGCAAACTCCTTCGGAAACTGAAAGTCAAACACAAAATGTTCTTTGATTGGGAGTCATATGTGGTTTAGTTTGCACATCCTAAAACGTATACTTAAAGGCAGTGGACGCTATTGGTAATTACTCAAAATAATTATTAGCATAAAACCTTTCTTGGTGACGAGTAATGGGGAGAGGTTGATGGTATTAAACATTGTGAGAATCGGCTCCCTCTGAAGTGCCTCAGTTTTTGAGAAAGAAATAATTTTCCACGAATTTGATTCGAGACCTAAAGTTTAGAATTTAAGGTCTCGAAATCAACCATCTGAACGCACACAACTTCGTGTGACAAGGGTGTTTTTTTTTCTTTCATTTTTATCTCGCAACTTCGATGACCGATTGAGCTCAAATTTTCACAGGTTTGTTATTTTATGCATATGTTGAGATACACCAACTGTGAAGGCTAGTCTTTGACAATTACCAATAGTGTCCACTGCCTTTAATATAATGTTATATTTTTACCTAGTGTGAAACGGGCGTTTCGGAGTAATGTTATGTGACTATGTATAAGTTTACCTCTGCTTTTCAAAAACAAGTTGAATCATTTAAACAAGCTGCAGTCAAGAAGACTTCATTTATAGCAGATAATTACTTCAAAGTGTTGTGTGATATACTTGCATTGATTATAAATATGTCCCATTTCCCTGTACCTTTTCCTGGTACTTGAATTATCAACCAACGCTTAATCGGGCGGAATTACAAAAAACAGCTGCTGGATGAGTTTTTTAAGCCTAGAATTATCAAAAAAAAAATTTACAAATTGGGGGGGGGGGGGGGCAAATAGTTGTTTTTTGGGGTGTTTTTTTTTTTTTTTGGGGGGGGCAAGTAAGTTTCTTAGCTTACTTTTGTAGATTGCTATTCGCCAATGACCACCGCAGTATTGGTTGGAGTTGCCTGGACAAATATTACGGCACTCTGAGTGTGCTGCTCTCCCACGTCTTCCATAATCCTCGTTGTTTCCGCAGTAACACTCCGTCTCAGATTCCACACCAGCATATTTATAAGATCTACTGGCACAGTAACTGAAACACCACTCCACGGACAAGCTTTCGGAGGTTCTTGAATCCCCTCTCAAATCCCGGCCTCCAATCTGCCAATCTTCAAAGCACCCCAAATATCCAGGTCCTATAAAACGATACAAACGTAGGTTATATAGCAACTCTAATAATGGTCACCAAAAGAGATTTGTCCAAAGGGAGATTAGCCGAGAGTGATGGGGGATGCTTTATTTTTTTTTTTTTTTACGACATTGTCCCCCGGTGCTCTCTCTGTTTTAAACTTACATAGCACAAGACCGAGAGACGTTTTATTTTTGTTAACAAAATAATACGGATATTATACTGAAAGCAGTTTAATTTAAACATATTTACTTAAGACCACACACACAAGTTGTTTTCAATGTATTTATAAAAGGCAAGAGTTGTGGGCATCGAAGACAAGAACCTATAAAGCACTGATCTTGAAACTGTAATAAAGAGAGATTTTCTTACCGGTAGCCTGCGCATTTGATGACGTCACTAGTTGATAAACCAACGCCGTCCAAATTAGTGCAGCTCCGTACGATGTATGAAGCATTGTTTTGGTTCCAAATGCCTGAAATCAAATTGTACAAGTAACTAAATATTTTGTATAAGAATATGAGTTTGTGTTGTACTAACTGGGTGTGTTTTACTTCCTTGTGTCGGACTACACTTTCAAAGTTTCCATTGTATTATAAGTACTGCCATTAAGGACTCTGGACACTAAACCTGTGAAAATTTGAGCTCAATTGGTCGTCGGAGTTGCGAGATAATATTGAAAGAAAAACACCCTTGTCACACGAAGCTGTGTGCTTCCAAATGTTTGCTTTCTTGACCTCAAAATCTAATTCTGAGGTCTCGAATCAAATTATAATAATAAACAAACTACAGCATTTATATGGCGCACTTTACTGAAAAGGAGAAACATTCAAAGGCGCCGGTCAAGTTTTGTCAAGATGTTGGAAAGCAAGCAAGAATAAGTGTGTTTTGAGTTTCTGCTGGACGAGAGTAATGTTGTGTATTTGTCTGAGGTAATCCGGAAGTGAGTTCCAGAGTCTCGTGAATAGAGAGTTTTGTATTTCTGCATGGGTGACATTTACTTCCTTGTGTAGGATAGCCTTGCTCAAGGCAGTCGCATTATTCGCTCCGAAAAGACGCAGCTGTAAACCCACCCGCCGTATACCCTGTGCATGGTGTGTGCTATCACACCGAATGACCAACCCGTATACACACTGTCACATCGCACGAATACTGTTCACACAAGTCATCGCACTCGTACACCACTAACCGCATGCGGAGGCCGTCAGGTCGACAACAGCCTTGTCGGGTCTGTATCTTCCCGTTTTAATGTGTTGTATTGAAAAAATTCCAATAGTGGACGAAATTGGGGGGGGGGGGGCTCGAGGATATGCTAGTATGCAGCTCATGAATATGTATATCGTTCGTCAGACCTATCAGACAACACAGGATGTGAGGCAAATGAATTATTCATTTTGACGTCCAATCACGCACTTCCCTTATCACGACCTTTGGACCCTATCATGCGTCCGTGGTGGTGGTGTGTGAGGTAAACATGCCTCGTCTTTCGCGGGCATTATGGTAATGAGCTGACCGTGGGAACTCTTCGCTTATAGTAATGAGGTCAGTGGCTTCAACACAGATCCTACAAGGCTGTCGGCCTGACGGCCTCCGCATGCGGATAGTGTACGGGGGCATCGTGTCGTGCGATGTTACGCACAGTGAATACGGGTGGGTTTTACGCTAAGTGAATACGGGTGGGTTTTTATACAGCAGCGGTCTTTTTTCGGAGTGAATAATTCGACTGCCTTGAGCAAGGCTATGTGTAGGACCACTATTTCCAATTGTTGCCAGTGGACTAGCTAAAAAGTGTCTCCATCGCCAGATTATGTCCCTATTCGACACTATACTCAAAACCCATGGTTATTTTTCGACCAATATCCACGTATGAGTTGTGTTTAAAACCTTTTTAGTATAGACACTTATCAATGTAACAATTCCTCAAGCATTCACCCGTTATTTTCATATCTGTTTTCACTTTTACTTTTCCTTTCTAGTCTTTTGATGTTATTGTCATAAATAGCCTATTATAATTTGTACAAGAAATGCTTACCTTTAAACAGTAGTTCTATACGCACGGGATTCAAGTACAGGCCACAACCACTACCAATCAGTAAGAGTTAGAAAAGAAGAACATGGTTCCCTTCATACGGTAGGCCTACACCACTTCGTTTTAGCGAAAATATCATCCAAATGCAGTCTGTGTACTTTGCAAAACCAGCTTTGTGCGTTCGTTCCAGTCAGTGATCAGAAGTACAGTCACAGTGCAATGTTCGGAGGATGTTGCTTTCGTTTTTAGTTCATCATGTATAAGGTTTAGGCTATATTGCAAAACGTACAGGATATATTTTCTTTAGTTCCGCATTCTATGGTGTAAAACCACGGTATACATATAGGTTTTGGGTGGGTGATAATGAATAACAGAGCCTAAAGAGCCCTCGCTAGTTCAAATCCGTGTTTGGCATATTATTGTACACTTTGGCCTTTTTTATTTGAGTACATTAGAATGCCTTCCACGGCAAATATTATATCCTCCTTTGTAACGAGTTTAAAGGAGGATAATTAGAACTGGTGATTTTCACGAGTTGCTTCAGCTCTTGATTTAAGTAACCATGCACAAATTATTTCCGTTCTTATACTGAGAGTGGATGTTTCATCAAGGGTGCTCTCGTGTTCTCGTCTCGTTATTTATCCCGATGCAAATTTAAAATCTCTTTCTATAAATAAAAGTCAGATACTGCTCTTTCAGTTTTACATGGCAAGTTTTATTTTATTGTTGTTAACATGGAACACTTTTTATCTCGAATCTTCGTAAATTTGTAAGACATTTCGTTATGAACTGTTCTTTCGTAGATATATGTTTTAATAATGAGGCATTCGTTGCTTTAGAAGATGAATCAATCCAGTGATATACATAATGTTTCAAGTATCACTAAGAGTTCCTCAGATTAGCAATACATTATTAAACGCATACCAATGCTTTATGCAATAACATTCAACATTATTTTTAAAAAAATATTTGCTGATCTTTCAGCCCCTTGAAATAAATCAAGTTTTATTTTTGCTGGATACCCGTGGGACCTGTTTTCTATTTGTAAAAGGTTTAGCCATTGAATGTTGCAAAGCTCCTTGCTGCATATTGTCCAAAGATCGCATAAACCAGTGACTTATACGCCCTCTATCGATTCAAAATCGAAACACGTTCCTCATGGATCTATCAACAAATTCCAAAAATGTTGAATACTAAAAAAAACACTCGGCAAAATATTTGCAAATCGCTCCCCCTGAAATTAAATCAACCATATTTGCTGAAAACTATGCCACTGTGCCCTGTTTTTATATAAGTTTTAGTCGTTGGATGATAGATGATAGAGCTATGATTTATTACGATGTCATCAGCCTGGTCTAATTCTGACTCAGTGACGTCAACTTGATATCTGCATACTCGTGAACAATGTCATTACTGGACTGCTCTTGAGTGAATTTGTGGTTTTTATTTGTTGGAGGCGGATTGGGAATCTCGTACGCTGACATCGCATTTGTAGTGACATCAGATTCTTTCGAATTCGGATTGACTGCAGCTGCAGGGCTTGGAGTTTCATACGTTGAGTCTGTAATGACGTCATATTCCGGCGAATTGGGATTAATTGCGCCCTTAGGACTTGAAGTTTCGTACGTTGAGTCTTTAATGACGTCATATTCTGGTGGGTTTGAGTTAACTGTACCCAGACGGCTTGGAATTTCGTAGGCTAACCCTGGAGTGACGTCAGCTTGGTTCGTGTTGACTGTACCATTGGCACCATCTATTCCCCCGTCTCTTCTTTTTTGCCTGTATATTTTATAGGACAACATAGTTTCATTAACAATGTGGTTAGTAAGTTTTTCGACTGCCCGACAGTAGGGCCTACTTGTTATAGGCAATCATTTGCACACGTCGTGGACGTAATTTAAAGGGCAGGTTGCATCAAGCATAACTGGTTATTTTCCCTGATGAAGTTCCTCATATGCTTTATTGCCAAGGAAAGTTCATCTACCTGTTGTCCTGTTGAGTCTGCTGCCACCGAGCGTCCTTTTTATGCAAGTCTGTCAAACTTGATGTAATTTGAGACATGTGTCTTGGAGTTATAATGCATTTCATTTGAACTATAAATGATAAATGGTCAGCAGCGTGACCCGTGTTGGTCACATTGACCCTATCCATAGTTAAGTTTATGCTTCAGGTTGGGCATCTTTGACCTAACCCGTGAAAACTAAAAAACGTGATCTGAAGACAGTTTGCATCTTACCTCTTTCTGAAGGTAATAATGACAATCACAATGAGAATCATCAAGGATACGATTACTCCAACTGCTATTCCAATGAAAGCCCCTGGTTGGATTAACAAACATAAACATTATCCAGAATAGCGGATTTGAGACATGGTTTCTAGTACTCATAGCAACTCCAAACTCCTTCCGGTTCTCTTTGATGTACCTACTCAGTAGTTCACTGAATATACACTGTGATCTGATATGAATAAGCTTCCAAATCCAGAGGCGCTATTATGGTTTTTTGTTGAAAACAATAATAATTGTTTTGGGGTGACTTTTGTACACATTATGAGTAAGTTTAAGATACTTGGCGACATTGGGGTCATCACAGCACAATAATTATCTTCTATTAGGTTCTTTAATAGCATAGTTCGGGAGAAAATATTATTTCTGTGGACGATTTGAACTGGTATGAATTTTAGATAGACAAACCTGTTTTGGATGTTTGTGGGTTGGGCATCTCTCGATCATCAGTGGTGTTACCAGGGTTACTCGATGGCCCTCCCGACGAGGCGGTCACTATCATGTTGTTAGTCTGGTTCGTAGTCGGGGGCACTACACTTGTAACTGTGTGTGAAACAGTTGTCATTGCCATGGGTGTGTTATTAGTCTGGGTCGTTGTCGGGGGCGATGCTGTGTATACAAAAGTTGTCGGCGGTACAACTATATGGAAAAGGACGGATACTTAATGTCACATATTTATCAATAGGATTTGATTGTTTTTGTTTTCAGGCCCATACTTCACGGCGCCAACGAAGGCGATTGCCTCATGCCCCCCTGGTCATTGCCTTCATTGGTGCCCTTGAAATGCTCCAGTAGAAAATTACAATTTCCTCATATAATAGGGTGCCCTTTACCAAGGGAAAAATGCCTTGGTGCCCCTGCCCTTTCAAAAACCAAGGATACAGGCCCGTGTTTTACTAAGAGCGATTAAGTATGCCCCGTTGAATTTCCTAAACATCTGTGTAAAAAGTTTATAAAACCTCAATGAAAGTAGTCGCAGTGAAGTTAAAGTAATGGAAGTGAGAGTGTCATGTTATTGAGACTTTACCTGCTGTACATGTTGGTACAGAGTTGCTCCATTCTGCAATGTTTGCCCTCTTTATGCATTCGATAGTCTCGGCTCCTTGAATATCGTATCCAGTGTCACACTTGAAGGTTACTCGCGTACCGGAGAACTTGGAGTTTGATAAACTATAAGAAACGTGGGTAGGATTTGTGACTTCATGGCTCCCGTGGACTGGTGGGCCAATTTCATTATTGCAAACTCCTTCGGAAACTGAAAGTCAAACACAAAATATTCTTTGATTGGGAGTCATATGTGGTTTAGTTTGCACATCCTAAAACGTATACTTAAATGCAGTGGACACTATTGGTAATTACTCAAATAATTATTAGCATAAAACCTTTCTTGGTGACGAGTAATGGGGAGAGGTTGATGGTATTAAACATTGTGAGAAACGGCTCCCTCTGAAGTGCCTCAGTTTTTGAGAAAGAAGTAATTTTCCACAGGTTTGTTATTTTATGCATATGTTGAGATACACCAACTGTGAAGACTAGTCTTTGACAATTATTACCAATAGTGTCCACTGCCTTTAATATAATGTTATATTTTTACCTAGTGTGAAACGGGCGTTTCGGAGTAATGTTATGTGACAATGTATAAGTTCACCTCTGCTTTTCAAAAACAAGTTGAATCATTTAAACAAGCTGCAGTCAAGAAGACTTCATTTATAGCAGAAAATTTCTGCAAAGTGTTGTGTGATATAAAACTTGCATTGATTTTAGGAATATGTCTCATTTCCCTGTACCTTTTCTAGGTTCTTGAATTATCAACCAACGCTCAATCGGGCGGAATTACCAAAAAAACAGCTGCTGGTTGAGTTTTTAAGCCAAGAACTATCACATTTATTTTTACAAATTGGGGGGGGGGGGGGCAAATAATTTATTTATTTATTTATTTATTTATTTTGTTTGGGGGGGGGGGCAAGTATAGTTTCTTAGCTTACTTTTGTAGATTGATATTCGCCAATGACCACCGCAGTATTGGTATGAGTTGCCTGGACAAATATTACGGCACTCTGAGTCTACTGCTATCCCATGTCTGTCATAATCCTCGTCGTTTCCGCAGTAACACTCCGTCTCAGATTCCACACCAGCATATTTATAGGATCTACTGCCACAGTAATTGAAACACCACTCCACGGACAACCTGTCTGAGGTTTTTGAATCCCCTCTCAAAACCCGAGGTCCCCATGACCCATCTTTAAAGCACCCCAAATATCCAGGTCCTATAAAACGATACAAACGTAGGTTATAGCAATTCTAATAGTGGTCACCAAATGACATGTTTCCAAAAGGAGATTAGCCGTTATAACTATTTCACTCAATCATGCGTTTGAGGGTGATGGGGGTGCTTTATTTTTGAAAAACGACATTGTTTCCTGGTGCTCTCTCGGTTTTAAACTTACATAGCACAAGACCGAGCGTCGTTTTATTTTTGTTAACAAATAATACGGATTTACATTATACTAAAAAGCAGTTTAATTTAAACATATTTACTTTATACCACACACAAGTTGTTTTCAGTGTATTTATAAAAGGCACGAGTTGTGGGCATCGAAGACAAGAACCTAAAGCAGTGATCTTGAAACTGTGTAATAGAGAGAGAGAGTTTCTTACCGGTAGCCTGCGCATTTGATGACGTCATTAGTTGATAAACCAACGCCGTCCAAATTAGTGCAGCTCCGTACGATGTATGAAGCATTGTTTTGGTTCCAAATGCCTGAAATCAAATTGTACAAGTAACTAAATATTTTGTATAAGAATATGAGTTTGTGTTGTACTAACTGGGTGTGTTTTACTTCCTTGTGTCGGACTACACTTTCAAAGTTTCCATTGTATTATAAGTACTGCCATTAAGGACTCTGGACACTATTGGTAATTGTGAAAGACCAGTCTTCTCACTTGCTGTATCTTAACATAATTAGTAACAAACCTGTGAAAATTTGAGCTCAATTGGTCGTCGAAGTTGCGAGATAATATTGAAAGAAAAAACACCCTTGTCACACGAAGTTGTGTGCTTCCAGATGTTTGATTTATTGACCTCAAAATCTAATTCTGAGGTCTCGAAATCAAATTCGTGGAAAATTACTTCTTTCTCGAAACTACGTTACTTCAGAGGGAGCCGTTTCTCACAATGCTTTATACTATCAGCATTTCCCCATTACTCGTTACCAAGTTCAACAAATTCTGTCCCTAGTCAACACTCAACTCAAAATCATATCCTATTTAGCGGGGCATTATTTTTCCCAGGGGTCGATTTCACAAAGAGTTAGGACTAGTCCTAACTTAGGACTAGTCCTAAGAGATATCAAAAACGTACAGCTAGTCCTAAGTTAGGACTAAACTCGTCCTAACTCGAGATAAGACTAGTCCTAACTCTTTGTGAAATCCACCCTGGAATCATTGCATCTCCCATGATGACACTGTATAAACATGTATATTTAAATGCATTTTTATTCAGGCAGTATTTTTCAGGAAGGCATTCTGTTTATTTGTATGAATTTTAAGCATTGTTTGGGTTCCAAATGCCTGAAATCAAATACTGTTCAATTTTAAAACTTTTTTGAATATTTGAATTACGAGTAGAGAGTTTTGTTCTGCTGGTTGACATTTACCTCCTTGTGTCGGACCACTATTTCCAATTGTGACTGGCTATAGTCTGGACTGGCTATAGTGCCTCCATCGCCAGATTATGTCCCTATTCGACACTATACTCAAACCCATGATTCTGTTTCGATCAATATCCACGTCTGGGTTGTGTATAAAACCTTTTTAGTATAGACACTTATCAATGTAACAATTCCTCATGCATTCACCCGTTATTTTCAAATCTGTTTCACTTTTACTTTTCCTTTCAGTCTTTTGATGTTATTTGTCATAAATAAGCTATTAATATTGTACAAGAAATGCTTACCTTTATAAAGAGTAGTTCTATATGCACGGGATTCAAGTACAGGCCACAACTGCTACCAATCAGTAAGAGTTAGAAAAGAAGAACATGGTTCCCTTCATACGGTAGGCCTACACCACTTCGTTTTAGCGAAAATATCATACAATGCAGTCTGTGTACTTTGCAAAACCAGCTTTGTGCGTTCGTTCCAGTCAGTGATCAGAAGTACAGTCACAGTGCAATGTTCGGAGGATGTTGTTTTCATTTTAAGTTCATAATGTATAAGGTTTAGGCTTTATTGAAAAACGTACAGGATATATTTCGCATTCCATGGTGTAAAACCACGGTATACATAGGTTTTGGGTGGGTGATAATGAATAACAGAGCCTAAAGAGCCCTCGCTAGTTCAAATCCGTGTTTGGCATATTATTGTACACTTTGGCCTTTTTTTATTTGAGTACATTAGAATGCCTGCCATGGCAAATATTATATCCTCCTTTGTTTAATACGAGTTTAAAGTTATTGTGTTCGAGGGTCATTAGAAATGGTAATTTTCATTAGTTGCTTTAGCTCTTAATTTAAGTAACCATAAACTCTACCTCCACAAGACACAGCATCTTATTCATCCAGCCATCTTATTCATTCATTCAGGTTCTATGAGAGTGGATGCTTCATCAAGCACCAACAGGCTTATCTAGTGTTCTCGTCTCATTATTCCTCGATGCAAATTTAAAATCTCTTTCTATAAATTATAGTCAGATACTGCTCTTTCAGTTTTACATGGCAAGTTTATTGTTGTTAAAATTGAACATTTTGGTTGCTATGTTTTATAGAATCTACATACAATAAGTAAGACATAAATGCATAAAATAACAAACCTGTACAAATTTGGACTCAATTGGGCATTGAAGTTGCGACAAAATGATGGAAAAACACCTTTGTTGTATAAAATAGTGTGCTTTTTGATAGGAAAAGGTATCCGGCCAGAAGTCTTCTATTATTTTAGGGAGTCGTTTTTCACAAAGTTTTATATTATCAAGAGCTCTCCGTTGCTCGTTACCAAGTAAGGTTCTATGCAGTGCCTTTAATGTTGAGGCATTCGTGTTGCTTTATACATGTATAAAAAAAAACGTCCCGTGGTATGCAGATGGTTGTCAACCACACTCCACATTATAGGGTCAACATAAAAATGCTAACAGCTTAGGTATTAAATAAATACTCAACAAAATATTTAAAAAATCAAATCAATTATATTATTTGCCTGAAACTATACCTCTGGGCCTTGATTTTAAATTGTATGAGCTATTAGTCATCACAAAGCTCCTTGCTGCTAATCTAGAGATCACACAAAATTCCTTTTTCGGATCCTTTTTCGGATCCTTTTTCGGGTCCTTTTCGGCATAGCACGTCTTAGTATCAAGCTTATATAATAATGAAATAATATAGCGAGACAAATCCTCTAAAGGCTAACTATGACCACGTGACTGTTCACTAGGAACAGATCCTTCGCATTTGATTGGTGAATCGTGCGTCATTATCTATTATTTTGCTATGTTTTACTGACATGGTGCTCCAATATTGGAGTCCAATATGGATAGTTATCGGACACTCCGAGGCATCGTTCCCAAAAATCGTTCCCGCCCGTTTGTCCAAACGAGCCAAGGGCGTGTCAACAAGGAGTCGTCGGCTATTGGTTGTATTTCACTTTCTAAATCAACAACCACAGCCAGGAAATGTATTTGCTTGTTGGCTTTATTCTCTTTCTGTACCATTATTATCGAAAGGGATTCATTCATAAATGATATTTTAAACCCATCCTGGATTTTCTTTCGCAGTTGTGAATGACTCGTACCGTCCATTTGAATCGTTTCCCGCCATTTCTGAATCATTTCCCGCCATATCTGGCTCGTCTCTGAACGAGGAACTCTCGTACAGAACATTGTCAACCAATCCAGTTCCAGCATTCTCATGGGCCCCCGAAGATGGCTGAATGACTGCGTTGACGTAATTACTCTCGCCACTCCTGGACTGTTTCCGAATAACCTCACTGTAGAGCTGTGCTTGTGGGTTTTGGTTTGGTTCTTGAGGGTCCCTCTCCGTCGTTTGAACTGTGATTTCGTACATATTGTTTGAGAAACTCATCCCCATCGTATCCGTGGCAACAGCAGAGGGTGACGCCTTCCTCTTGCTTCTTCTTTTGAATAAAAAAAATGTATAGAAAATAGTGAGATTTGCGTCTAGAAAGTTGCAAAGTTGAAAAGTGAGGACGACAGAGGTCGCTATTTTTGTTACATAGACCTTTTTGCAAATACCCTTTTTTGTTTTTACCGTCCAAGGCCGGGTTGCAACTTTCTGTTTGTTTATGTTTGTTGTTTGAACTTACCTTTTTCTGCAGATAAAAATGATGAAGGCGAGGCCAATGATAACTGCTAATAGTACTCCAATAACAATTCCAATGAGGCTGCCTATACAATAAAAGAAGATTGTTGTTTAACAAACATATTTTTAAGTTATAAGTAAGGATAATATATAGGAATGTTGTGTCAATTTAAAGCGCAGTTGGAAACGCAAGGCATTTGAGGCAGCAGCCATTCTATGTGTACACACTGTTTACTGAAACGGTTGAATTGACCTGTTGGTGTTGCTGCCACCTAGCGTCCCCAAAAGGGTAATGTTTGACTTAGACTGGGCCCCTGTCTTTATCCTGCTCATGATCCAGTGATTGCATTGGATACAATGATATAATTGGATAAGTGCAGTGACATGAGCTTTACATGCCTAAACAGAACACTGCTGTCACGTCCGCAATAGATTTTGACTGCGTATCTCTATGTGAATGGAATGAGGTGAAAGGTGAAAATACACGCCGGTTTGGAAGCAGGTCTCTGGCGTGTTTCACGAGCCTCGAAGTGTGACGTCAGATGTTCAGGCTATAAGTTTGACTTAGACTGTTCCCTGTCTTTTTATCCTCCAACCACTGGTCTTATCAGGCCCGGCCAGTGCGTTCATTTGATACAATGATTTCATTGGATAAACGTGCTGTGACGTAAGCTATTATTGTGACCATGTTCTGATGTATTTTAATGATAAAACCAGCCGGTTTCAATTTTTTAAAGATCTCCTTGATTCATACCTTTGTCTAAAGTGAGTGTTTGCTGGGATTTTGTCGACGCTGCCTCGGTGCTCGATGGTGGCGCACGACTCGCGTTTGTGGTTGTTATCTTACCGGTTGAGGGCGCAGTCGTGGTTGTTGTGGGCACAGTGGTCGTTGGAATCGTCGATGGTATAACAGCTTAGACGAGGAGAAACAAAATAGGTGTATCAGTTAAGGTTTCCCTTTGACGCTGGACTGGTCAGAGAGGGTAATCCATTTCCAATAAATTGACGACCGATTGAGTTTTAAGTTTCAAAAGTTTGTGATGTCATCTTGGGTCACACAAAGTGTGGATACTGGCATATATACCAGCATGTTCTTAGGAAGTTCTGAGCTCTGAGAGTGGTGTGCAAAATAAACTTTATTTGAGGACCACATTTGGCCTATTCTCAAAGAGATATTATTGAATAGTCGGTCACATTATTAAAATCGAAAATTGGAGTAAGTGAGTCAGTCGATAAGACGGACGGGTCGATATTTTGGGTCATTCGATAAGACGGACGGATCAATATATTGGGTTGGTCAAAATATTTCGTAGAAAAATAGTCGGTTACTCTGAAATAGTCTTTTATTGTTTGTTATCTGCTTTGATCGCTTTTGCCAAATATGGATCACAGATAACAAATCTTGCACGTGGCAGTATTCCAATTTGGAAAGCTTTCAGGGAAAATAATAATACAATTTTTCATCAAATAATACTACATATACAGGCGTATTACCTCTACACGTTGGTACAGTGTCACTCCAGCCAACGGTGTTCTCCTGTACGAGGCACATAATGGTAGAAGACCCATCGAGAACATAACCAGCATCGCAGAAGAAATTCACCTCTGTCCCGAGGAACTTGTAGTTGTCTAAATTATAAGACAGACCACTCGGGTTGGTGATCGAGTTGGTTCCATGGGCAGGTGGGCCTATTGCATTGCTGCATACTCCTTGTGAAACTGACAAAATACAAATAGCAATGTTTTATTCTTTAATCCACAACAGGGATCGATTTCAGTTTTTAGTAAAGCAGATGTTTATGTCTACAGGGGGATAAAATAGCGCCCTCTTGTTGATTAATCTTTATCACGACTCGTCACAACTGATATCCTGAACATCTGACTTTACACTTCCAGGCTCGTGAATTACGTTTAGAGACCATGACTCTTGAGCCTACGTCAATCCCCGTCCACCATGAGCGTTCGTGACCTCGCTTCATTTTACATGGAGATTCGCACTCAAATCCCTCGTACATGTAATCAACCATTATAAAAACATAATTGCATGATATGTAATGTACTACGTGCACACAAACATTATGAACGCTACATGCTGCAGACGTGACGTGACGACCGAAAGTGAAGGCCCTCGCTTTGGCTCGGCCCTTAATCGCACGGCCTCGACCCTGATGGTTTTAACCAGTCGCTACCCTTTTATTCCCAAAATTGAAGTGTGATTGGCTTACTTTTGTAGATTGCTATTCGCCAACTGCCGCCGCAAAACTGGTCAGAGTCCCCCGTGCACGTGTACTTCTCGCAGTCCGACTCCTTTCCTCGACCGTGTCGTCCATAGTTCTCATTATTACCGCAGTAACATTCTTCTGCATATTCCAAACCAGCGTACGTGTAGTCGACATGTAAATCGTCTTGGCAATGTTTGAAACATCGCTGAACGGAAAGAGGGTCGAAGGTTCTGGAGCCACCTTTGAGAGCGCGATTTCTCTCATCCACAAAACATCCGAGATGACCTGGTGCTGATAAAGATCCAAAAAGAAGAAACAAATTAAAACCCGGAAGTTCATCAATAATTATTATTCATAAATACCTCAGACAGTTTCGCTATTCCTATTGGTGGAGAGCGCGTCACGTGGGGGTGTTTAAACCGTTGATAAAGACTTGTTGTGCACACAAAATATCCAACCTGCCCGGGTGTAAAGGAAAACACACTACAACAAAATTTATTATAGTCCTTGAAAACCCGTGACATAAAAAGATAAGTTTTTAGAGATTTGACTTTTGTGGTACAAAGTTTGTCAAAAATTCAAAGGTTAAAAGAGAAATACGAGTTGACAAACCGTTAGTTTGTGCGAGCGCTGATACCACTACTAGGCAGATTATAATCCAAGCACCACACCGCAATCTGCATCCACCTTTATGGGATTTCAATGTCTGGAACCGAAATTCTTTCATCTTTTCCCTCTGACGAGTAGCTTTTATATAGATTGCAGGCAACTAACAGGCGCAAGACCAAGTATACAACCACTTTCAGGCGTATGACCAAGGTATCAACCACTTTGTTTCATTAATTCAGATCACAAAGGCCTTTGTGACTGTCGTCGAATAATGTGTGTTTTTCTTCCTGTTTTCGAGGTGGTAATTTTACATAAAACTATCAATCTTTTGACCATGAACTGTGGCTGACACTCGCTGCCCACACAGGGGAAATATCACGCACGGCTTCTTCCTGGTGCTGGTGTGGTGGTAGAAGAATAAATTAACTCCGATCAGCCTCTCATACGAGCCTTTGCCGAAACACATCCGGTAGTCTGCTGTAATGCACAATTCACAAACTCTCATATCAGTAGCGGTTGCCTTATGGAACTGCATCCTCTTTTCATCATCCGCCAGTTGTTTCCTCCTGTGCCCAATTTCATAGAGCTGCTTTGTCTTGTCTCTGATTGTCCGGTTGTCTTGTCTTTGTCTGTCAAACATCAAACTGATAGGCCTAATATGAGCATTGGGTTATCAATTCAGCCTCAATACTGTTAAATGTTTATACTGTCCCATGCAGTTTAATAACTAAAGTCTATTTTGTTCAATATTAGGGAGGTATTAGTCGACGCACGTTACGCAAGCAAAAACGTGAACGTGAATGTCAGACAATTATGTCGTTTATAGATGACGTCACCACTCTGTGCTTATTTCATGCTCATGTATGACATCTGCACGTACGTACCTGACGTGAGAAACGGTAACTTCACGTATGCTTAAAACGTGAAAGTTTTACAACACAAACTGTTGACGTTCACGTTGACGTTTTTGCTTGCGGAAACGTGCATCTAAACCTCCCTAATATATCTTGTATTATATTAATACGTGCATAATAAGGCGTGGAAGGACATTCACACATAGTGAATCGGGGTGAACCTTGACAATAGTCAAACTACAGTCATTGTCACATGGCATCCAGCACAGCCCTAAGAGGAAGGAAGTCATCGTCCATGCATCAACAAGAAAACAATTTTCATGCAGTTGTAATACAGACCTTTCCGGGTCAAAAAGAAGCTACAAACCTCCGAACCTAACACTCATGACCGGTACAAAACAAGTTATATGAAACAAACCTCGTTTATGCAACCAGGCAGACCAATAATGTTGATGCAAAAAGATACCACGTGGTCGAATTGTTGGTTAAAAAAGAGGGGTGGCATTTAACAGATTCTGTGTGTCTAGAAACCAATGAATACGTTGTACACTTCAAGTCTATAGACGATGTGACCTCTGACGTCACACGAAAACCATAACATGATTCCCACGCATACCGCCGGGCAAAACCTTTGTGTTTTGGCAGCCAGCTAGAAAGTGTATGCAATCTTAGCATGACTACGTGTCTTTTTGCCCGGCGAAACATGACTTATACAGTGTGTTTTTTTTCAACAGAAGGCGGTTGGAATGTAAACATAGGTCACATCGTCTATAATATGTGCAACATTGAGCAAGTTTGAGTGAGTGACTAGGACAGACTAGACTGACCAGAAACTGTGACGTAGCTCTCGAGTTGATCATATCGATCATGCTGCAGTGCTTGGTTCGATATGCTCAATCGTCCTATGTTCTATGGTCTCTGGTTAGCCTAGTCGGTGTAGTTGCTTACCAAACTTGCTCATAGACCTTTCTGTTGTTGATAAACAAACCGCCTTGGCATGGTCGGCCGAATGTTAGTAAGACACTAAATCGTAAAAGCATTCATGTTTTAACAGTTATCAACATTTTCTGCAAACTTTCGTTTCAATAAAATACCTCTCATAATAAGTTGTTTTGTTTTTAAACAAAATCAACAAATTGTGTTACATTGTTACCAAAAATAGCAATCTTTTCTTTATTTGCACTTATGGCTTTCCATAATTTTCCCAATCTGGGTTGGCATAATCTCGGGATGTGACGTTGCAAAAGAAAAGTCTATTAACTTTGTATTAAATGGGGGACTTTGAAACACTAGGTGGCAGCAGACTTCCCAGGTAAAATGATATTGTTTGTGTAATTCTGATGTTGAGTTATTTCCGAAAACAATAGATTTACCTGATAAGTCTGCTGCCACCTAGTGTCCCAAAAGTCACCAATTTGTTCTGCTTATTTTTCAGAAACTATAGATTTTCACACAAAATCTTGTATGCTATATCTTTCATACTTTATCGTTCATGCGTTATCTTTTAAGCCGCATTATTTGTAAATCTTTTATAATACCTTATCTTTCATTACGTTATCTTTCAACCTATGTCTGTCATATTTGTCTTTCAGACAATGGCAAAAATAAAAGCCGCTTGTTACATCACTGTACTGATTCAATAGACTGAATATAACCGGGATACTGCAAGGTAAGCAACAGTAATTACATTTTTGGTATAATTATAATGGGTAGGGTAGATGGCTTTAGCTTCGATCCAAACCCTGTTTATTATAATAAGATGCCCGGTGTTGAGATTCCGTCCCCCTGATGATTCTGTCCCTCGTACGGCTGGCCACGGAGTACTATCCCTCTATGGGCTGACTGTGTACAAACTTCTCCTGTTTAATAGCACCCTCCTTTGAATCGTCCTCCACCCCATTATAAGTTTCCCATAATCGGGACACAAAATGTCTCTCTTGATCACCTTCCAGTCCAAGGCATTTTTGTTTTGCTTTTCTCCATAATTACATGACGTTCTTGTCAAATTTGTGTACTGTATAACAAAGAAGTAGGGAAATAAATGTGCATTTGAATTATATTTAATTGACGTTGTGTCTATGTCATTGAACGAAAAAAGTTGCGTCGGTTATACTTTTGTCATAGACACCTTGATTGTGAAATGTATGTGAAAGAAAGTCAAATAGCAGCAGTAAATGTGGTTTAATTGCCTCATCTTATCGGTATTCGTGCTACACTATAATGATGGTCTGCACGCATGCATCATAGGGTAGGCCATATGGTAGCTTGGGGTCGTTGGGTCTACACAAAGTCGTTTGGAATGGATAACTTTTGTCAAGCCAACCATGAAAACAGTCAACATAATGCACAAAACGCACCTGTATAGAAAACACAAGTAGTTCGGTATTAAATCTGCTGTCTGTTTTCGGTTGAGCGATTTCTGGTTACACACATCGTGAATTCAATCATTTCACTGCGTCCACGGATACAAATAAGCCTTTTGCATTGTAGGCGTTGGTTAACAGGGAATTGAGCTGCAGACACAGGCAAGGTAAGTAACCAACAAATTGTATGTTTCATTTTGATGCGAACGTTCGGCAATTAATACAAGTATTAGAATACAATGGTGTTAAGTGGTATTTTATATTTAAAACAAAGAGGCCGTTACACGATTGCATATGCAGGGGAGTCCGGAGCGGACAGTATTGCATGGCGGACACAGTTGCATCTGACACCGGCCGCTCTGAATTCACGAACTGCATAGATACTATACTGAACGGTACTTAACAGTACTTAATACCGTGGGGGTCGAAGCTTGGTTTTTCGAGGTATCAATGGAAACAAGGCTGTCTTCCTACCTCGTTGTAACCTCGTTGATACCTCGAAAAGCCAGCATTCGACCCCACGGTATTAAGTACTGTTAAGTACCGTGCAGCATCATAGTGACTATGCAGTTCGTGAATTCAGAGCGGGCCGGTGCTTGCGTAACATGTTGTGTAAAGAGCCTTGGACAAGGCTACCACAATATGTACACAAAAAGATATTCTAAGAAACAAACCATTGTTGTACAGTGTTCACCGAGGTCATTGATTTCAGCTCTAGATCAGCATCAGTCAGTATTAAATGCCACACACATTATAAAGCTGCTTGATGTTCTCAATTGAATAATATTCGGCATTATCTCAGTATTAAACGGTTATCAACAACAAATATTGACTTTCGTAAACCTTATCGCAATACCCGGTATACGCGCTTTAGGCGTGGAATGAGGTGCATACACATGTAGTTGTGAAAAGGTGTATACCGGCTGAGCCTTTCATTCTTTGTTTTAGTGCGGCTGACTGGTTTGACATGGAGCTGTTCGAAGCAAAAAATCTTAAAGTCTCCCTTTACGATAAGGGGACGACAATCAGAGAAATTGCTGCTGACAAAGTCAAAGTGCAAACCGACCCAGAAAGAGAGGTGAGAAATTAGGTGACAAACAATTTGTTTTTCTTCTTTTCTTATTTTGATTATTTTTGTCAGTGGTGGATGACCACTGTTAATTAAGAATAGTTATATAAATTAACGTTATAAAAGAAGTAAATAAATGCATTTTTCGAAATTGGATTCTCTTTCGGAAAGATAGTCAAGCATAAACAATAAAACACGATAAAAACAACTCCAAACATAAAAACCGTGTTTTGTAAACACAATTCTTGATTTTGCTTGAAGGAATTGGATGAACCATTTTTTATATTCGACATCGGTGACGTCATCGCTAAAGACAGGCAATGGAGGGATTTACTACCATCTGTGGAAACATTCTATGGTAAGACGTACAGCTATATCATGAAATTTAAAATATTAATATTTAGTTAAAGCCATTGGACCCTTTCGGTACAGAAAAAAAAAGTTCACAGATTTACAAATAACCTACAGGGTTTACAGAAGGTAATGGTGAAAGACTTCTCTTGAAATATTATTCCATGAAATGCTTTACTTTTTGAGAAAACATTAAAACAATATCAATTTTCGATATCGAGAATTACGGATTTATTTTAAACACATGTCATGACACGGCGAAACGTGCAAAAACAAGGGTGGGTTTTCCCGTTATTTTCTCCCGACTCCGATGACCGATTGAGCCTAAATTTTCACAGGTTTGTTATTTTATAATAGAAGTTGTGATACACGAAGTGTGGGCCTTGGACATTACTGTTTACCGAAACTGTCCAATGGCTTTAAGTTCATCTTATGATATTTCAATTTTTGTATATTCTTTCACATCAGCTGTTAAGAGCAACCCAGACCCAGTGATCGTGAAGCTGATGATAGCACTTGGGAGAGGCTTTGAATGCGCTAGTAAGGTAAGCGGCTTGTGTGTGATTTTGTTTATTTATTAAAAACAATTTATTTTATTTTGCTGTGGTTTTGTTGGGGTGAAGGTGTGTTTGTTATTTTGTTTGCTAGTTTGTTTGTTTGTTGGGGACTATGGTGTTTTTTGTGCGTGTTTGTTTGTGGCCGTAAGGCTCTTCCACCAGTCTCATTCATGAATTCAAGATTCTTTGATTTGTTTTAATCCGGTGCAGAATGAGATTCAGATGGTGTTGGATCTTGGGGCAAGTCCTGAAAATGTCATTTTTGCTCATCCTTACAAGCAAGAATCGCATATTCGATTTGTCCGGGAGAAAGGGGTGCGGAAGATGACCTTTGACACGGAAGAGGAACTTTACAAGGTCAAACGGATATATCCGGGTGCGGAGTAAGTTTCAAACATGAGAATATATCTTGCAACTTCGATGACCAATTGAGTCTAAATTTTCACACATTGGTTACTGGGTGCATAATTTTAGGATACTGAGTAAAAATGCTGGTTTTTAACAATTACCAACTGTGTCCAGTGCCTCTAAGCAATGTTATAAATGTCATTATTTGTTCAGGCTTGTTCTACGGATAATATACGACAGCAAGACGGCCATGTTTGTAACTGGAGTTAAGTTTGGCTGCCATGAGGAAGACGTACTCCCTCTTCTAACACTGGCTAAGAAACTTGAGTTGGATGTCGTGGGGATCAGGTGAGAATTTCCTTTTTTGTCAAAAGCACGTCGACACTTTGGAGTAGGGGGTACTGTTTATTATGTGGAGTGGGGTATAGTGTTTATTATGTATGTAGTGTGGATCTGAACCTCGAGACACTCTGTGGACTTGCACACATCCACACCAGGTTTTTCTTCTTCTTTCACAAAGAAACTAGGACTCGTCCTAGGACTCTTTGAAAACACTGCAAAAACTGGAGTTCTTCCTGGTATCTATATTATGTGACAACACCAACATGGTGTTATTTATTCCCATTACTATATCTTTGGTGAAATTAACACCGTGTCGGTGTTGTCACATAATATAGATATACCAAAAGAATCAATTTAACACCCAAGGTTTTGCAGTGTAGGAGCTATTTAAAAGTTAAGTTAGATCCTAAGTTAGGTTGAGTAGTTATGGTCCTAGTTAGGTCTAGTAACTCGTCCTGTCTCAAGTCTTCACTCTTTATGAAATCCAACAAAGGGCTGTGTTTGCAACACAGAGCTGTATGAACATCAACCAGAAAGGGTTTCTTCGTTTTGTGAGAATTAAATCTTGATGTTTTTTATTTGCGTAAGTGACACTTGTCTCATTATTACTCTTGTTCATAGTTTCTATATTGGATCTGAGCTTCAAGACAAGGATATTTTTGAAGGAGTTATACAGTATGTGAGCCCAATGTTTAAATTGGGGCGTTCTCTGGGGCTTAGCATGAATCTATTGGATCTTGGGGGTGGGTTCCCCGGAAGGTTGCGCCCGAAGACACCCTTCGAGGAGGTAAGGCACTTCATTCACTTGCTCTTCACAAGAATAACCTCGTCTTGTTTATTTGGCTATCTGTTGAGAAACCGCTATGTATACACAAATAGTTATGCATAAATAAATTTGATCCCCATTTAGTTTGCAGATAGTATAAAGATGTCTTTGGCAAAGCATTTCCCACCAAGCCGTGGTGTTCGAGTCGTCGCTGAGCCAGGCACGTTCTACACACGATCAGCGGGATGGCTCCTGGCTAATATAATGGCCAAACGTTTCTACAAAGGACCCCAGGGTGTCCAAAACAGTGAAGGGGATGTCAAAAATGTTGAAGGTATGTGAAACCTAAGTTACTATATCCCCAGTATGGGCTTGAAGATTAACGTAGTTTTTGAGAATGAGGTAAAGTTCACACTCTAAAAGCATTGGGGCTTAATATAAAGGGAAGGTACATGTACACGTTTGGTAATTACTCAAAACAAATATTAACTTAAAAACTGACTTGGTAACGAGCATTGGAGAGCTGTTGATAGTATAAAACATTGTGAGAAACGGCTCCCTCTGAAGTAACGTATTTTTTGAGAAAGAAGTAATTTCTCACTAAAATATTAAAGGACTTCTATCTAGAAGTCTTTTATTCCTATCTGAAAGCACACAAATTCGTCCAACAAGGGTTTTTTTTCTTTCATCATTTTCTAGCAACTTCGATGACCAACTGAGCCCAAATTTTCACAGGCTTGTTGTTTAATGGTTATGTTGGGATACATCAAGTGAGAACACTGGTCTTTGACAATTACCAAACATGTGCAGTGCTTTAAAGCCCTTTATTGGCATCATGAGAGCACACAAACTTGGGCAACCATAGTATTTTTCTGTCGTTATTCTC
Organism: Asterias amurensis; assembly: GCF_032118995.1. Classification (NCBI taxonomy): domain Eukaryota; kingdom Metazoa; phylum Echinodermata; class Asteroidea; order Forcipulatida; family Asteriidae; genus Asterias; species Asterias amurensis. Next base: position 5,475,660 of record NC_092667.1, on the reverse strand, counting down.
TTGCAACTTCGATGACCAATATTGAGTCAAAACGTCCTCATATTTGTTATTTAATGTAAATGTTAGGATGCACCAAGTAAGAATACTGGTCTTTCGAATTACCAAACGTGTCCAATGCCTTCACGTGACTCAATACCGTTTTTAATTTCAATATTTCTATTATCAGAATATCCAGTTATGATGTACTACCTGAATGTTGGCATTTACAATTCATTGTTGATGTCATTTCTGGACCAAACTTACTTCGACATTCCGGAGCCGCTAAAGGTAAAACAACATTTCAGTAAACAAAATTATACTCTTGTCAAACGTATGTTCTTGAGTTCTTGATTTGCAGATGTTTTTTAATTTTATTTCTATTAAAAAAAAAAAAAAATGATAATTAGAATTCCTTGTTCTCAATACCATAATATCATCCTCCATTGTTCTGATTTTTGTCACATTTTAAAGACTTCAAGAAAGGACGCTGACCTCAAATTGTCCCGTCTTTGGGGCCCAACTGGTGATGGCGATGACGTCATAGTCACCCGCTGTATGTTGCCTGACATGGACGCAGGAGATTTCTTAATCATCTCCGGTAAGCACTTTTTTATTTCATACATTATTATATTAGTTGAATAAATTTATTTGCAGATTCGTGATCTGCCAGTTGCATGCTTGTATAATCCACTTAAAGGCAGTGGACACTATTGGTAATTACTCAAAATAACTATTATCACTAAACCTTTCTTGATTATGAGTAATGGGGAGAGGTTGATGGTATAAAACATTGTGAGAAACAGCTCCCTCTGAAGTGACGTAGTTTTCGAGAAAGAAGTAATTTTCCACGAATTTGATTTCGAGACCTCAGATTTAGAATTTGAGGTCTCGAAATCAAGCATCTGAAAGCACACAACTTCGTGTGACCATGCTGCGACAAGGGTGGTTTTTTTTTCATTCATTATTATCTTGCAACTTCGACGACCGATTGAGCTCAAATTTTCACAGGTTTGTTATTTTATGTATAATATATTGAGATACACCAACTGTGAAGACTATAGTCTTTGACATTTACCAATAGTGTCCAGTATCTTTAACAATATTATTGGCAGCTCTTTTAATACTGTCCCTTCGTTTAGATGCTGGAGGCTACACTACCACGTGTGCAACCACATTCAACGGTTTCTGCATACCCAAGACGTGTTACATCGCACCCCAGGAAACAAGGTTGTTTGTTTAACTCACTCGTTCCCCAAATCTCAAGAACAAAATAACGAATACTTTCAAACGTGGTCCTCTCTCCGAATATGTGTCTTAACTTCCCCTCCTAAAGTAATTCAACCACATACACTTCTCGATCGGATCGCTTCTGCTTGATCATATTGGTAATTACACAAAGTAGTTAGCATACAAACTTACTTGGAAACAATCAATGGAGATCTGTTGATAGTATGACACATTGTGAGAAAATTAGACTCCCTCTGAAATAACGTAGTTTTTAGAAAGCAGTAATTTCATACTAAGTATTTTAGTTGAATTCGAGACCTCTGTTCTGCCATCTTGTCGCTAATTTTGAACTCGTTTTATTTTCTCTGATCTATCTTGTGTTAGAGTAGTTTTCCTGTCATATGTTTGTCTACTCTTTTATCTGCATGTCTGTCTGGTTGTTTTGTTTAATCTGTGTCTGGCTGTGTTTTACAAACTTCTGCTGATCAAAACGACCCCATACCCTATTTTTATCCTGCTTACTGCTACTTAATGTTATTTTAGTTTTACGTACTTGGTACATGTAACATCAAGAATTCTAATTTTGTAACCCCTATATAGCTAAAGCTCCCACTAATAAATACTTCCCCTCTAAGAAATGTTGCTTGTTACTAGTTAATCATAATGCATATGGATTTTAAATAACTGAAATTCAATAACCATTTTGATTTGTTGAGTTTGTTTGTTGTTATATCTTTTGTTTATCTTTTTTATTCTGTAGATCTGTCCTGGAGGAAGCGTTCCCATTGTAATACTAGACATAACATCAATGACAAGATGAACTCGAGAATTCTCAACGTTAGTAATAATAATAGTGGCTTATTATGAGCGCACATATCCGTCACGTATCACTCTAAATTACAAGGATTTAAATTTAAATCCACAGGATTAAATTTTAAATCTTTCAAGGATTGTCGTTAGGGACCAATCACCGTGGATTTAAAATTCATCTTTCAAAAGATTAAAACAATTAAGTCTTTGGAGGATTAATTAAATCAATCCCAGTGGATTTATTTTTTCAAATCTTTACAGATTTAACCTTCACCCGTTGAATGATTTAAACCTAGATGCTAGCAATATTTTTGGATTCATTTCTAATCTGCCTTGGGATTAAAACATTAAACACGATTTCTGAACCAGCAGGAAAAACAAAACAAAGTAAAAACAACAGTTTTAAAATATTTGCCTTCAAATTTTTATTTTCAAATATACAAGTTAAATAATACACATAGTTTCGACAATAAACCTCGACATACATTTGACCTATGTTGTCCATAAACATGAAAAGTTCTATTTTGTAGCTACATGTTTATCACTCAAGGTTTAAATCTGTAATTTCATTCAAATATTCTAAGAAGATTCGAGTGGTTGTTAACCAGTTGTTTACAGCCTCTTGGCACATTTGAGAGATTTATTTTAAAACAAAACAATTTGTTTGTTTCCTAGATAGGGTGAACATGGACAGTCTAGTTACGACACTAGCTTTATTTCGAATAACTTGTTTAAAAAAAAGATATTGCCACAAACAATTTGTTAAATGCTTTTGAATTAACTGATGCACTACCTTTCTCCGACAAATTATTTATTTTAAGCAAAACTGTATGCTGTATCTAAGGGAATGCCACTTCAAATTAGGTTTGTGAATTAGGTTTGATATCAGTTGGCCAACCGGATTTCATTGCAGCAAGGATCTCCAAAGTTGTTGGTTTTTTAGAATAGTCTGACCCACACTCAAAATAACGGATTTTAAGAACTTATCAAAAGTTTCAACTACTGACGTCCCCCCCCCCCCCCACTAACTGGAATGCAATCCATACAAAAGACAAACTGCTTCAGCTTTCTCTCAGGGAAGTTGTTCAGGTTGCTGTATCTCTATAGATGTCAAGTTTGTAATTGCTTCATCGATGTGTGTGCTACTCCCATTCTGTATTTGAAAAAAAAAACATGCTCGTGATAATGAAATGCAGAGTTTTTTCTTGACCGGTTTGGAAAAAGGGGGGGGGGGGGGGGCTGTTTAAGTCCCAAAGAAACGTCTTTGAAGAATTCTGTCCCTGGTCGACATAACCATGATCAAAAACATGTATGTATAATACAACAAACACAAAAGTGACCCTTGACCTGTATGTGAATGTGACCTTGATATAGGTGAATCCGCATGTTTATGTGCAAGATTAAATACTTTCAAATTACTCAGCTATTATAGGGGCCCCTCAAACGTGGATATGTGATTGTTTTTCAAATGATATTATTATAAACTCACTCCTTGTTTATAGCAAAAGCAATTGCATCAAATAAATCAAGTTCTAAATAAATGTGAGTTCTTTCTGATATAGTTGATTTAAATAACATTGTGGCTTAAAGTGGAATTAGTAGGCTCAGGTTTCACAAAGAGCTAAGTTTGATTTTAGCTGCAAATCAATCGCAGTAGCTAAGTAAAGTGTGATGTCACAATACAAATTAGCATGGTAATACTGACAATTTGCCTTGCAATGAATGTTATTGCTTAGTGAAATGGACCACTGTTACATTTCAGTAAAGGAAACATAATTTTAAACAACCTCCATCTAGGGGAAATAGTACTTACCAGCTTGTTCTGAATAATGTTCTGAACCTCAACAGCTACAATTGAAACCTCTTGACTTATACACTGGATGAAGGAAACTGTAAACAGCAAACACTAAGGAACAAAGGTCACCTGAAACATGAAAACATCCAGACGACTGTTAGTGTTAACAAACCCTCCACATCATTACCATGGAAAATGGTAGCATTAACTAAATGTAAAGTATATGTCACTGTAATTTACGGTTGTTTTTCTGTTGACCAGCACACAATCGTTGAAAATAAAAAAACATGTCAGTCTCTATTTTCTAGTTTATGTTATTAAGGCTCTTGCAATAGGGCTCAGGTGGCCATATGCAAACAAACCACTCGTTTTTAAAAACAGTTTTGTATTAAGTTATATCTCCCACCATATCGTAAAAAGTATTACTTTCCTTAGCAACCATGCCAACAAATGCAAAATTTTAATTGTATCTTAATTGTATCTTAATTGTATTACATGGGAATAATATATCAACGAAAAAACACAAGACATGCTTACCAGCTTGATCTGACTATTATTAACGTTGGAATTTGCATCAGATACAATTGAAATCTCTTGACTTTGCCTGAACGAAGAAAACTGTAAACAGCGATCAGAAGGAAGACAGGTCACCTGAAAAATGGAAACATTCAGACGATAACAATTAAGAAAAACCTCACATTATTAGAAAGAGTTTTAGTAGTAGCCTATGGAACTTCAAACAAAGCTTTAACCAGAGACAATTTGGTCTAACAAAATTGTGTCATGTTTTGTTTTTTTCGACTCGCAAAAAATCTGTGCATTATATTTTCCAGGATTTAAGACTAAATTTTCTTAAATTATTTATTCTGCAAAACAATACCACTATGGGTTCACTCAAGATATGTTATTAAAAAGAAACATGATTCTCTTACTAATTTAAATTTGCTAGCCTATCGAAATCGTTCTTTCTTCATTTTTAGAGCACAGAGTCTATAAATTAGACACGTTTCTGTTGTAAAATATTGCCCTATCTACATATATTAATTATCATGTTGGGTGACCAACAAAACTCAAAAGCAACACCAAACAGTAAAACACTTCCGTTCGTGAACTGTAATGAAAGTATAGGGCCTATGCAACGGGGAGCCGAAATCTGGTCCGCCGTCGTCGCTGGGAAAAAATGAACTTGGTGGGGGAAACTGAGTGAAAATCGGTCTTAAATTTACTCTTTTACTCTTCAAGTTCGTTGTCTCTGTCTATGCGGAGTATGGTCATGGCCATGGACATGATAACGTTTCTCCATGGAACGGTTAATGTTTGGTTTATTTAGTTAAAACAACGATGTTCACACTGACTTTAATACAACACCAAAATATACGTGGACGTTGTATAAAATGTATAACATTAACATAATTTCGTCGAGATATAATTTTTACCACAGGTCATGATCGTCGTGTAAACTGTAAACAATCATTGCAAAAACCTATCCATATCCTATCCGATATACTACGTCCTACATACGATTGGATTCACCTACCTCAGGAAATAATATTGAAGTTTTGCCTCCTTACTGCCGACTGTTCTGACCGAAGAAACTTGTGTGACTATGAATGACTGATCATCGTTCATGTACGTTTACATTTGTAATTGAACGTGCGCGTTTAGCATGCAGCAGACAGCAGTAGTACTAGTAGCTAGCAGCGCACACACAGTCGGTTTATTTTAATGGCTGCCGACAAAGTTTTGAGTTGTACGTTCGTGCAATACGTCACGAAATCGCTGATTGGTCCACTGTCCATAAAGTTGGCGTCCTTTTTTAATCGTTCGGAGGATTGAAAAAAAAAATAGACTCTGCGGATAATTGTTGATTTATTAAATCGATTTGGACTAAAAATAAATCTTTAGTATTTATTTTAATTTTAATCCTATAAAAGATTTAAATTTAAATCTCTGTAATTTAGAGTGTAGTGACGCTCATTGCTTGAACATACTATTATGCTATACTCCTATGTGAAGGGTTGTGACCGGGATTCGAACCCTCGCCCGGTCACAAGAACTCGAATTTGATGCTCAAAACTTCTCGGCCATGACGCCCTTTATTCGACACATTGAAATGACTCCAATCAGAACACCATCTCATTTTAATGCTTTTATTTTTGCTCTTTATATCACTTACAACAACCGTTCTTTACAATACTGTCTCTATAGTAAGTTATAATGCAAGAGTAGATTATATTGTAAGGAAAATGTAAAGCACATAATGAGAGTATACTTTGAAGGCAAAGGACACTATTGGTAATTACTCAAAGTAGTTAGCATAAAAACTTACTTGGTAACAAGCAATGGAGAGCTGTTGACAGTATAACACATTGTGAGAAAATTAGGCTCCCTCTGAAATAAAGTAGTTTTTAGAAAGTATTTATGAATTCGATACCTCAGCTGAGGTCTCGAATTCAACATCTCTAGGCACAAAACTTGAGCGTCAAAGCTGTTTTTCTTCCAAATTTTAAGAAATTGATTTTTATTCGGATTCCGAGTCGGGCTATATTATCTACAAACCATGAATTAATCCATTTTCGGGGGTCAAGTTGACCAAGAAGCTGTGTCAAAAAAAAATTAAATCTGATTTTTTGGGGGCCTCATTTTATTTCTGGTCAGTGGTTAAAAATGGGATTTAAACTCAGATTCCGCACCAATATGACCCGTGCCGAGTTCATGTTGACACATTTTGGGTCAAACTGACCCCGGAGTGGGTCAGGGCCACGTGGATTATATTAGTTGCCTTTTACTCCTGTGGTTCTACCAGGAGCTCAAGCCTTGTAATATAACCAAGGGGCAAGTTTGGATTTGTGGAAAACATAGTCAAGTCCACGTAACCATTAATAAGTCGGTACTCGTCTTTTCCTTCATCCAATATTTCAAGGTCCCCAATGTACACTGTACCCTTAAACCAATAGTAAATCTCATTTCTTAACACTTCAATCGTCAGATGAGCTGGCCCTGAAGCGTCAACTTCGCATTCCCCAAAGGTCCCAATTGACTTGGAAATAACGTCTGGTGTACCATCCGCAAGTACGTCGAATTTATGTGTGATCTTTGCTGGGGCGCCCTCTTGAAACCCACGTGGAACGATGAACGCAATTACCGACTTATCTACGTAATGAGCGTATGAGATAAGGCCGAGGTAAACTGCTTGATTGGTGAGGGCATACTTTGCAATGGTGACTCTATTGCTTAAGAATTTCTCATGGAATGGGTCATTTGCCTTCAGATGGTGAACCAAAAGAAAGCCTTTCTTATTGAAGTCGACCTCGGCAAGATGACGTTTCACGGCTGCCTCGACAATCTCCTCGTTCCCCCGTTTCCTAAGTGAGTTCATGACGCTACGGAAGGCACCAATAGAAAGGTTCTCAAATACTGAGTGGACTGTCACCACACTTGGATGGTCGAAGTTGTCGAAGTAGAGAAAGTCTTTGATGTCACCGTTGATGAGGTTCAGACCTAGACCTTCTTGCTCCAGGGAATTGATGAAGGTTTGCGATGCTTTATACAGCGATCCCACACCCGGTATGTACTCCAGCAAAACACTGATGGTATTGGCGATATCATCTGAAACATTGAAAGAAAAAGAATGGGAAGACAAATTATTGATAAGGTTTTAACCCGTTGCCCACCAACAATGTGCCTTAAAGGAAGAAGTGAGAATTTAAAGCGATTGTATACGTTTGGTAGTTGGAACCCACTGTTTGTTTTAATAATATTAAGTTGTTATAATACCATAAAACAACCCGTTAAGATTTCATTTCAAAAGGTGACTATCTGTGATAGTTATGTCCACGCAGAAAGAATAATCTGCAATTTAAATACACAATTTGAGAAGCGTTTCTGACATAAACGCTTCTCAGATTTTTTTGACTTTTTTTTATAACTGATTTATTCTTTTCATAACCACTACAAAGTGAAATTTGTCTCAGAATGCTGTATACTATCAGAGGCTGCTGTGCGTCTTCAAGTAATCTTGTATTCATCCATAATTTGAGTAAATGCCGGCCCACTGTACACTGACCCTTTAAAGGTGTACGTGTAAACAAGAATCGATGTCGTGTACATTGCTGGACGCTGTCTTGACCAGTTTTAAACTAATTTTCCCCATAGTCGAAAAATTGTAAATTGATATCACAATATGCGTAAATTTGGGTCCTTCGTAAAAAGGCTATAAATAATTCAGTTGACGCGACAGTCATTTTAGTGCAATTAAATCTGTACACGTACCATAACTGTATATAAAAACTCTGTTATTTTTCGACTTAGCTCAGATAAAACTAAATAGAAAAAGTGACAGTGTTGCTTGAAAATGGAGACTAAAAGCAAAAGTAAGTTGAAAGTTGAATATAGAAAAATGCCAAGGCAAAGATTTAATCACCAAAGGGAAACTCTCAACTCGGCACGTAGGTCTCATGGGGTGCGTATTTGGGTCGGAGAAAAACATGTGCACTGTTAATTGTGTGTGTATATCTACTCGTCAGGTAGATTTAGTTGTTTTTAGAGAACTGAATGATATATTCTACTACCGCGAAGTATATTTTCGGATTTCCGGAGACTTCTCAGTTCTGAAAAGACCTGTCCTGCTTTTTAACGTACTACCTGGGCAAATTGTAGAAAACCCCTTTCTCACCACTGAGATCTGTATTCCATCCTCTGATTTTTCTATAGACGATGTGACCTCTGACTTCACACGAAAACCATAACATGATTCGCACGCATACCGCTGGGCAAAACCTTTGTGTTTTTGTAAATTGGCAGCCAGCTAGAAAGCGTATCTTACACTGGGTCCGTTCGCTTAGCTTCCCTGGGTCGACCCCGATGTTGCGTATTTTATTTTTATTTTCCAGGACGAACGTGGGCACACAATTACCACACGTTCGTCTTCGAACTAGAAAAGCCAGCCCCAAGTGACCCAATCCACAAGTGGGGCTCTTGGGGCTGGCCCTCGGATTTGGATTTTGAGGTCTCGAAATCAAGCATCTGAAAGCACAAAAATTCGTGTGACAAAGGTGTTTTTTCTTTCATTGTTATCTCGCAACTTCAACGACCATTGAGCTCAAATGTTCACAGGTTTGTTATTTTTTTTTGCATATGTTGAGATACACCAATTGGGAAGACTGGTCTTTTACAATCACTATTGGTGTCCAGTGTATTTAACCCATCTTCAACACAATTGTTAGTGAACCACAAGAAAATAGAAAATTATTTTATTTTATTTTTTCTCACCGTCCACGTTGTCTGTACGCAGTGCCGACATCAGATTGTTCAAACGGGTCGTAATACTTTCTTTGATTGTCTCCAAGCCTTGAAGATCATCTTCGATTCCATTAATGGCCACCTGGACATCTCTGGTGTTGCTCACGCACACCGGGTTGGAATCAGTCGAGATAGCAGCCCCTCTGGCTACCGACAACACACCGGCAACTACCAAAAACAAAATACCAACAAATCGCTCCATATCGCTGGAAAATCTCCAGATTTATCGTGTAAAACTGAAAAGAAAGCTCCCACAAACTTATTTTCATCTGCACTCTCACGTTTTCCCCCTCAACAGTGTTGTGGATGATGGAACCTTGCAAGTAAATCGGGGCTCCCCGCCCGCCCCTCACATTTTATTCCAGGACAAGCGCGGGGCTAATTAACATAAATGGGCGTATTTAAGACGCAACACGCACACTGTAAGCCAATCAGGGGCAATCTCTTCTTGCCTTGGTATTAAACAATGGGTACGTCGACCTATAGGTGAATGTGAGAATTACTGTCAAGGCCCTTTCCCACCCTTCGTATTCCAAACTCCCTTGCGGACATTTATACGGAAAAGGCATCACGAAGTAAATGTATTTTGCTCCGTACCACGACGTTCCACTCCGTGGACTGGTACCGGGTGATACCACTGCTTGCCCCCCCCCCCCCCATGACCTTCTGCTCAAATCGTGTCCAAACACGTTCACTCGTAAGTTGATATCACCAGAGCAGGGTAAATTAAATTATTAAAAAATAAGAATTGAAACTTTGCATGGTGATAGTAAGGTTTGCGGTAACATGGAGTGATGTATTTTCCGCACTCCGTACCGACGACGTTCCACTCCGTGGACTGGTACCGGGCGATACCCAAGCTTGCACCCCTTGGCCTTTCTGCTCAAATCCAAACACATTCACTGAACCATTGGGTTAAATTTATTTAATAGTAAGTAGAATTTCAAACTTTGCATGGTAGAAATACGGTATAGTTAAAGGCACTGGACACCTTTGGTAATTGTCTCAGACCAGTCTTCTCACTTGGAGTATCTCAACATATGCATAAAAAACAAACCAGTGAACATTTGAGCTCAATAGACCATGTGAACCTTGTTTACAATAAGTGTGGCCTTGTACATTCTTTCAGTATTCTGGCAGGCAAGATACTACACTGGTCCTATATGGGAAAGTTGAAAGTTTGTGTCATAATTTCCACATAAAACCAAGAGGTATGACAGTAAATCTGGTCAAGTTTTGAGATGTGCCCCCTTTCGTCATATCAAAATTTGATGAGAATTGGACAGTGCAATCTCCATAGAATATAAGATTTTATGTTTTCTAATTCCATTTGGCTGTGTACAAATCACGCCTGCATGAAGTACAGGCTCTGTGGCTCTTTTGTAAACGTGTGATGTCACAGGTCACATCGTCTGTTGATCGTCAACGTCGCGAAAGAATAATACAAGAAAAAATGCTCTTTTCGCACAAGTTAAGGGCTTTTATAGAGCTTAGCTGATCGAGGTCTCGAATTTAATTCAAATATTTCAGTGATAAATTCCTCTTTATCAAAAACTACGTTACTTCAGAGGGAGCAGTATCTCACAATGTTTTATGCCATCAACAGCTCTCCATTGCTCGATACCAAGCAATGTTTTTTGCCAACAGTTATTTTGAGTAATTACCAATAGTGTCCAGTACTCTAATTGAGTTGGGAGTAGTGCTAAAGAGAACTGTTCGTTTCAATTACACGTTTCGACCAGTAGTACTAGTATGCTCTGATCGTTTTCTGGAGAAAGTCAATATATTTACACTCAAAACAGTTTTTCTCCTAGTTTGTATTTATTTCGCCCTTGACTTTGGTGCGGTGCATACTTTGGCTTCGTTGCAACACGTTTTGCAACAACAAGTAATTTGTTCTTATGTAGATAGAGCACACGTTCAGTGAGATCTTTTCGTTGGTACGTCAGATTTTATCCTTTTGTTAGGTAAATTATTGTTTGTCCTTCCCAGTATTAACTTCTCGTACTTGAAAAAGACCCAATTAAGAAAATAACCCAACATGATTATTCATTGTCTTGTTTCGTTCGTTATTTTTTCACTTGTTCCTTTTGTTTTGTCACGGGAAAACCCACCTAGATATTCCCTTAAAATTTAAAACGGTTAATCTACACATACAAATGATGACAACAAATAAACCATCGTTTTATGACTTTGTTTTGCTTTAATAAATTTCTCCATAAGTGTATAACAGAAATATTACGATTATAGAAAATCATTTCTAAAATTGTTTGGCCAGTAATTATGACTGGTACTATAGAATAATAATGTTGCATAATATCAAGCAATGATAAAGAATATAATACTTATAAAGTAATCTACGGATTGTTTATAAAGCAAACGCTGGGTCGTGGGTTCGAATCCTAACCACAAAAATATCTGTGAATTGTTTTTGTTTTTTCCTTCCGGAAATCAATGAGTGCACAGTGTTTATAACATATAACACTATCCCCAGCCCCCCCCCCCCCCAGAGAGCGGTATAAACATGTAACTTGCAATTACAAGCCGTTCTGTGTCCCCAAAACGTATATGGAGAACACAGGGTGCCAGGCTAGGTTGTTGTGCATTTTGACCAGTTGCTGAGTCAGCCTGACCAAGGTGGGTCAGAGCTGACCTAGAAATGAGTCAGGCCCTCTGGCACCCAGTTCAATCCTGAAAGTTACAAACAAAAATCCAGACTTTTTAACAAACTTAAGGGCCCAACTTTGTAGAGCTGCTTAAATGCAACAATTAGCTTAGTACAACATGTATGAAGGTAACGGCTTTTTTTATAGCGCCTGTGAGTGGTAGGCCTATCCTGCTTTTTGTTGATTAGCACAAGTTTTTTACGCAACTTTTTCTGTTTTAAACAGCTCTGTGAAATTGGGCACAGTTACCGAGTCAACCTGACCCTTCAATGTGTCAAGGTATGGGTCAGCCCCACTCCCCCCCCCCCCCGATACTCCCGGTGATCCGGGAGTTTAAGGGAGTGATGAAGTAAAACAATGCTGTCTTTTTTCATTTTCTTTCCCATTTTTTTATTTGCAAAACAGAAACAAAGGGGAGAAAAAATGCACAAGCAAAATTGACAAAGGACAAACAAACAAACAAACAAACAAACAAACAAACAAACAAACAAACAAACAAACAAACAAACAAACAAACAAACAAACAAACAAACAAACAAACAAACAAACAAACAAACAAACAAACAAACAAACAAACAAACAAACAAACAAACAAACAAACAAACAAACAAACAAACAAACAAACAAACAAACAAACAAACAAACAAACAAACAAACAAACAAACAAACAAACAAACAAACAAACAAACAAACAAACAAACAAACAAACAAACAAACAAACAAACAAACAAACAAACAAACAAACAAACAAACAAACAAACAAACAAACAAACAAACAAACCGAAAGAACAACTGGAGATTGAGCCTATTAATACAAATGCTCGTTGTTATGCGAGGTATATATAATAGATTGGAATAATTCAAATGTTTTGGTCCTGTTTCGAAAAAGTATTTGAAAGCATTTTTTCAATGTTTCAAGGGGGTACTGCTTGGTTTAATTCACTGGATCTCGCAATGCCACAAGCCTTGTAACATCACCTAGGGGTAAGTTTGGATTTAGAGAATACATAGTCAAATCCATGTAACCATTGATGAGTCGATACTCTTCTTTTTCTTCACCACCCAATATTTCAAGGTCCCCAATGAACACCGTACCGGTAAACCAATAATAAATCTCATCCCTTAACATTTCAATCGCAAACTGGTCTGGATTTGAAGCGTCAATTTCACTCTTCCCAAATGTCCCCGGTGCCTTGACAATATGGTCTCGTCCACCATCAGCAGTATAGTCAAACTTAAACGTGACCTTTACTGGGGCGCCCTCTATAAACCCATTTGGAATAAAAACCGAGAATGCAGACTTGGTTACGTAAACTTCGTATGAAATAAGGCCCAGATAAACAGCACCCTTTGTGAGGGCATACTTTGCAATGGCGACTCTATTGCTTAGGAATCTGTTGTGGAATGGATCATTTGCCTTTAGATGGTGAACCAACAGAAAGCCTTTCTTATTGAAGTCGACATCAGCAAGATGACGTTTCACGGCTGCCTCGACCCTCACCTTGTTCGACCCGCATCCCATGAGCGAGTTCAGGACGCTACGGAAGGCATCATCGGAAAGGTCCTCAAACACAGAGTGGACTGTCACCACACGTGGGTTGTCGAAGTTGTCGATGTAAAGAAAGTCTTTGATGTTACCGCCGATGACGTTCAGACCTAGACCTTCTTGCTCCAGGGAATTGATGAAGGTTCGCGATGCTTTATACAGCGATCCCACACCCGGTATGTACTCCAGCAAAACACTGATGGTATTGGCGACATCATCTGAAACAAAGCAGGGGATATGACAAATTTACTTCTTTTTTTTGGTTTCAGTAAAGATTCCATCACACCAAATAGGCAATTGGCATACAAAGAGCTCTTATTGTTATTAAAACAATACCGATGTATGATTCTTAAAGGAACATTACAGGGTTTATTTCTCATCAAAACAGTTACTGACAATGTCGACACTTTATGTAACCCACCATATACATAAACTGACAAACCTGTAGAAGTTTGAGATCGATCGGCCATCTGGCTGGATCACGAGAAAATAGTAAACGTACACAATTTTTGCATGACACCCATCGATATGAATGAACGCTTACTGAGCGATAAAACCACTCCAAACGGAAAAAATTCTAATTATCATCAAAACACTACATTTCAGACAGAAATGTTACAAGAGCTGTTTCCTACTTTTCATCATAATAGACTGCGTTAGTTAAAAGGCTAGCCCTCATCATTGGCTTGACCCACCCTCTTCATAAAGATTTAATAGATGTTAAATTTGCATCGGGGATAAAGAATATTAATGTTATATTAAGTACTGAGTATACAGTGCTAACACACATCGGTGTATGGGTAAAAAACAAAATTAATATTCATAAAGATTATCAATAATATTGTTACCCAACAACAATAAACACAATCTCACCGTCCTCGTTGTTAGTGCGCAGTGCCGTCATTAAAGTGTCCAAACGTGTCGTCATACTTTCTTTGATTGTCTCCAAACCTTGAAGATCATCTTTGATTCCATTAACGGCTACCTGGATCTCATCTCTCGTGATGTTGCTCATGCACACCATGTTAGACCCAGTCGAAACCGCTGTCCCGCTAGTCGACAAAACACCGGCAACTACCAACAGCACAATACCCACGAATCGCTCCATGTTCGCTGGAAAAAAACTCGTAACAAACTGGGGAAAAACAACTCAAGTTTTCCACCTCTTCCGATTTGGACGACAATCACAGAATGGAGTGTAGAACTCTGCAAAAGAACAGTTCGGAGCACCTTGTCCACAGTTTTTATTCATGGACAAGCGGTGGCTAATTGACATATAAATGGGCGTTTTAAAACGCACCGGCGTACTGTTAGCCAATCAAAGGCATCCCTCCTTGACTTAGCAGCCCTAGAGATCACTGAAAACTGTCAAGGTCCTGTTTTTCAACCTTGTGAATTCAAATTACCTTGGCACTTGTTTTGTGTGAACTACAGAAAAGTATCCACGAACATGTGATTTCATACCTTAGAGTCATATTTAATCTTAAAGGCAGTGGACACTATTGGTAATTACTCAAAATAATTATAGCATAAAACCTTACTTGGTAACAAGTAATGGGGAAAGAGGTTGATAGTATCAAACAATGGAGAAACTGCTCCCTCTGAAGTAACGTAGTTTTCAGATAGAAGTAATTTTCCACGAATTTGATTTCGAGACCTCAAGTTTAGAATTTGAGGTCTCGAAATCAACAATCAAAAAAGCACACAACTTCGTGTGACAAGAATGTTTTTTCTTTCATGGTTTCTTGCAACTTCGATGTCCGATTGAGCTCAAATTTTCACAGGTTTGTTATTTTATTCATATGTTGAGATACACCAAGTGAGGAGACTGGTCTTTGACAATTATACCAAGTGTCCAGTGTCTTTAAGTATTGAACCGCCCTTGTAGCTTTCCAGTTTTTCCTCTGGAGAACGCCGTGACGTTTCGTGCCAAGCACGGCACTGCCCCTGCGCAGCGAGGGGGCTTCTTTGGTTGCAAGGCCCATGTGGCCATTGTTTAGCACCTGTTTAAGAAGGTTGTTTTTCCCCCAAAGTTAAGAGCAAGAATTTTTTTTTTGTCGACGTCTTTTTGTTTGTCTGAGTGTGTTGTTAACAATCCCAGGTTATGATTGCATAGATTTAGGTAATTATTTGCTCGCAAAAATGCTTTAAATTTATTAATCTAACATTGTTATTGCCATCGATGATGTATATGATGTACACGACGTCAGTAAAGGGCGGTGCTGGTGTCAGATGCAATTGTGTCCGCCATGCAATACTGTCCGCTCCGGACACTTTTGCATATGCAATCGGCAGACGTGTACATGGCTGTACATGTGAGCGCGTGAATATTCACACGTATTTTATGATTGCAGCGAATACCCAACGGCCGAACATTTCCCATGTCATTCATGACATGCACTTAGCTTGTAAAAAAATGGCGAACGAGTTCCGTCGACCATGGGCGTTTAATTGCACGGGGGCGGACACAACATGTGCAAATGTGTCCGGGCGGACACAATTGCATTAAGCAGCAGCGTCCGGGCGGACACGATTGCTTATGCAAAACCGTCCGGCGAACATTATTGCATATGCAATCATGTTCTCCGGATAGTATTGCATAGAGGACATTGACACCGCCCCTTCCTCCATTTAAACTCTAAGCCACGCCCACCCACTGTTGTTGTTTTTTTTCTTTTCATTTCATGGTCTACCATTATGTTATTCATTATTTGTGTTCTCACTTTCTCGCGACATTTCTACCGTCAGCAACAACTCAGAAGAAAAAAAGCAGGAGCACATCAATAAACAAAAAACGACATTTTTAAGGTCCGCAAAATAATTTTCATTATTTAGTTTTCTTTCCCCGTGATTTAATTTATAGTTTCACTGTTAGACATTCATTGCACATCTAATTCATTCATCGTTTTGCTTCGTTTTGCTTATTGTTCGGTTTAACTTTTAACAAAATAAACTAAAAGTGATTCATTTTGACACATACTTCAATCGCTCCATATCGCTGGAAAATCTCCAGATTTATCGTGTAAAACTGAAAAGAAAGCTCCCACAAACTTATTTTCATCTGCACTCTCACGTTTTCCCCCTCAACAGTGTTGTGGATGATGGAACCTTGCAAGTAAATCGGGGCTCCCCGCCCGCCCCTCACATTTTATTCCAGGACAAGCGCGGGGCTAATTAACATAAATGTGCGTATTTAAGACGCAACACGCACACTGTAAGCCAATCAGGGGCAATCTCTTCTTGCCTTGGTATTAAACAATGGGTACGTCGACCTATAGGTGAATGTGAGAATTACTGTCAAGGCCCTTTCCCACCCTTCGTATTCCAAACTCCCTTGCGGACATTTATACGGAAAAGGCATCACGAAGTAAATGTATTTTGCTCCGTACCACGACGTTCCACTCCGTGGACTGGTACCGGGTGATACCACTGCTTGCCCCCCCCCTCCCCCCAATGACCTTCTGCTCAAATCGTGTCCAAACACGTTCACTCGTAAGTTGATATCACCAGAGCAGGGTAAATTAAATTATTAAAAAATAAGAATTGCAACTTTGCATGGTGATAGTAAGGTTTGCGGTAACATGGAGTGATGTATTTTCCGCACTCCGTACCGACGACGTTCCACTCCGTGGACTGGTACCGGGCGATACCCAAGCTTGCACCCCTTGGCCTTTCTGCTCAAATCGTGTCCAAACACATTCACTGAACCATTGGGTTAAATTTATTTAATAATAAGTAGAATTTCAAACTTTGCATGGTAGAAATACGGTATAGTTAAAGGCACTGGACACCTTTGGTAATTGTCTCAGACCAGTCTTCTCACTTGGAGTATCTCAACATATGCATAAAAAACAAACCAGTGAACATTTGAGCTCAATAGACCATGTGAACCTTGTTTACAATAAGTGTGGCCTTGTACATTCTTTCAGTATTCTGGCAGGCAAGATACTACACTGGTCCTATATGGGAAAGTTGAAAGTTTGTATCATAATTTCCACATAAAACCAAGAGGTATGACAGTAAATCTGGTCAAGTTTTGAGATGTGCCCCCTTTCGTCATATCAAAATTTGATGAGAATTGGACAGTGCAATCTCCATAGAATATAAGATTTCATGTTTTCTAATTCCATTTGGCTGTGTACAAATCACGCCTGCATGAAGTACAGGCTCTGTGGCTCTTTTGTAAACTGTGATGTCACAGGTCACATCGTCTGTTGATCGTCAACGTCGCGAAAGAATAATACAAGAAAAAATGCTCTTTTCGCACAAGTTAAGGGCTTTTATAGAGCTTAGCTGATCGAGGTCTCAAATTTAATTCAAATATTTCAGTGATAAATTCCTCCTTATCAAAAACTACGTTACTTCAGAGGGAGCAGTATCTCACAATGTTTTATGCCATCAACAGCTCTCTCCATTGCTCGTTACCAAGCAATGTTTTTTGCCAACAGTTATTTTGAGTAATTACCAATAGTGTCCAGTACTCTAATTGAGTTGGGAGTAGTGCTAAAAAGAACTGTTCGTTTCAATTACACGTTTCGACCAGTAGTACTAGTATGCTCTGATCGTTTTCTGGAGAAAGTCAATATATTTACACTCAAAACAGTTTTCTCCTAGTTTGTATTTATTTCGCCCTTGACTTTTTTGGTGCGGTGCATACTTTGGCTTCGTTGCAACACGTCTTGCAACAACAAGTAATTTGTTCTTATGTAGATAGAGTACACGTTCAGTGAGATCTTTTCGTTGGTACGTCAGAGTTTATCCTTTTGTTGGGTAAATTATTGTTTGTCCTTCCCAGTATTAACTTCTCGTACTTGAAAAAGACCCAATTAAGAAAATAACCCAACATGATTATTCATTGTCTTGTTTCGTTCGTTATTTTTTCACTTGTTCCTTTTGTTTTGTCACGGGAAAACCGACCTAGATATTCCCTTAAAATTTAAAACGGTTAATCTACACATACAAATGATGACAACAAGTGAACCATCGTTTCATGATTTTGTTTTGCTTTAATAAATTTCTCCATAAGTGTATAACAGAAATATTACGATTATAGAAAATCATTTCTAAAATTGTTTGGCCAGTAATTATGACTGGTACTATAGAATAATAATGTTGCATAATATCAAGCAATGATAAAGAATATAATACTAATAAAGTAATCTACGGATTGTTTTTAAAGCAAACGCTGGGTCGTGGGTTCGAATCCTAACCACAAAAATATCTGTGAATTGTTTTTGTGTTTTCCTTCCGGAAATCAATGAGTGCACAGTGTTTATAACATATGACGCTATCCCAGCCCCCCCCCCCTCCCCCAGAGAGAGGTATAAACATGTAACTTGCAATTAGAAGCCGTTCTGTGTCCCCAAAACGTATGGAGAACACAGGGTGCCAGGCTAGGTTGTTGTGCATTTTGACCAGTTGCTGAGTCAGCCTGACCAAGGTGGGTCAGAGCTGACCTAGAAATGAGTCAGGCCCTCTGGCACCCAGTTCAATCCTGAAAGTTACAAACAAAAATCCAGACTTTTTAACAAACTTAAGGGCCCAACTTTGTAGAGCTGCTTAAATGCAACAATTAGCTTAGTACAACATGTATGAAGGTAACGGCTTTTTTTATAGCGCCTGTGAGTGGTAGGCCTATCCTGCTTTTTGTTGATTAGCACAAGTTTTTTACGCAACTTTTTCTGTTTTAAACAGCTCTGTGAAGTTGGGCACAGTTACCGAGTCAACCTGAACCTTCAATGTATCAAGGTATTGGTCAGCCCCCCCCCCCCCCCCCCCCCGATACCCCGATTCATTCATCGTTTTGCTTCGTTTTGCTTATTGTTCGGTTTAACTTTTAACAAAATAAACTAAAAGTGATTCATTTTGACACGTACTTCGAGCCTCTGATCTACACACAAAAATAAACATTGGGAAATTCACTGGTCCCGTACCCTTCAAGTACCAGTTAACACAGTAGTGTGTGTATGTGTGTTTATAAAGCCTTTACGAAATTACGGCTTCTGTTTTGGATTCTTGAGTGCGTACATGCAAATAATTCGAAACAACCGCGGGGCCGAACCCAAAGCCAAAGCCGTGGTTTCGAAAAGGGCTTATAACAACATTTACAGCAGACGACGCGCGACATCGGTAGGGCAACTGTGGGCCACAATTTTCCAGATAAATTATGTATTTTAGAAGGGAAAACACACACTCAAGTACTCCTTGAAGTCGAAATTACATGCCATGGGTATGGAAGAAGAAATTGTTCCAAAAGCTTCGTCGAAAAAGGTGAGGAAAATATTATTTTGGTGTGTTTTCAGCCTCGACTCTCGACGATTATTCGATATAAAAACAAAATGGCCGCTTTACATTGAAGCCCGTAAGTGTAAAACAACATTCACAAGTTCAACGCGTATCACTTTTGTGTAGTATTTGGAGACTAGAAAATATCTGCATTCGGAAGTTAAATAACAAAGCTAGGCACGGTATGTGTCAGATATTACGGGTTGGCCATTTAAGTTAACGAACAAAGCGACCACACCCAACTGCTTTATCAACAGTTACCGTTGCTCAGACTGCATCTGTTTCGTGAAAAAATATTTGACATCTGAAATGAGACCTTGACGAGAATGTTTTGAAGGATTATGACAATGGGGTTTTAGCAATGCTGTTACCATATAATGGTTGTGCTTTGTTGAAAGGTTTGGTAGTTGGGTTAGCAAAAAATAATTGTTTTCCCGATTTTTCAGATCAACAAACTTTACTGTTTGTCAAATTCACTTGTTAAGTTGTCGTTTATTCGTAACTTGTTAAGCCTTGGTGATTAGTGGAGTAGGTTACGCCTCAAATAGTTGCGAATTTGACACTTGTCACAACTTATTTTTAACTCCCAAGATGCATTGCATTTTTTGCGGCATATTGTTTGCCGCGGCGCAGGCACAAAATAGTAAAATTTGTGCTGAAAACGATTAAAAGGTTGTGTCACTGATGCTTGATGTGTTTCATAAGTAATTTATGTTGTTATGAGCGACACATTGGTTCACCAAACAGGGAGTTGCAACTTTTCTTTAAGTAGTCACGGCGCGACTATTTTGTTTGTAGTCATGGTTGACACGATCGACTCGACTACGCAGTCAATAGTCTTGACGATCATAACATTGTCGTACTTTATGTTTTGTCATCATCAGCAAGGAGGGCTAAAGGGTCTTTTCAACAAAGACAAAGACAAGGGTCGTGCTCCCAATCGAGGCTCCCAGGAAAATCCTGTGCAGTTGCAGCATCACAGCATGCCGGAAAATCGGCGAGCTTTAAAGACTGCCGAGCTCACTCCCCCTGAGTACAAGGTTGATCCACAGCTACTTATCGATAGCTTCATCGAAATTGCAATCAAGGTATTTCTATTAAACAAAGTTAACACTTTAAAAAAAAAATTCCCCCATCATTTTCTCGCAACTCCAATGACGAATTGAGCTCAAATTTTCACAGGCTTGTTATTTTATGCTTGTGATGATGGGATACACCAAGTGAGGACACTGGTCTTTGACAATTACCAAATGTGTACCTTCCCTTTAACTATTTGATGCATAAATACCATCAGTTGGTAAGTTGTTTGCAACAGCTAATTCTATTTTTCATTAATTTGTCTCTTCAGTTTCTAGGCATTATACCCAAGGTGTCCTATGGTCTGGATCCAACAAAGAGAACTGAGCTGCTTCGAATCGTTGATAAAGCCAAGGTAATAATAATAATAATACTGTGTTCTGATACTATAAGTTATCACACAAGCGTGAGTGGAATACGGAAAAATATAGCGCTTCTGCGTCCAAGGCCGAGTTGGATATGGGACGCAGATGCGGTTTAGTTTCCGTATTTCCACGAGCGCGCGTGTGATAACGTATTTATCTTCAAGTAAACTTGGCGCGTGACATAGAACACACAAGACGCATGGTAGTGATATTAGCCGTGCAGTATAGGTTTTTATCACCACTCCATTCTGCGAATCTGATTGGAGGATTAGCGCGTACTTGAAGATAAAGCGCTTTATCACATCCCTAAGGGCATATCAAATCGCTCAGTATTCTGTCCTGCAAGTTTTGTGGAGCTACGTTTTTGAAGTATGAGACCTACTCCTTTAAAGCACCATGTAATGGTTTACAAAGTGCTGTGGTGCAATATGCAGCCGTTCTAACAATAAGTGCACTGGGTTCTTTTAAATTCTGTACGACAACCCCAAACCCACCCCTAACCTCAAAACCACAATCCTCTTACCCCTCACATATTTTTGTCTTTTTCTCTTTTGTATGAAGAAACAAGGCTTGCTTCCATGGAGCACCAGAGAGACCAAGTATGATGCAATCTTATCCGTATCAGCCAGACAGATGAAAATAGTCAGGAGAGATGGTGAGGTAAGCACTTGTAGCAGTTGGTCATACTACTAAGTAAATGCCATATAATAATAGTGGCTTCTTATATCGTGGATTCATATTGACGCTCTCAAGGCACTGTAACATACAGTACTTTCCTGCAAGGTATGACAGACTACATTTGAATTATGAGATATACTCCTTTTACATAGCACAATGTAACGCTTTACAAGGTGATGTGGCGCATTATGCTGCCAATCAATCAAGAAAAATCAGCGCGAACCCCTTTCTCTTTTTAATAAGTGCAGAGGGTTGTTCTTTTACATGCAGTGCACAAAATACAGGACTAGCCGCTTTATGTCCTATTCGAAGGACGGAGCATTATGGTTAAGTGTATTGCTCAAGGTGTCTCGGCTTGGACTCAAAGCCACACCCTGCTGATCAGAAACATCAGAGCTTCCGTCTGGTGCTCTTAACCGCTTAGCCATGATACGCCTCGATGCAAATCAGTTTTCAAGATTGCTCTCACAGTCCAGGAACTTGACACTAATAAAGTTTTGTTAACCACCCTTTAGGAGACGTTAGTGAGGCTTCCTATCCATGACATTGCTGCAGTGAGTTACATCAGAGACGACGGTCAGCACCTCGTCGTTTTCAAAATCGGTGAGTCTTGATCTAAAATTCGGAAGACTCGACCCAGATCTCTCTCTCCCTTATCATCATTATCATGTCGGTTTTGAGGCCATTGTCCAGTCTATCCGGGTCGGCCTGCTTTCTCCCTATGGCTCTCCTCCACCTTGCCCTGTCCATCGCTTCCTTTGCATCGACTCCAAGCTGTGTATGTCATTTGACACTGAGCTCTGCCAGGTCTTGCGCGGTCAGCCAGAATGTTGGTACACGTCTTGACCCAGATGGCATTTGCCTTTCTCTCCATCACATGACCCAAACCACCTAAGCCTGTGCCTCCTCAATACGGTGCGGATCCCCTCCACTCCGACTCTCCTCCACTCCGACTCTCCTCCTCAGTTCATCACTTGACAAAAGTCATGCATATAGATATTTCTCCAGCTGTCACAAACCCAGTGTCCCTTCTTAGTAGATTAACATAAGTGTGGTGCCCTTTGACCTCTTTAAGCTCAGCCATGCTTAGGCTCTCAGAGGACAAGCTTGCTTGCTTGGAAGCTCAGGGTGGCGATAGCAGTGCCCTGCAAACCACTAAGCTTGGGGAACTCGAGATAGAGATATGAGTTGTGAAATAATTACTGTATTAAAATTCATTTTTATTCTCACAGCAAGCGACAGCCAGCAGGAGGAATGTAAGCTGGTTGTGTGTGAGTGCCACTCGAAGGTACGTGGTATTTATAAAAAAAGTAACTTTTTAGCACTCTGTTAACAAAACGCTCACTGAACAATACACTCCAAATGTGAAATTAGATTATTTATTTCTCATCAAATATGACATTCCGGACAGAAATATTTCAAGGGATTTTTTCTACTATCATCATCATTAGAACGTGTAAGTTTGATGTAAATATGCGATCTTACACAAGTTTTTTTCTTACCAATTCTATAATATTTCTTTTAACTGTGTAATGTAAGTTAAATCTGTGGACGTTTGTGTTTGTGTCGTACAAAAAGTAGCCAAACCCTTTAAATATTTCTGTGATTGTCGTAACAGGAAGGTGCAGATGGAGTATGCGCGCTGTCACAACAAATCTTCTACCTAGTTTACACTGAACTCACAATGAAATACTTTGATCAAAGTATCATAAGGGCAGCGAGGAACACATCTCTAGGCAGTGGTAAGTCATTCACCATAATTGCTTCTCATCACCCAGGGGTATAAATAGATACCTGCGAGGGTAGAGGTTGATACTGTGTTTGAAAAAGCCTTTACATCACCATGGTAGCCTGGGACTGTATACAATACTGTACACACTACTTGGCCACGACACACTACTACGCAGTGTGTCGTGGCCAACGACAGACTGCTACGCAGTGTGTCGTGGCCAAGTGGTTGCGTTCACCAGATTCAAGCTCTTGTGTTTCTGTTCAGCATAGTGTGGGTTCGAGTCCCGATCGTGACACTTTTATCCCTGAGCAAGACACTTTACTATAATTGCTTCTCTCTACCCAGGGGTAAATGGGTACCTGTGAGGGCAGAGATGGTTTGTGTGATTGATTTAGCTCAGTGTGCTCATATTTGTTGCACAGGGTGTATACTCCCTAGGGAGCTAAGATGGTTTAAGGAATGAGTTAAATGGCCCATTGACCAGTGGTAATAATGTTGGAAGCGCTTTTAGATGCCCTTCGGGTGTGTAAACTGTGATTATAAAAAACGATCATTATTTTTATTATATTGAATATGTGTTTGCCCTAATGTATTTTGATGTTTTTGTCAACAGTGTCAAGAAGTGTTGTAAGTAGAACACCGCTAGATCTAGATGTCTTCCAACCTCCATCGTAAGTTTACAAATCAATTACTTTTGTTTGTTTTTTTGGGGGAAATAGAATTAGCTGGTGTAAAGTGCTTACCAACCAAAAGGACCTATGGTATATAAGAAGAACAAGTAGTTAATGGCCTGACATTTGAACCTTAGCAGAGTCTTTCTTGGATGGGCCATAACTCCATAGGTCCTGTGTTCTGTGTAAACTTAAAGGGAAACGGCTCGCCTTGAGTTCCTGGTTTGATTGGCTGCATATTGCACCACAGCACCTTGTAAACCATTACATATTGCTATGAAGGAATAGGTCTCATACTTCAAAAACATAGCTCCACAAAACTTGCAGGAAAAAAAATACGGATTGCTTAGACACATCCCTAGGGGTGTGATAAGGCACTATGTAAGAACCTTCTGTTATTAATATTATCATATATTATCATTTAATATATGTATTCTTTTGGTTTTACCCAAATACACCAATGTGTGTTAGCACTGTATCTGTGGAAAAAAAAAATCACAGGCATATTTCTCGGGTGGGATTCAAACCCACAACCTTTTCAATTCTAAAGCAATGTCATACCAACTAGACCATCGAGATTGCCCGATAGCATGAGGCAGTCAATATTATCATTATAAATACAATAAACCATTTTTTGAGATTCATTTATCAACTGTTTGATTTGATGTGCATTTATTACAGGCCTGACCCAAGCTCACCCGCAATGAGGCAAAGCAATAGCATGGATGATCTCAGTGTGACAGCCAAGTTCCTACTACAGGAGTATATAGAAGTGGTAAGAGTCAATAAAACCATCCCCAGTCCAACCCCATGCCTCCAGTCCTCCGGAAAGATTGTGGTGTGTCATGGCCCAGCGGTTAAGAGCATCGGACTCAAGCTCTCGGTCTCGGTTGTGACACTTGTCTCCTTAAAGGCAGTGGACACTATTGGTAATCACTCATAATAACTATTATCATAAAACGGTAAACCTTACTTGGTACATGCTATGGGGGGAGGTTGATAGTATAAAGCATTGTGAGAAACGGCTCCCTCTGAAGTGAAGTAGTTTTAGAGAAAGAAGTAATTTTTAACGAATTTGATTTTGAGACCTCAGATTTAGAATTTGAGGTCTTGTAATCAAGCATCTGAAAGCATACAATTTCGTGAGAAAGGGTGTTTTTTCTGTTCGGCGACCAATTAAGCTCAAATTTTCACAGGTTTGTTATTTTATGCGTTGAGATACACCAAGAAGTGAGAAGACTGGTCTTTGACAATTACCAGTAGTGTCCAGTGTCGTTAAGCAAGACACTTAACCATGATTGCTTCGTAAAAGTAGTAATGCAAACAGCTTTTTACCAAAGTCTCTTCACCATGAGGCTCGCGGCAATACCTCCATGATTTAGGTTGAGGTTGATATCGATGCCTCAGTGAAGTATTAGGCCTGAGTAAAAATTTTGAATATTATTATTATGGAACCATCCATCTATAGTTTATACTGAAATGTTTGTTGAATTTAATGTTCTCGTTGCTCAGCTTCGAAGTAAACTAACATCCGATGAGCTGCAACAATTCGCATTGATTCTGCGTGACTACAGACAGACGGGGTCCATCAAGGACTTCTGTAAAAAGCTCCAGACCCTCTATGGACCGGAACGGAAGCTCCTCTTCCCAGGTAAAAACTCGAACATATTTAAGTAGGATTTGAAACTTTGCATGGTGGAGATAAGATATAGAAGAGTTTGCGGTAACACCATGTAATAACAATCTCTAAACCCCCAACTCATTTAGAGATTGTTATTACATGGTGTTACCGCAAACTCTTCTATATCGAACATATTTGTTCATTTATTCCTTCGTTATTTTTATTTTTTTATTGTGGTTGCCCTCAGGAAAAAGAGTAGTTTAAAAAGGGCTGTAAATGTGGGAGGAAAACCTCGGAGAGCTGTTGACAGTACAAAACATTGTGAGAATCGGCTCCCTGTAAAGTGTGTAGCTTTTGAGTAAGAGGTAATTTCTCACTCAAATATTAAAAGACTTCAGGCCTGAAGCCTTCTTTAGGCATCTGAAAGCACACAAATTTGTGCAACAAGGGTGTTTTTTCTTTCATTATCCTCTTGGAACTTTGATGACCAATTGGGTCAAAAGTTTCACAGATTTGTTATTTTATGCACATGTTGGGATACACCAAGTGAAAATACTGGTCTTTGAAAATTACCAAAGGTGTCCAGTGTCTTTAATTGGTGACACACGTAATGTAAAGCCTGATTATTCTATCTTTTACTTTCAAATTATCTCAGGGATGAGACCCTACATCCCCGAGAAGGATATCGACTATTTTGAAAACGTCTTGGAGCGAATGGGTGTCCAAGACGTCGCAGCCAACAGCTACTACTACACGAGTCCGCAACGTTCAAGACGCACCAACAGCGAGGCTTCGTCATCCATTGGTGGATTCGACATGGGCTTGTACAGCCACTCCATCATGTCGGAGAGAGACGAGCTAGATCGAGCTTTACAAGATATCTCTAAAGAGGTGGAACACCTGGAAACAAGCGTTGACTCGTGAGCAGTGACTCACAAGTTATGATGACTCACATATAAGAGACCCAAAGACACATGTGAGTTTTTTACTCTATTGGTTACTGTTTGGTTATTGTTTGCAGTTTATTTGTTGGATGGAGGAACCACTGGAATAGAGCGTTGAACTCACGAGTTTAAGACTCCAATGGCCTGATGACAAAATGAGTTTTTACTACTCTTAAAATTTGAGTCTGTACTACTTATTGGATAACAAGGTCACGCAGTTGTTTACGTCTGGTTTTATATTAATCGCAGCGTATTGGTGTATTCAGGAACATTTAGAAACGAGTATTGACCCACGAGTAGACTACTCATGAGCGTTGACAAGAAAATGAGTTATACTCTTTGTGTGTTGATCTCAGTGTATTTGTCGGATGATGGAACACCTAGAAACTCACAAGACCTGATGAGTTTTCACTTTTTGATGAGGTTATACTCACTGAGTTGTATATAAGTGATATTGTTTGCAGTATATTTGTCAAGAAAGTGGAGACCTAGAGTAGAAACTCGTAAGCGATATTATGTGAGTATATTTTGAGAATACGGATTACTCAGGCGGATTACTCAGTCGCTCCAAAGTTGTGACGAACGGACGATCTATTCGCAAGAAACTCGTAATGATACCGAGCGTTGAAATTTGGCTCACACTGGATTTCTGATCGGATTTGCGCAGTTGTCGTCTGAGTGATGCTTACAATGTACAGGGATTCAACTCCGGAAACAACTCATATAGTCAGTCCCCCCTCAATTACTCAGTCCCCCCAACAGAGATAATCAGGGCCTAATATTATAGCGCTGCTTAAATACACTGGACACTATTGGTAATTGTCAAAGACCAGTCTTCTCACTTGGTGTATCTCAACATATGCACAAAATAACAAACCTGTGAAAATTTTAGCTCAATTGGTCGTCGAAGTTGCGAGATAATAATGAAAGAAACAAAACACCCTTGTCACACGAATTTGTGTGCTTTTAGATAATTGATTTTAATGTTTTATACTATCAACCTCTCCCCATTACTTGTAACCAAGTAAGGTTTTATGCTAATAATTATTTTGAGTTATAACCAATAGTGTCCACTTCCTTTAAGGTAATGGACATTTTTTGGTAATTGCTCAAAATAGTAAGGGTGTTTTTTTCTTTCATTACTATCTTGCAATTCGAAGACCAATTGAGTCCAAATTTTCACAGGTTTCTTTCTTTATGCATATGTTGAGATACACCAAGTGAGAGGACTGGTCTTTGACAACAACCAAATGTGTCATCTGTCCAGTGCCTGTAAGAAACAATAGAGCCAAGCACAACAAAATAATAAAGGTTATAGCCTAAATACCATTCTACATGCGCTATTTGTAACTAGTATTCTGATAATTTTTGCTTTAATAGCCGGATCTTGTTTATAAGCAATATTTGCCGCTTAAGCAACTCTATGAGATTGGACCCTGGTTTCATCACAGAACTGCTTTTCAGGATACCAGCCACAAATGGACTGGGTATTTTGGCTGGTAACTTTAGTCTAGGAAGCAAAAACAAAAACCTGCTTAGCAATTTATAGGTGTAAGGGTAAAGCTAAATTAATTTTGATAAGCTCACTATTGATTAACTTTGTGCTGAGCAACCAATCCTGGAGAGAAATCTTTCCCTCTGAAATACTGTCGAAGTAGGCTTTAAAATCCCCACAAAACAATGCTTCATTAGAACAATAAACCTTAAAATTTCTCGCAATTGGTGGCAGCTTAATGTATGCGCACACGGCTACGGACGAACTGATTCACTGACAGGATGACATCAATTACACCCAAGATGGCTGTCTGAAATACTGTGGAGTATGCAGCACCGGCAACCTGTAACTATCTGAACTCCTGTGGAGTATGCAGCACCGGCAACCTGTAACTATCTGAACTCCTGTGCAGTATGCAGCACCAACAACCTGTATGCCTGAATGTTTAAGGATTATCCAGCATCACGTTAAGAATTTTTGAAGAAAAATGCAAAAAACGAATGTCATGGATATGATGTATTTATAAAACAATGTGTATATATTCTAGTTTGTAATAAATTTGTTCATTCGTTTATTCACTGTTTACCAATGACTGCCAATTGTCTCAATTATTTTGGTTTAGAAACTAATAATGGAGAATATTTTTGTGTTCAAGTAACTACCTTTAAGTACTTTGACCCAATAAAATGGCCCTCTCTGAGTAGATACCCCACCAGAAACCCTACCCCCCCTCCATTTCCTTTTATAAAAAGCTAAGATTGTGGTCTTAACAGGTGATCAGTCGTAATTACAATAAAGTAATATCTGACGGCTCTAAAGATGAATTTTATTGCTTAGTAACCACCCCCGGGCCCCTGGTCACCTTGAATCCCAATTTATATATCGAAGTACTCTTAAACCCCCGACTAGTCCGGTGTCCCAGGGAAATATGTCGGCTGGAGATTATTTCCCCTATTGTGGGCTGAAGGAGGATGATTCAACAGAGGGCGCTATCAGAAGTAGTTTGTACGCAGTTTGCCGGCCATATGGGAGACATAATCCCCTGCAACACCGGCAACGATCAAGCACAAGTACGAGAAAACATTCTTTGCAGCTCAGAAAAACCTTCAATCCCAACACATAATTAAAAAGTCATAAAAAGCCAGGCATAAAATTGTATGACCACCAGCCCCTGTGTTCTCTAACCCCCCTGTGGAGCCCAGTTAATCTCCCGCTCTTGTTCCTGGTGTCTGAATAAGTAGAATAATGGTGCAATGAGATGAACAATAAGCCATGCATCATGATCTCCTCTTGCGCGCGAGCGGGCACATCACGGGCACGCGAATGGGGGTACGAGGCGCGCGAGCACCGCCGGTGATTCGGGCCGATGACTCCGGACATTAGCTTCGTGGTCAATGACCGTCTTGTGTCAATAAAGCCGGCGATAAAGCAAACATTATTAGAAGACTATTGAATAGAAAGATCATTAAAATGTGGGGTTTATATCCCAGTTTATGAGCTTAATGGCTTATAGCTGAACTTCCAGGTGCAATCTTGAAATGTTGGCGTCTAATTATAAGGAGTATCAATCGAAATTTAAATGAGGTTTCTTTTTCTTCTTTTTGCTGGTAAGACGTAACTATTAATTTAGACGTCTGATATTCGGGCGGTTCGGGCATCGGCTTTGTAGCGATGTGCATGCGCTTGCAAGAGAAGTATATGGTGTTCATGCTCCAAGTTTTAACCATTGGAAAACAATTTATAGCTTTAAAGACACTGGATACATTTGGTAAATTGTCAAAGACCAGTATTCTCACTTGGTGTTAGATATAGGCCCTACCCCAACATATGTATAAAATAACAACCTGTGAAAATTTTTACTCAATTGGTAATCGAAGTTTCAAGAGAATTGTGAAAGAAAAAACACCCTTGTTGCACAAATTTGTGTGCTTTATTTAAGATGCCTAACAAAGTTATGAAAGACTTCAGGCCTGAAGCCTTTATATTTGAGTAAGAAATGACCCCTTTCTAAAAAAAACTAAAAAAATAAATTAAAAAAAAACTAAAAACAAAAACTACATAACTTCAGAGGCAGCCGTTTCTCACAAAATATATAATATTTTTAATTTATTTATTAATTTCTTTTTACCAAACCAATCCACAATCGTTCTGACAAAATGTAATTACTCATGGCAACGTCAAAATAAAGTCGAAAAAGAGGAAAAAACAGATACAAAGAAAGGGACGCTGTGCGTAATTGTTCATGTTTATTTTTAAGTCCAGCGTGTGTCACTCAGTCCCTATCACCATATGAGGCCGTCCGTTCGAATGATTGGATTAGTGACTTAGAATATAAATCAGATAGTGGCATTGAAAACGTCTTCTTATTCAATAAATAAAAAGACACGTCAACTGCGCATCACTGATTCCCTAAACAAGTCCAGTTTTTATCGCCATCTCGTGAATCTACTCGCCTTTGTGCTGTTAAGCCGCAACGGCGTATAAACTGGGGGATAACTTATCAGCTCTATCCCCGTCCTTCAACCCCCCCCCCCCCTCTCCAAATCCAGAACCAGTTTTCAGGAAACCGCATCTTGTTTTGTTTTGTTTGGTCGCCGAAAGAAGAAGGCAATCGCGGAAGGGACACCTGGTAGTTTCAAAGAGTTATTTTTCATTATCATAATAATTAGACTTAATTGATCTGGATGGGTGATGGGGGCTTTATTACATGACTACGAGCTGGAGGCTGTTGTCCGGCTCGGGGAGGGGCTACCGACCGGGGTGGAGGGAGCTTGGTGACGGGGTTACTGAGTCCAAGTGAAAGGTCGCTCTCTCGGTGTTAAACGGCCACCACTCGTATCACAAAATTACCTCTCGGACAAAATTATGTGGACTTAAATTCATCCCGGTGTCGGGTTGACTTTCCAAGTGTATGGCTTTGTTAATGGTTCCGTGACTCTTGTAGAAAGGCTATGAATACAGCTCGATGTCTCAGCTATATTTGAACATGTTCACAAGCTTAAAACCATGGAGGTAGACTCTTTAACCACTGATCCTAGCTATTTGCTTAAACTGATGATGACAAAACGGATCCGGTAAAATTGCGAGAAAAGCGAAAGGTCCTCATTTTGCTTGTGTGTACAAAACCAACGGGGATGCCGCTTAAAAAGTCCAAACAATGGGGGAAAGATCTCGATTTACGGTATTTATAAGCATGTGTGTGTACATCTGTGGCAGGGGATTCAGTGTTCCCCCCCCCCCCCGGCTAAACAATGAGGCGAATATGTAGCGCCCTCTTTTGAATCAACCTCATCCAGGCCTAATTTTACTCGAACAAAGTCTACACCCTGATTAATAAAACCTTTGTACCCAAGTTATTGCATATATATGACCCCCTCCTCCACCCCACTGACGAAACCCCTGACCCCCCCCCCCACCCTCCATGTGACCCACACTACCACCCCCACTGCAAAAGGTCCTCTCTTACGGTGCTGTATACCCAAAACCTGTCTGTATATTTGCGGGTAAGGACATTGGGCCAGTCTAACCTAACCTTGGCTTTGCTTCATCATAGAGGGCGTAAGGTGTCGACTTCGCTGAGTTGTTTGAAGACTGTACCCATCCATACGCGGATATAAAGACAGGTAATAGTTTGATATGTATACACTTCTACGTCGGATTTAACTGCGAATCTCCACGATCTTGAAGGCATGTAAATGAATTCGAGGTCAAAGGTTATTATGGACGTGGACTCAAGGCAGATATCAGGCGTAACTTTGACGTCAGGTGATCAGGTTAAGTAATGTGATCAGGTTAAATAATGTGCATCACACTGTGTCTCCCAAGTCTTCTAAACATTTAAACACCCCTGCACGGCTAAACTGACCAGACTCCTTCATGAGAAAATGTTTTTTCTTTAGGGCCATCGCAGTTTGATCCTTTAAGAAATGGGTATATAGCACGAAAAAGTATAAACAGCAATGAAGCAATTTTGAAATTTTAAAATTTGATTTTTATTATATTTCGTAGTTTGACTTGACAGGGGCTTAATGTCTGTGGCAGCCATTTTGAACATTTGAAAGCTGCTTATTAATATTAAATTACATACTTTGTGTAGAACAATAAATTATAGTTTGACTAAACATGTGCATTGCTTTTCATTCATATGCCCCCACCCAGTTGTAACTGATTGAATTTGGCATTATGGTTTTATTCAACAAAAACACCAACACGTGGGTGTTGATTTCTTGGAAGGCCAGCTCGCCCCAATAACCCTGCCGTCGTTCGGCGCTCTCCGCCCACGTCTAAACCCGAGCCACTGCGGGTGGTGCAACACGATCCGACGGAGTGTACTCGGACACCATGCGTGCACGAAGTCTGTTTAAAGTTAAGTACTGTCACGAGCATTTAAAAGCTTTCTTTTGAAGATGAGCAGAGTATACTTTTCGAAACGTCGATATCACACAGGCTCTTTTTAGAGCCAACACTCCCACTAAAAAGACTTACACATGGTAGTACCAGCAAGTTTAGTTTCTTCCTATTTATCCACACCATGCAAAGCTTCAAACAGTACTCATTTTAATCTATTGGTTCATCTAAAACCAAATAATGCTTTAGAAGTTCTGTATGAACTTTTTGTAGATTTTTGATCTATATGCTGAAGTAGTTCTTTTAAATGAATGTAATTCTATGTCATTTAAACTTATTGATTCGTCTAAAACCATGCTTTAGTAGTTCTTGTCCGGTTTCTTGGAGTCCAGTTGGTTGTTTTGCATGCCCACCTGTTGTCATGCTTCCTTGCTAGGAAACATGCCTATATCCACTTCTTTGATTTAATGGACTTAATGCACTCTTGATTTCTTTCATAGTTCCTCAATTGCCTTATGTTGCATGGCCTTTAAGATATGAAAACCTGGTGTATACG
Source organism: Asterias amurensis (assembly GCF_032118995.1). Lineage (NCBI taxonomy): Eukaryota > Metazoa > Echinodermata > Asteroidea > Forcipulatida > Asteriidae > Asterias > Asterias amurensis. The sequence continues at coordinate 5,442,565 of NC_092667.1, read as the reverse complement.
CAGAACCAATGTCACGGAGATACTACGTTTTTTGATGGGAGCTTTTCGTGCGATTAACGACATTGGACAATGGGGATCATCGTCGTTCATTGACACGATTTGTCGCGCTGGAGCAAACTTAAATTTAATAGGGTCGACTTTACGACTTTACGGCTTGACTGAATAAATTTGGGTGTTCGGGTAGAGAAAATATGGATAAAAGAAAAACCCCAACCAGCAAATGTTTTTTGTTGGGTTGGAAGGCCAGTCCCGTCTGCCGCATTTCGCTCCGCTCTCCCCCGCGACGCACCGCGGTGCGGCGCCACATGATCCAAATTGTTCCCCGGACATTGGGCGTACGAGGTGAAGTTGAAGCTATAAAATTTAACAACATGCCATGGGTCATTGTAAACATTCGTGTTAGGTTTTAAAAACGAGGATGTTCTTGAAGGATAATAATATTTACTCTGGTCTTAAATTTATGGTTATCAAGGTCACCAGAACATCGATTGAAGAAAGACCTTTTGTTCTTCTTTTTTTCTTTTTTTGCATCGTGTACGTTTCTTCGTTTTTCATGTTTCAAACATAGTTAATCCTGAAGACCGTAATGCCCTCGGGCGATATGAGCCGTACGAGAAATGTGATACCACAGCTTATAGACCAATCTGGCGGCTGTGTGTTTGTGGTGGGTGGTGATGTTTAATGTTACCGTACATTAATGCTGACTTGCTTTCTCGGTGTAACAGGTAAAGGAACACGTCGTTGCCTTGGATCGGGTCGAGTTGGTCTTTGGAAAGCGTTCTTTAACCGTTTGTTATCAAATCGATATGGTTAGAAAGATGTTGTTAAAGTAGAATACAATGATCTACACAAATATGCCTCGAAATTGCACGGTTTTCTTTTTACCTCGTCGACTAACACGTTCGGCCATTTATGGGAGTCAAATTTTTGACTCCCATAAACGGCCGACCGTGTGAGTTCGCGACGTAAAATGAAAACCGTGCAATTTTGAGTGATACTTTTGTGGATCATTATATTCTACTTTTAAAACACCTTGCTAACCATATGCATTTCATAACAAACGGTTTCAAACGCTCTCGTCCGATCCAAGGCAACGTGTTCCTTTAAGACACAGGGGTGGATTTCAAAAAGTATTATGACTAGTCTTTTTTTGAGTTAGGACGTGTTACCTAACCTAACTTGTCCTAACTTAGGACTGGCCTTATTAGTTTTCAATAGCTTCTGATGAGTCCTAGGACTAGTCCAAAGTTAGGACTATCTTTGAGAAATCGACCTGATACTTCACAGAGTCTTGCCTCAATGCCCACTGGTCGTTGCCTTGGTGCCCTCTAAATGCTCCAGTAGAAATTTACAATTTCCTCATAGGGAGCCCTTACCTTTACAAAGGAGAAAATGACTTGGTGCCCTTGCCCTTTCAAAAACGAAGCGTACATATATGTGAAATGGTACAAATGCTTCACCCTGGGAAAAAGTGAAACACCTCACCCCTCCACCCTACCCCCCCCCCCCCCCCACCCTACCCTCCCTCCCCAGCCAGCCGCCGGACTTGTTCACACCACCCCTCGACGACGAGCACTCGAATTTCGAGAATTGCGGTTAAACTTTTGTATACGTTGATTGTTTGTAGAGATGGTGCACGTGTTGTACCCTTAACTTCTTGCATGCTGCATGGACTTTACCCACAGAGCGCACTTCAGACCGTGTTTCTCACATTTGTTATAGGTGACGATATTGTATTTCAAGTCGGCTTTGAGAAATGCATGGGAATCAAATAGCAATCTCTACAAAAATTGGTTTATTGGTTTAGTAAAAACATTTCAAAAGTCACAGCAAAACGTCGAATTGTATTTGAATTACAAACATTATAAAATAGTTGTTATGGAACTGTATTCTGATTAGGGATACTACAAGTTTCACGAACTACTAATGGACTCGGTAAAAATTACTTTCGTTTTCGTGGAAAATGTTCAAGGGTTAAGTACTTTGGTCGTGACCCCGCAGAAAATTCCGGATTAATCAGCTTCAATATGGGACCTTTTAGGACGCCAGGTGGCAGCAGACTTACCATGTAAATCCATTGTTCTTCACGTGCCGAGAACAACGTAAACAGTGGACATTTACCTGTACTGGTAAGTCTGCTGGCGTCACCTACCGTTCCAAAGTCTCACATTGTCAATGATTTCGTTTCATAAAAGCTTTTTTATATGTCCTTGACGTAGCATTTTTCTCATGCTCAAAGCCAACTTAGAAAAATTTACCCAGATTATATTGACACGTCATAGAGTGAAATGGAAGAATAACCCATATTAATTGTCTCTCTCCTCCAAATGAAAAAAAAAAATCATCAAATAAAGTCTCCGCAGTGAAGTTAAAAATCAAAACCAACAACCTACCCACTTGTTGGCCGAATAATGTCAACACTTCAGCGGGTGAAAGGACCAAAGTCTACGGCGTTGTTCCCCGGACGGACCCCGGTGCTCGCAAATACCCCTCGGACAAAAGAATAAGCGAACTTTAGTCTATTTTTAAAAATTTGTGCGCGGAAGTTTTTTTTTGCAAAGCGGCTAATTAGTAAAGTAGTCAATCCAAAAATAGACAACCCTTGTAAATGGGGTGGCATGCGTGGATGCAATTACAACAAAACAAGCTCGTTTGAGAATATGCTGACAACTGTAATTAGTTTTAAGTGATTAATTAATGATCATACACCCAGTGAAAACGGTTCACCATTGATAAAAAGTTTACGCTGACGGACGGCTATTTTTAGCATTATGCAAAAAAAAAAAAAAAATAGCCTACAGCTATAGGCCCTAGCTTTCTTTCTTTTTTTTATTCAGAATGTTAATTGTCATCCCTTAGATATATAGGCAAACCGCCGAACTTTAACCCCCACAAACGTTCACAAATTGAAGTGATCCAGTTTACGTTACGGACACACAAAAATAATTTTGAAAAATCGAAAAACAGTTTATTAAGTTTTGTCGCTGCCAAAAATAGTTATTGGCCAGACGTTTTGAACCTTAACTGAGTCCTTCCAGCAAAGTTTTGTCACTGTGATCTTTTCTTAAACCGATTGCCGCAACCAAAATAAGCAAAGACGGAATTTGAAGCTGGAAAATGAAAGGGCAAACCCTGAACTGTGCCTTGGAGAAGATTTCGGAATTATGTAGATGGCGGTCAGGTTGGTGTATGTCTTGCCTCGGCGTTCACCTCTCGGCCCCGGTTCGAATCCTACCGGGGGCACCGTGTTAATGGGGTTTCAGACCCTACTTGGCTGCGTGGGTTTTCCCTGGAATAAATCTCTGGGGTTTTACTCCCACGTCTGAAACTGAAACTTCTTCTTTGTCTTCTTTCTCCTCGTTTAGCTCTAATTAGAGCGTTGAGAATAGTCATCCGACCCCCCCCCCCCCCCCTAGGACAAAACGGGGCAAAAAGAAAAAGAAAAAAAAGAACCCAATGTATGCTTCGTTCCATCAACTCAAAAGTTAAACCTTTTCACCCAATGCAGGTTTCTCAAGTTAATGCCCAATAGCAGAATAGGATCATGGAGTTAGAAGGATCCTATAAAATACAGTTGCGCTCGAAGTACTTCCGTGTGGAGACCATGTTAAGGCAAACGTCACAACTCCGAGCGGGTGTAGACGAAGCGCTACGACGGGGATGTGAACCATCCAGTGGTCGGTAAGTTCACCCAATATATCAAATCAACCTTTTCTTTGCCCTTCCCCTTCCGTTCTTTTCTTACAGTTTTGTGGTGCAGAGTCGTCGTCAAAGTGGGAAAGTTGGGGGAAAAGTCTCGGTGTAAAATTTATGAATTTTATCTGAAACTCTTTTAGATTGAAACTTAAAACATGACGTCATCGGAGTATACAATCACATTAGTCTTAAAATTCCTGCAAAGGTGATATTTTTGCACCAGTCAAAAGCTCAAATTCAATGTCAGTTTTGTTGAAAGACTCTATTAGAAAATGAGTGGATCACACAATTTGACTTTGTAGTCCCTCTTTAATAAACGTTTTTCACACAGTGGACACCCGCCTTTTTCTCAAACAGTATGCACGTCTTCTTCTTGTTTGTTGGTGTTTTGGTTTTGTTTGTTTTTCTATCAACGCATGTCAACAGCTTCGAGTAGCTCCGACATACAGTGCTGGTCACACTCAACAACACGTCCGACCGTGTAAACCCACGTTCAACGGGTCAACATTAAGCCGCGTGTATCTGTTCGTTCGACGTGTAAAAAAAAAAAAAAAAAAAAAAAGACGAGCACGAGAACACGGTGTTGTCACTTCGCGGACGGGCAGCCGCCGGCCGTCAATCGACGCGACATCCCGGGCCAGGGTCCGGGGGTTAGCCCGGCCACGTGCCCGATCATTCAACTCACTAATCGGTGATCCGCTCCCGCTGTATTAACTGTCACGTTCACCGTAGACCGGGATGTTTGGACTACATGGCACGCGACCATGCATTGTTGAAGTACGGAAGCTGAAGCTGTTCTAAACAATTATCTTTCCGGCTCGTCGAGAGGGGCGCATGGGTCTTATCAGAGTGAGACCCCCGGGACGCGTGACGATATCACCTCCTTCTCGATACGGGATAAACCATGGGATCCTACACCAGTGCTGCCAGTTATGACATATCAGTTGTTGAATGATAAATGAAGATTTAATCACGGTGGTTAAAATGTCATAATTTGATGTAAATTGGATTGTTCCCCGGGGAGTGTCACAGACGAAGCGGCGGTGGGTTGTTTGGGGTAAGGGGTCCCAGAGGTGTCGTGGCGTGGACGTGTGCTTAGCTCGTTAGGTAATCTTTGAGACCTACTTTTTTATTTTTAGGTTTTCCTGACCAATGTCAGCTAAAACATCCCTCAACTTCAGACCTGTATGCTTCGGGCACCAAGGCGTTTTCTCTTTGGTAAAGGGCACCCCATGAGGGAAATGAGAAAATTTCTTCTGGAGAATTTCAAGGGCACCAAGGCAATGATCAAAGGGCATGGATGCAATCGCCTTCGTGGCCTCCGTGAAGTATCACGCCTGCAACTTCATTAACACGCATTCAAATTCACGCATTTTTTTCTCATCGACTCAAACTAAAGTTTCTTTTTAGTTTTTATGCATTCAATTTCGTTTTCGCGCACACATGATTTTGTTTCTCACTTAGATTTATAGTTAAAGATAGATGACGAATCTAAAAGAACCAATCTCTTGTATATAGTTGTGGTAAACATTGGTTATGCTGGATCCTTGGTTATGCATCGGTTATTCGAGTCAGCCTGACCCGTAAATGGGTCAGAGCCAGCCGGAATCCGGCTCAATTTAAACTCGGGAATTTTCATTGTTTTATAAAAATGGCATTGTAATAAATATCTATAACTGTTACAGTAAAACACTCCAAGTGCAAATTATTTAAATATCAAAACAATGTTCAATGACGTCACATTTCAAATACATGGGTCTCTTGATTTGTTTACGGAAAATGTTTAGTTCCTGAATTTTGATGATATTCAATCAAAAGTGGAATGAATTTGACCTTTTGACTGAAGCAACCACCACCCCCCTCCCCTTTGGAATGTGAACACCTGTGTTTTGTATTACTATCCAATGACGTCATGTTTCAATTTACGTTTGAACATTGACAACATTTTTAACGCGAGGATTTTTTTCATATTGACTCGATCAATTGGAAAATGAGTGGTGAGTCACAGATCTGAATTTGATCTTTGAATTTATATAACACCATTGTACTTAATCATCAATCCGGAACATTCAAACCTGCAGTACCAAGGAACATTTGTAAAATTAGTTTTAAAGGCAGTGGACACTATTGGTAATTATCAAAGACTAGCCCTTCACAGTTGGTATATCTCAACATATGCATAAAATAACTAACCTGTGAAAATTTGAGCTCAATCGGCCATCGAAGTTGCGAGATATTAATGACAGAAAAATACCATTGTGACACGAAGTCATGTGCGTTTAGATGGTTGATTTCGAGACCTCAAGTTCTAAATCTGAGGTCTCGAAATCAAATTCGTGGAAAATTTTTTTTTTCTCGAAAACTATGGCACTTCAGAGCGAGCCGTTTCTCACAATGTTTTATACCATCAACCTCTCCCCATTACTTGTCACCAAGAAAGGCTTTATTCTAATAATTATTTTGAGTAATAACCAATAGTGTCCAGTGCCTTTAAGAACTTCTGTCTTGTTCTACAGAACTTGTAATATGTTGAAGAGTAAAAATAAAAACATCGATTCGATTTGAGCATTTGCACCCATTTAAGTATGCGAGTTTGTTCAATAGATGTTAAATTTGCATCGGGAATGAAAAATATTAATTTTGGTTTTTACCCGTTACACCGATGTGTGTTAGCACTGTATACTCAGTACTTGCCCGGTTGGGATTCGAACCCACGACCTTTGCAATTTTAGAGCAGTGTCAAACCAACTGGACAACCAAGATTGCCCGGTAGCTAGAGGCAGTTCGAGTTTGTTTCACCTTCAATGTCAAGACATTCGACTGACTTGCTTATTCATCTACTCCAAAATCACAGATAAACATTGAGAAAATGTTCAGTTTTAGATGTGGGAGGAAAACCTATATTAATTGGGAAACACACGCAGTCAGGTAGAGACTTAAAACAATCCATATTCAAGTCTCCAGTCTGGGGTTCGAACAGGGGTCCACAGACAGGCAGGGTATAAAGCCACTAAGCAAGCCTGGTCTGGTCTGCCTGGTTGATGTACATACATAGGAACACCGTACAGCTGTTTTACCAAAACTGGTGCTACTTCCATTCGGAAGATCATGAATATTTCACAATCATTTTGCTATCCCACGTAAAAACAAGTAAGTCTTAAAGACAGTGGACACTATTGGTAATTGTCAAAGACTAGCCTTCACAGTTGGTGTATCTCAACATATGCATAAAATAACATACCTAATAATATGGTCATCGAAGTTACGAGATAATAATGAAAGAAAAAACAGTCACCCTTGTCATACCATGGTCACACGAAGTTGTGTGCTTTCAGATGCTTGATTTCGAGACCTCAAAGTTTAATTCTGAGGTCTTGAAATCAAATTCTTGGAAATATACTTCTTTCTCGAAAACAACGTTACTTCAGACGTAGCCGTTTCTCACAATGTTTTACACTATCAACAGCTCCCCATTACTCGTTACCAAGTAAAGTTGTATGCTATTAATTATTTTGAGTAATTACCAATAGTGTACACTGCCTTTAAATCAACGCCAAAGAGCCTACAGCTGCATGGACAAACATCAACCATATTTTTAAAATGGCGTCTTAAAGTTGTATAAAGGGATTTGGTATGGGCGTCCTTATGACAATCCCTTTTTATTCATTTGAATAGTTAAAAGTAATATCTGCATCGCCAACCAGATTCTGTACTTCTACGGGTTGCAGGTGGTTAGAAATAATATGCAAAACTACAACTAACATAAAACGGCATTGTCTAAAACCTGACTCTTTGACTATACATCACTGCTCTACATTTATACACACCATCACAAACCATATTGCCACGAAAGCTTCTCATTATCATAATTATTCATTTTTTTATGTTAAAAAGTTCGTACTTAAAATTTATTGTTTGAGTGCGGAGCATGCGAGGCCGAAAAAGATATTTATACGGGTTGGAGTTTTCCATGTTGTTTGGGAATAATTGTTTTTGTTCTGTTTGGTGCAAACTGCATAATTATTTGCTGGTACCTCAAACCGAAGCGGGTTTAGTCCAATCGGTGTAATTTGTGATATCGTTTCACACTTTCTTCCTCATTCCACCGAAAGGGAGACGAAGAAGAAGTCATCTTGTTCGTTCTGGGAGCTTCAATTTTGCATCATCCTCTGGACAACAGAACTCCACAGGTTTTTGTGTCCCAACTCTGCCATTCAAGTTCCAACAACCATTTCGGAATTATCAAAACCATTCAACACAGGTAAGTCACAAGTCACTTTTCTGCAATCTGGTTATTTCGCTGCTCAAATTACTTGGGATTTACCCGCTCAAACTTACGAATAATAACGGCTGGTATTTCGGGAAATCGCCTGGTTGTAAATTCAAGTTTAGTTTGATAATTTAAAAAACACAAAATGTGTACTGGCATACCGGCAGATGTACCACCAATGTCATACATAGGGCTCCATAAGGCGTGGGCCTACTTAATGATAATTATGGGCAACAAAAATTGATATTACTATCATGCACAAAATAATTCCATGCCCTTATATACCCGTCTATTGAAATAATATACTGGTAAGATATTTTCTTCGTTAAATCACAACAGCAAATTGTTATAGCTGGTATATTTATACGTGCATTGCTCTTCTTTTTGCTATTTTGCTATAAAATGATATGTTTTCGTTTTTACTTGTTTATGCCTCTGAAGAAGGTCTGGTTTGGCTCGAAAGCTGTACGGACATCTACCCTTCTAGTTTTATATAATATATACATTTAGAATATCATGTGTTTTTCGCCCCTTACACCGATGTGTATAAAGCACTGTATACTCGGTACTTTCCCGAGTTGTATAAACAAATAATAAATAGGTCTTTTACTTGGATGGGATTCGAACCAAAAACCTTTACCAGAACTGTTTGTCGTATAGCGTACAGTTAGTGGTGCTGCTTTGTTTGCAAAACATTTTAGTGGCCAGACAAGTTAGGTGAAGTTTGCGGTAACACCATTTGTAAAATAAATTTAGTCGTGTTAGTTCTTAAAAGAACCGGTGGTTTGCAACTCAACGTTTCGATCAGTATGCTCTGATCATCTTCAGGACTGACGATCTATAGCAATGTCTTGCTTGCATTTTCGAGAAAGACTCTGCTAGGGTCGAAACGTCAGGGCATTAACTATTTTTCGTAACATTCGGTCCTTTCCAGTTCGCTAGCTCTATATTCTCATTTGTAATAACTTACCTAACCTAACCATTATTTCTTCGGCTGGTTGGTAGAAACACTCTGGTTAAAGTACACAAACGCAGATTTGTTTTTATAAAATTTTAAATTAGCGAATCGAAAAACAAAAACAACGAGAGACCCCGCTCCGAAATGCGTTTCAATGCCTTTGAAGATCGACCGCGCGAACGCCGCTCTAGAAGCAAGTCAGTCAAAATGCAGTGCTCTACGGATTCGATGATGGATGCAACGAGGACGATTGCCTCCGTGCCCCCTGGTCATTGCCTTGTTGCCCTTGAAATGCTCCAGTAGACTATTTACAATTTCCTCTGCAAAGGGTGCCCTTTACCAACAAGAAGATGCCTTGGTGCCCTTGCCCTTTCCTTTCTAAAATGAAGCATACAGGCCTGCAACACAAACCCACACCCGCCAAGAAACTTTGCTTGTTCTGTCGTTATAACACACGCAAATTTTTAGTCAGGAGTTTGTATTTCCCCCAGTATTTTCGACTTTTGTACCATCTCATTATGACGTTACCCATAGTACTGAACCAAAGAATACCGCCAACGGCCCTTTAAATAAATTATTATATGGGCAAAGCAGGTTTAATTCCTGATCAACAACAGTAAACAAACAAACAAACTAGATACCAAGCAAAAAAAAACAAACAAACACAACTGATGTCATTTTGTGTATGCCACACGAGCGGTGCGAGAAGAGCAGAGAAGCGTAAACGACAAATAGCCCGAGGGGGAAACGAGCCTAGGCGTCCGGGGACCCAGCGTCCCTACCACCACATAGAAAAGGCCCGTCACCGCATTTGGTGTTCCTTTCTTTTCAAATTTGAACTGTTCTTTGTATTCATTTGCAACTAGTAATAGAATACCGCATTAAATTTAAATATTTCTTCGGCGAAAACAGTACAAATTTGCTGGTATGGTGGGTTTTTGTTTTCTTTTCGTTTTTTCGGCTACGGGTAAGAACTATACACCAATGCACTCTTTCTTTATCAGTATCTGTTTTTTTCTTTTTAATGCTGTAATTATTGCTCAGGCTAAATGGTACACACAATGCAAGTCTGGAACACATAATTTAAATGCAAATGATTAGTTGTGCAAGTCCTATTAATATTTGTATATTTTTGTTGAGTCAGTTGACGGAAGAAAGAGATTGAAGCGCCTAGACAAAAAAGACGGTGTTCGTTTCTACACTATTTTTGATTCCTTTTGACTTTTTAGTGGATAATTTGGAGACGAGTGCGATAAAACTTTTAGAATATCAACCCATTTTTTATTATGTTTGTTTTTTGTGTGTGTTTTTTTTTTATGGGGGGGGGGGGTGGCTTTTGTGGAAGGTTTATCTGTGCATCGACCCTAATTCAAAACTGCCAAGTTCTCTTGAGGGATTTTGGTCCGAAACGGTCTTTATTGGTGACAGCAGGTCCCCCTAAACCCACCCCTTTCACAACGATAAGCAAATGTCAGCTATAACAATAAAAGTTAAAGATTTGCATGGTGCTAAAAGTGAGAAATATAAACTATTTTACGGGAGGTGACCATTTAATAGTCTTTACTTGGAAGTGATGTTTGGAAGAACCAGAGGTGATATAAAAAAAACTCGACGTTTCGAGCTCTGTTATCGTAGTCTTCATGTGAATATTTTAGTGGTTTCCTTTTTGTAACGAGTTGAGTGAGCGAAATAATAACTCGAGGTTATTTTACGGACACTCGCACCTTTTTAGCGTGATAGCCAGAGTCAGCTTGGCCGTTATAGACGCCTCTGGCCCTCGATGTTTCACGACGCTGTCCCGCCTGGCGTTCTCCACGTACCGTGACGTGTCTCTGTCGAAGTCATGGCACAATGCCGGCGATTTCCTAATCAATTGTATTGGTGGTGGATGGATGATTTAAAAAGACTAAACGATGATTAATGCAACTAAACTGAAGATAAACGTTGTCGCCGCTAGCAGCACGTGGCCGTCAGAGCGCCGCAAGCACGGGTCAAGCCTTTGGCCTCGCGGCGGTACTTCACCCAAAACCCCGGTGTTTTTTCCCCTTTTTTTCGGACGGGTCAGCGCAGAAGCCCCAGGTAAACACCCAAAAAATATTATTATGATTCTGTTCCTTGCTTGATTATACAGTTCTCTCTCTTAAGTCCATAAGGACGTCCGCCGTCCGGTGGTGGTCCGAGAAACGGACTCCATTCAAGCCCTGTCACTTTCTTATCCAGTCGTTGACCACACAACTTTGCAGTAAACATGTTTAAAAAGAAAAAACAAAACAAAAACAAAAAAAAACAATAGATTTACGGTTATTTCGGTGACTGCGCTTTATTCCGACAACCCTATAAATTCAGAGATCCCTCTGTTTCGACAACACATTTGTGATTTACATGCTAAGGTTAGGAGTAGGGTTAGGAATTAGGAAAATACACGGAACATTGTCGGAACACTGTCGGAACATAGGCGCGTAAGCGATACTACAGTCTATAATTGTTTATACTTTGTGGAATTTGTTGTATAATTAAGTCTTATGTCTAATAAACAGAGAGTAAAACTCACTTCCAACAAGTGGTCGTATTACATTTGGAAAAAAACTATACAACAATAAAGGTGTCAATTTTTATCCATGTGTATACCATTGACTTTGCTGTGTAGATTATTTTCTTAATGTCTTGCTATTTAATTTGCTGCCGCAGGGCAGATTTCAGATTTTCGTTTCTGAAAAAACCTCCCCTGCTTTTCAGAACATAGTCTCCCGAAATTTGAAAGCTACTTAGCAGCAGCAGTATAAATAGCAAGTGACTAGTTCTCGAAGAATAAATCAACTTTCCTGAAACAATTCTTGCTAAGCAATTAATTTCTTGCGTGAATTGCAATAAAGGATGGAATGCACATGACGTCATTGACCGCCATCTTTGATGCAGCAGAGTGGAAAAGTGCACGCGTGCACACGCTACGCACGACTCTCAGCCAATGACAGCCTTTCAGTTGATTCTGAGTTTGTGCACTTGAACTTGAAACTTGAACTTGAGTTGGTTTTATTACAAGCCAGTCACGAGCCATTATCAGATTCGACGGTACCCGTGCACATCATAATAGTCACTGGTACTCGACAACCTTTGTAAAATTAACTGGTACATTCTGATTTTTAGTTTATTTTTATTAGTTTTTATTTATTCTTATGTATATTTAGCTTATGTTAATTAGGCCTGTGGCCGATCCACTCTTAACCCTGCTCAAGTATGGTAACCCGCTAAAGAGGCATCAAATCACATAGAGCAACTGGTCCCCTCTCATTTCTTCGATCTTGTGACATGTCTAAAACTGTATGCAGTTTAGGTAGGCCATGTAAAAACACGATTCATTTGAAATGGTATCGGGTCAAAATACTTGTATTTTGAAACGCGCGTATCTAAGCGTCCCTCAAGCGCCATGTTTACACTCATGCACGCAAAGTAGTCCCTTGTGGGAGCCAATCAGCGTTGTTTCTCAGTCCACCCAGTACCAGGAGTTAGTGATGGGGGGTATCAATATGGCGCGATGCACATGGTAGCAAGGAGCAAGTTCGGGTGATGAGCAACTGGACTAGACTTGACTGACTAAACTAACCAGCAACCATAGAGCACAGGGAGATTGACAGTGGGTGCATTCGTTTAGCTTCCCTGGGTCGACCCCGGTGTGTGGCGGGTTTTTTTCCCAGGACGAACGTGGGTAATTATCTGCACACGTTCGTCCTGGAAAAAGAAAACGCCACACACCGGGGTCGACCCAGGGAAGCTAAACGAACGCACCCTATATCGAACCGTGCACTGGAGCATGGTCGATATGGTCAATTCGAGATCTACGTCACAGTTTCTGGCCTCGTCTAGTCGCTCAAGGCTGGTCACTCTGTCGTTCCTTGTTACTTTAGCATTATGTTGTCAAAGCCCCAGTAGTCTATCACAGCATCTGGGTTCAATTCAGTTAATAAAGGTAGCAACGCTACCGTTTTTTTCCTATGGGAAGCAACTTTAGACACAACAGTTACGCGGGGGTAGTCAACTTTAAAACATAATCTTTCAACATTTTGTGGCACGTTTACAAAATATTACTCACCCTTCGTGTACGAAAGAAAGAGATTTCATAAACAATGACCTTTAAAGAAACATGAACTCTTAAACATAACTGGGGTATAAACTTTTAGAACACCGCCATACGGATGATGTTTCACACTAAACTTATTTCTTATGACATTGTTTGTTTTATCTATTTTGTGTATTACGTACGTTCAACATTGGGTTTTGGTATTTTTATTAGACCTCTTTTGTTATTGGGCAATTTTTATGCTTGCTATTAACGCGTAAAGGTATATGCCCTGCCATTTTTCGTCCAAAAACGTTCGCTGTAAAAACTGGGAAGTTAAAATTGACATAATGAGTGTTGCCACATATTAATACAGAAGACATGGTGAACATTAACATCATACGTTGTTTAAATAACAGCAATGTTATTGTCTTGGTAGAAATCAGTCTTATTTATAACAGACGACGCTACAGATTTTGCAGAAAGCTGATATCTGTTTACGTAACTTCATTACTGCGAAGTGGAATGTCTCTCAAAGTGCATTATTGTATTCAAAGCTGTTGTACTTCTTGCCACGTAAGTTTTTATTGCCATTAATTTCCAGAGTCATTGTCAGGCCCTTTAAAGCCATTATACACTTTCGGTAAACAGTATTGTCCAAGTCCCACACTTCGTGTATCACAACTTCTATATAAAATAACAATCCTGTGGAAATTTAGGCTCAATCGGACATCGGAGTCGGGAGAAAATAACGGGAAAACCCACTCCTGTTTTCGCGCGTTTCGCCGTGTCATGACATGTGTTTATAACAAATCTGTAATTCTCGCTATCGAGAATTTATATTGTTTTACCGTTTTCTCAAAAAGTAAAGCATTTCATGGACTAATATTTTAAGAGAAGTCTTTCACCATTACCTTCTGTAAACCCTGTAAATTATTTGTAAATCTGTGAACTTGTTTTTTTTTTTCTGTACCGAAAGGGTCCAATGGCTTTAAGCACAAAAAGTGGTTCAGCACTATGCTTGCCTGAAGAGGGTTACCATTCCATATAGCACTCCACATGTTTCATTTGTGACTGGTAGGCCTCTATCCTTCTTATTTTTCCGTAGCGGAAAATTGCTAGGCAACGTTTGCTGCTTAAAGGCATTGGACAATAGTGTTACTCATTTTAGAGATAGTCATTACATGGTGTTACCGCAAACATTTTGCTATATCGTATTTCCACCATGCAAAGTTTCAAATCCTACTTAATGTGTCTGTTGTAAGTTTGCCGTCATGTGTGCAGCTAGCTATATAGGCCTAATAAATAATGAAACAAATGAACACAAACTATTTTTTTGGGATAGGCCTATAGTTAAATGGGAAAAAAAGAAACAACTTATCACTATTTCCGAATGCATTTTATTTCCTGAACATGTTTTCATTCCGTCTTTCTCTTACAATGGGCTAACTTTGATTTCACCCCCACCGGGTACAAATCACAAGGGGGTACGGGGCGTTTAGAGACGGGTGTCCCGCCAGTGTTTAGCCCTCCTCGATCGATATTACTAAAGCTACCCCCTGTGATGACCCAAAAAACCATGGTGGGGGATTAAGGACAGATTTATCCGGTGGCTGTGACCCTGATTGGTAACAAGGATCCCCTGGGGTACAATCCCTCTAATCCTTCCGTCAATCATTGAGTCTTATCCCCTGATTCATAACGTGAACGTGAGGCTTTACTGTGGTAACCAGACTATAATTACAAGACAACTCTCTGAATGGTAGTTGGTTTGAATTGGACGTTGAGTATTCACTTGTACTGCGGATATCAATGTTGCTTTTGGGGTATTGGGCATTCAAATAATATTTTGGGGCATTCATTCAAGTGTGTACATACTTCAGTATTAAAGCACAAGTAGAAGTGTCCCGTGTGACATGCCCTCAAAAACCATACCTTTATAAGGTTCTGTTCACACAAATAGATACATTTTCAATATCAAAAGTGCTGAGTATCTGACACACATCGGTGTAAGTGTAAAACCAAAATAAATAGTCTTTATCCCCGATGCAAATTTAACATCCATTATTATCAATATTACCTATTTTCATTGCGGACTTGTGACATCATACTTTGCTTTGGAAATTTTGATTCAAACGTGACTTAAGATCTATCTAATCCGTCATGATCGTGGATCATACTGGACAATGAAATGACAATACAATTTGACTGCACGCGCTGGCGTGCGTGGAAGGAATTAATGTTGCATCAATCAACCATTGCGGGTATCATCTCTATTAGATATGACTTTGTAATAATGATAGACATGCAGCTGCCAGGCTGGTTGGGGGAGGGGGAGGGGCTCTGTCAATAGATTCATCTGCCACCAAAACCTGAGCCCAATTTTCAAAGTTTTTTTTTTAATATTTACTTTAAGACACTGGGCAATATCGTTAATTGTCAAAGACCAGTCTTCTCACTTGCTGTATCTCAACATATGCATAAAATAACACACCTGTGAAAATTTTAGCTCAACCGGTCATCGAAGTTGCGAGATAATGATGATAGAAAAAACACCCTTATCACACCAAGTTGTGTACTTTCAGTTGCTTGATTTCGAGACCTCAATTTCTAAACTTGAGGTCTCGAAATCAAATTCGTGGAAAATTACTTCTTTCTCGAAAACTACGTCACTTCAGAGGGAGCCGTTTCTCGCAATGTTTTATACTATCAACCTCTCCCCATTACTCGCCACCAAGAAAGGTTTTATGCCAATAATTATTTTGAGTAATAGTGTCCACTGCCTTTAAATGTGATGATGTGGATTCAATTGTTCATCAAAGTTGCAAGAAAATAATAAATAAAAACACCCTTGTTGTCTTACTCTGTGCTTTCAGATGCATAATAAAAGGCTTCAAATGAGGCATTTAATTATTTGAGTGACAAATTACCTCTTTCTTAAAAAACTACGACACTTTAGAGGGGGCCGTTTCTCACAATGTGTTATGCTACCAACAGCTCTCCATTGCTCGTTTCCACGAAAGTTGTAACAACTATTTTGAGTAATTACTTATATATACTGTACAGTTCCTTAAAGCTTCAAACTCTGACAATTTTTGATGACAGATGAAACACGCACAAAGCCCAGCCCTCTTTTTAACTTTAATTTTATTCCCTTGTACATCAGACAATGATATAACTTTATTTGCATTGGCAAATAAAAGCAAACAAAGCCCGTTTTCTCGAAGAGCAACCCGCATATTCGTGCTAAGCATTGCTGCCAAGTGCCGGGCTTGCGGGCAAGTGACAAAATTGGCTTATTTCATTGACTGATAAAAACACGTGGAAGCCTCCCATGCATTTTAATTATCTGTTTTTGTTTTGTGGGGTTTTAGTTTTTTGTTTGGATTTTATTTTGTGCGGGTATACGGACGCTCTCAATGTGGTTTGCGACCAATTGGTTGGACGTTCGGGTGTTATTGTCATGGCTTTCAGATTTTCAATGAATTCCTCTTATTTGCATTACAAAATTTCGCGACAACTCATATAGATAATATTGCACGTGCTACCGAACCTTCACTATCGAAATCTGTTTTAGTCTTCTTAACAAATGTCTGTATTTCCATTAATTTTAAGAGTGATACCAAATGTATAGGCCACTTACCCTTTTTAAGACACTGGATACCTTTGGTAATTCTCAATGACCAGTTTAGTCAATTCAGTCTCAACATATGCACAAATGAACACATTTGTGACAATTTGAGTTAATTTGTCGTCGAAGTTGCGAGAGAATAATTAAAGAAAACTCCCTTATCGAATTCGAGACCACAGCTGAGGTCTCGAATTCAAATGTATTTTATACATACATGTATTTTATATATGAGAAATTACTTTTTTCACATAAACTACGGTACTTCTGACTGAGCCGTTTCTCACAAAGTTTTATGTATATCGTTTGTGTTACTGCTTTTTACTTGCCATCTTTTGTTTAAACTTTTACTGCAATTTTAGAATGTTTAATGTATAGTATATATAATGTGTGTTTTTTATGAGCTCGGTCTGGGAGAGCACATCTTTTTTGATGACAGTTTTTGGACTTTTGCCCTTCCATGGACGGCCTGTGCTTGTTTTATTGTTTTGCTTTTTTTATCCGAAGAATTAAAATAAATAAATAAAACAATAAAAAAAAACTGCAATAAACAGCTCTCCATTGCTCGTTGCTAAGTAAGTAAACAATTATGCTAACAATTATTTTGGGTATACCAATTACCAATAGTGTCCGGTGCACTTAAGGGTCAATAATGGTGGTATGGTTGTGTCGAATTTTGGAGGGTCTGGATGAAGGACTGACTTGGGTGTAAAAGTGGCCAGTGATTTGACTGTAAGGGGTTGATAGGTACATTATCCTGGTTCAATACTTTGGATTGAGTGTCAGCAGCTGGTTTGTGTCTGGGAGGGAATTAAGTTTGTCTGACATCGCAATACACTTGGGCCTTTATATTAGTTTCAAGAAAATAACTTTTTATCTTACAGCCTGTAAAATACACAAATTCATATTTCAACATTATACACTTCATTAAATAAAAATACAGATAACTTTTTATTTCAAAGCCTGTCATTTTACAAATTAATATCTCAACATTAGACATTTCATTAAAACATAGTTAACTTTTTATTTCAAAGCGTGTCGTTTAACCAATAAATATATCAACATAAGACATTTCATTAAAAAATAAAGATAACTTTTTATTTCGAAGCCTGTCATTTTACAAATTAATATTTCAACATAAGACATTTCATTAAAAGATATAGGTAACTTTTTATTTCGAAGCCTGTCATTTTACAAATTAATATTTCAACATAAGACATTTCATTAAAAAATATAGATAACTTTTTATTTCAAAGCCTGTCATTTTACAAATTAATATCTCAACACTTCTTTAAAAATAAAGGTGTGCTCGTATATAAATATAGAGGTGAGTAGGTGATGTTGATATAACGACATTACGGTCCTCTTTCATTGAAACTTGTTTCGATATCTGTGGTAGATTTTTCTGATTTCAGAAAACTTCTTCCTTGTTTTTCAAAATTGCTGGGAGAACTATAGCGGTGCGTTTTCACCAAAATATCAAAATAATTTTTTTTCAGACATTAATAGTTTGTTCAACTTTGTCTAGTAGGTTAATGAAATTTTATTATACACTTCTTTTGCATAACAAAGAAAAATAGTTTACGTATACGTCCTGGAAAAAGCTGTCGCCGACAGTAATTTTCTTTGTTACCCCCCCCCCCCCCTACACACACCCTCACTTCACTCCCCAAATAATAACAATAAACTAATGAATGAATACACATTTTAGAATTCCATTAAGTTATTATATTATTTTGCTCGATGAATTTATAACAATTCGACCCCTGCTATAAATTTTCGTGAAGGAAAAAAAAAAACAACAATGCACACATGAATGTGTTTTTCATTGTTTATTTATTCATAAAAAGTGTCGCGTGCCGTAAGCCTCCCGCCACGCGCCAGCTTTGGAAATGTCTTTTTAGTTAAACTACTTCTAAGGTTAACAGAACTTTTTGTGTTTTTTTGTGAAGGTAGGTGCTGGGTGTTTACAGAAAACTCGCAAAGTTGCGATCTACATACCCTATTGTGGGCGTTGGTAATGAGTAGGGAGGTAAGCATGCGGGTTGGTGCTGATAGGGTGGGATAGCCAGCATGTGTTATAACCTGTCCTTACTCTATGCTATAACCAACATCAAATAAATTAGCATTGTTGCAAGGTGTTGTAACGAAAACCGTTGTTTGATTGCTAATTCAAGTTAATCCAGGGTCTTTGGTGACTTACACACATCGGTGGTTTCGTGTGGTTTTTAGGGCGATGGTTTGGCAATAATTGGGCAAGGGTGGGACTTTAATGGAGTTGTTGAACTTTTATATCCTCTGACGCTTTCAGATCACTTGTCAATCTTGCTGGCCGTGTGTTTGGTTTTTGTTTTTTTGTTTGAGTTACATTCATTCCTTCAGAAAAACAAAATTATTGAGATTGATCTGTTTTTGTAATATTGTCAACATTTTTAAATTGATTTTTTGGTTTTATTTTGTTGTTTTTTGGTTTCTATAATATTGTGTGTGTCACATTTTGTTTATTTGTTGTCTTAGGCCTTGGTGGGCCTTTTTTGTCTTTGTTTTAAGATTTTGTTTTGGACGAATCGGAATGACTCTCTGTGTCTACATAAGGGCCTGTCACATCGATAGATGTTCCTTTTAAAGACACTGGACACGTTTGGTAATTGTCAAAAACCGGTCTATTTTCTCACGTGGCGTACCCCAACATATGCAAAACAATCCTGTGAAAATTTGGACTTAATTGGTCATCGAAGTTGCAAGAGAAAAATGACAGAAAAACACCCTTGTTGCACAATGTGTGTGAAAGGCGCTAGGCCTGAAGTCTTTTAACAGGAGTAACAATTTACCTCTTTACCAAAAACTAC
The DNA here is from genome assembly GCF_032118995.1 of Asterias amurensis. NCBI lineage: Eukaryota > Metazoa > Echinodermata > Asteroidea > Forcipulatida > Asteriidae > Asterias > Asterias amurensis. The sequence continues at coordinate 5,423,110 of NC_092667.1, read as the reverse complement.
GTTACTTCAGAGGGAGCCATTTCTCACAATGTGTTATACTATCAACAGCTCTCCATTGCTCGTTACGAAGTAAGTTTGATACCAGCAATTATTTTGAGTAATTGCTGGTAGTGTCTGGAGCCTTTAAGAGTAACTTCCATGAAGGAATTAGAAAGTGTTTGGCGACAATCTTCTAAGGATTGAAGCAAGAGATGGGACCTGCCTAGACAGGGTGCAATTACGTTTTCCAGTGCACAATAATGTTGCATCTTTTAACAACCCTTGAACAGTGTTGCTTGTTTTGTTGTCTTAGCTGACTATGAAGTGTTTTTGTTTCTCCCAAGTTATTGTCCTTTTCGCGGCAACTTTCAAGTACCACAATGTGCTGTGTCGCGCGTGCTGGCGTAATTTGATTAACTGCTTTTGTTATTTAATGCACACAACAAACAGTACAGACAGGATTTGTTGCCGTAGCCCAAAAGGATTAAACTATAAAAGCAGTTCCGAAGTTAGGATGCTGTCTTTATTCTTCTCGCCTGGCCTGAAGAGATCAACCTATCCAAATGTGAGACTTCGTTAGACTTGTTGAATGACAGTGTCTCTGTGTTACATACACATAAAAGCAAGAAGCCTGGTAGCGACTTTTCAAACAATGTTTAATGACGTCTGCGACTGAAAGAAAAACACAAAAACATCCTTGAAAAACACCCATTCATGCCTTCAAAGTGTTGACTTCCAATGTTCATCACAAGAATGAGATTGTGGGGTTCTTTATTAATGTTTGAATCTCAGATCGAAAGCGTAGGATGTGATTAGCTAAGAAGCGAGTTCTGAAGTGGTTCTTGAGATTTCCTTGCCCGTGGCTGGTGGCTTTTGTCCCCCATGAGATTCGCCTTGAAGACGTGGTCTCCTCAGACTCCCCGGACAATCTGAAACACACTGATTGTAAGAGCAGAATAAACTTCTTGCTTTTCTCCTGCTTACAGACTGGTCGTAACAATAGCTCCCAGACTGTAGTAGAGAACCATCAAAGGGTTTTTATTGTGTTTTTCCACATCTAAAAGGTTCGAGGAGTCTTTTCTTATTTGTGTGGTGTTTCTTTTGATATTTTTTTTTTAGATTTTCGCGATGCAGCTGTCTTTGGGACGCGTATACGCTGCTCGTTTCAATGCCATCCAAGCGTCTCAAGTTGTCTGGTGGAAAACAAGGGTTGTGGGGGGGGGGGTGGGAATGGCATGGGGTGAATTGCTTGAGTAAATAAAACCCAAGAATACCTCTTTTTAATGTGTTAAAATTCAGGATTTGTGAGGATAAAAACATCATACGTCTTATTAGTTAAAGGGGAGGTATACGTTTGGAAATCACCCTTTTAAAACTAATTGCAATCAACACTTTTGGTTGTAGAAACCTCAGCTCCCGGTAGTATAAATCATTTTGAGTAAACATTTCACTTAGAAGTTTGTACACAAAATATCAGTGTGTATGAGAAGAATTAGTGTCAGTAACGCTTTTGGTCAAAACCTTTGGTTATCGGAAACCTAGAGCAGCTGTCAATAGTAGTAAATCATTTTGAGAAACATTTCACTAATAGAAGTATGAATAACAAAATATGAGTTTTAAGATGGTCTTTTATGAGAGGCGTTAGTGATATGTAACGCTTTTGTACTCCTTTTAGGGGTTAGTCAACTGCGTACAATGTAAAAGAAATTGTAAATTTGAACGATGTCGACCTTTTGGTTGTTTTTTATTCAGATTAAATAACCCATTAATAATAATATTTGCTCTGGAGTTTCGGCGATAGCCTGTTTCGTAAACAGTGCCTCTGTTTTGAAGGCAGTTAAAGTCAGTTATAATCTCAGTGTATGTGATAACCAATTCCCACGCAAAATGTTTTCAAAGCGGACTTACGCTGAAGACGCAGCAGCCTTTAAACTTTCACGGGCTGTTTGCATTCCTTGCTTCTCGGTTCTGGGCCAAATTCCATAGAGCCACTAAGAACAAAAATTTGCTTAGCATGGAATTTTGGCCTTCATAAAAACTGGATTTCTAACAAAATTTCCACGTGATTTTTAGGATAAGCAAACAACAGCTGGGTATCATGTGTTTTTTTTTTCAAGGAAAACATTTCATGCTAAGCAAATTTGTGTGCTTAGCAGCTCTATGAAATTGGGCCCAGTTATGTTTACATACATCATTAATGTCCCTACACTGGCTACGACTTGTGTCATTTCTCAAGAGGCATTTTATAGGCAACCAGTTCCAGGCAATCTCCAAGAAGAGACGCTATTCACATTGGAATGTTCGCATATTATTCTTGGTGATTGTAAAACATTGTTCGAAAAAGGACTCGTGTGCTGCCAAAATAGTCCCGTTGCTTGCACTGGAGTTGGTTACCAATATTTTCCATTGCCCTTAAATTGTCTTTTGATATGCAAACATTTTTCTATGGTGTATGTTGTCGCCGTTGATTTCGTAAAATACGAAAGATTGACGCTAAAAAAAAACAGCACTTTGAATTTTTTATTTTATTGTTCTATCATAAAACTTGTTTGTTTCCGGAAACATGCCGGTATAGGCGTCCCATTATTTATTTTTTTGATTAAACTGTTGAATTGTTTTGCTTGTTTACAAAAAGAACTAAACGTATATAGTCAAGCGAATGAGGAGGTGGGTGTTTTCATTCATTAAATCGGTCAACTCATAAGGAAATGTAACCATGAAATGAGTAAAATAATTTTTGAGACAAATTACTCGAAGGTCACTGGGACCCCCCCCCCCCCCCATACAGAGGGAAAAGCTTCAAGAGTCAATACAAAATCCCCCCTTTTCTGTAAAAAGTTGTAAAACTTAAGTATTTGTCGTGTACTTTTTAGTATTTAGCATTTTGCACTGTATGCTATGGGAGGGTATTTAGTGTGGTGCAGCCCTGAAGAATGTATCTGTACCGTAGTAATCTTGTCATAGCCACTTGCCAGTGGTGCCAAAAAGTCACACAAAAATCCCTTTTTCCACCAACATGGCTACTCATCACCCTATATGAAAGCCAGCCTAACCTACAGTGGTGTTTAGAAGTAAAAACAACACTGTCACGGTAAAGAAAGCGTCACCTCTGATTTGCCCGAAGTCATTCAAACCTAGTTACGGAGTCAACAAGGTAGGCGTTACCCTTTGGTTTGGGCACGCGTACGGTGACCACTGGAGTCAGCAACTCGAGGCACGCGAACGGGACAAATAGCCCGCTATGAAGTCATCAACAGGCACGCGAATGGGACAAATACCCCGCTCGCGTGCCTGGTGTTAAACGCAACGGGTCACCGAGCACGTGCTTTGCCGATCGAATTGAACAATAGTTCATAGTTTCTAAAGAATAAACCCTAGCCTCGTCCTATTGTTTACACTCTCTCTCTCTCCAACATGTTTCTGTTGTTCTTCGGCAGGGGTCTCCGAGCGGATATAGGGGCATGGAGCAAGTGGATCGAGGCACACTTGAGGGGTTCAGACCTCACCAAGAGACGGGTAACATCAGCGAGTCTGACGCGCAACAGGTCGCCTGCCAGAGAGCCGATTGTACCCCCGCGACATCTTCAGCAACATCCACGAACGGAGGGGGAAGTTTTGCGGGTGAGACGGCACAGAGCAAGACCACTACCCCAACGCGCTGGTCCAGTAGGAGGGCAGGTAGCAGGAGCAACAAAGCTGTAGATAGGGACGACTTCAAAAAGCAGAAGAAAATGCGCATAGATAAGGTCAGTTCCCAGGAAATAATTTGTTTAAACTTTTTTTTTTTTTAGTTTTAAGAGATTCAAACTGAACCGTTAATTTGATTGAAACTCGCATTCGAAAAAAAGCACGAGAGCTGTTACAATTCGAATTTACATATGTAATAAAAATGATAATATCATATTTACCACTTCAATTGTGACATTTCTCCAGGTACAGCAACTCCCCAAAAGCCCTTCAGGTTTAAAGTTTGTTCACCCATCGACAGTAAATAGTCGTTAAGTTGTCTTACACGTTCAGTAGCTACGTCATCGTGACAGCCTCTTGATGTGCTCCCAACCCGACGGCTTTTGTTTTTATTTTCTGCTGCGTGCAGGCAAACGCAAAGCACTTTCTCGTAACTTGTTGTTGGGGTACAAACAATTTTTATGACACCACCACTTTTTGATTATTTGTACTTATCAATGTTAAAAAAGTTTGAGGGCTTGCGAGCAAATTTGTACCTCTTTAAAGGCACTGGACACTATTGGTAATTGTCAATGACCAGTCTTATCACTAGGTGTATCTAAACATATGCATAAAATAACAAACCTGTGAAAGTTTGAACTCAATTGGTCGTCGAAGTTGCGAGATAATAATGAAAGAAAAAACACCCTTCACGAAGTTGTGTGTTTTCAGATGCTTGATTTCGAGATGCAAAATCTAATTTTGAGGTCTCGAAATCAAATTCGTGGAAAATTAATTTTTTTCTCGAAAACTACGTCACTTCAAAGGAAGCCGTTTCTCACAATGTTTTATACTATCAACCTCTCCCCATTACTCGTTAGCAAGATCGTTTTTTATGCTGACAACTATTTTGAGTAATTACCAACAGTGTCCAACGCATTTAAGCCATAAATGTCGACGCTGCTTTATTTACGTCACCTTTATTAATCCAGTTTTTTTTTTCTTTTTTTTTCCAGTTTGACGATTTCTTGGAATGGATCGACGGGGATGCTGCCTTGAGGTATCATCCGAAAGATGCTGATGCACGGAAACACCTCAGTGGTTGGGCCATGCGCAACACCAACAACCACAACAAGAAAGTGCTTAAAAAGTCTTGCCTAGGTGAGTCATTTTGTCAAGTATATATCACCATTTTACTGATGGCACGCCATTGTGTTGAAGAAGCAAGCAATACAACGCAGGGCGTGAACAACTTGCCCCAGATTCATCGAGCTGTCAGTTTCATATGAGCTGTCCGAGCACAAATACTAGCTTAGCATAGCAAATTATGCTTACCAGAATGAGGTTACCAACCAAATTGCCATGTTACAAGCGCAATTTGTGACAGGTATCTTGCTCATTACTGCTTAGTAGATAATTTGTTAAGCAATTATTGTCTGCTGAAGCGGCTCTATGAAATTGGGCACTGTTTTTCACAGCTTAACGAAAGAACGGGGAAACAGCGGGCTGCTGGTCGGTGGGCAACCGGGCGTTTGGGCTCGAAAACCCGCTTGCAATAGTAGGCTATGCTGGGTTCGAACATTTATGTTGGGGCTACCATATGATTTGTATAAACTTTGTATGGAAAAGGGGTTTACTTAAAACTTATGCAGATATTTTTGGTAGGACTTCATGATGGTAGTTACTCCACAAATTAATGATCATGAAACGACTTGTCGTGAACCAGTGTTCGGTCGTTTATATGCACATTAGTTGAAGTTATATCTGTATAAAATTCACGACAACTGTTACATTATTGTTTATCTCTTTTTAATAGATTCGGTTAAAACCCTTTTTTTTGGGGGGGGGGGGGGGGTAAATATGACTGTACCTGCCTTCGGTCTGCAGTCCGCTCAGACGCAAGTCAGTTGTCCTGAGCGTGCTTTCGGCATTGTTACCGACCCGTGGCACTTCTTACTCTACCCTGGGGCGTTGACTTGCGGCCTTGTGCCGAGGCTGTTTGCCACTAATACTGGGTTGTATTCACGTAGGTGTCGGCCACACGTGTCGGCAGTTGCTCCAGACAAGATTTTTTTTCTAAGAATGATAAAATTCTCTCCATTAAAAAGAAAAAGACAAATTTATCAACACGTATGCTGTATTTTTAACCTTGCAGAGTTGTGGTTTGTTGTTGATGCTATAAACATAGGGATTGTGTTTTATTATGATGGGTATGGTGGATTAAACGCTATACAATAATTGGGTTTATTATTTCGGGGTTACAGTTCAACTAAATCGAAACGCAGTTCTGCTTTTCAGTTTCCTTTTTTAATTTCGCAACCAACATTTAATAGTGTTGCCTTTGCCATCCAAGTTCCCAGGGCCTTGAGGATTTAGCTCAAAATTTCACTGACTTTATCCAAACATTTACTGCTTTGGATTAAAACAAAAAACTACCGCAAACAAACAACAATTGTTTCTAGCGTTAAAATTCCCCCAATATTTTTGTTTAAACTTGTGATGGAGACAACTCAAAAGCAGGTGTTTTTTATTTCATGTGTTTTTTAAGTTGATTGGGGTCTTTCGAGGGCAACTTGCCAGAATTAAATTATTAATATTACCGCGAAAGAAAATAATAATGGATAAGTTCGAAAATTGGGTACAGAATTGTGTAACTGCTATCAACTGTTTGTGCCCGTTATGGGAGCGCAGTCATACAGAACTATTGTGTCGATAAGTTGTGTTAATTCTTTTGTACTTTTTTGTGTACAAAATTCATTGAAATGATGTACGCAGAGGGAGTGAGCGAAAAACATGAAAAGAAAGAACCAAAACAAAAACACGCATCTGTCGCTGCTCACAAAATGCTTATTATGGCAATTTGGGCTAAACTTGTTGGGGAAAAAACGAGAATGAGAGAGGAAAGGGACGCTTTGGAAAGATGACAAATTACTCAAGAGAAAACAGACGCTTTTACGGACGGTTGGTCATAGACAAGGCTCTTGTTGTGCCGCAGGGACTAGTTTTTTTTTCAGGGGGTGGGGTTGTTGACGCCGTGTTTAGCATTAACGAAACCCCTGGAAACAAGATCGGTTTGTTGCCCCCCTTCCGAGCGATGGAGGGAAAGTTATGAGAAAAATGCATATGCAGGGGGCCTTATTGATTAAGCTTAAGGGACAGAGTGGGCACGGAAATTTATTACAAATGAAAAGTTCCAATTTGTAATCCCTCGTAAAACCTCTTTTGCTTTCTCTGCTCACTTGTTGCTGTCCCTTGCTGTTTGCCCGAATTGAGGGTATGGCAGTTCCCCCCCCCCTTTCCCTTGTGTAATACGCCTATGGGTAGATGTGTAGGGGGGTTCAACAATAATCTCAGATAAAAAAAAAATCAAATTTTGATTGAACACTTTATTTTAAGAGCGACCTCTTACTCTTTCTGTTGCCTCTCCCCCTTTAATGTTCTACTATCAAACTAATTACAATTGAGTATGAATTAAATAGAGAATTATAACCCCGGACGAATTTAGTAGTCCCTCTTTCACTTTTTATTGATTGAATCGGATGGACTTAGCCGTACTTTAGAAGGGGGGGGGGGGGGAAGGGGCAGGTGAAGAAAAGGCAACCAGTATAGAGCCAGGATTCTGGTAGTCGGTCAGCCATTGTATAACCACCGGGTACTCCGTCTTTATGAAAGGGATTATAATGGTTACGCTGGCGCGTACGTGCAACAGGCATCGATTATTGAATTATAAAAATGAAGGACAAAAAAAAACCCAGGATTTGCCGGCTTTAACGTCAAGTGTGTACGGAACTGAAATGGGGGTGAGCATAAATCCGGGCGTACTATCCGGATTACAAGGCCGCATCCGTCCGGTACGGAAGATGGTAGTTTGTTTATTGAAAAGTCCGGATTGAAATTATTCCGGGTTTAATTATCTCCTGTTTATCTATTTCGCGCTTTTGTTTTATTTCATCCGTATTGATTCTGCTAAATACCATATTCGCTGAGTTCATTTCAGATGATTAATTTGGGATTGCTAAATCACAAACAATGAACATATATATTGGCTTTATATTTCCTTGTTTTTAGCATTTATTTTATTTTATTGTAACTTTCCGAGAAAAAAAAATATGTATTTTTGTTTAACTTGAAACAAAAATTAGTTGCAAACTGCTCAGCAACAAAGATATGACAAATAAATACAAACGAAAAAAATTGCCCCGCATTCAGACACTCCGATTTTTGTAAGTACATTTTCTCAGAAATACTCTTTGTTTGTATATGAAAGCCCAGACCGAATGCCTGACTGTGATGTCTGTTGCCAATCAGCTCGTATACAAAACAAGACATAAAATACACCCTCATGTTTTTCGTCACTCATTTATTCATCGTGTTTTCTTTCTTCACTGACGGCAAAATAACAGTTCAAGAAACTTTCTCCTTTCATGCCATTATTGTTATTTCCTCTTTTTTTACGCATCTGTTAACATTTGTTCAAATTTTGTTTTTAATTGATATTTTAAGGTAACCACATGGCTAAGTCTGGTAAAAATGTACGAAATTTAACCCCCCAAAACGAGGGAATTTATTTTCAGAATTGTATTATTTTTAGAGTGTTCTTTTATGAGCGTTGTTGTGTACTCATTGAGGTTTTACTAACAAAAATATGTAAACATAATTGAAAGGGGGCATCTGGGCTGTAAGTAGGGGGTGGGATAGGGGTGTGTAGCAGACCATGAAGCAAGGCAGCACCGCTGGTCCTCTCGACCGGGGGGGAAGCGAGCCAGGAACACCGGGTCTTGCCAGCTGATAACTCAGTAGGACAAACAGACCCAAATGCTTCAACCAAAATGTGAGGGTTATTTTTATTTCACCCTCACTGAGCCTGAAGCGACTTGATTCATGTCAACAACACTCTGACGCTATTCCAGCATAATTACCATTATATTGCACAATACATTATACTAAGATACAATGCACTATGCGTCATTCAGTGTCAAATTAGGCTTATGTCTTCACACAGCAGTCACATATAGCAGCCATAAACAGGGACTTATATTTCGTAGACCTGCCAAGGCAGATAATAGTGTTGCTTTGAATTCTTTTTTTTTCTGAGCAGAAGTTACTGGAGACAAATTAATTCAATTGAAAACAAATTCAATGTCAACTTTGTTTTTAAGGCTTGAGCAGGCTAATATTAAAATAAATTGATAACAAAATAAATAGAGTAATAAATAAATATTTAATTAAACGAGTAACTCATTATTCAAATAATTTATAACATATCAATAAATCAACTATTTAAATCATAATGAATTAAATTAACTTTTAATAAATGAAAGGAAGTGATACGAAATGAATGATAAATACATCGAATAAATAAATAACATACAGAAGATCACAAATAAATAAATAAACAAAGAAGTATATAAGTAATTAAAAGCACAAACAAACAAATAAATACATAAATAATAACTCTCATCATCATCCTAAACAAACACGACTCTCAGCACCAGATCCCATTCTCGATGCCTTTATAATGTGACGATTTATTAATTCCTTACTGATCTGACTGTAATATATAAACTCAATTCCAACAAGTTTTAACCCGATAGCCCAAATTTGAAATATACACCCGTTAACTCTTTTGTCGTTCCTCCACCTGTTTGGGTAGATGGTTTTGTGTCCTTTTTCTGTATTTCGCGTCATTATTGAAAACTAATATAAAGCAACCCCCGGAACAATTAATCCATTTGGCTAGTTTGACTTCTTGACTTACAAAGTTAATTGGAGCACTTCCTAATGCATTAGTGGAGTTTTTGTTATTGGGGCACTATTATTATAGACACTCGGCTGCAGCTAGTCTCCGTTGCGCGGAAACGCTATCGAAAATAAGTGATGGTTAAAGGCTGTACCTTCGCCATTATGTTTACTGCTACATGACAGCAAACCGAGAGGGGCCCCTCGTTGTTGAATGGGGCGGGGTTTACAGCGAATCTGCACCTGCAAACAATTTCCTTTGAGGGTGAAGCCTATTGCGTAACACTTTCCCCCTAATCGTAAATGTATACGCGCCCGAACCTGCAAACAATTTCCTTTGAGGGTGAAGCCTATTGCGTAACACTTTCCCCCTAATCGTAAATGTATACGCGCCCGAGATTTGACTTTAACAAGTCCCGTTATGAATAGAGAAAAAAAGCATTTTGCAGGAAAACAAAAGAGGCGTAATAACAATCAACGGCCCCGGTGCATTGTTGTGTAATGATGGGGCGAATTAAAATGGTCCGGGGGAAGGGGGTACTCAAACAAAGATCCACAAACAAAGATTTCATTAAATACGGAAAAAGAGGGGATCTATATCTGCATTTTACTATCATCTTCTTCTTTTAGTATGACGGTGACACTGCAAAAAGAGGCACCAGTGTTTCAGCGGGCACTCGCTAAAAACAATAAACGGATGAATACAAATACTGCCAATAGCAATTTCACAACCACAACCACAGAATTCTTTCAGATGTCATCGACAAAGGAAGAGTAAACAATCCTGATCGTTGTGGAAAAAGACTTCCTCTAAAGTGTGGGGAAACTTTGTCTAAAGAAAAAAGAAGAAAAAAATGCAGTCGAGAAAATTAGGTTTTAATTGCTGATGATTTCATTATACGTTTGACCTTTTCGCAAACACCCACTGCGCAAGCGCTAACTTTTGTATGAGGTGCATGCTGGTCTAGATACCGATCACACTTGTTGGCTAGCTAGACCAGCATACACCTCATTCCACGCCTAACTCACACGTTTCGAGTCTTTGAAATGTGTTTCATTCTTTCTTCTTAAATCATGACATCTCACAAAACCATCGCTTTGTAACTTTTATAAAAGGCTTTATAAATATTATTTATAACTATACCATTCTAAGCAAAGGTTTCTACAAGCTCTAACCGTCGTTACATATCTTTCTAATAGTTCGAGCACCCCCCCCCCCCCCCCCATTGTGGTTGAAATAATAAGCAACACTTCATCGTTATAACTATATAAGTGGATTGACATAGCTCTGCCACGCGTCGCCTCGTGCGATGCGCGTGCCCACATGCGCTGGACGTACTGCCAGCGGCATGGCCTCAGAATACCCTCTTTAGTTTCCCTGCACACGTGCTGCTTATAGTTCCGTAGATAAATAAAAAACAAACTACACCGTTCTCCCGCGCGCTTAAAAAATCAATGTGGTACGCATCAACAAATCCTAATAGAGCTTTCAAAATGACCGTGTGTTGGGGGGCCTGGATGTGTTCTTATATCAGGCAGATGAGATTTGTCGAGATATGACGAGATATGATGAGGTTATGGGTGGCACTGTGTAAAAAAAAAATTAATGAAGCACGCATCAACAAGTTCTAATAGAGCTTCCAAAATGACTCTGTGTTTGGGCCTGGGTGTGTTTTTTATTATCTGACGAGATTTGTCGAGATATGATGAGATATGATGAGGTTATGGGTGGCACTTCAGTGTAAAAAAAGTCAATATGGCACGCATCAGCAAATCCTAATAGAGCTTTCAAAATGACCGTGTATTGGGGCCAGGGTGTGTTCTTAAATCGGTCAGTTGAGATTTAACGAGTTATGACGAGATATGATGAGGTTATAGATGCCACTTCAGTACTGGTTTAAATCAATCCATGTGAATTGACTAACTATGAGAACTAATCACATGTTCACATGACTACGGAAAGACGTACCACCAGTGATAGGGGCTAGACATGAGTTCAACAGAAGCGCTCCTGTGGTGTGAAATTCATGAACAAACCAAATATTTGCTTTGGTTATATTTATAAAATAGTTCCATGACGATTGTTCTGTGGTGCAGAACAAAACACAGCTGCAGTTGTTAAAAAAAAGTACCACCATTTGACTTCGAAACCCGTATATTATTCTCCGTCGGCGGGCGGACATGCACCCTTGCGTGTCCCCCAGCGGTCCAGCTACAACTAAACACAAATTTCCAACCAAAGAAAGTGTATAATTAATTCAATTCAATTCACATTTATTTCCATACAGTCAATCCAAAACACAGGATTAGAGAATTCATTTACAATGAAATTGCGAACAAAGTAGTTAAATAATTTATGAATTTAAGAATTTTACAGTCACTAACAGAATTTGACAGTAACTAAACGAATGTATCAGGGCATTTTTGGCCACAATGTGATTTTAACTGAGTGATAATTGACACCAAAAATCGTTGTTGTATTTCTCCAGGGGTGTTTGTTTGCAGCAGGTCTTGCCGAAGCCCCAGTGGGGACATAATCACCGTTCGACCGGCGACGTCCGACCGTGCACGCCGCAAGCAGGCCGACAAGAAATGCCCCAGGCCTGGCTGTGATGGCAAGCTCTACCACGTAGCTTGCACTGGGAAAAACGGGTATCCGGTCACTCACTTTTGGCGCGTAACAGGTAAATACAAGGAAATGATTGGATGAAAGAAAATGAATATTCATAGTAGCTTGTACTGATTGGATGGACGAAACAAAATGAATATTCAGTGGTCTGATACTGATTAGATTGAATAAAATGAATATTCATTTGCATGTACTGATTGGACGAAACAAAATGAACATTCAGTAGCCTGTACTGTTGACGAAACAAAATGTTGAACGGTCAGCCAGTAGGAGGGTTGATGATTTAAAATTCCCATTTCTTGTAAATTTTGTCCTATCCACTCTGCTTTCAAGAAAAGCACAATATTATCAGAACATTTTGCTTCTCTTTCTCTAGATGCCGTGGTTGTATTCCAATCAAAAGGCCATCACGATCACCCACGCCCAGACGTAGTGAAGACCCCGTCAGTGGCCAAGATGGCACTCTTCGAGTATCACAAAAACCACAAGCATGAAAGACCTAAGGACATCTGCAAACGAATGGTAAATTGGGATTTTCGTTCAACCTTGAATTATGCTGTACAGACCATGTTTCGATTTCACTTAGAGATAAGACTCATCCTAACTGCAAATATTTCCTGATTGCTGACAGTCTGGTGTCCTTGTAGTAATCCGTAGTGTACTGATAACTCATCTTAAACCCTATTCAAACGACAGCAATTTTAGCACACATGTTTCAAAGCTGTCGGAATCGTAGTTTCGAAAAGGGCCGGCCATAGACTTGTATCAGCCCGATAGTTTGTCAGAAGAGTCGGACTTCAGTTGTTTAACGGTGGTGTACGAATACAACAAGACTAGCCTGTATTTTAAATCGGATTGACGCGTGACTAGTGTTCTACTGATAAAAATCTCTATGACTAGCTTGCCGTGTACATACATTGACCTAACAATGACTTTTATTTGATCAACTTAGGGGGTTCACATCCACAAATCCTTCAGTCGAGTAGATCGCGTTGCGAGGCAGCTCAGAGAGGTACAGAGCGTCCTGTCCAAGGACGACAAAGAGTTCCAGGGGCACGAGGTGAAGGTTCAACATGGATACTCTCTCAGGAGCCCGCTGACGAGGTTGTGGTCTACCCATCACTCCAAGGTCGGAGGTCACGTCGAGAACCATCAAGCCAGACCAGGTTGGTTTAATATTAATATATGCTTCTAGTGCGCATATCCGTGCTTTAATGTACAGTATATTTCTGCATGGTTTGGGACTACGTTTTGAATTACTCCTTTTCCATTGCACCATGCAATGGTTTACAATAATAATAATCAAACCAGGAACAACGGGGCGAACCCCTTCTTCTTTCGTAAAAGTGTTCTTGTTTTGTTTACGTGTATTAAACAACACACTGGACCAATGGACTTACGTCCCATCCGAATGTTTAGAAGAAACATGTGCTTTACACTTGTCTTCGCCAAGCAAGAATAAATGTTTTATGATTAGATAGAAATAATTAGGCACAATCATTATGTGTTACATGTTTGGCTGTAGTCTACTAAAAAGAAAGGCAATAATTGTCTATGTTTTACCTTTTGAAAGCTCTTTGAATTGTTTTCATCTTTATAAAACTCTACTTGTTCATTTTTTCTCGTCTAGGTTTGACCATACCTCCTGGTGGAATACGACACCACTCCCTCAACAACGGGTACCCTGACCAGCCTCAATACGAACAACACTGGACGCCGTCTGGGTCCTACATCCCCCCACAAAACGCACTGCAAGGCGACTACCAACATGGCTACATGACTGGCTTCACAGCGCAGTTACCAACCGGGACCGCTGACTACTACCATAACGGCATGTACGCCGGATACCAGCTATCGTCCACAGGTGACCTCGTCTACGATCCGTCCATCAACTTGGAGGGTTACAACACAGCCCCTAAGACAGAGACTGTCTTTGAAGGAAGCAAGATGACAGAGTTGACGGTCATGAATGAGCCTGGACGTGAGACTAGCGAATCCCTCAACAGCCCACTGAAGCATCTACCACTTAAAGCTAACCCCATGATGCACCAGGTAGAGGAAGTTGGCGGCCATCTTGACAACTATCAGCTAGCACAGACTCGGCCCCTGAAGCGCAGCCTACCTCCTGCCCTACATCACATTGACGCTAAGCAGCCGAAGCATGAGCAACCGAACGGTATGGAGTCTCATCACACTAAACAGACTTCGTCAATCAACATCGACATGTCGTCCTTCTCAGATATCTTCGACATCAGCGCGTCGCTCGGCGAAGAAGGCCTGGCCGGTCGCCCAAAGACCCCCGTGTTCCACCCGGCCTCTCCCCCGGCGAACGAGAGCCCACAGAAGCCGGCCGGTGCCGCGTTGATCAGCGAGGCACCCGCCTCATCCCCCTCAAACCTCAAGGGGGAAATCACTGCTGGGAGCCCGCAGAGCACCCTCTCCGTCTCGGTGGTCAGTTCCCCGTCCACAGTCCACGACACCACCGATCAGGATGCAAGCACAACCAGCCCGGGCCATAAATACCGGCAGATGATCCACCACTCCCCAAACGGCCCCGTCCTCACCCAACTCAGCACCCATTCCCACCCCAACCCAACCAACCCACCTGAGGACGAGAATGGCACCTACATCGACCTACTCGTCTCCATGTATCTTAACACAGACCCAAAAGACAGCGAAAAGCCCATCTCGACACTCAAGAATGAGTTCCACGTATACACTGAGCGCAACAACCAGAAGGGGATGGCGTACAGGACTGAACAGGGCTTACATTTTGCCGCCCACCACCCTGAACACTTCAAATCCCCCACCTCGTCTCAGTTTGACTTCAGCTGGTATGACATGGACCGACGTAGCCAGCACTACAGAAACATGTCCACGTCTCAGGGCAGCTTGCTCAGCCCGCTAAACATCGCTGGCCATTTTGATTACCCCGCGCCGTATATAAAAGATGCCTTTTGCACTGAACCGTCAACAGAAGCCAGTCGTGTTTCATTTATGCGTCACTCACCAGGAAGCACAATTAACAGGCATGTCTACTAAACAAATTTTTCATAATAATTTTCAAGTTGAAAAACTAAAAAACAAAGATGGAATTTGATGTTATGTTGGCATTGGGTGTAAAGAGTATATGGTTTGTTTTTACCCTTACACCGATGTGTTTTCTTAATACTTCCACAAATTCTGTGAAAAAATTCCACAGGCAAATCAAAAAGTAAATAATGGCCTGATGTTTACTCAAGCAGAATCTGGTATCAAAGGCTAAACAACTTTTTTTTATAAAAACTCTGGCAAGGTCAAAACGTCAGGCAATTAAATATTTTTTGCATTAAAATTATTGTCTGCAAATTTATTTTTTGATTTTTTTTTCTCCCTTGTTATCTTAATTCATCAAAACAGGAACATGCTACACGCCTCTTTAAAACACTATTAATTTTGAAAGAACTAGTTTTAACTTTAATCTATACCGCCTTGTTATATTTAAAATGTTATTATTTATTGGGTGAGAACGCGATAAACCTTGCAGCTTCACTTGTTAATATTAATTAAATAGTATATTATTGTTAATATCAATGTAAGATAGATATACATTCAATTTTAAATTGCCATTGAAAATTGAAGATTTACTACATTTTCTACTCCTTTCAACTCAAATTAATTTTCGTTATTTATCACGGTAGCACAATGGCAACATTGGATACACAAAAAAAGAGAATTAAACTAGGGTGCTAACTAACAACACCAAAGTAAGTGTTGTGGCAGTGTTATTCTAATAGTGTTTTCTCTTTTCGTTGTACATCATGGATATGTAACGACACCCTGGTGTCAATTTAACACCCCGGTTTTTAAAGTAAATGCAATCCTTTTTAGACATCTGAAAGCAAACACATTTTGTGCAACAAAGGTGTTTTTTTTTCTTTCAGTATTCTCTTCAAATTTCGATGACCAATTGAGTCAAAATGTTCACAGAAGTATTATTTTATGCGTGTGTTTGGGATACACTTAAAGACTTTGACACAAAAGGTGTCCAGTACCTTTAAAGTGAGAATACATGTACTTGTATTTGACAATTACCAATGGTACCCAGTGCCTTTAAACCAGACACCCTTCCATAATTATATCAGACGAATTGTGTAAAATGAACACAATGCAAGATGAAATTTAGTATTCTGTAGAACGAAATTACCCCTGAATGATTTGACGACTTTGTCCAATTCGCTTTGGGATTATTTGCATAAACTCGGTCGTAAAAATAAAAGTGCGGGCATGTTTTTTTTTGTATCCCCCGCTCCTTTCAATAAAGTAAAAAATGAGACAAAGATTAAAATTTTCAAAAAGGTGGCTGAGGTCACGCATGGTATTCAGCCATTCATGACACGACGCTTTGTATAGAGATAACGTAGTGGTTACAACGTAGTGGTTAGTTTGAATGAATTAGTTTTAAGAAAACAGAAGTAGAAGTCGAATGAAATAGTTTTTTTAATCTATTTATTGAAACAAGAAATAATGATATGCAATACAATGAATCATTTTGTAATAGAAATTGCTTGTGACTTTTTTTAATGGCATAGTCAGCGCAATTTCATAGAGCTGCTTAAATCACACAAATTATGCTTACTAGAAAAGGGTTACCATCCAAATGACCGTGTAACATGCACTAACTTTTACTGGTATTCTGCTCATTTTTGCTTAGCAGATAATTATTTAACTCCCGTTTGTGTTTCTAGCAAAAATATCCAAACTGTGCGTTGTGTCGCTCCAAACTATTTTGTCTAAATGTCTGGGACCCTGTATCACACTTACGTTGTTTTCTGGTTGTGGAATTAGAACGGCACCATATTATTTCAAAATTATTTAATATAGTAGGCCTATATGTATATTTGTAACGAAGTTATTGGACTGGTGTTACCTATTTATAATATTATTATTACTTTATCCGTTTTTGTGTACATTATTAATTTACCAAATCTACTCCATTTCTATTTATTTGTAATTATTTGAGTAATTTTGTCTGTAATTTCAATTCTGATATTCTAGCCAGCTGTTTAAGACCCATCGATCGTTTAAAATTGTTCAGCAATTTTCTAGATGCAATATTTGAACGCCTGTGTAAATAACTATTTATGTGCTATTTAAAGATTTTAAGAAATTGTATCAACTAGTGTTGCCTTAAAGGTCTTGACACGTTTGGTAAAAGTAAATAAATATTATCATAGAAACTTACTTGGTCTTGAGCAACGGAGAGTTGTTGATAGTATCAAACATTGTGAGAAATGACTCACAGCGTAGTTTTTTAGTAAGAGGTAGTTTCTCACTTAAATATTTGAATCTGAGAAAGACTTCAGATTTGAAGCCTTTCTCGGGAATCTAAAAGCACACACTTGTGCAATATGGGTGTTTTTCTTTCATAAATAATTTGCAACTTCGATGACCAATTGAGCCCAAATGTTCACATGTCTGTTATTATATTCATATGTTGGAATAGAAGTGAGAAAACTGGTCCCTGACAATTATCAAACGTGTCCAGTGCCTTCAAATAGACACATATATTATTTCATTTATTGGTCAGCCCTTTAATTAGTTAAAACTCAAATCAAAAGTAAATTGACAACACATTGAAGCATAACGAGCCATACTCAAATCATGCATTTGTTTGTGTACAAAAGCTCTTCTTTACATAAGCTATAGCTGCGCAATATTTAAGCCGTAAACACGATCTTCTGATCAACTTGCACATGCGTATTCATTGGCTCAATTTGCATATATGTCAAAGGTTAGGTTTTGCATATTTACAATGCGCTGTTAGTGAATCTCTTTTTGCTATGCGTGGCATCACAAACTAAGTAAAAATTAATATTGTGCAATATAATAGACACAGTACTGCTGAAATAAAAAGTAAGCTATCAATATTTTTTAAAAGGAGAAGGAAACAAAAAGTTGCCGTCAATGTTTATTATTATTGAATAAAAAATTACCGTTTAAGAAATATCGTTTGTTGTTTTGAATTCTATACATGTACTGTCTAAGCATGCTACGGTCCCTCCCTCAGCCGGTTTCAGCCCCTTTTGTGTTCAATACGAAACGTAACTCTTACATGATATTGTTGCGTCATCACCACGCCGCTATCTTAGATGTAAAAACGATGGTGGACCAATGAAAACCGCACATACGCGCAGCGCGCAGGATGGGCCAATGAACAACCGACTTTTGACCTACTTATATGACGTCACGTGCTTATTCTGTTCCAACTTGATAGCATAAAGGCGATAGCCTTTTGGGATTTGTGTGTGCGGTGTTTTTCATTTAGTGCATTTTTTTTTGGTTTTTATGACCAGGAGATTTATGGTCTGTTGTTTTGAGAGCGATACCAGATATGCAAATAATGATTTTTAATTTGTTATGGGCTTTGGTTTTATCCCTCGCTCAGATTCCTTTTGACCAATCAGAACCCGCAATGGAGAAAACACTATACCCGCATATGTAAGCTCACTCCGAAATATGTACGGGTTGGTCTAATGATACCTACAGCATTGTGTTTCTTCTTACGTCTCATACAGTTCATGGTTTGTGTTTTTACTGGCAGCCCCCCCCCCCTACTTTTTACGCTTGCTTGATTTGGTACTTGTTGCTGGTACCAAACTCCCTGTCTCAATAGTCTTAAAAAGGTAATGGACAATATTTGTAATTACTCAAAATATTTGTTAGCATAAAAACGTATTTCGTAACGAGCAGTGGAGAGACCTCAGCTGAGGTCTCGAATCGTAGGCAACTGAAGGCACACAGCTTGTGTGACAAGGGTGTTTTTTCTTCCATTATTCTCTTGCAACTTTGTTGACCAATATTGAGCTCAATTTTTCACAGGTTTGTTATTTCATGTATATGTTGGGATACACCAAGTGAGAAAACTGGCCTTTGACGATTACCAATAGTGTCCAGTGTCTTTAAGGCAGAACACCGTGCGCGCCAAAATGATTTAGGTGCCGGCCGGGAGAAACATAACAAATCGGCAAACAACAAAATTAATACTTTTGTGTGCTGGTGGTGGGTTTTTTATTGAAAGTGATTTAACCAGTCTGGGTTTTGGTGTTTTGGATTGCTTGATGCGCTGTCATGCATATCTTAGTGTCACGGCTCTTCTTTTTCGCTGTCCGATTTCTCCCCGACATGGTGTATGGAAGCGAAGAATTACTTTAACCCTTTCGTTTTCGCTCTGGTGATTATTGGGGTGTTTTTTGTGTATCTGTCTGTCCAATGAGTGGATCGAGAGAATGATGTTTTGTGGAGTGTGCCTTACATCTGGCTTGTCTGTTTATTTAGAGAGGTGGATTATGTGATTTAGGGCTATGCTCATCGAGGCAAATCCGTCATGCAGGCTTTCATCTGATTGTTGCATCAGAAAAAGTCTACAGTTGACGTGCTTCGGCGTCCTACGCGGTATGAATATGTAAAATTATCGGCTGCATTTAAATTCCCTTCAATACCAATTCAAAAGTATTTAACACACTGTAGATTATTTTTTGTTCAACAATAACTCTACCGCAAATTAGTATTGCGTTCACTATTCCTAAACCAGACGCTACAAATTATGCCACTTGATGGTTAGACCATGGTTACAGATACTAAGTCAAAATGTTCGGCTCGTTTTTTATCACTAAAATATTTCGATTTCAATTCTCAATTTGATTCGAAAAACTAAATGCCTTCATTTAAATCACACTTCATTGCTAAGAACCTGGTAGTTTCTGAGTAAAAAAATAAAACAAATAATTTATTCTCGACCATAAGCAGCCGGTGTACAATTCGTAGGCCTATTGCAGTTGCATTTATTTTGTACCATAAACTTCCCATTGCATGTGCCATCACAACAAGGTGGATATAACAATTAATTTCGTTTTGATACAGCATATCATTATTCAACATTCGTTCAGAAAACTAAGGTAATGTGATTTTGAAAGAAGATTTTTAAGTGGGCTTTTTTAGCTTCATTTTAAAACAAATTCGACTTACAAAAGGGGTTTAGTCGTCTGATCCAAACTGCAGGCCTGGTGGGTTTTCATGAACTCTCACACACTTTTTACAGCGCCTGCACCCCCCCCCCCCATCCCGCGATTTGCTCCGGAGGGCGGGTGCATACAAGCTGTAACTCCGTGATTCATGTACAGCCACATACATGGGCCCAATTTCATAAAGCTGCTAAGCACAAACATTTGCTCAGCATGGAACTTCTTCCTTGATAAAAACAGGATTAGGGGCCTACTAACCAAATTTCCATTCGTTGCATCTTGCTTTCAATATTCAGCTGTTGTTTGCTTATCCTGAAAGTCACGTGGAAATTTGGTTGGTTATCCTTCTTTTAGCAAGGAAGAGATTTCATGCTAAGCAAATGTTTGTGCTTAGCAGTTGTTATGAAATTGGGCCCTGCTTTGATCATAGGGACGCAGTCCCGCTGTAAAGCTTTGCTATAATCTTGTATTAGCGCAACCGCGTACTTCACAAGCACCACTCTACCTTGACCCTCAAATACTTGCGTCCCGAGATAATTCACTTTTTGAATGGGCCATATACATTTTGGGTTATTTATAATTATCAGAACGGTTTTGTTATCTAGAATCTTCCTCCACGATTATCTGTATTAAAATATAATAATATTATATTTCAAAACAGATAATACATATTATGGAGGAATTTCCTCCAGGTTCTGAATATTAGCTGCCACGTAGAGGCGCCCTCTATCACTGAAGGTCAAAGGTCAGTCTGCAATCTTCAACATGTGTGTTTGACTGACACGGAAGGCACAACATTAAGACGGTGTGTGGTCGCATTTTCGTCCCTTTTGGGAGCTTCAGCGATGATGTGAGCTTTCATGGTTGGCCGACCAAGGACATATTGTAAGTTAATCTTTATATTTTCTCAATTCAGTTATCACATGGTCGTTTGTATCATTATTTGCATTTCGGGCCAGTTGCCGTCTGCCATCTTGAGACAAGGGCGCCCGCTCTTGCCCATGCCACTCGCAAGCCGCAACGATTGCCAACGCACACTTGTAAATAACAATTAATACGAGTAATGGCAAGAAAGGAAAAAGATTAAAACGATGGCAACATTTTAGAGAGCAATGCCTTCTTTTTTGTACTAATGTGTCCTCGGGGTTTAAAGTAACACAACATTAATGTTGTGTTACTTTCAACGAGCATGGGTGTTAGTGGAACAATTAGGGAGTAACTGCTCCCTTATTGTTCCATACTCACCATGCTTAAACAAATCTTTAACGCTTCGATAACGTGATTTATTTAAAGTCACCGCCAGATACTCTTTACGTCGTGTGAGGGCGCTGTATAAACGTAGCAAGGGGTTAACTACCGGCTGAGCGCATGCTCGTACATTTCCTAATGTCTGGTTCCGGGCTAGGGGAAATGTGTGGGGTGGGGTTGGTTAGTGTTAATGTTGAAGAGTCTCGGTTAAATATGGTCAATTATTTAAGGTCATGTTTGGTAAGACTTCAATTGGAATGGGTTTGTTAGGATCGTTCTGGAGGGTCTGAAATGGTACAGCTTAATTTTACATGAGTCTGTTAAATAAAACACATGGTTTTTGTGCATAAATATTTTATTTGAAATTTGACGTGCAGAATTAAAGAACTTTAATCAAAAGAAGAACATAAATAATCCCATCAGGACCGTGGGCAAATTTTGTTAAGTTTCTATCGGGTTTCAGCTGTTACCATGGCAACCGTTTTACCATCAAAATTTATATTGTTTTTGGATTCTTTCTTAAAGTGGTAGTGGTTGGTGGTTGTCATTTAATAAATGTGTTGTGAGAATTTGAAATGGGCGCCAAACTCGACCGCCATTTTGGATTTTGTGTAAAAACTTTAGCTAGTTAACCATGCGAGTTTGACCCAACCCCTCCCAACTAGTGTCTGTATAAATTATTTATTTATTTATTTATTTCAAACACGCCCGGTCCCGATGGGTTAATTAGATTAGATTATAATCGTACATATTATTACATGAATTAAATTAAATATTACTAATCAATTAAGTCTGACGGAAACACCACGTAATTGTCTCTTTTGAAAACTTGAGGTGATGGCTCTGTGAGAGCCGGTTGGTTTGATCAATGTAGTGTGCTCTAAAGCAGTCGTTATAGGAGACAGTGACAACGACGAGAGTACGGTTGTCGAAATGTTGATACTACAAAACCAACTAGCTTTTACCGGCCCATCTTGTTCTGTACCCGTAAGAATAAACTGATATCTGTCGTCACGTGTAAAGATTCAAATGTCATATAATCAAGAAAGATAATATTGACTAATAGGGACACCGCCAACACACGGTGCTGGGGGCTGCCGCTCCGGTAGGTGTCCCTCCGGTGCTGGGGGCTGCCGCTCCGGTAGGTGTCCCTCCGGTGCTGGGGGCTGCCGCTCCGGTAGGTGTCCCTCCGGTGCTGGGGGCTGCCACTCCGGTAGATGTCCCTTCGGTACTGGGGGCTGCCGTTCCGGTAGATGTCCCTTCGGTGCTGGGGGCTGCCGCTCCGGTAGGTGTCACTTCAGTGCTGGGGGCTGCCGCTCCGGTAGGTATCCCTCCGGTGCTGGGGGCTGCCGCTCCGGTAGGTGTCCCTCCGGTAGGTGTCCCTCCGGTAGGTGTCCCTCCGGTGCTGGGGGCTGCCGCTCCGGTAGGTGTCCCTCCGGTAGGTGTCCCTCCGGTAGGTGTCCCTCCGGTAGGGGTCCTTCCGGTAGGTGTCCCTCCGGTAGGTGTCCCTCCGGTAGGTGTCCCTCCGGTAGGTGTCCCTCCGGTGGGTGTCCCTCCGGTGGGCGTCCATCCGGTAGGTGTCCCTCCGGTAGGTGTCCCTCCGGTAGGTGTCCCTCCGGTAGGTGTCCCTCCGGTGGGTGTCCCTTCGATGGGTTTCCCTCCGATGGGTTTCCCTCCGGTGCTGGGGGCCTTCTTCCAACACCGCCCGTTTACAGCAGCATAGTCTGCCATCAAAAATATACCAACAACACCCAGCAGTTTGCTCGCCAACATTTTGCTGACCATCTCTTGACAAATTGAAATTGCTGCCCTATATAAGCAACAAGGCGACCCTTCACAAAACGGAACCGTGCCAAGATCCTTAATTGGCAATAAAAACACCAATCATCGTGTCACACAAAAATACCCCGCGCAAAGAGGTTTTCTAATAACAGCGATAATTCGATCAACAAAACTTTATAAAATATAATAAAATATAGTCTGGAAAAAGACCTTGACTTATTACGATTTTGAGTTTGCATAATAAGCTGTTGCGTAGTACAAAATTTAGATAAGACAAAAAAAATCAATGGAAACTTACATGTTATAAACTATTTTCTCAATGACTTTTATTTTAGAAAAAGGGGATAAATTCGAGAGCAAACTAATTGCTTATATGCCGCTGACACATTCTACATTACATTCTCTGTTCGTTGTTTGTGATTAATTGTTCATAAAAGTAGTGTTGATTTTACCCTCAACTGCCATAACTGAGAATAGGATTAAAGTACAAGAGCCATTGGATAATTTTTCCTTCTGGGTAAAAAGCTGTGAGACTTCTCAGAATTGTTCGTGTATTTTTTAATATTTTGCATATGTGCACTGTATGCTATGGGTGTTAAGTTGTTGGGTTGCACCCATAGGTTTGAATTCAAGATGGCGGCTGTATTGACGTCACTGCATAGCGTCAATATTTTAATCGAAGAAACCTTGGAAGTCTAGGAGCACGGTCGGTTAGCTTTGAAAGAAACCCTCCTCGCACTTAACTGAATATTGGTATTAGCAGCAAAAGCAACAAGTCACGTAAAAAACTACTCTACAATTTTATGATCGATTGCCTTCCGGTAGAAGTCACGTAGAAAAACCGACCAAGAAAAAATAACCAACCTTGAAGCTCTGCCAAGGAAAGTTTGCAAACATGTCATTAAATTAAACAAAAATAGCTCTACACAACAGGGCTAAATAAACGTAGTGAATTGTTTAATGGCACCGGACAGCTTTGGTAAATGTAAAGTACCAGTATTCTCACTTGGTGTATCCCAACTATGCATACAATCTGTGGTGAGCATTATTGACTCATTTGGTCATTGAAGTTGCAAGAGAATATTGAAAGAAAAACACCCTGATGCACAAATTTGTGAGCTGTCAAATGCCAATAAAAGGGTTCAGGCCTAATGTATTTTGAGGGAGAAACTACCTTATTCTCAATAGCTACGTCACTTCAGAGGGAGCCGTTTCTCACAACATGTTGTGCTATCAACAGCTCTCAATTGGTTGCTACCAAGTAATTTTTATGCTAATAATTATTTTCTGTAATAAAAAACCCCAATAGTGTCCACTGCCTTTAAACGATAAGCAATAATCTACTCTGAGATCATAAGGAGATTGCTCATTAATTAAAATTATTTTGTCAGCGCTGTATGGAAATTCCAGTTTTTCATTAAAAGTTTACTTCAAAGACGGCGGCTGGATTGACGTAAGTGCATGGCGTCATCAATACTTAAGGAAACCTTGAAGTACATATATATCGGTATCCGCAACTGTTGATATAGATAGATTGCACATGACGTCATTGACCCCGCCATCTTTGAAAAATGCATGGCGCGTGTGCGCTGCGCACAACTCTCAGCCAATGATAGCCTTGCACGCGTGAACATTTCATCAAAGATGGCGGCCAATGCTGCAAAATCAAAGAGTAGATCTTTTTTAAGTGGATCTATGAAATTGGACCCTGTGCATGGTGTTTACGTGCCTAAACAAATATTAACCCGAATGGAAATGAACCAAAGGAAGTGGAGTCAAAAGAGGGCGCTCCCAGTTCGAACTGGGAGCGCCCTCTTTTGACTCCACTTCCTTTGGTTCATTTCCATTCGGGTTAATATTTTGAAGGGTCGGGGCTAGCCTGAACATCTGACGTCACACTTCGAGCCTCTCGTTAATAACGCCATTGCAACGTCACAGCCCGAGTTTTTGCCAGCCCAGATTGGAAAACTATAGAAAGCCATAAGTGCAAATCAAGAATAGATCGCTATTTTTGGTAACAATGTAACAAAATTTGTTGATTTTGTTTAAAATAAAGCAACTTATCATGAGAGGTATTTTATTTAATTGAAAATTTGCAGAAAATGTTGAAATTTGTTGAAACATCTGTTTTTACGATTGAGTGTTTTACTAACATTCGGCCGACCATGCCAACCAAGGCGGTTTGTTTATCAACAAAAGAAAGGTCTATGGTTAATCCTCGTCCATCTTCACCTTTCACCTAGATTCATGTGCAGACGATAAAGCCAGGGGTCAAGTCTAGGTCGGGGTTGGTTAGGGGTTAATTGAAGGGTGGGGTTTGGTTAGGGTTAATTATTTCTAGAGGTCGAGTTGGTATAAGAGTTTAACGCATTGTAATTTTGAGAGGCTGAGTAAAACATGGCTTTTTGTGCAGTAATTTATTTTGAGCTTTCAGTGCTGGGCAAGTATTTTAAAACATAAACATCATCAATACTATTTATATCTTTTACATCAATAATTGTTTGCGTGTGTGTTAATCTGACGGATACACCAAGTAATTGTCTCTTCTCGAAAAGTTGAAGTGGTGTCTCTGTGAGAGCCGGTTGGTTTATTCAATGTAGTGTGCTCTAAGGTTGTCTCTAGTCTTGGAATCAAGTCGATAAAATGTCTTATTCGCCACCCGCTGCTCTGTGTAGTCTCTCTTTAGTTTTAATAACATAATCTCCATTCACAGTTTGTATGTATATAGAATTTCAAAAATTTGATCTACAAAAGGTAAACGTTGTCATTCAAGACTACATTTTGAGCAACGTTTCACAGTGCAACGGGGCGCTCGCATATTACGTACATGTACCAACTATCACATTCTCTATCGTGCCAGCCCGATCCATCCCCCGCCGTGCAGTCTTCATTTGCGCCCCCACGACTATCTGGCTCACCGCTATACCATCTCTTGTCCCCCACGGAAATGATACCTTCGCCATTCAGAGACACCCAGGTACCTTATCAAAGTCAACCAGAAAGAGAAAAAAAAAGAACAATTTTTGACTTGTGTTGTCAATAAAATAAAAAGTAATAATGACTTTTATTGAACATCATTTCTAGAATTGTGTACAAACCTTCAGATTGAATGTCGTTGCAACCAATCCAGATCCATGCCCAATCGTCGTTGCACATTATGAGAAGGTGTTGTAATTCTTCGATGGATTGAGGGACAACCAACACCCCGCCCGACTCCATGCACATCTGCTTGCCCTCCTCCCATGAAACGTCGTGCTCATGCAGCTTGAAGCACTTGTCTTGCCACTGGCTCCAAGTAGGGGGGCATGGCGGTGTCGCTGTGGTGCTTGGGGCCGTCCCTCCGGTGCTGGGCGCTGCCGCTCCGGTAGTTGTTCCTTCGGTAGTTGACCCTTCGGTAGTTGTTCCTTCGGTAGGTGTCCCTTCGGTAGGTGTCCCTCCGGTTTTTAGCTGCACTCCGGTAGGTGCCCCTCCGGTACTGGGGGCTGCCGCTCCGGTGCTGGTGGCACTCCCTCCGGTGCTTGGGGCATTCTTCCAACACCGCCCATTTACAGCAGCGTAGTCTGCCATCAAAAATATACCAACAACACCCAGCAGTTTGCACGCCAACATTTTTGCAAAAAGCCGTCTGCTGGTAAATTAAAATTGCTGCCAGATATATCTAAATTGGTGTGATATTATAAAATAAAAATAAAAACAAGAAGGTGCAACCTTCACAGAACAGAACTGCGCTGAGATTGTTTCCCTGTTTACCGGGTTCGCCCCAGTGTTCCTGGCTGTGGCTGCTGTATGCGCCGTAGCACCTTGTAAACAATTAGAAGGTGCTAAATAATTGGGTCTCAGAATTCATCACTGCAATAACCTATCTTTCTGAAAGTTCGTATTGTACTCAGCGCATTGAGTACCTTGTTTGGTAGATACGTGCGCTATATTATAAGACTTCGATATTATTATAATAGCACGAATCATCTACAGTCACAAAATCAAACTGCGCATGATCACTGTTAGCTTTTGGCCACCACTGATCTACCAATTAGCTCAGATAATTAAGTGAACGATGCCTATTTACAGTATATGCACGCGCACAATAAAAAAATCCCTACTTCTCAGGGAAATTATGCTTGACGTAAGCGCGGAATTCACAAGCAATTGTTTTTTTTCTCAAAGCTTATAAACATAAGACAATCTTTCCACCTAACTCATTTTCCATTGTTATGTTTTTTAACAATACATTGCCATTCTTTGGCGGTAACATTCACTTCAACGCGAACCCCAATCAGTTTCCAAAATACTGTTTTTCTCAACTCATGTGTATAGAGGTCGCTATCGAATATTGAACCATTAACTAGCAACCTGAATCTCTATATTTACACAGACTTTCATCAATACTGGCGCATGCAACAGTTCTCTTCTTTTATAATCATTATGCACGGTGGATAATTGGAGAAATATTGCTACCAAACTGCGTCTTTGCCGAAGACCAGCGAACTGTAAAACATTTTCATTGTGCGTTAGCGTGGCTTCCTGAAATTAGGCCTATATACCAAATGAAATTGAAAATTATTGAGGCTTGGTTTAACTAAAGCCTTCCTTATTGGCACCCTTCTGATTTTCATTTACCATTTTTTTCCCTTCATTTTTTTCTTGCAAATTCGATGACCAATTGAGACCAATATTTCACAGGTTTGTTATTGTATGCATGTTTAGATACATCTAGTATTGACAATAACTAAAGGTGTCCAGCACCGTTAACTGACACAACATCAACAACTGTTAAGCGAGACATTTCACAAAATTTGCATGACAATGAATATTTATCATGTACTTTTATAAATTTATATTTTATTCTATTTCTTCTTTAAAATGTTGGAATGGTATTTTTTACAAAGCACAATACATTATAAACAAAATATTGTTTTAAAAACAAAAATCAATTAAAATTCTTTTCTTGGCTTGAGTTAATGTAATGTAATAACATTACACTTTGGTTATGAACCTAAGACAAATGTTATAAATCTTCTCTTATATGTCATAGAGCATGTTTCTTTCTCATTTTGATTCTGATATGGTGAAAATATTTATTGTCCAGTTTACATTTTGATGTAAAAGTCCTGGGCCCAATTTTATAGAGCTGCTTAAGTAGCAATCAGTGCTTAACAATTTTATGCTAAGCAAAAATGAGCATGATACCAGTTCCAGATGATTTAGCTTGAAACCTTATTTTGGTAAGCAGGATTTTGTTGTGCTTAGCTACTTGGTGGGCTTAAGCAGCTATATGATATTGGTCCATGATGGTCTTGTGGACCTCTCCCCAAATTTGACCCCTATACTAACATGACAGATGTAAATTTGTGATCTTCCGATTTTTGTTTTTTTACCAATTCTGTAACGTTCCCTTAAGTACTTGATCACTAGTCTACTTGCACATTCCATTTTGGGAAATGATAGAAGTTTTAAACAAAGCTACAGTAACCTACCCTTACTAGTATCACAATCATATACACAGAAAGCATTCACATTCTCTTGACAATACTTGATTGGTGGTTTTGTAAGTGATTTAAAAGTTTGATTCGACAAGTGGGTTTTAGATTTAAATTTATCTTGTACAAGAATTTTATTTCCACTTCTCATAGTTTTATAGATTTTAGGCTTAATGGTTTACATTGTAACTACAGTGAGTTGATCAACTATTGGGAGACTTTAGAACGCCAGGTAGCAGCTGACTTACCAGGTAAAAATTTCATTGTTTTCGTAGTTCTGAGCATGAACACATTAACAAGAACAATAGGTTTTACCTGGTAAGTCTGCTACCACCAAGTGTCCCAGAAGTCCCCCATTGACGAATTGAGAACAGCTACATGTACAGGCAGCGTAGAGTAAAAAATAATATGTAACTTTGTAGATGCATTTACCAAAGATGGATATTTGTAACAGACTTGCATTAATTATCTATAATTTCATTGATGCCCCAGACAATTTTTAAAGCAATCCATATCAAAGTGAATAAGATTGAATGGTCACACAGTAGGAGGGTTGACTGTGTACTGTGCAGTATGCATTCACCACATGATATTACTAACTAGTTAGCAATTGTTTATCTTTCATTCAAAACCACAGAGGTTGGTATTGAATGGTCAGACAGTAAGAGGGTTGACTGTGTACTGTAAGAAATGTTACTGACAGTAACGCTTCTCAGATTCAAATTTTGGGATATCTCCTTTAAAATGAAATGTTTCTCAAATTACTTCATACCATTGGAAGCTGCTGTAGGCTTTTAACCAAAAGTTGTTATTGACATTAATTTTAAGAGTAATTACCAGTTGTTTACCTTCCCTTTAAGAAGACGTTGTTTACAAAGTAAGACATACTTGTTTTTAGAGATGTTTAGGACAAGATGCACATGTTGCACTCATCAGCCTTGCGCATTTGCGCGCAAGCTTACAGCGGCACTAATTGCAAAACACAATCAACACAACGGTATTTTACGCTACCCTTTGGTTGGAATGTTATCCATTGTGAACTTTTTGGTGAATAATTAAGCTGCGTTTGGACATAAACGCCCTTTCACAATCCCACTGCTTGCATTTGAATGGTTTATCGTTGGTGTGCATGAGACGGTGTCTTTTAAGAACACTGGATTGGTTGAATGCTTTCCCACAAACCACACAAACAAATGGTTTCTCTCCCGTGTGAATTCTAGTGTGGCATTTAAGATTTCCCTTTTCCCGAAACGTCTTCCCACAGACCTCACATTTGAAAGGTTTGACACTCGAGTGGCAGAGTCGATGCTTGGTTAGTTCTTCGGACGAGGCAACAGACTTGTCACAAATGTCACAATGGAATGGTTTCTTGTCTTCACCAGACACTGAGGAAGTACTTTCCTGGCTGAAGAGATCTATGGGATCGTCAAAAGAATCCTCCGAAGGATTTTCATCTGTCGGAGCTTCATGGAACTCATCGGATAAAGTCTCGGTAAGGGTCTCAGATTTCAAAGTCACTCCTCCATGGATTTTTCGGTGAGTGATCAGATGGACTTTCTGGTTAAACACTTTGGCGCAGACATCGCACTTGTATACTCGTTCCTCGTTGTGCGTGAGGTGATGTCTAGTCAGATCGTTCGACCGTGAGAATGGTTTCCCGCAGACGCGACAAATAAAGGGGTTCCCACTAGTGTGCATCTTAAGGTGATCAGTCAGTAATGATTTCTTCGAGAAAACCTCATCACAATTGTCGCAGGTGTATGTTTTTTTATGAGTGACAAGATGCAACCTCAGTTCACACTGATGGATGAATTCTTTCCCGCACGTGCGGCAAATGTACGGTGCTTTAGTCGAGTGAATCAACAAATGGCTTTTCAGATGGCACTTCTGAGTAAACCCTTTGCCGCAAATATCGCAGTAGAACGGTTTGTCTTTGGTATGTGTGCGATAATGCCTTGCTAGGTGGCTTAATCGCGTGAAAGCCTTTCCACAGACTGGACAGCGGAGTGGCGTTCTACCGTCATGAGTCATCTGGTGGACTTCTAAAAAGGCTTTTCGGTCGAAAACCTGGTCGCAGATATCGCAACTGTAGGGTTTGTTTTCGGCATGGGTGCGTTGGTGAATTGCGTATTCTTCCTCTTGTAGGAATTCTTTCCCACAGATGGTGCAGCTAAAAAGCTTTCGACTTATTTGAATCGACTGAGGGGAAATCTGTTGGGACGTTGGGCTCATTACTATTCGTCGACTCTCATCCCTGTTCGGCGGCCGATTGTTATGAGTCAATTGATGTCTCGTCAGCTCATTGGATCGCAGAAAAACTTTACCACAAATTACGCAAAGGAACTGATTGACTTTGGCGTGAACTGTCATGTGACTCAACAGGTTCTGTTCATCGTAAAAAGCATCACCGCATATGCTGCAGACGTACGACAGTTCTTTGGTGTGGATCCGAAGATGCTTTGTGAGATAGCCCATTTGTGAGAACGACTTCCCGCAAAATTTACAGTGAAAAGTGTCCTTACTTGTATGGATCAGATAGTGGCTTTTAAGATGGCATTTCTGCGAGAATGCTTTACCACAGGTTTCGCAGCTGAATGGTTTGTCTTTTGTGTGAGTTCGGTAATGCCTCAGAAGATGGCTCAACCTTGTGAATGATTTCCCGCATATATCACAAGTAGGACGATCTTCCTGCGTTTGATTCTTTTGGTGATACCCATTCTTATCCGACGGAGTCTGGGGCTCATCAGGGTTAATGTCGTCGGACGGCTCTTCCTTTGTATGAACATCACCATGCTTCAGAAGATCATCGAGACATGAAAAGGCTTTGCCACAGATTCCACAAACAGCTGGTTTTTCTTCAACGTTTGGAGAAATTATCGCCTCTTCGGATATCATTGCTGATGTTTCATCGCCCCACTTGGACTGACTGTGGCTTTCACTCATTGTTATTGTTTTAGCACCAACATTCAAAGATGAAGGAAGACCTCAATAAATGAAATCTTGTCATCGAAACTTCTCCTGTTAAGGCTTGGAACGTAGAGGAAAATCCTGAAACAAAGTGAAGAGATTTTGAACACTGAGTTTAGTATAGAAACTATATAGGCCTGTAACAAAAACTAGAGTGTAAACAGAGTTGTGAATCGTCACAACTAAGAGATACAAGATAGTCGATCATTATGGTGTTACCGAAAACCTTTCCATTATTACACGTATGTCACAACTTCCAACTTAAGTTAAATAACTCTTTTGATCACCGACGACAGAAAACTTCTTTATGTCTGTCTGTCTTTCCGTCTCTCTCTTGCTAGGATTCTAACCCAGCCCACAACCTTGCTTGTATTTGTGATTTTAAGATTTAGAATGTAAATTTTCATTCAATTCAAAATCGACAAGAATCAAAGGCGGTCTAACAATTATTCAGTTCACTCATTATTTATAATACCAAAAGCAATACTTCGCTTTTAGTAAGTAAGATACGATTTCATTTCAGAATGAACGAAGAAGTGGCAGTTTGATACGGAAATTTCCATGATTTAGTTGTTGACATAAGTTTGGACAAGTCGACCTTCATGCAATAACATTAACAGTGTGACGGTCGAGTTGTCTAATGCTTGTGTTTCAAATGCCCTTGAAACAATTGCGATTGATAAGCTCTAAATTCACATCTTTTCAACACAACTACGGGTCTCAAAGGTCTTTCAACCTTTCATCATAACATTCATTATTCCTATTTTGCCAAAATAACCTTAAAATGTTGATTAAAATACCTTCATTTGTCCGTATTAAGTTCGTATTTTTGTTTGATCAACTCGGTGGACTCGACAAGTGGATGCTTCAATGTTGACATTTTCCTAAATGAGTCAGAAGGTGGCGCACTTCGGGTTGACCGTTAGCTAGAGCAGCACACAAAGAAAAGATGCAGCTAATAATAATCATATCGACCGGGTAAACTTTATTAAATAGATTTATTTGATCTCGAACATGTTTTAGTTTTATGAAATGATTATGAAACAGGTGTTTTATTTTTCAGTGCTCGGCCCAGCATTTTAGGGACCTAGCTGTTTACCAAAAGCAATTTTCATAAAATTGTTATGGAGAAAACCCTCTTGCTCTATGCTTCGAGTAAACTCCCTACAGGCAGAGGGCGCTATTTGGTGACGCCACTAAAAAGTTGAAGTGCTCCTAGCCTCGTCGCACCACCCACATAGCACAGAGGCGCATAATAGATTTTCGCCGAAGCAACTTTTCTCTGAGCAACTTTTTATTGTGTCCCCCACCCCCCTCAGTTTTTTAAATGTAATTTAAACAAATTAAGCATTTGTTTAGCATTTTTCCAACACCATAAGTGAATTGGCTTTTTGTTACTTTCCCGAATCTATAGACATTAACAGTTAAACTAGGCCTAGAGTTAAAAAACATTTAAAAAATGGGTCAAATCAGCAAAAATTCGGACCTATAGAGAAGTAGCATCTCTAGTTTTTTTCACATGCTCCTTCCTAATACATTATTATATCTGTAACCAAATGGTATAAAGCATGCGACACATGGTTTCAAAAATGGATGATTTTTTTTATTGAGTCTTTTTTTGTTGGATTACACACTGATTAATGTACGGTCCCCTTTAAAATGAAATTCCGCAATCGGTTGCTATGTTACTGACATCATGGGAAATAAATCACTGGGTTGCAGCACCACTGCCTCCCCTCTCTGAATAGTTGAGTCGTCCTGAAAGAACTTTTCAGGCAAACCTTTAAAATGTTAACTTTTTACAATATTAGTTGTGACTTTGTTACATAATAAGGATATTACAACATAATTAGAAAACTTTACACGAAATCCGAAAAAAACCCTGTCTCTTCCAATTAATTATGAATGTCTTACACCCAATGGTTACCGTAAGAAATCCACCTATCTTGTTCAGAGTAGCCAGACTAGTCACGTGACTTTTCATGGGTGGTTGCTTTTTACGTACGACAAAATATTGCTGCCAAGGCGCTGCCATAAACCGGAAGAATTTAGCAGGTGACTTCGCGGATTTATTCTTCGGATAAAGCTGAACTAAACTGCAAGCAATCCTTGACAACTCTTGAATGTCGACTGAAACACTGATTTGGCACACACACTCTCGATAAAAGGTGAGTATTTTGCTTAATTTGTTTATTATAAATCTGAATTCTCGGTCTTTTGAAACTGGTTTGGAAACGAGCCGGTGATGTTTGGCCCAGTTTCCGGTCAATTTAGTGTTATTTGAATGGCATGGGAGTTGTGTACAAGTTTTTGTTGTAGGGATTGTCCCTTCGTTCGTCGGAATAAAATTAGTACGCATTGTTTGTTGGTACAGTTGCAATTTTAGTCAGATGCAGCTGCTTCTTTATAAATTATACCCCAGGCAGTCTGTCTAGATATTTATATTATAGAATAATAGAGTGTGATTTAAAGACTTGCCAAAAAAAAATAAAAAAATACCCTTCCCCTTTCTTGTGCAATGTTTATGGCGTAACTTGCAGTTGCACCATAAATGTGCTAAAGTGGACTTACACAGTTGCAAAAAGTTTTGTGAAATTGGCTGCTGGTCTGATAACTCGGCCACCACGAAGTCCAGTGCGCCAGATCACCTGGCCACAACAGCAACATTCCATAATTGGTTATTAGTAGGCCTATTCATTAGCTGTTTCGTAGCGCAGCGCAGCGAAACAGCTCGTGTGCCTGACCTCACATGACCTCTACTTCCGGTCAAAACTGGAAGTGGCCCTCTAATTCAAAATTGGCAAAAGTTATCAAGTTACTTTCAATAATGTTAGTGCCTGGCAAGGGTTGGCAGTTAAAAAAATATCAATGACTTCACAT
This sequence comes from Asterias amurensis, assembly GCF_032118995.1. Lineage (NCBI taxonomy): Eukaryota > Metazoa > Echinodermata > Asteroidea > Forcipulatida > Asteriidae > Asterias > Asterias amurensis. The sequence continues at coordinate 5,388,740 of NC_092667.1, read as the reverse complement.
AGTGCAACAGCGACAGGTTGAAAATTTGATTAAACCCGAAGAAACCACACGTCCAGACATGCACTATTTTTGGCAATATGTTTGCTGCCACCATCGGTAAGGGCGCTCGTGTTTGGGGAAGCCCTTATGTTGCGTGGTAATTTTTCGCAGCGAATTTCATTTTTTCTCAAATACAAGATGGGTGTAAAAATCTAGGAATATGGTAAGGTACTAATGGTCTTTTAAATGTAGATTGCTGAAGGGGGGTATTTTGTATTGTCTTTAAGAATCGTGGCGGCGCGGTAAACCGGTAGTTTACAAGCAGCAGTCTTCTTTAGACATAAATCAATAGTTACAAATTGACACTAGTCGCAACCCCAAATTAGAAAAAAATACAACACACCTCTTGCTTGTTCTGTACTGTGGTTGGCTGTAACGTGGGATGAACTATAGTCTAATGATCGCGCGCGTGTGTTGCGGGAACTAGTTCCCGAGTGGGCACTAGTCTTTGAAAATAGTGCCTGATTACAGCACCCTCTCTTGACTTGAACCATGAACAGCAACTTCCTTTATTTTACAGATTTCTGTTCTTACACCGAGCTGTGTTATAAAACACATATTGACTGGCATAATTCGGTAACTAGTGTACGTCTATTCCCCCTCGGGCCTGTTAGTGACCAGAAGAGGGGCCTAATTCCCTTGGTCTTCAACCTCATGAAACAGGTTCCCCTTCTGGTCAAGAGCAATTCAGTCTTTTTCTCAGTAAAAAGGCACCTCTATGACTCATGAGGGAAATTAGTTTCTGAACTGGAACATTATAAAGTGCACTAAGGCAATGGAACCAAACCTAACCGAGGTCTTCGCTCCTCTCACACAAACCTTCTCTGAGTACCCCTCTCTCATCACTCCTAGGAATCACGGAGTCTGGTCCTTCCCATAGAACTCACTCTCCATCAAACTCAGAAAGGAAACTTCCTTCAACATGTTCAAGAACCAACTCAAAAGCCACCTTTTCACACAAGCTGCTTCTCCTTCTGTTTATTTTGTTTAATTAGTTCCTTCAGTTGTTAGCTTTGTCAGGGTTCCTTTGCCAGGAGTGTCACTTGTGACAGACATGGCGCATTACAAGTTTCCTTTATTATTATTTGTTAAAATCAAAAGGGGCTTGTAGGTGATGGTCTCTATTGAGAATTATTACAAGCGTGTGATTTTAAAGGCAGTGGACACTTGGTAATTACTCAAAATAATTCTTATCATAAAACCTTTCTTGGTGACGAGTAATGGGGAGCGGTTGATAGTATAAAACATTGTGAGAAACGGCTCCCTCTGAAGTGCCATAGTTTTCGAGAAAGAAGTAATTTTCCACGAATTTGATTTCGAGACCTCAGATTTAGAACTTGAGGTCTCGAAATCAACCATCTAAACGCACACAACTTCATGTTACAATGGTGTTTTTTTCTTTCATTATTATCTCGCAAGTTTGTTATTTTATTCATATGTTGAGATAAACCAACTGTGAAGGCTAGTCTTTGACAGTTACCAATAGTGTCCACTGCCTTTTAAGGCGCATCGAAAGGGTGGTTTGTGTTCCTCACAAATAATTTTGGAGATATTTTGTCCTCAATGTTTTTGTGCGGGTGCTACATTTTTTAACATGCTCATTTGGTGTTTTGAGAATTTAGATGGGCGGGTACGCTCGTCCAAAAACGCTTGAGGAGAACTTTGCACTTAGTCTGTTCTTGTTTATATTTTTAAGAAACTGCTCAAATGTAATGTCATTCACAAGTGTAATAATGTTAATTTAATGTAACTGTCTTGAGCGCCTTTGTAAATTTGTTGTTGATTTTGGCGCTATGTCTTCTGATTGATTGAGTGCTTGTACACTGTTTTTGCTCCATGGTTTTACCCACACACATCACATGAATGATATCTGTGCACTGTCAGCAGACTGTACAGGGAGGTTAATCCAAAGTCATGCTTGACAAATAATGCTTACAATTATTAGGCTAATCCAAAATCCACACTCAGGGCCTGGGGTGGCTTGCATAAAAAAAAACAAATGTAAAGAGCTGTTTTGCTTGATCCTGAAAGACCTAGAAAGTCACTGATGCGTGGTGGGTGCTTATTCATACGTAGGAATCCTTAGTAATATCCATGGTTGAGCGTACAAGGGGAATGGCCTGGACCATTGATGTACCGAAGTAGGGGGTCTATCCTAGAAATAGGAACAGGGCACAGAATTTACACTAAACTGCTTTGAACACTAGCCTATTTGACCGTTCAACATAACCTAACTACTGTACACCAGCCTGTAATATGATGTTATGTGTATGCAAAGTACACAGTCATCCCTCCCTACTATTTGACCATTCAATATCACACAACTATTTCATCCTGTAGATATAATGTGAACGACCTTTTAGTACACAGTCAAACTTCCTACTGTTTGACCATTCAATATCATAAAATAGCACTATAAAATCTTACTATAGAAAAAAAACATCAATGTAGAACATAGTCAACCCTCCTACTGTCTGACCATTATTTGAACAGAAAATTAACACTGTATCACAGGCCTACAGCCAGTGTTTTTAGTGTCTGGCCAGTAGTGTTAACTCAGCATTGGATAATTCTGACTGTTCTTGTTTTTCAGTTCATGTTTGTTTTGAAGAAAAGTGAAGATGCCCCAATGTTCAGTTTGAGTCTGATAGGCTACCTATATTACGTACGTAGTGTCTTTCAATTCAATTAAAGACAGACCTTTCCATGCTGTAATTTTTTTCCCATGACAGTGAAGGCATTCCGTTCAATTCAATGCACAGTAACCACACAAGTGTACACAGATGTAAACTATGTGTACATTGGAAATTACCTTGACCACACTACAAAAAAAAAGTTTCCGTCACTCAATAAATTCTTGGCCGAACCCTTAGAATCACAATAGACAGGTTTCTGTTTCATGTTTCAGTCTTGTTTGGTTAACTCATCTCACTTTACCCTTTATTTGGTTACTGAGCTCTCCGCCTCCTTTCACAAACAACAGAAAGACAAATATTTGTTCGAGTTTTAAACAAGGTGGAAACCCTTGCTCTATGGTAAAACGAACAACTGTTAAGTGTTCACGACAACATGCGTATAAGTGTGCTGTTCTTTCATTGAATCTAAAATGTGCCAGTGTTGGCACAGACAGTGGGTGGTGTGCTCAACCATAGGGTGGAATGTGAAACCAACAAAAATTCTTTGTAGAGAAACAAAAAATGTATCCAGTGTTTTTGCGAGTAGATACAAACGTACATGTGTAGGTACGGTAGTGATGGATTGAAAGTCAGGTCGTGGGTTGACCTGAACTCCACAGGTCATTTTTGTTTAGGGGTCGTCCAAAGTTTTTACATTTTCAAGGTCATTCAAAGAGTGTGGGGGTGTCTGAATTGGGTAGGACATTTACATGCAATGTTAAGATTTGTTCAGGAAAACTGCAAACACGGGTGCTTGCTGTGTGAACCAGAAACACACGGGTTAACCCCAGTTCTCCCACGGACGATAAGTATTACGTGTTCTTTTTATAGTGCACTACCAATCCTGCTATACATGTACGTACATGTAGTACACAGGACCTACAGCTTAATGTCCCACCTGGTAGGACACAGCCATTATGATATAAATGTATCTTCCTCAAGGATACAAGTGTCATTACCGGGACTTGAACCCACACACAGCTAATCAGAAATGTCATAGCCTGAGTCCAGTGCTCTGTAAAACCACTCGCCATGACACACCACAGAGCCAATTTTTCATATGGTTTTATTGATAAAAACCCTATGAAACCACATCTGCAGCCAACCAGGCCAGAAACACTGAGGGCAAACACCTTCTCTTACATGTCTTTAATACTAAATCTTTTTAACTCATGCATGGCTTTTACTTTTAGTGTCCAGTCAGAAGAACAAAGCAATTACATTATTAAGTGTCTCACTGTGTTCTCTCTGCTTTGGAGCAAAGACACTACAGTTGTACAGTACATGTAGGTGCTTAGAACATGACCCAATTCAACACTCTTACAACACCAGAGTGTGTACTAGACTCGTAGGCCACAACTAGTGCATTATGACAGCATTACTTGTGTACCTTGACATTTCCAATATGAATCAATTTTAAAAGACTCCTTGCATTATTTCATGAATCGATTTGGTTGATAGAATTCACTGACTGTTCAGCGAGAGTGGTGGTTGTCATTGTTCATGAAGGCGTTATGCACAGTCTGTTTGACGCTGACTTGTAGACACCCTGGTTTGGTGACTTCGGCAGTTGACACTTTCTATTTGCGACAAATTAGGGAGATCGTAGAAATAATGTAGGCTCAGTTGGTAAAGCACTGTCGTGTTAAAGGCAGTGGATACTATTGGTAATTACTCAAAATAATTATTAGCATAAATCCTTACTTGGTAACTAGTAATATGGGGAGGTTGATAGTACAAAACATTGTGACAAACGGCTCCCTCTGAAGTGATGTAGTTTTCGAGAAAGAAGTAATTTTCCACGAATTTGATTTCGAGACCTCAAATTTAGAATTTGAGGTCTCGAAATCAAGCATCTGAAAGCACACAACTTCGTGTGACAAGGGTGTTTTTTCTTTCATAGTTTTCTCGCAAGTTCGACGACCAAATGAGCTCAAATTTTCACAGGTTTGTTGTTTCATGCATATGTTGAGATACTCCAAGTGAGAAGACTGGTCTTTGACAATTACCAATAGTGTCCAGAGTCTTTATTTCGGATGTCGCTGGTTCAAGTCCTTCTCTAATAAAATCTTCTCTGTTGATGTTCTTCCCAATACTAATAAGTTTCTTTAAACCCTTTCCATATCCTCCAGTTAATGGGGGACTTTGGGACGCTAGGTGGCAGCAGACTTACAAGGTAGATTTCCATTGTTTACGTAGTTCTGAGCGTGCGCACATGACCGAGAACAATGAATGTTACCTGGTAAGTCTGCTGCCACCAAGCGTCCAAAAAGTCTCCCATTGTGACGATTTACAAACCGTAGCAAACTCGTTATCTTGTTCAGTCTTTGCGTACCAATGCATCGTACGTATTTTAATACTTAACATGTTAAAGTGAACCAGCATTACCGAGCTATTAATATAATTGTGCTGTATGTATGGTCTGTTATGTCCTTCAATGCAGAAAAAGAAAATTAACTTCTTGAACCTTCTGTCATCTTTGTTGGAATTCTTGGACCTTTTTTGTCTAACCATACATCATGAACATTCCGCAATGTTGTTCAAACACATCTAAAAGGGTCAGAGGGGAAAAGTCTAAATGCACACTGTGTGTAATCCACACTGCTCCACACTCAACCACGCAGTTTATGTTACACATTAGAAGCCCCCCCCCCTCTCACTTTGGAGTAGAATAAACATTGTTAACATGGAATATGTATTTCCGTGACTGAGCAGACGGCTGAACACTATTAGTGTTTTTTTTTTAGCTCAAGGCCAGGGGCTCTCTGACTGTGTAGGTCAGACACAAATTCAGAATAAGCCCCTCGCTGCATGAGAAATTATCTTTCTACTTTAGTCTGATTTCCGATTCGTTTGTAAGACTGATCTTTCACAGAAGCAACGAATGCGATTGCCTCCATGCCCCCTGCCCCCTGATTATTGCCATGGTGCAGTTGAAATGATCTGTAGAAATTTATAATTTCCTCAAAGGGCATTATAGGGTGCCCTTAGGAGAAAATGCCTTGGTGCCCTTGCCCTTAACTAAAACAAAAGGCCTGTTTTTGACTTTGGAAAACAATCGGAAAAGTGGTGATAAATTACCCAGAAATGTCCATTAAGGCAAATTATCCCTTTTTTGTGGAACCGTCGCTTGTTTTATGTAGCTTGTATTCGGTGAAACTACGAAGTGAATATTTTCATTTCAAAAGTTGTTCTCGTCTTTTAGATATTGCCCAAAAATTTGGATCCAATGTCCACTCATGAAGTATATCCCTAGTAAAACTATAAAAGAACCCAGTATTATAATACAAATAAAGAATGATTGTTAATATAACAAGTTGTCAGCCCTCGTGTAAACAAAAAATTTAACCAAATAGGAATGCCTGATAGCTACATATACAAATATGAAACTTAATAATAATGATATATCTTTTTTATTTATGCAAACGAAATTTGCTGCTTTAAATTCATTCATTCAGTCGACTGAAATACACAGTATAATTGAATTTCTATTGTCATTCTTCCGGCAGAAATTACTTACTCTGTACTTTGATTTCAGCAAATGATAATAAGATTTATTGTTTCCATCCTCCTACCACACAGGTTCCTTCATCAAGTCCCAGTCATGAAAAGCTTGCGCCGAGATTGGTAACCCATGGCAACAACAACGACAAGTAGACCACGCATCATCACGACCCAACTGAAGTGACGAACGGGACAACTCATGCAGAAAGCCCCAACGGAACGTTTCGTCGACTCATCCGGATAGTGCCCTTGTATTGTGTCTCTCCCCCCCCCAACTCCGCAGTGTCAAGACCTTGACTTTGACTTCAAGTGTTGACAGACAATTTGGTGCTGCGACTCGCCGTCTTATCGCAGCGACGTGTTTTAGAATTTGACAAGATGAAGGAAGAGGATGTAGAAATAGCCATCAAGGTAAGCAGGGTGTAACTTGAAACTAAATCTTTAGAGAATAATATTATCAAAAGACCCAAAATAATTACCTGTGACAATTTAATAGATAATATTTTCTTCAACATACACAGAATTCTCATGCAACTGCATTGACTACATTGACTACATTTTGGAATTACCACACTTAGGACCACCATCTTGTCCTGTCTTGAGTTTAAAGGCGCATTACTGAAATCACTGGCCTTGATGGTCCAGTGTAAAAAAAATTGAGTCCTGCGCAAAATGCAGCCAAAATCTGATGTGTAAGAGTGTGTCTATGCCTACATCACTTTATAAGAATGACCAAATAAATAATTGCACCTATTTTATGTACATCCAGTATAAAGATGGTCACGGTGAAAAAAAATCAGAATTGAGTACATTGGAGTAGGCCTAAAGCAATTGTTTAAAGCTATGCAACCAACTTATCTTGTTTACCCCTTGCTTTTTTTGTGTGCCTTCTGACTCTCTCTCTCTCTCTCTCTATGTATTTCCACTTAATTCATGGGTGTTGTGTTGTGTTGTCATTTAGCCTTTGAGAAAGACCCTGCTACTGTTTTTGCAAGTTTTCTTAACGTGTGTTATTTTTGTCTCCTGCTTTAGGTGGTGATTGTTGGCAATGGAGCTGTAGGGAAGTCCAGTATGATCCAACGATACTGCAAAGGGATCTTCACCAAAGACTACAAAAAGACGATCGGAGTAGACTTCCTGGAGAGACAGATACAGTGAGTTTATAATAATAATAATAATAATAATATAGACCGTCTTCTCACATGTCTCACATTACACAGGTAAGTCCAATGTGCTGTACAAAGTCATTTGAGAACCAAGAAATAAAATTAGTCAGAGTATTAGTGTTGAGAAGACGTTTCAATTGATCCAGAGTTTGTGGGTCTTTGATTTCGGGGGAGTTTGTATAAGAGTGGGAGAAGACGTCGAAAAGGCTTGTTGGTCGTATGACTTAGTCAATGTCGATGAAGTTGAGATTGTGATTGGGAGCGGAGTTTTTCTTGAAGGCTTGTTTTTGTGAATAATTTCTTGCACATACTGTACATGTATGTTGGTGTAGACTTTGCCTCTAGCTTTTTAATGGTTTTGGTGGTTTTTGCTAGAATAATAGCGTTGTGTGTCGTGGCAGAGCGGTCTAGTTCATGGAACATAATTTCTTGTGTTGTCTATAGCATAATGTGGGTTCAGGCCTGTGTGCCTCGTTTTATAAGGGCAAGGGCACCAAGGCATTTTCTCCTCGGTAAAGAGCACCCAATCAGGAAAATTTTAAATTCCTACCATTTCAAGGGCACCAAGGCAATGACTAGGGGGCATGGAGGCAATCGCCTCCCGAAACATCAGGCCTGTGGGTTGGATTCATGTTGGGCGCTGTATAAACCATGCATAGATTATTTATTGTAGACCTGCTGTACTCAAATTTGATCACCTCACACGTCACAAAGTGATACAAACCATTTGCCCTGTGGAGAAACCAACCTGTCATGCTTGTACATAGATGTAGGCCAATGCATAATCTTCAAGTCACCCACATTCACATTTCCCAAGGTTATTTGCTCTTGAAGGCTTGAATAAAATGGAATCTGGATTCTGTATGTGTCTCACAGTCATTGAGTTAGCTGGCACTCGGCAGTCAACAGCAAACTGCTCTGTTATTGATCTAGAGTGGGTAACATTAAAGGAACACGTTGCCTTGGATCGGTCGAGTTGGTCTTTGAAAAGCGTTTGTAACCGTTTTTTATAAAATGCATATGGGTAGAAAGATGTTGTAAAAGTAGAATACAGTGATCCACACAAACATGCCTCGAAATTGCGTGGTTTTCCTTTTACCTCGTCGACTAACACGTCGGCCATTTATGGGGGTCAAAATTTTGACTCCCATAAATGGCCGACCATGTTAGTTCACACAGTAGAAGGAAAACCACGCAATTTTGAGGCAAACTTGTGTGGATCATTGTATTCTACTTTTAAAACATCTTTCCAACCATATGCATTTTATAAAAAACGGTTACAAACGCTTTTGTTTTGACCAACTCGTCCGATCCAAGGCAACGTGTTCCTTTAAAGCGTGTGCGCACAAAATTGCCAAACTTTCGCAACCTGGGGCTAGGTCTCCAATGTTCTCTTAGCATTAGAGTAATGGTTTGCTTGTAATACCATGAGTGATGTACAATACATGTACGTGGTATACAACTAGCTGGTCGTTGACAATGTACATTGTATGGCTCACCTTTTTTATTTCCCAATGAGGCAAAAATTATTTAATTACAGCGAAATAAATTTGTCAATAGCCTGATAGCGGAAATAATTTGTGAATAGGCCGGTGATATTTCAAAGGAATTGTGAAGAATCATTGACAGACATTCTTCATGCAGCCTTGCAGAAATGCAGGTTACATATCCAGGTACATGTAGATTCAGACAGTATGGCTGGGTCCAGACTAACAATCGGGGCTTAATTGCATGGCTTTGGTTACTGTTAGGAAAGCAATCCGCGCTTACCGAAGTAGGGAACTCTGCACTTACATCAAGTGTATTCTACTGGTTAACAAGAATTGTTTTGCTGGTGCGCGTGTGTACTCCACATAAAATACACTCTTGGCTTCCACATCTAGCGCAGAATTTTGATGCTTGCACACTAAGCGGAGAATGGTGACCGTAAGCGCAGAATTCGCAGTAAGCAGAGCCATGAAATTGGGCCCAGTTACAGTACGTTAGGAGATGCAGTTACAGTACGTTAGGAGATGCAGTTACAGTACGTTAGGAGATGCAGTTACAGTACGTTAGGAGATGCAGTTACAGTACGTTAGGAGATGCAGTTACAGTACGTTAGGAGATGCAGTTACAGTACGTTAGGAGATGCAGTTACAGTACGTTAGGAGATGCAGTTACAGTACGTTAGGAGATGCAGTTACAGTACGTTAGGAGATGCAGTTACTGTACAAGTCTGCTGAGCATTCAAACTTCCCGGACCAAGTTAGTAATAGTTCCTGCTGTAATGAGTTGTAAGTGCTCTTGATTCTGTTTCTTCATGCTTAGTTTAAAGGTACATGTAATATTACACGAGATTGCTAATATAAGCAGGGCTTTTAATTTTAAAACGAAATAAAAACACCAACTCAAAACCTATCAAGGGTCCTTGATATTAAAAGTCACAAAAACCAATAAAATACCATGCAGTTAGATTTTAGAATGCTTCAGACCATGCACAGTAGGGCATTCATTTGAAACCAATAAACACCAACAAGAAAACATTTCAAGGACCTTGTTTTAGTTCAGCGTGATTTTGTTTTGGTCCAGAACGTTAAAGGGATACCCTGTTAAATAATAGTTCTAATGATGATAAAATAAAAGCAGTGTGGTTGAATTATTGAAACTTATGCTAACAGGAACTCAATAATTTATTCAATAATTTATTCATCATACCAAACTGACAGTCCATATGCTCTCACAAACATCACCAACATGTGTTCACATTGAAACAGTCCATGAATATTTTACACAATCATTGAAAATTACTGGGGACTTGGACTTGATACTAGCAACCGGAAATGAAAACGGCAAACTATATTCTTGTCTAGGTTGATCGTTTCTCCAATTACCAAATGTAGATTGGTCGGTTTGAATTATGAGACCAAACTTCCTCCAAGCTGATCAAGAGGATTTCAAAAATGAATCTAGCCGCAATCATGAATAATATATTTGGTCCAGTAAAAGATACGGGCCACTTCGTCGACCGTCGTAGTCTAGAAAAGTGTAAGCCCTGCTCCTGGCATTGGAAGGGAATGTTGTGCGGTAATCACTCTTAAAATTCATAGCAATAAATACTTCATGTACTTGGTTAGAAGTGCAGTCATTTTTCAATACGAGTATAAAGCATTTTTGAGAATCATTTCATTTTGAAGTAACGTGGTTGTAGAAAAAGATATCAGTTTTTTTGCCCCAAAAATTTGAATCTGAGAAGCGTTACGGTCAGTAATGTTGCTCAGATTGTGTTTTCTTATTAGAGATTATTTTCCTGGGTTTACACGATTTTTTCGTCAATATCTCAAAAACGCAACCTCGCAAGTTTTCATGGTCATTAATTTTGAAATAATTACCAAAGGTATACCCACTTTAATAATGAAGATTTTAGATTACCATTATTTTATCAGATGTCATTTCCCGTGACACAAATTGCTTTTTTTAATTGAGGAAGTTGTTGTTTCATGAAAGTAATATCCTCCGGGGAAAAAAATTCCCCCTAAATTACCGGACTTTGACTGATTAAAATGCATCTGATATGCTACATGTTGGTTTGGCAAAAGGTTCAGTGACTAATAAGGGACTTTACGTAGTGCTACATTGCTACATTGTGTATCTTGCCTTGCCTTCCACCTCTAGGACCCCGGTTTGAATCACGCTAAAGGGCACCAAGGCATTTTCTCCTTGGTAAATAAAGGGCACCATACAAATGTATGGGAAGATTGCAAATAACCGGGGGGGGGGGGGGGGGGGGGGGGCATGGAGGCAATCGCCTTCATTGCCTTAAGTGAAGTATCGGGCCTGCATTAAATTTGCAGTGGGGATAAATTTGTTTTTATCCATACACTGTTACTTGTAAAGCACTGTATAAAAAATGTGTATTAGTTGCTGGGCACCTCTGAACAACAGTGTTTTACTGAGAGGTTTCCCCAGGGTAAAGTAAAGAAGAAATAAATAAAAGAAGATAGGGGGGCCTATACTTGGTACTTCATCCGATTTCTCCGAACAGAATCCACATGTACATGTAGGCATTTTCTTGGCCGGGATTTGAACCCTTGACATTTACCATTCAAGAGCAAATGTTCCTCCAGCATCTAAAACTGAAACTTCCTTCATTGTCTCCTCTCCATTGGGTTCTTGGCTAGTACAGTGATTAAGTTCCCTGTCTGACTGCGTGGGTTCTCTCTAGAATATTTCTCCTGGGTTTTCCTCCAGCATCTAAAACTAAAACTTACTTCCTTAGGTCTTCTCTCCATTGGGTTCTAGTTAGTTCAGTGGTTAGGTTCACTTTCTAATTGAGTCCTGGGCTTCACAACCAGGGCCCAATTTCATAGAGCTGCTTAAGCACAAAAATTTGCTTAAGCAAAAAATTCATTGCTTAGTAAAATCAGATTACCGACCAAGACTCCACTCAATTGTTATGCTAAGTAAACAACAGCTTAATACTAGTCATAAGCAATGTATATGGCAGGAAACTTTTGCCAGTAACATGTGTAAAATAAGCGAGCTATTTTCGTGCTTAAGCAAAATATTTGCTTAAGCAGCTCTATGAAATTGGCCCCAGACTTCAAAATGAAAGGAAATGAACGAAAATGTAGACAGGGAAGTCTAAAATTAATACTTCAATTAGATTCCTGTTTTAATAATCCTGGCTGTAAGTTTAAAGGCACTGGACATGTTTGGTAATTGTCAAAGACCAGGATTTTGCAAGAGAAAGATGAAAGAAAAAATACCCTTGTTGCACGCTTTCAAGTGTGGTTTCAGATGTCTAATAAAAGGTTTCGAGTCTGAAGTCTTTTAATATTTGAGTGAGAAATTACCTCTTGCTCAAAAACTAAGTTACTTCAGAGGGGGCCGTTTCTCACACTGTTTTGTACGTACTATCAACAGCTTTTTATGCTCACCATTATTTTGAGTACTTATAAATAGTGTCCTGTGCCTTTAAGTCTCCAATTAAAAGACATGGGGATGAAGGTTTTCTATCGTCATGGTTATCACGAGAAGCAGAGCTAATCAACTTGCTGTGCCTGTAATTTGTTTTATCTGTCATGTCTGTCAGGCTTCACTCTGGAAATAGAAAATCCAGTGTTTGATTGAAAGACTATATTTAAAGTAGACATACAACTTGCACGACAGCCGGCGGAAAATTGCCTCATACTACGAGTGGTAGTGGTTTATGTTGACCCATACTTTTATCAGAATCAGGGGAAAAAACTATTGTTTTACATCATTATCAACAGAGGAAAAAATATCCAAACAGCTTTTGTTTGTTTGTCTTTTGGTTGGAGTGTTTGTTTGTTTGTTTGTTTGTTTGTTTGGATATGTGCGCATTACAAGTCTTAATTATTACACTTAACCCTTGTTTTTCAAATAATGAAGTATGATTTGTTTCTCACAAACATCATATTATCTTGGATTGTTTTACAGAATAAAAGAAGAAGACGTAAGGTTAATGTTATGGGATACAGCAGGACAGGAGGAATTTGACGCCATTACTAAGTCCTACTACAGAGGTGAGAAAATAACATGTCTTTTTAGGCTAAGAATTTCTTGCATTATCGGTGCTCTGCATTGGTTTTGTTGTTTTTGGATTCTCCATTTGTGTGGTTTCATCGTAAATATGAAACCGATGATTACGCAATCAGGTCTTTTAAAACCAACAGACCAAAGATAAACACCAAACATGCTTCGGCCAAACTTAAAAAAATTGTGGGTCCAGAAGCCCCCCCTCATCATCATTCGACAAAGACTTGCGTCCATGGCCACCTTGTCCTCGAATTGTAATGGGGGCGTATTCCTGTAGTCGCCGCCATCACCTGTTCTCTGTCAACCACTGCTCTCCTACGCTTCTACAACTCCACTTTGTCACATATTCTATCCAGCGCAGCTAAGGGGCGACCTCTGCCTCGAATTGGAAAGCTCTCCAGTTTTGAAAAATCCGGGGGACATACAACCCTGTTAGCTGATGTTCCTAGAAACAATTTGTTGCCAATAATGTCTCATCTTTTTCCCCTAGGTGCCCAAGCTGGCGTAGTGGTCTTCTCAACTGTAGACCGAGCATCGTTTGAAGCCATCGAGAAATGGAAACGGAAAGTAGAAGACGAGGTTGATAACATACCACTGGTGCTTGTACAAAACAAAATAGACCTTGTAGATGAAGCTGTCATAGCCCCGTGAGTTAACCCTCCTACTGTTTAACCCTTTAATACCATCCAACTATGCCCGTCTAGGGGATGACAAAAGCTAAGCTATACAGATAAAGTTGCCACTGCCAGGACATCAGGGTGCTTCCAACTGCAACTGATCTCCCTAACTTAACAGAATGAGGGAAAGAGAGATTTATTATTTGATGATCTATTGAACTTTTTATTAAAATGCAAGTCTGGGCCCAATTTCATAAAGCTGTTAGGCGGAAAATATTGCTTGACAAATTTCTTTGCTAAGCAAAAATTGATTGGTGCACCAGTCACAACAATGTGAATGTAATGTAACTTTGGCTGGTAACCTATTTCTGTTAAGCAATACTTTTCTGTGCTTAGCAAGTATTTGTGCTTACAAGGCTTATAAAATTGTTCCCTGGTGTTATCTTTCTTGCTAAGTTTCTTTCTGCGTTTTTCTCTACCAGTGAGGAAGCAGAAGCGTTAGCGAAGAGGCTGAAACTACGATTCTACCGAGCATCGGTCAAAGAGAACCTCAACGTTGACGAAGTATTCCTCTACCTCACCGATAAGTATATGCAAAAGTTACAATCACAAGAAGCTGAAGACAATGCCACGACTAACCCAAAGATTGGTACGTCACGTTAATAATAATAATAATAATAATAATAATAATAATAATAATTTGGGGGGCTAATCATCCTTACTCGCAGCTAAGAGCTGAATTGCAAAGGACGCGGCTACAACGTGTTCGAGAAGCAGGCATGCAAGCCACATCAACCCATTATGACCACGGAGCACAGCCAAGATCGAAAGTGATTGATTTTTCCAGAGGGAGGAAAACCAGATGTTCTGGAAAACCCTCGTGGCACAGCAGAGAACCAACGCACAACTCGACTCACATATGGCCCAGTCTGGGAATCGAACCGGGGTCACCTTGGTGAGAGGCGGGTGCTTTACGCACACGCCAATCATGCCACCTTGTTAACTTATCATGTTAAGGCCGATTCACACTGCAGGGATAATGAAAACGATAACGCTCCTGACACAAAGAGAACGCATTATATTGGTTGAATTGCTCCACGCAGAGTACGCAGACGCTCATTCAACCAATAGAATGCGTTCTCTTTGCATCATTATCGTTTTCGTTATCGCTGCAGTGTGACTCTGCCTTTTGATTTGAATATCTTCTGGTACCATGATGTGTTTGAAGTTACCACTTAAATTTGAATTCACCAGACTATCGAGACAGTTGCTATGTGACATGATCAGGGGCAAGCTTTTGCTAAGTTACGTCGGAGACTGTGAACACCCATGCACAATTCTGAATGGATGTGTATGGCACAATGGTACCAGGGTTTACTCATCTGGAGGTTGCTAGGCAAAGGCTTGCCTCGAACCATTTGACTTAGCAACTGTCTCTTTTGTCTGAGGAATTCAAATGTAAGCAGTACATTGTGACTAAGCATGTCATTGTGCCAGGAATTATTCAAATCTAACTTGCAAATGGCTTATTGCTTGTCTTTCAGTATGTTTAGATTTCAAGGCGTGTTGTGGCCTAGTTGTGGCCTAGTGGTCAAGAGCATTGGACCAAAGCTCCGGTGTTTCTTTTCAGCAGAAATGGCAGAGTGTGGGTTCGAGCCCCAGTTGTGACACCTGCATCCTTAAGCACGACAGTGAACCATGATGCTTTGTCCTTAAGATGGGACGTAAAGTTGTTGGTCCTGTGTGTTGTGTTACACATGTTAAAGAACCCAGTGCACTTATCGAAAAGGGAAGGGGTTCGCCCCAGTGTTCCTGGTTTGATTGCCTGCATATTGCGGCACAGCACCTTGTAAGCCATTACAAGGTGCTATGTAAACGGAATAGGTCTCTCAATTGCTTGCTACCAAGTAAGTTTTTATGCTAACAATTATTTTGAGTAATTAGGAATAAAGTCCAGTGCCTGCAAGGCCACCATTGTCACGACTGGGACTCGAACCCACCTTCTGCTGATCAGAAACACTAGAGCTTGAGTCCGGTGTTCTAATCCGGCTCGGCCACGCCACGCCATATTTTTTCTGTGCAAAGCATCCTATCTAACAAATTGACTAAAAAGATTGACAAATTTTGACTTTTCCTCTGCTCTTCTCTTTTAGGTATCTTCAACACGACAGGACCACCCCTTACCAGCGGAAGCGGAGATAGTAAAAACACAGCCGACGAAAGTCAGACCATTAAGCTCAGACCAACAAAGCAAAGAACAAAAGGAAAGAAACAGCCCTTCAAGTGTCTACTACTCTGATTTGTATATTTAATGGAAGAATTTTGTACTTTTTTCCAAATTGTTTTTGTTGTTCTTGCAAATGTTGGCTGCGGGCGATTCAGGATGAGGGTTTTATAGGACTTAGGAAACTTGTATGCAGCGATTTTGTTACACTTCCAAATTAGAAAGCATCCAAATCGAGGCTGCAAGGGAACATAGACTGGTCCCGGTTGTTGTGCAAATTTGCATTGTCCGTTATCAATTGATACACGGGGAACAAGAGAGAGAGATGGTGTATAGATCTTTTAATTGTAGTCACAAAAAAGCCTCTTTTTTTTTTCAATGTGACCATGTGACCCTCTTGCTCTGTGACAAACTGAGAAGGGTGAAGCAGTCTGGTGCATGTCTTGTTCCTTGACTCCCACATGCAGAGCTGCTGCCAACTCTCCCTGATTCTGCAGAAAGTTCCAAGAAAATAACCAAATCTTCCAATATAGTAACGTTAGGGTAACAGTCACCATGTAATGATAATCTTTAAATGAGTTGGGGTGATTCTGAACAAAAAAACGTTGGTTTCAACTCGACGTTTCGATCTGTATGCTCTCATCATTTTCTGGATTGTCTTTCAACCATGCAAAGTTTAAAATCCTACAAATCTTCCAATGTTCTGACAACAAATTTGAAAAATTTCCAGATTATGGAATTCTGTTCCCTTTTATATTGAATGTAATTCTGAATATCTCCCTTATTGTTGTACATAATCTCCCTGATTGGAACATTCAAATGTTGGCAGCTCAAGTCATACTGTTTTGGCCACCCTGAACAGAAACAAGTCGTAAAATTCACAAAACACCCACCCCCCTCCCTGCAAAGAAAAGAAAGTTTCCAAGTGCTTGATAAAACAATGCATAGTTCAGAAGATGCAGCCAAACATGCAAGAGATACTGCCTTTTTACCAATGTTTTAAATGCAAACATGGGCACAGTTTTTATTTTCGGGAGACACGTTTTTACAGCACATGAAGATTTTATCAAAGCATGGCTGAGGGATTTACTGAGGGGTGAACATATGAACAGCAACTGCAGTTCTTTGCTTGCGATGAGCAGAGAAATGAAATTGGGCCGGTTCTTCTGCAGCCTGCTCATCACCTCTGTTTAAAAGGGTGTATGTACTTTTTGTAGGACAAAAGACACAATGTCCACAGATTTACACTAAACTTACACAGTTTGAAGATAATGATAGTAGAAAGCTTTCCTGAAAATATTACGTGCTGAGGTGCTGTAGTTTTGGGGAAATGAGTAAAACAATGTCATGAAAATAATGAGACCAAAATTATTTTGAGCATTTACAAAGGTATTTTCATGACATTGTTTTACTCATTTCTCAAAAACTACAGCACCTCCGTAGGTAATATTCGAAGGGAAGCTTTTCACTATCATTATCTTCCAACCCTGTAAGGTTAATGTAAATCTATGGACATTTTGAAAAAGTACCCAAATCCTTTAATTTATGTATTCAACTGTTAAATTTTGGTAGTCGGAAAAGAGAGAGAAATTATCTGACCGTTTAATTAACCTTGAAAAACTGTCAGCAGTGCTTCATTTTATATATAGGTGTATGTATTCAAATATTATTTTGGTATATGCGACATTCACAAAGATTTTTAGCTATTATGGGAGTCAGTTTTTTGTCTGTAGACTTGTAATTTTCATAACAATGTATTCTTTGTAATTTTTATGATTTTTTTTTTAATATTAGGAAAAAATAGAAAAACTTTTGTTTAAGTACATTAAGTTAATAACAGAAATGTTTTGGGTTTTATTTTTTTCTCTCCCCAATTCAACATTTTTGAATCGAAACCAAATATTAATCAAGCTTATGATAACCAGGGGCGGATTTTCACAAAGAGTTAACTCGAGTAAGAGCCAATAACACTGCAGCGATAAAGATAACGATAACGATGCAAAGAGAACGCATTCTATTGGTTGAATTGCTCCATGCAGAATACGCCCATGCTTATTCAACCAATCGAGGGCGTGCATTTTTAACATTCTCGTTTTCGTTATCGTTATCGAGGCCTGTGTGACCGGGCCTTTAGGATGAGTTACTCGTCCTAAGGATGAGTTACTGGTCCTAACTTAGGACTAGCCTTAAGTTTTGAATAACACCTAAAGAGTCCTAGGACTAGTCCTAAGTTGGGCTATCTTTGTGAAAACGACCTCAGGTAAGGGATTTGAATGAAAGGGTTACAACTCTAAAACTGTGTCTGGAAACATTTCAAGTTATGTTTTTTTTTTTCTTTTCTCGTCTTGCTGTTTAACGCAGGCATGAATTCTGCTTTAGTCTGATTTGTCAAATTTTTGTTTAAATCTGGGAAAAAATTGTGGTTAATAGCCTGAAATGTCAATTAAAGCCTACGCCTTGTGTACATGTAGGCCACCTCTTGTACTTGATAAAAATATTCCTACTTTTTTTCTAATGACCAAATATCATGCCTGTTTAACGCTGGCATTTCATTTTTAAAGCTTATAAATACTTAATTATTTACCACTTACTTGTACCTTAACAACTTCAAATTGTACTTTTATACCGTCCAAATTCTAAGAATGTGTGTTATGACAGTTGTTAATTTTGATTGTTCGCTTCTAAAAATTTGTTACAACTTTTTACAGCATTTTATTTGGACACATTTAGAGGTGTGTGACTTCGCCTGTAAGGTGACTTAAGTAAGTTAACTTGTATTTTGATTCCAAATGGCTGTTCTTATTCTAGGAAAACTAAAAAGTTACTTATTCATTCTTGTTAAAGGGTATGGTCATAGATTGGTGAATTTTCTAAATCTAATAACAGCAGGGCCCAATTTCATAAAGCTGAGTCACAATTTGTACATGTGACAATGTAGTTTGGATGGTAACCTTATTCTGGGAAGCAACATTTTGTTGCGCTTAGCTACTTTTTGTGCTTAAGCAGCTCTATGAAATTGGGCACTGGGCACAGTCTAAATTTTTTTTTTTTTTTTTATGGTCCTTGTTGATTCGTGCTTATGTCTCTTCTGATACATTTATTGATGTTGGATTTTATTTGTGTTGAATTTTTACTTGGACAGAAGGGGAAGTAATACTGCACTGGGCAAGAAAAACTTATTTTTTTTCTACAAACTCCAAAGAGAAAATTGTCTTTCAAGTGTAGTCGAGGATATCAGTATAGAGAACAGACAAAGCATTTGCTATAAATAAAAAGTGAAAATTACAACTGTGCTTACCCATCAAGGCCCAATTTTATAAAGCTGTTAAGCAGGAAATGCTGCTAAGCAAATTGTTTATGCTAAGCAAATAATGAGTGGGTTACCAGTTGCAACAATGTAAAACTAAATGGGAAGTCTGCTGATAATATGTTTTTTGCTAAGCAAGATTTGTCTTCAAGGGTTGCTTAAGCAGAAAATATTGCTGAACAAGTTTCTGCCTAGCAGGAATGAATTGGATTGAAGTCACAAATTGTACATGTGACATAGCAGTTTGGTTGTTAACAACGTTAACCTTATTCTAGTAAGCACAAGTTTATTGTGTTACAGCAGCGAAGCTGTTGTTATAATTTTTTTTTAATGAATTGGGTGTTGTTTTTGACGCTGCATCTTTTGTTTGTTTTTCCAATTTTGAATATTCCATTGGCAAATTGTTTTGATATAAATACATTTTTCAATGTGAGATTGTGAAGTTATCTTTTTAAGAGATTGTTACAACCATGACAACACTGGCAGTAGCCTGTGTTAAGAAATACCACCATTGTGCTTAAAGGCATTGGACACTATTGGTTATTACTCAAAATAATTGAAAGCATATACACTTACTTGGAAAGCATTGGAGAGCTGTTGATATTATAAAACATCGTGAGAAACAGCTCCCTCTGAAGTTACATAGTTTTGAGAAAGAGGTAATTTCTCACTCAAATATTAAAAGACTTCAGGCCTAAAGCCTTTTAGTAGGCATCTCAAAGCACACAAATCTGTGCAACAAGGGTGTTTTTTATTTTCTCTATTCTCTTGCAACTTTGGTGACCAATTGAGTCCAAATAATTACAGATTTTTAAATTTTATGCACATGTTAGGATACACCAGGTGAGAATACTGGTCTTTGACAATTACCAAAGGTGTCCTGTACTTTTATAAGCAGCTTTTTAAAATAAGGTCGTACGGCTTGAGGGAGCAACTGTACACACATTCCCTCTATTACCTTTTACTGCTCATTGTTGGTTTAAAATGGTAGATTTCAAGATCACCATCAACAATGGATCTCTCAAACAGTGTATTCGTTTTGATTTGTTTAATTTCTGATGTTGTCCATTGTTATATCTGAAACCTTGAGAGAATTGTTTGACCAATGCATGTTTGTAAAATACCCCCATTGTATTGATATCGATGTAGTTTAACTTTCAGGGAAATTACAGCATATGTTTTTTTTTCAATGGAAGATTTCGTTTATGGCGGCCATTCCATCAAGCTTTACAATCAACCAAGGAGTATTTCTTTTAGTAACGGATATTATAAAGCAAGGGACACCTGCTAAATTACTGCTGTGTGACAAGCATTTTATTGTCATAATGTTACACAATCATTGTTTTACAATAACAAAATGTCCCTGACCCCCGAATTGTACTGTATTGTTTACATTTTAATTCATATAATTGTTCTTTTCTGTTAATTTTTGCTTATCATTTAAATTGTATTTGTTTTCATCTATGGTCAACATATAACGTACTACTCAACAGCATGTAATTACTTTGTACTTAAACAAAAACCAAAAGTTATTTTAAAGAAAACAAAATTAAAGTTTGATTTCCAGATAAATTTTTAGTTTGGCCTGATTGTTGATTATTGTTATCGTCAACTCCTGTGTGAGAAACTTTTGTACAATATGTTGCCCCTGGTCTTGGCCTTGGTGCCCCTTAATTAGGCACGGTTAATACTTCCCGCGAAATGCGATACCAATGTCGAAGTCACAACCCTGTTCTCACTGTGAATGTTTCGTAGGAGTTGAGCATAATCCACTGATACGAATTACTTGTTTGAGAATTTGTGATGTCCAAATTCATACCGTATTCGCAGTAAGTATGAACCTTTCTTGGGTGTCCCCATTGACTTTGGTTTTTTTTGCAATATAAGTGTCCTTTGCAAAATGAAAATGGCCTTGCCCTCTCAAAGATGAACTTCCATACCCGTGTATTTGTGAGTGAGCTTGTTTTTTAACCACACCTAACACAGGCCAAGAATTTAAAGCAAATTTTCATTACAGTGGATTTGTTTCCAGTGCACTAGACCAGATGTCTTGTGTATGGGAGACTTTTGAGACGCTGGCGGCTGCAGATATAACGGCCCTTTTTTTTGCAGCCCCGAGGGTACGGGCATAAAAAAAAATATGGTCAGAACACATCGTCTGCTCAAAACTTTAAGGTCATTAGTGTAATTTATATGGACTTCCTAAAATGACTTTTGCATTATGGAACTTGGAGTTTATTGATCAAAGGTGGTAATCAATGTAATTGCTTGGCAAAAGGAATCAGTAATTTTCGAAGTAAAACATTTATTTGCTGATTTTTATTTATCAGTTTTTAAGCTCACACGCATTGTTTATTGAAAGAACATTTTATCATTACGGTTAACAAGTTTTAATTAATTTTCTTTATAAGCCAACGAGTTGTAGGTATACTGCTAATAAGTAATGATAACAAGACAAAAAGTACATGTAGTTTGGGCGGAAAGTAGGAGAGACTTGGTTAAAACTTTACAAATTCATGAAGGCTAGCGAAAACTCTTGCGAACTACTAAAAAAAAGTCAGGTTACTTTGACTGTCAAGCCAATTAAAAAGTTAATGGAAAACAGCAAACAGTAAATGGTCCAGTAATGCCTAGGCCCAACTTCATAGAGCTGCTTAAGCACAAAAATAACTTAAGCACAACAAAATTATGCTTAACAAAGTAAGGTTACCAGCCAAAATACAATGTCACATCATGTACCATATCTGACTGATATCCTGCTAATTTTTGCTGGCAGAGAAGTGTCAAGCAATAATTT
The DNA here is from genome assembly GCF_032118995.1 of Asterias amurensis. Classification (NCBI taxonomy): domain Eukaryota; kingdom Metazoa; phylum Echinodermata; class Asteroidea; order Forcipulatida; family Asteriidae; genus Asterias; species Asterias amurensis. Next base: position 5,366,873 of record NC_092667.1, on the reverse strand, counting down.
TAATTTTGTTTGGCCAAACAAGTATTGCACTGTTAAAATAAATACCTATTAAACATTCTATATGCTTAGCTTTTTTTTAATATTTTTATTTTATTTATTATAAAGTAAATGGATAAGTGCAAAGTGAGAAGTACTGATAAATGTGTAATCTCACACAAAATACAAAATACAAAATGAGGAAACCAAATACTAACGATTTGCTTCCTAAAAGTGCTTTGCATGCTATTCACAGAAAAGTAAAAACAAAGATATAATTTGCGGCAAAACCTATATAATTTGCATTCATAGATTTTGCATACTGGAATGTTTTTTTCTTTGCATTCTTTAAACTCGAGCTGCATCTGAATTAATGATGTTGGTAACGCCTTCTGCATTTGGACATTACCCATAAAAAAAAAGTATCTTGACTGGTGTAGTTATGATCACGTGACTCCCTCAAAATTATGCTACCAGAATAAGGTTACCAGCCAAACTAAGTATCACAAGTACAATCTGTGACTGGTATCCTCATCCTGCTCATTTCTGCTGAGCAGATTATTTTTAAGCAATATGAACTTGGGTCATGTTGAATTCCATGGAGGCCACGACCTCCGTTGCCCCATGTCTTGGCCTTGGTGCTCCTGCAACAAAGTCTCACAGAAGTTGTGATGGTTTGGTCTTCAGGGTGTGGGTTCAAATCCCATCATGACACTTGTAATGGCCCAGTAATCAGTGGTAAGAATGTTGCAGAAGAAAAATCCTGAGTGACAGATTTGAATGCATATAAGAAGTAGTACTATTTTAAATTTAAAATAATGATAAGTCCAGATGTGGGTTCTGATTTACTCCAGATCCATCGAGTTAAAAACAGACATCTGTCTTTCAGTGTCCTCCCTCGCTTCTGATATAGCTCCAAGTTTTTTGCGTATCTCCTTCTGATCCTCGGCTGCGCAACCCAGCAGCGCCCCCTGGAACCGATCGTCAATTGGCCCTTTGGCTTCTTCCATGCAACTATTCAGATATCTCTGGATCGTGGTCTCCGCATCGGGGACCCCATTACTGATGCAGTCTCGGAGCTTTACCAGGAAAGTTCGGACAGTCTGTAGAGATTGCTCTTGTGGAATGCTCCGGACTATCTGCACTGAGATGTCGATTGTGAGAAGTCGTACTATGAGGCGGTCCATGTATATTTCCAGTTCCTGTCTTTCATCTAGAGAAATGAAAAAAACAATTGGTCAATCAGAATTATTTAAATCATTACCTAGTCCACCCAATAGTTTACCTCAAACCACTTTCTCAATAAAAGAAAGATTTTTCCCTTAGTCTTTTATAGTTGAAAACCATTTCACATATTATCAAAAACAGATACTTTACTTAGTTCTAAGTTCTGCTCTGTTCTTCCTCATCTCCTCTATGAATATCCATTTTTAAAAACCTAGTTCTATGATTAGCAACAAGCAACTCCGGCAGTCCGACCTTTGCAAAGAACAATTTTACAGTGTAAGTTATTTACCATCACTATGACGGCCTAGAGCTTCGCTTCGCATCAGTGTGTCCAGTGAACCCAATAACTTCGTCCGCTCCTCCACGGCATCCTTGACTGTCTCTCGAAGTTTCTCAGTTCGGCTCTCCATCTCGTCCAAAGTCGTTAACAAGAAATCGTCCAGGGTTGAGACTTGGTTTTGGTTTGATGGTGATGGGGTATCAACTAACCCCCTTGTGTCATAACAGTTGCCATATCCAGTTGCTGAAAGTCCGGGAATCGGGGAGCTGCGAGGAGGTTGGGACGCCGTGGTGCCGTCAACATCACCGGGCGACGGCGGCGACTCAGACCGGAGGACGTTGAGAAGAAAATCCCCGTCATCCTCTCCCTGTCTAACTCCGTGTTCTGACATACTTACTGAGTCCTTGGCCCGAAAAATGAACACTGTTCTTATCCTCAAGTTGGGCGTTTGTTTATTTGATTTTGCTCATTCTTGCTTTTGATTCACGAGGAGACAGACAACAACAATTTCTCAATCATTCGGGGTTTTACCCTCTTTTTTTTTTTTAACAAACCGGCAATGTAGTCTGGCTCTTCAGTATGCGATTAATACACCTTGGGTAAGCAAACAAGACGTCTGGGAGTTTTTCCTAAAATACAACCTTTGCTACAGGGTTTTTATATGACGGATGTTAGTTAAAGTATGCCGAATCTGAATACTTGGGTACGAGCTTGTTTTCGGTTGTTACACTGCAAAACGTGTGTTTTCTGTCTGCAGATTTAACCGGTGATTTACGCTTTTGTAACATTTTGTAGTGAGTTTTTTGACGGATGTACGTGACCAGTGTGGAGTGGTGGATTAAGAATGTCTGAATATAAAGGTGAATATTCGTTTATAGAAGTTGTTAAGTGTTTTTAACGTTGTTCTTTCTTCCTTGAATTGACCTTGTATTTGTTACAATGTTTTTTGTGTTGTGTTGACCATTTGAAAATGAAAATTGAAATGGCATTTTTATTGAGCAAAATGTTGAGACCATTCATGTTGATGAAATGATACACATTGTAAAAACTATTTTGGATCCCGGATAACTTTCCGTATGGCGCCACCACTTTTTCACTCATTTTTACAAAAAGGGATACATCAATCAGGTAAATTAGATACTATATTATTTTATTTCGAATGAAAAAGTGGTGGCGCCATACGGAAACTTTTCCTGGATCCCTATTATAACCCTCCATCTATTACAGAGAGGGTTATTAAGCAAACTGCAAAGGGCATAATAATTTAGCACAACATAACATTGATTATTTACTTTTGATTTGTGTTTTATTTTTAATCTTTTCAATCAACAAACAAACCTATCAAATTCATTGGAAGTATTGAAATAGTTTCTGTATGGTGCCACCACTTTTTCATTCGAAATGAAATAATATAGTACTTTATCTAGTAATTTACCTCAATGCGATACCCCTTTTTTGGGGGGTAAAAAATTAGTGACAAAGTGGTGTCAAATGATACCCTTCCAGAGCAAAATTTTTCAACTTCCAAAACATTCAATGACATGAAATGAATGGTTGAATGAGCGTGTGCGTTCTCTTTGCATTGTGATTGTTATCGTTTTCGTTATCGCTGCAGTGTGACTCAGCCTTTAGGCTAACAGGTTCTTGTTAATACTTTCTTACATGTGACCTTCAGTGAACATAAAGTGGGGCAAGGAGAAGTACACTTCCATTGAGTGTAACGTGTCAGAGTCTCCAGATGTCTTCAAGGCTCAGATCTTTGCCTTGACGGGAGTGCAGCCAGACCGACAGAAGGTCATGCTTAAAGGAGCAACCCTCAAAGAGTCATGGACAGGGTTCAAGCTCAAAGACGTAAGTATCGCTCTCCTTGGCTGATGAAATAGGCATAGCGGTGAACATTCACTTGGGTCGTACCATAAGTCTTTTCTTCAGATGCACCACTCATCTGGAACTCTCTAACACTTAATCATAGATCTTGTCTTTGTACGGGTACCACTAAGTTTGAATCAAACTTGTTTTCAAGGACTAACTTTTTTGTAAGACTGTGACGGGTACCCAGGTACCCAACCGATAATCCGGGTACATGGTTTAAATTTTTTGGTCCGACTACCTGCTAAAAGTGTGGCTGCCTGTTTTTTTCAGGGGAAAAAAAATAGTCAAGCTATGGTTGCTGCTTGATTTTATTGCCGGTATAAAAAATTCACACACAAACACAAAGGTTTAAAAAAGAAAATTCTCCCAGCACACGGAGCAAAATACACTGTGCTGGTCAGCACAGATTTCCCCAGATTGCAATTCAGCAATGATGGCCCCATATCTACATGTTAACAAGATTAATTTTGTTGAACCGCCTGCGCTTGGTGAGAATTAAGTACCCACCACCAAATTGGTCTAACACTGATGCATACATATTATTATTATTATTTTGTTTTCAGGGAGTCACATTCCTCATAATGGGATCGGCGGATGCTCTTCCCGAAGCACCAGTCCAGAAGACTCTGTTCATGGAAGACATGACAGATGAGCAACTAGCGAGCGCGGTATGTAAAGCTTTCTCCCAACTCTTAGAAAACCCCAGACCCATGAAAAATTTGAACTACCATTCGTGTGTGTTTTGGTCGAGTGGTCTTGTGTACTGGACTCAAGACTGGTTCATACTTCCTGCGAATGCAAATTTATGTGCTTTCAGATGTCTAAAAAAGGCTTCGGCCCTAAGTCTTTTATCAGATTAAAATATTTGACTGAGAAATTGCCTCTTTCTCAAAAACTACCCTTCTTTAGACATGTTAGAGGGAGCTGTTTCTCACAATGTTTTACACTATCGACAGCTTTTTGCTGCTCTTTACCAAGTAAGTTTTTGAGAAATTATCAACAGTGCCCAGTGCCTATTTTAAATAGATAATTACCAATTGCTTCAACTTGTGTTCTTTTTTTCTTATTTTTTGTTGTAATCACCATTACAGTTTGAGATGGCAGCAGGACTGAAGAATCTTGGCAATTCGTGCTACCTCAACGCCACAGTCCAATGTCTACACAGTGTACCAGAGCTTAGAGACGTGCTGAAAAAGTAAGACCAAAAACTTTCACTGGATAAATAGACTCTAAGCGCTTAAAGAACAGTATCATACGATTAAGCATACAAATAAGCAGCTTCAATCAATTGAGGTTTTAACAGAGACTTAAAACAGAGTAAAGTACTAGCCTCGAGCGAATATGCACAGGCAGATTACTTCAAAGAAATGGAGCAATGTTAGAGAATGATCTTTTTCCGTCCAAAATGGAAGAAGCCTTTTATAGTTTTTGTAAGCAAAGTCTGTTTAGATGATCGTAGTAGGGGAATAGTGGTGAACAAGTGCAGATAGGTAAGCAGGAGATTGACATGTTTGAGCATTGAAAATTCACAAAAGTTAAAAAGTTACTTGAGTTAAAAAACGAGCCCTTTCTATGGTAGAGTTTCACCCGGCACATGACCTCTTTCAGCCCATGCGGTCAAATAATCGATTCCGTTCAATTAAATCTGGATCCAACCGTACTTTGCAGAGTCTTTATCCCACAGCTGTTCGTATTCTAAATGACAGGTTTTAATCATGAATGTCTATTTCTGATTCTAATTCTATCGTACTGTTTTTATCTTTCATATTTCGCCTGTATATTGAAATACTTTTCAGAGTTGTTTATATTATATTTTGATGTATTTTTGTATAAATGGTAAATTTTTAATGTAATTTTTATATTACATATTTTTAGACATGCAAAGCCAAAACGAATTTCACTGTACTAATATTTGTTTTTTACAAGTGACATAAAAACAGTATTCTTTTTCTATTCTAAAAGTATTTTATAAAGCCTGGTTCATATTTCCTGCAAATGCTTTGTGCAAAGCGAATTTCTTTCCGTCATAAAGGGAAATGGAGGGAAATGGAGCGCGTACCGCTTGTTGCATCAGTAAAATTTGCTTCGCATTTGCATTCGCAGGAACCAGGCTTAAGAGCTTTCTCATAATGAGGTTTAAAGAAATTTTGATTTTAACTTGATTCATTTTGATCTACTCGATGAGCAAGGTTCGATGGTAAGATCAACCCAGGCATGGCAGCCATCCAGCCAGCTGAGTCCATAACTGCCGCTATGAGGAATTTATTTGATAACATGGACAAGGCAGCCGACGGAGTTCTTCCCATCTATCTTCTACAGCTCTTGCATATCGCCTTCCCTCAGTTTGCAGAGAAAGCGGAGAATGGCGCCCCACAACAACAGGTGTGTTACCAAACTTTCAGTTGCAACTTTTCGGATTTCAAACCTTTTATACCATGTTTAGACCAAGTTTTGGCCATGACATGAGTCCCTACTCACTGTGAATGAAGATGTATGTAAAAAGAAAATGCACCTATAGAAGTTTCAGCTTCATTATATTGTCAATTTTTAGAAAAAAAAAGTGAAAATCTCAGAGCAATGTTTTTAGGAGAGCCACTAAAATACGTTGTACATTCTAAAATAATGTTCGTCTCCTGAGACGAATATTATTCTTGTGACATTGTTTTACTCATTTCTCAAAAACTAAAGCACTTCAGTAAGTAATAATCGAAGGAAAGCTTTCTACCATCATTATGTTCAAACCATGTAAGTTAAATATAAATCTGTGGACGTGGTGTTTTGTGTCCTACAAAAAGTACCCAAACCCTTTAAAGGAACACGTTGCCTTGGATCGGACGAGTTGGTCTATCAAAAGCGTTTGAAATCGTTTGTTATGAAATGCATATGGTTAGAAAGATGTTTTAAATGTAGAATATAATGATCCACACAAGTATCACTCAAAATTGCACGGTTTTCATTTTACGTCCCGAACTAACACGGTCGGCCCATTTATGGGAGTCAAATTTTTGACCCCCCATAAATGGCCGACCGTGTTTGTCGACAGGGTAAAACGAAAACGCAATTTTGAGGCATATTTGTGTAGATCATTGTATTCTACTTTTACAACATCTTTCTAACCATACCGATTGTATAACAAACGGTTACATAGCGCTTTTCAAAGACCAACTCGACCTATCCAAGGCAATGTGTTCCTTTAACGAGGGTTGACTGTTAATTTGTTTCTTTCTATTTGTGCTACTACCCAGGACGCCAATGAATGTTGGGTACAGTTGATGAGATTACTGCAGCAAAAATTAACCTTGGCGTCACCTTCAGGAGAAGTCCAAGCAGTGGAGGCAGCGTCAGCAACAACAAAAAAGAGCTTCATCGACCAGTACTTTGGGGTCACCTTTGAAAGCACGTATCCTTAATAAGAGTTTTGGTTTATTTTGGGGGTTGATGCAAGTCCCCAGACACACAGGGCCTAAAGGCCACTACAAAGTGTGAGCTACGACTATTTTTCCAGGGGTCGTTGCCACCTACTCCTTGGGCTGAAACAGGCTTGGGTATCATCCATCAGACATGTCAGAATCCTGGCTGGTAGAGCAGAAAGCACTACCTCCCCAACTTAAACATAAATATAATAATATATTATCTCCTGACATGCCTGATGAGGACTAGAGCAAGCTAGTCGAAACGTTGAGACCAATTAATAACTCAGTCCACGGTAGTGAAACTAATGACAAGAAGTCCCCTCGATCCACTAAAGCTAAAGCAGTCCAAGCTAAACAGTCCTGACAGACTCCCTATCAAGTCAGTTTTTATGGTCATTATCTTTGGATTAATTACCATAGGTATACCCTCCCTTTCAATTTTAATTTGTTGGCAAATATTCTCCTTAATTCTTGTAATTAGTCTCAAGTGTGTGGAGGCGGAAGACGAACCGGTCACAAAATCTACAGAGCTTGTTCTACAGCTCAGTTGTTTCATCACTCAGGAAGTAAAGTACATTCACACAGGACTCAAAAATGTAAGAGAAATATCTGTTTCGGGTTTGGAATCTCATGTTTTGAGAGGGCAAGGCTATTTTTCATTTTGCAAAGGGCACTTCCTTTGAACACGCTTCAATAAGTCTATGGGAAAGTTTTGAAGGGGCACCAAGGCCAAGACCAGGGGCAACAGAGCCTTTGTGGTCTATGGCCCTTTTTTGAAAACGATGGCTTCGGTTTTGGATTCGGCTCGGGGCTAGCTTGGCTACAAATGAGAGAACGGAAGCTGAATCCAAAGTCGGAGCCGTCATTTCGAAAAGGGCCTAGGTTTTATTCCAGGCTTGCTGCTCATATGTCAGGAATTTTCAGTGGCTTTTTGAAGTGCTTTATAACGATGATGTTGAATGGTAACACAGTAGGAGGGTTGACTGTGTACTGTATAGATGCATTCCCCACATGACATCATATAAGTGTATAATAATAAATAATGGAATCATATTGCGCACAGGCATGGTTATCTACCTTTTACTCAAACCAACCCATGGTGGATGATATTGAATGGTCAGTCAGTAGGAAGGTTGACTGTGTACTCCGTAGATATTGAAAGGTTAGACAATTGGAGAGTATTTTATGCAACACATAAATTTGTGATTATTTATATTATCAAAATCTCATTTGTCTTTGTAATATGTTTTATTTCAAGTAATACACTAGACTGAGTAAGTTTTAAATAGTTTGGGTTTGAAAAAACGAGGAATTATTGTTTCTATAATCAATATGTTTTATTTCATGCAGAGACTCATGGAAAATATTGAAAAGACTTCACCAACCCTAAAGAGAGACGCCCAGTACATTAAAGAGGTAATGGAATTCTGAATCTCAGTTATATATATATATGTTTGGTTTGAGGTAACACCATGTGTGTATCTACTTGCCAGGTAGAGTTTGTTCTTAGAGAACTGTGTTGCCTTTTTCTACTACCGCGGAGTAGATTTATCGGATGTTCAGGAGACTTCTCAGTTCTGAAAAGAACTGTCCTGCTTTTTAACTACTACCTGGGCGGATGGTATAGAAAATTGGCTGGGACTACTACTTTAGCTTATAGGATCGTTATTAACTGCAATACCGCGGAGTCAGTTCTTGAATTGGTCTCAACGTTTCGACTAGCTTGCTCTAGTCATCGTTACAGAGACTGAAGAGATAAGAGAGAAGTGGGCTTGTTATATAGTTGGCAAAGCATCCAAATGGAAACATCACACCAACTTTTTGTCAAGAACGTAATGAAGTCTACATTCTCAAGAATTGTGTTGAAAGTGTGCACCGCAAAGGGTGCGTTGAATTAGCTTCCCTGTGTCGACCCCGCTGAGCTCTTTTGGGTGAGCCCCTGACAAGAGCTAATCGAACGATTACTCACACTCTCGTAGTTACGTCATGCACCTCAGGCCAGCCCCAAAGTGACCCACTCCACAAGCAGGGCACTTGGGGCTGTCCCGGGTGAGCCCCTGGAATGACGTCAAAGCTATTCAAATGTACTGGGGGCAGATCGGGGTAGACCTGGGGAAGCTTATCGAACCGCACCAAACCTTTTGGATGTCTGGCTAATGATTTCTTGCGTTGTCTGTTTTTCTTTTCAGTCGCGTATCAGTCGTCTTCCAGCGTACCTTACTATACAGATGGTTCGATTCTACTATAAAGAAAAAGAAGCTATCAGTGCCAAGATATTGAAGGTAAAAGATTTCCCTATGGCTCTCCTCCACTTGGCCCTGTCCATCGCTTCCCTTGCATTGACTCCAAACAGTTGCATGTCATTTGACAGGGAGCTCTGCCATGTCTTGCGCGATCGGCCAACGAGTGTGGGCCCACCCCCAATTACATTGGCACACCTCTTGACCCTGTTGGCAGCCTCCTTTCTCTTCACATGACCAAACCACCTCATCCTTTGCCTCTTCAATACAGTGCCAATCCCCTCTACTCTGACTCTCCTCTTAATCTCCTCACTTGACAGCCTGTCGGCCAGAAACACCCCACACATCCCACCTGATCTTTCTTATCTTTGCTCGTTACATGTGCCCCACCCTTGTGGGCCATGTCTTCCCGCCCTGTACTATGCAGATTAACATTGATTAAACCAAATGACATCTTTCAATTCCATTAACAGGATGTGAAGTTCCTCATGGTCCAGCGTATTTGACCTGTCAGTTGAATATCACCAGTACCAGTTAACAGACAGTTTGTTATAGTTGAAACAGTTTTCTATAACCAAATGTTTGGGACACCTCTCAGCGAATCACTGTTTTCCAGAGGTGCCCAGCAGCTACCAACAAACAATAATAACTAATTGATGAAAAATAAATAACATCTTTCAATCTCTTTGACAGGATGTGAAGTTCCCCATGGTCCTAGATGTATTTGACCTTTGTACCCCTGAGCTGAAGGAGAAGCTGCTTCCGATCCGAGGCAAGTTTAAGGAGATGGAAGACAGGAAACTTGAGGAAGCGGCTAAGGTAAGACTCAAGACTGTTGTGACAGTGTATTATATCGTCTATAATATTAGTTTACCCGTTTTGATCATGTTTCAGCCAGTTAGAACGGGCAGAGATGTGTTATAAAACAATTATAAGATGTGGTTAATTTCAGATGAACAGTCGATATAATAACTCCTTTTAGTATTGGATGTTGAGAAAATAATTCCCTACAAATGTGCAATAACTCGGGGAGATGATATGGTCTACCATCCCTCAAATCATTACATTTTTGTAAACTTCTGGAAGTTGTAATAAACAGGGCTCATTGGTGAGGGAATTATTTTGACAACTTCCACTACTGAGGGGCTGTTCATCTAAAAATAAATAACATCTTATGTGTTTTGCTGTTGTTGATTTACATCATGTGAAAACAATTCTGGTCCAAAAATCAATTTTAAGCTACAAGTTATGTGGTCTTGTAGGTTTCCCCAAACATTGGAGCTCTGGTAAATGAACGTAGAAGTCATGGTTAACTATGTTTACCACTGGGCCCGTTTGTTTTGTCCTCCTTCACATCTTTATGGTAATGGTTGCTTGTTGTTGTTGATTAAACAGTTTGTATGAAATATTGATTTATTTGTAGTTGAAGCAAGCAGGAAACAAAGCACCGCCAAGTGAAAAGACAGAATCTGCAAAACTGTTGCCGTACGATTTCCCAGACGGTAAGTCAGAGGTGCCAAATCTCCCTGATTCTTCGGAAGGTCCTGGAAAATAAACAAATTTTCCTTGTTCTGCCGTAGCTTTCACCAAACTCTTTAACTTAGGATTAATCCTAGTACTTGGGACGAGTTAATTTCTGTATCCGAAGATGTAAGGACGCATTAGAAATTTGTGAAATCTGCTGCTGATGAACCAAATATGAGAATCTTACTGATTATGGATTGGTTTTTTTCTGTTATGGGACATCAGGGTGCTTCCAACCAATCACCCCAATGAATCCCTGCTCACTGTGATTACAGATCTATGTGATATAATTTACCTGTAGAAGTTCTAACTTCATTATTCATCAAGTTTTTAGGTGAAAATCACAGAGCAATGTTTTCAGGAGGGTCATGTGAATCCATTGCTAAAATAATTTCATCGAGACGAAAATTATTTCTGTGACACTGTTTTACTCATTTCTCAAAACTACAGCACATCAGCAATGAGTGAAAATCACAAAGCAATTTTTTCAAGAGAGTCGCGTAATTCCGTTGTTCATGCTTAAACAATTTTTGGCCTCCAAAGACATAAATTATTTTTGTGAAATTGTTTGACTCGTTTCTAAAAAACTACAGCACATCAGCAAATAATATTTTAAGGGAGGCTTTCTACCATCATTATCTTTAAACCTTGTAAGTTTAATGTAAATCTGTGGATATTGTGTTTGTGTTGTGCAAAAAGTACCCTAACCCTTTAAAGGTTGAAGCACCTCTTTAATGTTTCTTTTTGTCTTTTTCTGAAGATGTGGGAAGCAACAACAGTGGATATTACCAGCTCCAGGCAGTCTTGACCCATCAAGGGAGATCCAGTTCATCTGGTCATTATGTAGGCTGGGTCAAAAGGAAAGAAGGTATTGACTCCCTGATAAAGATCTCACTCAAATTCAATGCCTTCAAACCACTGCTGCTCGTTTCTTGCTTGCCTCATTTCTTGCTTGCCGCGTTCTTACCATAAAACCAGTACTAATAAAATTGAATTGGCTTGACACTTAAACACGCCAAACTCCTGCATCTTTATTCGAACTTTATTATTCCCCTACTCAGACTTAATGATCACCTCAATTGTGATTACTTGCCACAACAACAAGAGCTTGTTCCTTATTTTATGGCCAAAAAACATTCTCTTACGCTGCTCCATTTCTCTGCGCCAGGTAGTCTGCACACTGTTTAAAGTCTATGTTAGAACCCAATTTGTTTGAAGCTGCTTATTTGTAATCTGCTTACTCGTTAAGGTGCAGTTTCTCATAAAGAAAGCGCTGCCTTAAGCTGAACAAGAAATTGCTGTCTTTATTAAATGTTTTACTTTGTTATTTATTCTCTTTAAAAAATCTCTTTCCTTATTGTTTTATTTCAGACGAGTGGATCAAATTCGATGACGACATCGTCTCGCTCATTTCATCAGAGGACATCTTGAAGCTCTCCGGTGGTGGGGATTGGCACTGTGCCTACGTCTTGCTCTACGGCCCCCGAAGATTGGAAGAGCCCCCGAAAGTTGAAGAGCCAATGCAGGAGAACTAACCTCATGAATATTCAAAGGGGGAGGTCAGCAGAATCCATTCCAGATGTGTCCGACTTGACGGCTTTTGGGAGCGGCTATGGATGGATTGCTTAACACCCATTTCAGACAGGCGCTCCAGAGTCGTTCCAAACTAAATTCTGAGTTAAGTACATCAATTGTTTGACATCTGAGACAGTTAGGAGTGACTGGACGCGCTAGAAGTCTAAAGATCGACTTTTGCAGTCGTTTGGAACAACTCTGGAGCGCCTTGGTTTCAGACATTGGTCTTGTCATGAGCATAATGTAAATGTTAGGTTAAGTTTGCCTGTCTACAGCTGTCTGAAACCGAAATTTATGTGGGTCGACCTAGAGTCACTCCTAATCTTTCTGGTTCGGCACGACACTGGCACGCCTGTCTGAAGTGGGTGTTAAAGGCCTATTCATTAACATTGTTGCTGAAGCCAATTGCTGTAGCCATAGTCGTTTCATTTGGCCATTGACTGGACAATCGTTGAAGCTTAGACTGCCCCTAGTAAAACCTAGCCACAGCCATTTATTTTGAGCACATTCAGTTGACCTGTGGTTGACCTCCGACTTGTTCACTACCTACCTTAATGAGACCGAGGAACAAAATTGAAAAGGGAAGAAAAACCAGGCTGAATGAGAAAGGGTGTGACTGTCCTATGTTCCAACATCCTTGCAGGTATATTCTGACAACCCAATGATCCTTTAACGCATTGTCATCTGTACTTTAGCGTATGGGGTTAGGGTAAGGATTAGGAAAGGGTGTCTGAACATACAATGTAGGTGTGTATGGGAGCATCTCAAAACTCGGTAAGCCTAATGCTTCACAGAGGTAACAAAGGCGATTGCCTCCATGCCCCATAAATTATGTGGAGATAACCCTATTCGGAATTGCAGCTGCGCATGTCCCGTATACTGCTGACAACGCTATTTGTCGTATCTCCCATGACCTTTAGACAATGCCAGCGGGTATTGCCAAAAGGTCACGGGAGATAGAAAAATTGCGTTTGCAGCAGTAACAGATATGCGTAGCTGCAATTCCGAATAGACTTATAGCTTGGGCACTAATAATTAAGCTGTCATTGTATGCTGTTTGACTCTGCTCGTGTTAAGACTGCTAATGTCTGCAGTTCATCACTCCACATTCTCTCTCTGTGTATTTAAAAACTCTCAACGATAAGGGTGCAATTTCATAGAGCTGCAGTACAAAAACTACATAAGCACAACCAAATTATTTGCTTACTAGAATAAGGTTACCAACAAACTACAATGTCAAGTGTGCAACTTATGTTTGCTTATGCTTAGAAGAATTTTGTTTAAAGCAATGTTTCCTGTTGAGCCATCCCTATGAATTTGGGCCCTGAAATTTATCATTGAACAGCCCTCTCATTAAGTGATGTGATAAGAAGCAATTACCGGTATAGTTCAGTGTCGTGCTCAATGCTCATGGACATGCCAAGTGTCATGGCCGGGATTCAAACCCGAAACGGCTCCCTCTGGAGTAATTTTGTAAGAATTTGATTTGGAGAACTCAGATTCAGAATTTGAGGTCTCGAATTCAAGCATCTGAAAGTACACAACTTCGTGTGACTGTGGTGTTTTTTCTTTCATTATTATCTCGCAACCTCGACGACTAATTGAGCTCAAATTGTAACAGGTTTGTTATTTTGTGCACATGTTGAGACACACAAATTGAGAAGACTGGTCTTTGACAATTACCAATAGTGTCCAGTGTCTTCAAGGGGCTGCAGTCCAAGGTTATAATGTATCTGTCACTAAAGAGACTCATTAGCCCTTTTGTATTAATATTTTGCTTTTAAAAACAGAGACGGTTCTGTAGAGTCGAAAAGGTTCTGTGGCAATGGTTTTATATTGAAAAGGGAAATAGTTGAATCCCATCAAGAAGTTATTAATTATTACAACTTTCATGAATTTGATTCATTGTTTATTGCTGTAAACATAATGTGTTAAGGAATTCTATTTGAGCCAATTAAATACAGCCTTGTATAAATTGAAACAATAGTGTGAGGTTTTTCATTTTAGAAATGTTTGAAAAAGTAATTACCAAAAGTGTCCTGGGGATGCAATTTTTTTATTTTTGGTTGAACAAAGACAAATATTTTGACCAGTGTTAGATTTGTATCTACTATCTACTGATTAATGATTCGTTCAAATCTCGACAGTAAACTTTATTCTAACTCAAAATGATTAAATAGTTGATATGACATTTACTTTGTCAGTTTTAGAAAAAAACATACTGCCAAACTTATATAGCGCCCTCTTGTGGCTTTTAGTTGTGCCATTTAATTTGTACTCGTGCTTTGTGTCAGAGCTGTACACACGTTTATTTTTACACAATCAAAAGTTGTCATTTTTACATATTTCACTGATTTTGTGATCTGAGAATGGCCGTAGATGAAGAGGAGTCGGTTGCATGGAGCGTAGAGATGGAAGTGAGCTTATTCCATGCCATGAGGGGACACAAACCAGTTGGTGAGTTCAGTTTATTTTCGTTGCCCAGTTTCCGGACAATATGAATTTCAGATGAATGACAGGTCCGTGTTGTTTTTATGTGTTTTTCAAGACGAAGACTTCTCATTTTGCTATTGACTTTTTGAATTGACTTACCCCATTGTAATAAAGGTAGTATTAAAAGCCCAGTGCAGGTGGTTTTGTTGATTAATAACAGCGATTAATAATAACAATCTGTCAGTGATGTCACTGACATTGACAATGTTGCTGACCCAGCCGTGACCCGAAACCGTCAAGCAAGTGGCAGCATGCAGTATAGTATACAGTGACACACTTACTTAGGTTAGGACATGCATAAAATAGCCCCATATGGCATTAGTGCCAATGCGGGACTACCTGTACCACTGTTGTAGCTCTGCTTCTGAGGCCTTGCCCCAACTATCATCATACATGCCTCAGGAGTCAGGAACTAGATAGAAACTCTTCCGTTCGGACAACACGAGGGTTCAGATAACTCGACCGTTAGGACAACGCGACGGATATCTGTCGAGTTTACTCAAAAGCGAACTGTTGAGTTGTCTGAACAGTCGAGATGTCTGAACCGTCGAGTTGTCCGAATGGACAAGTTTTGACTGACGGACGAGTTGTCTGACAGACATTCTAGAAACCCACACACAAGAGCAAACTAAATTGATTTTGTGCAAGCTCGTCTTGTGTTAATTTTATGTAAATTCTCTGACTGAGCGGCTGTTTCACAGATTAAAGGAACACGTTGCCTTGGATCGGTCGAGTTGGTCTTTGAAAAGCGTTTGTAACGTTTTTTTATAAAATGCATGGATAGAAAGATCCATAAAAGTTGTAAAAGTAGAATACAATGATCCACACAAACATGCCTCGAAATTGCACGGTTTCCTTTTACCTCGTCGACTAACACGGTCAGCCATTTATGGGAGTCAAAATTTTGACTCCCATAAATGGCTAACTGTGTTGGTTCGCACAGTAACAGGAAAACCATGCAATTTCGAGGCAAACTTGTGAGGATCATTGTATTCTACTTTTAAAACATCTTTCCAACCATGTGCAATTTATTTTAAAAAACCGGTTACAAACGCTTTTTATAGACCAACTCGTCCGATCCAAGGCAACGTGTTCCTTTAAGCTTCATCAACTTACCCAACATCACACATAAGTCTTGGCTCAATTTGTTATTAATTTTTTACTGTAATGCGTAATTCTTTTTCCCTCTTTCTAATTTTAGGTGTGAATAAGAATTTTCAGATGATGTGTATACACGACAAGTTGCAGCAATCCATGGGACGTAAAATCAGCTCAGACCAGATCTGGGAACATCTCAGCACCATGTACGACATGCAAGCATTGGTAAGTCCAGGGATCTGTAATGCAACCATGTTGTAAAGTACTACTTTAATTTAGAAACTGTTCATAAAAAATGGGTGTCGTCCGCGGCTACACAACAGTAGTTACAGGTTGAATGGCTTCTGAATGGCACCCTGAATAAAGATATTGACAAAATGTGGAGTCTGCCAACATATCTAGATTGCTCAGTTGGTAGAGAGATGAAGGTCTTGTTGTTAATATCATGCTCTAGTAAATTTATTGTTGTTTTACCAAAAGTTATTAAAAAAATAAAATTACCTTACCAGGTTTCCTGGCTTATTACTTAAATTTACAAAATGAAAGAAAAACTAAGCAACCACCTTGTTTTGAACTCCTTTTCTCTTGAATTTTCACAGCATGAGTCAGAGATTCTACCGTTTCCAAATGCCGAGTCTGACTTCACTCTGCCTAATGATGACTATGGAGACATGATGAAAACTAAAACCAGCGGGTCAACATCAGCCGGCATCGAAGACAGTAAGGCAATGGTTACTATAATTTTGACGATGATTTGTGTTGTTTATTTATTTTTTTATTTACACTTGGAAAAACCCAGGTGCCCAGTAATACAAACAGACATTATTGTTTAAAAAAGTGACAAGAACATTAACATTATGACAATGTTACAATTAATGTTACATAAACCAGGCATGATTTTACTTTTTTAGTCTTTTGTCTAATATTATTTGCCCTTGGATAAATGAGTAAACAAAATTCTTAATAAGGCCTGATTTAAGCCAAGAACTGGCCTTGTGTACATGTAGGCCAGCTCTTGTACTCAATAAAATGTTTTTTTTTTTTCGAAGGACCAAATGTCATGCCTGATCAACTACAAATCACTAGTCTATATCCATGATATTTAACAAATATTATGCTCATTGTCCACAAAGCACTTAACAGTTAACACAGCATCAAATACCATACATATGCTGATGATATTCAAATTTATATGGATTTCGACCCATCCATTCCCAACGACGCAGAATGTGCTCTTTTCAGATTGTCAAACTGCATCACTGATGTTCAAAACTGGTTAATCGCAAACAAACTTCTTCTGAACAAAGACAAAACTGAATTTTTCATTGCTGCTTCTCCTCATCACCAGAAAGTTCTCAGCCACTTGACTGTGAACGTGAACAACACAACATTTAAGCCATCTCAAACAGTGCGAAATTTAGGCGTCTTTTTCAACAGCTCCATGACAATGAGCACACACGTCACACGTACATGCAAGTCCATCAACTATCACATCAGAAACATCTCCAAAATACGCAAATATATTGACACAAACACATGCCACGCTGCTGCCAGAGCCCTTGTGTTGTCTAGACTGGATTATTGTAACTCTCTCCTCAATGGTATTAAGCAAGCTGACATTGACCGTCTACAAAGGCTCCAAAACAATGCTGCTCGCATAATTTTCTTGCAACCCAAATACACACACGCATCCACTTTTCTCAAACAATTACACTGGTTACCAGTTAAACAACGCATCACCTTCAAAACATCAGTGAACATGCACAAAGCACTCTCCAACGTACTTCCACAATACCTTACAGAGTCGCTAAATTTCAACAAACCTGGCCGGAGTGGGCTCCGCTCCGGCCAGAATCTTACAATCCCTCGCACACACAAAATGGCAGGGGACCGGTCCTTTTCAGTCGCTGGTCCCCGGTGCTGGAACACCCTACCAAGTCATATTCGGAACACCAACACACTCCAGACATTCAAGAGTAAATTAAAAACACATCTATTCTCATAATCGTCTTTTCCGTAGCACTCTTCCAGCGCATTGAATTTTGTAAAATGCGCTTTATAAGTCTCATTTATTATTTACTATTGTTATTATTAACAGCAAGGCTCCCCTTGTATCTCAGAACTACTTAAAGTTTACACTCCGTCAAGGAATCTTCGATCAAGTTCCATGCTTTTTTCCTCAGTGAACCCAAGTCTGGCTACTCTTGGGATGCAAGTATTTTTCTTCAGCTGTACCAGGCATCTAAAACTCCTCTACCCCTTCATCTTAGATCTTGTCTTTGTACCACAAAATTCAAATCTCGTCTCAAAACTGTCATATTATGTTTTCAAGGACAAATTTAATTGTGTCTGTTTTCTTGCATTTGTTTTCGGTTTTAACGTCGCCTTGAACACGTAGCAGGGTGGATAAGTATGCATTACAAGTCTTTACTATTACGAACATACTGTTCGAAACGTCGAGTTGAAACCAACGGTTCTTTTCAGAACCACCCCAACTCATTTAGATATAGTTTAGTGTTACCGCAAACCTTGTCTCATCGTATCTCCACTATGCAAAGTTTCTAATCCTACTGATATTATTATTATTATTATTATATCTTCTACTACACAGCACCTCAAAAAGAATCCCTCAAGACGACTATCCGCCTCCCAATAATGACCTCCCTGGCCGCCGTCACCCCATCTGAGAAGGACAACTCCCCAAAGAGAAAGAGAACGCGGCAAGGAACGAATACACCCAACCCAGACATCATGGCCAGCAAAAGAAGACGGTAAAAACTGCATCTTAGAAGACCTCATCATGTCTGGTTACCTGTTGTCTCTGCATGTATAAACAGAATGAATTTTGGAAGGGGACCTGATTATTTTTCTAATGATGAAATGTTCCTGAGGCCCTCGTCCCACATTTAAAAAAGCATTGTCTGTAGTTGGACGGTATCTGCAAATGATGTCTCTTTTCAACTCAATCTTCTGGATAGCACCTAGGGCCATTTGTAAAAGAAGTTTGGCTTTCAGCTTTAAGGTATGATGTAGGGGTCTAGGGTGAAGCTCTCTAGTCATAGCCAAAGTCATTATTCTGGACATGCAGGGGCAGTGTGTTTTTGTCCTGAGGGCGCTGTTTGCACATCCGAACAATGAGAACAAGACCCGTAAACAATACACTCGAAACAAGATCAAACACCACCTTTACAGCAGGGATCAGTCAAGAACAACATTGTAAAAAATGGCGCTACATCATCATCAAATGGCGCTACATCATCATCATTTGTTCGGAAGATACATGAACCGCAATCCTACATGTAGGTGTTCTTAAGCATCCAAGAACACACCGCCTGAATTTTATCAGGCTTAGGCTGTGTACGAAGTGGCAGCTACGGCGACGGCTGGGTCGCCTTGTCATCATGCGTTGAAGTGTAGTAAGTTTTTATTAGCAACATTTGTAGCCGTAGCTGTAGATGCCAATTTGGATAGGGCAATATGGTAAGCACTCCCAGATGAAAGTACACGATAGGAAACCAACTCTATTCTGGCAGGTCATCCTGGATTTGACTTCAAGGCTACTATCTGACCCATCAATATTTTCCACTGAAGTTTTAACTGATACTTTGATCAACTGTGCCAGGCGCTAATATGATATCATGTCGTGAATGCATCCACGTGTACACAGTCAACCCTCCTACTGTCTGACTATTCAGTATTACCATTGTGGTTTTGAATGATAGGTTCTAAGTGTCAGCTTGCAATTATATGACATGAAGTGTATGCATTCACACGAGACAAAGTCGACCCTCCTACTGTCTGACCATTCACTATCATCCATTGTGAGTGGCAGATTTGTCACTGTGCTAGACTCCAATATAATTTAATGTTGGGAATGCATTTACACTGTACACAGTCAACCCTCCTACTGTGTGACCAGTCGTTCACATCCACTGTGGTCTTGCAGCACAAATTTTTAATACTTAGCATGGTTGTGTACTGCCTTACACAACATGTCCAGTGTCATGGCCCAAACAGTAGGAGGGTTGGACAAATCATTCCATGGTCAAAGCTTTAGCTCTACCATTGGCTCGGCCAACCCAGTGTAAGTCATTATAAAGTCTTAAAGTGACAAAGTGCTCAGACAAATTATTTCCAATTCCATAAATTATGTAAATACTGCTGCAATTTTACTTGTGTCCCATCTTTTTTATGTCCTCTTTTTTTATACTAAATAAACATACTGTTTAACTTGACATCATGATGCAGATTTTAAAGAAAACGCAAAGAAAACAAAGAACAAACCAAATCAAATAGACACATAACAAGCAATTTTTATGATGAGTTCTTTGTTCAAATGGAAGCTGTACTTTGTTACACCTTATAATAATTGTTAAACTGCAGAGATCAGATTGTTTAGAAAATAATACACGAGACTAGCCATTGATTTCACCAAACTTTTCTTAAAGGCACTGGACACCATATTGGTAATTGTAAGACCAGTCTTCTTACTTGGTGTATCTCAACATATGCATAAAATAACAAGCTGGTGCAAATTTGAGCTCAATTGGTCAGCAAAGTTGCAAGATAATAATAAAAGATTAAACACCTTGTCACACAAAGTTGTATGCTTTCAGATGCTTGATTTCAAGACCACAAATTCCAAATCTGAGGTCTCGAAATCAAATTCGCAGAAAATTACTTCTTTCTCGAAAACTACGTCACTTCAGAGGGAGACGTTTCTCACAATATTTTATACTGTTAACCTCTCCCACTTACTGGTTACCAAGTAAGGTATTATGCTAATAATTATTTTGAGTAATTACCAATAGTGTCCCCTGCTGTTAACTTAGGATTAATTTTAGGACTGAGGAACTGTTTTTCCTTATTCATAGATGTTGGGACCCATTGAACCCATCCTATAGTTAAGATGAATTACTCATCTCAAGATATGATTAATTCTATCGTTTCATGAAATCGGATTCTGGGCCCAATTTCATAAAGACTTTAAGTGGACATAGTAAATGCATGGACTACCTCCATGGTAAATGTAAATAGTAAATATTGTAAATATTATCTTTTTCAATTATGCTAATTTTGAACAGTAATTCCATTGAAACCAGCAAATTCTCAAGACTATGATTCTGTTTTATAGAATATGAAAGTTTCTGATCAGAATCTTTCAATGGATCTTTTTGTATAACCAGGCTGGAGTTATCATGTAACAAGTAGTTGTGAACAGCCGTATTGCCCTGAAAGTTTTCAAGTAAAAATTCTTAAATGTGTTTTTAAAAATCTGTGAAACTTTCAAGAAACAATAAAATTAGGTTGGAAACTGAGAAAAAAAATGAAATAATTATAAACAATTTTGTGTTATTCTTTGCATTTGAAAGTTTGCAATGTGGTACGTTGTACACTCCATTTGTTTGTTGATTTGTGCTTTTGGTATGACACTAATAAATTGTGGGTTTGACTGTCAACTATTTTGTTTCAAAAACACATTATTTGTAAAAAGATAATGAAGGCTTTTGTAAACATTTGCAGGTGGAACACATTTAGTTTAAAACAAACAGATTTTGTAACAATTTTGGGTCATAGCACTTTCTTGAAACAACCACAAATTTATGTTTTTCAACAAAACAAATGTCTGCCAAATCACTCATGGCCCCAAAAGTACTTTCATATAAAGACTCACGGCCCTCAATATTGCGAAATAATTGTAAACAAAGGCCTAACCCAAGAAGTGCATTCAAATGTATTGTTTACATTTTATGCGATTGCTTTAATTATTCATATATGGTGCATAATTATGACGTGAAGGTTTAAACAGGGTACCAGTGCAGCTGACCACGTGACATGTAACATTGGAAGGAGATATGCGGATGGGCACCAGCCGACGCCATTTCTTCCTTTCGAGAAAATTCCACGACGTCGACAAGAAAATCCATTTTTCAGTCCGTACTTTTCGGTAAATTTTTTCGTTTTATCGAAACAGTTCCGAGGAAAAAAACATTTCAAAATTTGAAAGGTGAGTTTCTTATTATCTTGGTGAAATAGTTTATTTGAAAATGTGTGTTTTTGGATGTAAAACTTGTACTTTTACTGTTGGTTTTTTTCACTGGGCGCCGGTTTTAAAAACCACGAGGTTCGAAGGGCGTGGTGTTAGGGCATGTTGGCCGAGGGGCCGTGAGTCGTACATTTCCGACATTTTAACAGGTCGGGGTTTATTTGCGGGGGGTGTGGGCGTGGGCGGGGTTCAGTGCAACCTTACTTATGATTGATGGACTCCACATTTCCACATGGAAATTTAAAACAAAAAAAAAATTGTCAAAATTTTACAGCAGAAGTGTACAAACAATGGGAAAATAAATTTCAACTGGTTCAATCAATCCAGAATAGGGTGGTAGGGAAATTTGTGTGGCTGGATTAATGCCTGTCACATACTGTACCTGAAACCGGTGCCAGGAGTTCCCTTTTAAATCTTAAATGGTGTCTGCTGGTCATACATGTCTGTTGAAATGTCAAATTTTCGCAATGAATCAATTCATCAAAGTTTGTCTGGTTGAAGGTCCTGCGATATGTCTGACTTCCCTGATAGCAGATCTTGGAATGACAAACCACACCCAAACTAAGACTGCTAAGAATTCCTATGCTCACCCAACCACGGCAATCACTCTACAGAACAATAGTCAGCTTTCAGTGCACACATTCACTACATCGGCCCATTCATGTCTTCCAAAATATGGACTTGATCACTCAACTGTAGTTCACTGACTGCATCACAGAACAACATGAATATTCATTGGGTCTCCAAACTCTTGACCAATACAATAACTGAGGGAAATACAAAAAACACACATAGTTTATTTACAAAACTAGACCACTTGTGACAATGAATAATTGCCAAAATAGCTCAATTTACATTAAGAGTCAATGTAAGAAATGATAGCAACTAAGCAGCCTATAAGTAAATTGGCCTACTCCCTTTTACCAGTAAAGCTGTTGTGTCCTTCCAGGCTCACAAAAGGCCTATTAAAAAATTTTCTTTTTTGCAATATTTTTTTATTTATTTGTTTTGTATTTTTTTAGCCAGCATGGATAACTGCAGGCAAGCCCTCTCCGATTATTGTCACCATGCATATAGTTCATATTTACTAAAATTATAAGTAAGGGAATAATTAAAAGGGTAGCGACGAGTTTGTAATTGGCTGTTTAAAACCGGCAGGGTCATGGCCTTGCGACACAGGCCGAAGGCGAGGGCCTTTATCGTATGGCCATGACCCTGCATTTAAGGTTTTAAACGGCCAATTAAGAACGAGTCACTATACCCTTAGGGAGCGTCTCAAAAGTCGGAACGGTAGGAACGTTCTTTTTGGATCGCAAGAGTATCCCCGCCGCTTTTGTCCGTTCCACAGGACCGGTCTTTTGGAACGCTCCGCGTATACTTTGTCATGATGTTGCGATCCTGCGGGCATATGCCCGCAGGAACGTTCTTTTGCGCTAGGAACGTGCCCGACTTTTGAGACGCTCCCTTATTCCCATTCATTTTGGTAAAAAGGCGTAAGAAAGTAGAAAACTCTGTAAAAACTTATCTGCTTCCGACATCCTTGAGCTAGCTAGCTCTACGTGTGGAGCATTTTTATGAGACAGTTTTCAGATATTTATTTGTGCGCGTAGTAATGCATCCTAGTATTCATGGGCTAATTTTGCAAGATCGATCATCCATGGGAACAAGGTTGTCGATTAACCTGGACAATGCTATATAATCCAAAAACAACCGGTTATAAATAGCTCCAGCTGGTCATTATCAACCGTTTAAACACCCCCACGTGACGCGCTCTCCACTAAGGTTACTCTCCACAAATAGGAATTTAGCGAAGCTGTGTGGGGTGTTTATGAATAACTAACTTTTAATCTGTTTTGGAGGTTATTGATGGGGTAAGATTTTGTAACAGGCCTTAATTCTGGGTACACCGTGTATAGTACAAGATTTTGTTTTTCCCTCAATAATAAACAAATTAATTTATTTGTTGCAGGCTTGTTGCTGTAGTTCTGCCACTGAAAAAATATTAACAAAACTAACGGATCCTCAGCACCGTGAGTCAGAATTGATCATCTTAAAATGGTAAGCTGAATTAGCCTACATCTGCTAACTTAACCCAGGCTGTGTGTAGACCGTGTCGGATTTGGTGTATATGGCTATGGCTGTCTCGATCTCAGCTACAATTATACTATCAAAGCAATAGCCGTAGCGGTTGAGCCAGAGTCTCCAATGTTGACATGGCTGTAGTTTAAACCATCCCATGATTTTGCAATCATACACACATAATGCCTATGAATTTAAGTAGAATTTGGTACTAAATAATTGTAAAACAACGAACAAGTAGGTATTTTAGACACAAAATGTTATCTGTACATGTATATTCCTGATGCTATCTGGTTTTTACATGGCACACCAAAATGTCTGCCCCCCCCTTAAAATCTGGAAATTGAGATACATGTTCTGGTTATTTGAATATGACTCAGCCTATAACTCATATTAAACTTATCTAGCTAAAGGCTAATCACTTTGTAATCAGTTTCATTTTAAGCTTCAAATACCTCCAATTGTTTTTGAATTTGCATCTTAAATGACTTACCTTTAGCGCTTATTTTTTAAATTTTAATCCCAAATTGGATAAAACTGCTTGACCTTACCCCTTGTGATTTTTTTTCATTTTAAATGCTGGACTGAGTGACCCCTTTATTTCAAATTTAGGCAAACATATGATAAAACTGCTAGACTTAGAGGGACCTGCCCCTTGTGATTTTTTCATTTTTAGGCCCAAATTTGACAAAACTGCTAGACTAGTGCTTGCAAAAGTTTACTTAACTACATTAGAATCATACTCTGTTCAATCAGATTATTAAACAAAGACTAATGCAAGAATAGTGTCTTTATTTTTCATATGAACCAACTGTGAGGTGGTATAACTGCATCTCCTGAGGACCCATGTCATCCATGAAGGAGCACCTAAGTCAACAGTATCAGCAAGGCCTGAATGAACGAACCCAGGGAGATTCAAGCTCAATAGTATGGAAGACTTACACCTGCTGCAGCCTTGGAACTTTCAACATGTGAAGCAAACATGTAACTGATGTTTCTACCAAATTTTGCCTGAACATACAACTAGGCTATAAAGCAATGCATGTTTATCAAATTTTACTCGAAAAAGCAACAAGGCTAAATAAAATAACACCTTGCAACGAAAATGCAACAAAAAGCTTTGCGAATGCAACAAGGCTATATATAGTCTTCTGTATTTTGCTCAAATTTTGCCCAAAAAGCTACAATTTAGCCTTGCGTTTTTATCCAATTTTGCTCAAAAAGCTACAAGGCTATAACCTTGCGTTTTTATCCAATTTTGCTCAAAAAGCTACAAGGCTATAAATTTAGCCTTGCCTTTTTATCAAATTTTGCAGTTTTATCCAATTTTGCTCAAAAAGCTACAAGGCTATAGCCTTGCGTTTTTTTTCAAATTTTGCTCAAAAAGCTACAAGGCTATAGCTGTGCGTTTTTTATCAAATTTTGCCTGAAAATTAAAAAGGCTTTATTTTGCTCAAATTTTGCTCAAAAAGCTACAAGGCTATAGCCTTGCATTTTTATCCAATTTCGCTCAAAAAGCTACAAGGCTATAACCTTGCGTTTTCATCCAATTTTGCTCAAAAAGCTACAAGGCTATATATAGCCTTGCGTTTTTATCCAATTTTGCTCTAAAAGCTACAAGGCTATAGCCTTGCGTTTTTATCCAATTTTGTCTGAAAATTAAAAAGGCTTTATTTTGCTCAAATTGTGCTCAAAAAGCTACAAGGCTATAGCGTTGCATTTTTATCCAATTTTGCTCAAAAAGCTACAAGGCTATAGCCTTGCGTTTTCATCCAATTTTGCTCAAAAAGCTACAAGGCTATAGCCTTGCGTTTTCATCCAATTTTGCTCAAAAAGCTACAAGGCCTTGCGTTTTTTATCAAATTTTGCCTGAAAATTAAAAAGGCTTTATTTTGCTCAAATTGTGCCCAAAAGTGCTACAAGGCTATAGCCTTGCATTTTTTTCCAGTTTTGCTCTAAAATCTACAAGGCTAAAGCCTTGCGTTTTTATCCAATTTTGCCTGAAAATTAAAAAGGCTTTATTTTGCTCAAATTGTGCTTAAAAAGCTTCAAGGCTTTAGCCTTGCGTTTTCATCCAATTATGCTCAAAAAGCTACAAGGCTATAATCTTGCGTTTTCATCCAATTTTGCTCAAAAGCTACAAGGCTATAGCCTTGCGTTTTTATCCAGTTTTGCTCAAAAAGCTACAAGGCTATAGCCTTGCGTTTTCATCCAATTTTGCTCAAAAAGCTACAAGGCTATAGCCTTGCGTTTTTTATCCAATTTTGCTCAAAAAGCTACAAGGCTATAGCCTTGCGTTTTTTATCCAATTTTGCTCAAAAAGCTACAAGGCTAAAGCCTTGCGTTTTTATCAAATTTTGCAGTTTTATCCAATTTTGCTCAAAAAGCTACAAGGCTATAGCCTTGCGTTTTTATCCAATTTTGCTCAAACAACTACAAGGCTATAGCCTTGCGTTTTTTTTCAAATTTTGCTCAAAAAGCTACAAGGCTATAGCTGCGTTTTTTATCAAATTTTGCTCTAAAAGCTACAAGGCTATAGCCTTGCGTTTTTATCCAATTTTGTCTGAAAATTAAAAAGGCTTTATTTTGCTCAAATTTTGCTCAAAAAGCTACAAGGCTATAGCCTTGCATTTTGTTCAAATTTTGCTCAAAAAGCTACAAGGCTATAGCCTTGCATTTTTATCCAATTTCGCTCAAAAAGCTACAAGGCTATAACCTTGCGTTTTCATCCAATTTTGCTCAAAAAGCTACAAGGCTATAGCCTTGCGTTTTTATCCAATTTTGTCTGAAAATTAAAAAGGCTTTATTTTGCTCAAATTGTGCTCAAAAAGCTACAAGGCTATAGCGTTGCATTTTTATCCAATTTTGCTCAAAAAGCTACAAGGCTATATAGCCTTGCGTTTTCATCCAATTTTGCTCAAAAAGCTACAAGGCTATAGCCTTCATTTTCATCCAATTTTGCTCAAAAAGGTACAAGGCCTTGCGTTGTTTATCAAATTTTGCCTGAAAATTAAAAAGGCTTTATTTTGCTCAAATTGTGCCCAAAAGTGCCTTGCATTTTTTTCCAGTTTTGCTCTAAAATCTACAAGGCTAAAGCCTTGCGTTTTTATCCAATTTTGCCTGAAAATTAAAAAGGCTTTATTTTGCTCAAATTGTGCTTAAAAAGCTTCAAGGCTTTAGCCTTGCGTTTTCATCCAATTATGCTCAAAAAGCTACGAGGCTATAATCTGCGTTTTCATCCAATTTTGCTCAAAAGCTACAAGGCTATAGCCTTGCGTTTTTATCAAATTTTGCTCAAAAAGCTACAAGGCTATAGCCTTGCTTTTTTTATCCAATTTTGCTCAAAAAGCTACAAGGCTAAAGCCTTGCGTTTTTATCAAATTTTGCAGTTTTATCCATTTTTTCTCAAAAAGCTACAAGGCTATAGCCTTGCGTTTTTATCCAATTTTGCTCAAACAACTACAAGGCTATAGCCTTGCGTTTTTTTTCAAATTTTGCTCAAAAAGCTGCAAGGCTATAGCTGTGCGTTTTTTATCAAATTTTGCTCTAAAAGCTACAAGGCTATAGCCTTGCGTTTTTATCCAATTTTGCCTGAAAATTAAAAAGGCTTTATTTTGCTCAAATTGTGCTTAAAAAGCTTCAAGGCTTTAGCCTTGCGTTTTCATCCAATTATGCTCAAAAAGCTACAAGGCTATAATCTTGCGTTTTCATCCAATTTTGCTCAAAAGCTACAAGGCTATAGCCTTGCGTTTTTATCCAGTTTTGCTCAAAAAGCTACAAGGCTATAGCCTTGCGTTTTCATCCAATTTTGCTCAAAAAGCTACAAGGCTATAGCCTTGCGTTTTTTATCAAATTTTGCTCAAAAAGCTACAAGGCTAAAGCCTTGCGTTTTTATCAAATTTTGCTCAAAAAGCTACAAGGCTATAGCCTTGCGTTTTCATCAAATTTTGCTCAAAAAGCTACAAGGCTAAAGCCTTGCGTTTTTTGTTCAAATTTTGCTCAAAAAGCTACAAGGCTATAGCCTTGCGTTTTTTGTTCAAATTATGCTCAAAAAGCTACAAGGCTATAGCCTTGCGTTTTCATCCGATTTTGCTCAAAAAGCTACAAGGCTATAGCCTTGCGTTTTCATCCAATTTTGCTCAAAAAGCTACAAGGCTAAAGCCTTGCGTTTTTTGTTCAAATTTTGCTCAAAAAGCTACAAGGCTATAGCCTTGCGTTTTTATGTAATTTTGCTCAAAAAGCTACAAGGCTATAGCCTTGCGTTTTCATCCAATTTTGCTCAAAAAGCTACAAGGCTAAAGCCTTGCATTTTTATCCAATTTTGCTCAAAAAGCTACAAGGCTAAAGCCTTGCATTTTTATCCAATTTTGCTAAAAAAGCTACAAGGCTATAGCCTTGCGTTTTCATCCAATTTTGCTCAAAAAGCTACAAGGCTATAGCCTTGCGTTTTCATCCATATTTGCTCAAAAAGCTACAAGGCTAAAGCCTTGCATTTTTATCAAATTTTGCTCAAAAAGCTACAAGGCTATAGCCTTGCGTTTTTATCAAATTTTGCTCAAAAAGCTACAAGGCTATAGCCTTGCGTTTTCATCGAATTTTGCTCAAAAAGCTACAAGGCTATAGCCTTGCGTTTTCATCCAATTTTGCTCAAAAAGCTACAAGGCTAAAGCCTTGCATTTTTATCCAATTTTGCTCAAAAAGCTACAAGGCTAAAGCCTTGCATTTTTATCCAATTTTGCTCAAAAAGCTACAAGGCTATAGCCTTGCGTTTTTATCAAATTTTGCTCAAAAAGCTACAAGGCTATAGCCTTGCGTTTTTTGTTCAAATTTTGCTCAAAAAGCTACAAGGCTAAAGCCTTGCATTTTTATCAAATTTTGCTCAAAAAGCTACAAGGCTATAGCCTTGCGTTTTCATCCAATTTTGCTCAAAAAGCTACAAGGCTATAGCCTTGCGTTTTCATCCAATTTTGCTCAAAAAGCTACAAGGCTATAGCCTTGCGTTTTTATCAAATTTTGCTCAAAAAGCTACAAGGCTATAGCCTTGCGTTTTCATCCAATTTTGCTCAAAAAGCTACAAGGCTATAGCCTTGCGTTTTCATCCAATTTTGCTCAAAAAGCTACAAGGCTATAGCCTTGCATTTTTATCAAATTTTGCTCAAAAAGCTACAAGGCTATAGCCTTGCGTTTTTATCAAATTTTGCTCAAAAAGCTACAAGGCTATAGCCTTGCGTTTTCATCCAATTTTGCTCAAAAAGCTACAAGGCTATAGCCTTGCGTTTTCATCCAATTTTGCTCAAAAAGCTACAAGGCTAAAGCCTTGCATTTTTATCCAATTTTGCTCAAAAAGCTACAAGGCTATAGCCTTGCGTTTTTATCAAATTTTGCTCAAAAAGCTACAAGGCTATAGCCTTGCGTTTTCATCCAATTTTGCTCAAAAAGCTACAAGGCTATAGCCTTGCGTTTTTTGTTCAAATTTTGCTCAAAAAGCTACAAGGCTAAAGCCTTGCATTTTTATCCAATTTTGCTAAAAAAGCTACAAGGCTATAGCCTTGCGTTTTTATCCAATTTTGCTCAAAAAGCTACAAGGCTATAGCCTTGCGTTTTTTGTTCAAATTTTGCTCAAAAAGCTACAAGGCTATAGCCTTGCGTTTTTATCCAATTTTGCTCAAAAAGCTACAAGGCTATAGCCTTGCGTTTTTTGTTCAAATTTTGCTCAAAAAGCTACAAGGCTAAAGCCTTGCATTTTTATCCAATTTTGCTAAAAAAGCTACAAGGCTATAGCCTTGCGTTTTTATCCAATTTTGCTCAAAAAGCTACAAGGCTATAGCCTTGCGTTTTTTGTTCAAATTTTGCTCAAAAAGCTACAAGGCTATAGCCTTGCGTTTTTTATCAAATTTTGCTCAAAAAGCTACAAGGCTATAGCCTTGCGTTTTTATCAAATTTTGCTCAAAAAGCTACAAGGCTATAGCCTTGCGTTTTCATCCAATTTTGCTCAAAAAGCTACAAGGCTATAGCCTTGCGTTTTTTGTTCAAATTTTGCTCAAAAAGCTACAAGGCTATAGCCTTGCGTTTTTATCCAATTTTGCTAAAAAAGCTACAAGGCTATAGCCTTGCGTTTTTATCCAATTTTGCTCAAAAAGCTACAAGGCTATAGCCTTGCGTTTTTTGTTCAAATTTTGCTCAAAAAGCTACAAGGCTATAGCCTTGCGTTTTTTATCAAATTTTGCTCAAAAAGCTACAAGGCTATAGCCTTGCGTTTTTATCAAATTTTGCTCAAAAAGCTACAAGGCTTATAGCCTTGCGTTTTCATCCAATTTTGCTCAAAAAGCTACAAGGCTATAGCCTTGCGTTTTTTGTTCAAATTTTGCTCAAAAAGCTACAAGGCTATAGCCTTGCATTTTTATCAAATTTTGCTCAAAAAGCTACAAGGCTATAGCCTTGCGTTTTTATCAAATTTTGCTCAAAAAGCTACAAGGCTATAGCCTTGCGTTTTCATCCAATTTTGCTCAAAAAGCTACAAGGCTAAAGCCTTGCATTTTTATCCAATTTTGCTCAAAAAGCTACAAGGCTATAGCCTTGCGTTTTTATCCAATTTTGCTCAAACAGCTACAAGGCTATAGCCTTGCGTTTTTTGTTCAAATTTTGCTCAAAAAGCTACAAGGCTATAGCCTTGCGTTTTTATCCAATTTTGCTCAAAAAGCTACAAGGCTATAGCCTTGCGTTTTTTGTTCAAATTTTGCTCAAAAAGCTACAAGGCTAAAGCCTTGCGTTTTTATCCAATTTTGCTCAAAAAGCTACAAGGCTATAGCCTTGCGTTTTTTGTTCAAATTTTGCTCAAAAAGCTACAAGGCTATAGCCTTGCGTTTTTATCCAATTTTGCTCAAAAAGCTACAAGGCTATAGCCTTGCGTTTTTTGTTCAAATTTTGCTCAAAAAGCTACAAGGCTAAAGCCTTGCATTTTTATCCAATTTTGCTAAAAAAGCTACAAGGCTATAGCCTTGCGTTTTTATCCAATTTTGCTCAAAAAGCTACAAGGCTATAGCCTTGCGTTTTTATCAAATTTTGCTCAAAAAGCTACAAGGCTATAGCCTTGCGTTTTCATCCAATTTTGCTCAAAAAGCTACAAGGCTATAGCCTTGCGTTTTTTGTTCAAATTTTGCTCAAAAAGCTACAAGGCTAAAGCCTTGCATTTTTATCCAATTTTGCTCAAAAAGCTACAAGGCTATAGCCTTGCGTTTTTATCCAATTTTGCTCAAAAAGCTACAAGGCTATAGCCTTGCGTTTTTTGTTCAAATTTTGCTCAAAAAGCTACAAGGCTATAGCCTTGCGTTTTTTATCAAATTTTGCTCAAAAAGCTACAAGGCTATAGCCTTGCGTTTTTATCAAATTTTGCTCAAAAAGCTACAAGGCTATAGCCTTGCGTTTTTATCAAATTTTGCTCAAAAAGCTACAAGGCTATAGCCTTGCGTTTTTTGTTCAAATTTTGCTCAAAAAGCTACAAGGCTATAGCCTTGCGTTTTTATCCAATTTTGCTCAAAAAGCTACAAGGCTATAGCCTTGCGTTTTTTGTTCAAATTTTGCTCAAAAAGCTACAAGGCTAAAGCCTTGCATTTTTATCCAATTTTGCTAAAAAAGCTACAAGGCTATAGCCTTGCGTTTTTATCCAATTTTGCTCAAAAAGCTACAAGGCTATAGCCTTGCGTTTTTTGTTCAAATTTTGCTCAAAAAGCTACAAGGCTATAGCCTTGCGTTTTCATCCAATTTTGCTCAAAAAGCTACAAGGCTATAGCCTTGCGTTTTTATCCAATTTTGCTCAAAAAGCTACAAGGCTATAGCCTTGCGTTTTTTGTTCAAATTTTGCTCAAAAAGCTACAAGGCTATAGCCTTGCGTTTTTTATCAAATTTTGCTCAAAAAGCTACAAGGCTATAGCCTTGCGTTTTTATCAAATTTTGCTCAAAAAGCTACAAGGCTATAGCCTTGCGTTTTCATCCAATTTTGCTCAAAAAGCTACAAGGCTATAGCCTTGCGTTTTCATCCAATTTTGCTCAAAAAGCTACAAGGCTAAAGCCTTGCATTTTTATCCAATTTTGCTCAAAAAGCTACAAGGCTAAAGCCTTGCATTTTTATCCAATTTTGCTCAAAAAGCTACAAGGCTATAGCCTTGCGTTTTTATCAAATTTTGCTCAAAAAGCTACAAGGCTATAGCCTTGCGTTTTTTGTTCAAATTTTGCTCAAAAAGCTACAAGGCTAAAGCCTTGCATTTTTATCAAATTTTGCTCAAAAAGCTACAAGGCTATAGCCTTGCGTTTTCATCCAATTTTGCTCAAAAAGCTACAAAGGCTATAGCCTTGCGTTTTCATCCAATTTTGCTCAAAAAGCTACAAGGCTATAGCCTTGCGTTTTTATCAAATTTTGCTCAAAAAGCTACAAGGCTATAGCCTTGCGTTTTCATCCAATTTTGCTCAAAAAGCTACAAGGCTATAGCCTTGCGTTTTCATCCAATTTTGCTCAAAAAGCTACAAGGCTATAGCCTTGCATTTTTATCAAATTTTGCTCAAAAAGCTACAAGGCTATAGCCTTGCGTTTTTATCAAATTTTGCTCAAAAAGCTACAAGGCTATAGCCTTGCGTTTTCATCCAATTTTGCTCAAAAAGCTACAAGGCTAAAGCCTTGCATTTTTATCCAATTTTGCTCAAAAAGCTACAAGGCTATAGCCTTGCGTTTTTATCCAATTTTGCTCAAACAGCTACAAGGCTATAGCCTTGCGTTTTTTGTTCAAATTTTGCTCAAAAAGCTACAAGGCTATAGCCTTGCGTTTTTATCCAATTTTGCTCAAAAAGCTACAAGGCTATAGCCTTGCGTTTTTTGTTCAAATTTTGCTCAAAAAGCTACAAGGCTAAAGCCTTGCGTTTTTATCCAATTTTGCTCAAAAAGCTACAAGGCTATAGCCTTGCGTTTTTTGTTCAAATTTTGCTCAAAAAGCTACAAGGCTATAGCCTTGCGTTTTTATCCAATTTTGCTCAAAAAGCTACAAGGCTATAGCCTTGCGTTTTTTGTTCAAATTTTGCTCAAAAAGCTACAAGGCTAAAGCCTTGCATTTTTATCCAATTTTGCTAAAAAAGCTACAAGGCTATAGCCTTGCGTTTTTATCCAATTTTGCTCAAAAAGCTACAAGGCTATAGCCTTGCGTTTTTTGTTCAAATTTTGCTCAAAAAGCTACAAGGCTATAGCCTTGCGTTTTTTATCAAATTTTGCTCAAAAAGCTACAAGGCTATAGCCTTGCGTTTTTATCAAATTTTGCTCAAAAAGCTACAAGGCTATAGCCTTGCGTTTTCATCCAATTTTGCTCAAAAAGCTACAAGGCTATAGCCTTGCGTTTTTTGTTCAAATTTTGCTCAAAAAGCTACAAGGCTATAGCCTTGCGTTTTTATCCAATTTTGCTCAAAAAGCTACAAGGCTATAGCCTTGCGTTTTTATCAAATTTTGCTCAAAAAGCTACAAGGCTATAGCCTTGCGTTTTCATCCAATTTTGCTCAAAAAGCTACAAGGCTATAGCCTTGCGTTTTTTGTTCAAATTTTGCTCAAAAAGCTACAAGGCTATAGCCTTGCGTTTTTTATCAAATTTTGCTCAAAAAGCTACAAGGCTATAGCCTTGCGTTTTTATCAAATTTTGCTCAAAAAGCTACAAGGCTATAGCCTTGCGTTTTCATCCAATTTTGCTCAAAAAGCTACAAGGCTATAGCCTTGCGTTTTTATCCAATTTTGCTCAAAAAGCTACAAGGCTATAGCCTTGCGTTTTTTGTTCAAATTTTGCTCAAAAAGCTACAAGGCTAAAGCCTTGCATTTTTATCCAATTTTGCTAAAAAAGCTACAAGGCTATAGCCTTGCGTTTTTATCCAATTTTGCTCAAAAAGCTACAAGGCTATAGCCTTGCGTTTTTTGTTCAAATTTTGCTCAAAAAGCTACAAGGCTATAGCCTTGCGTTTTTTATCAAATTTTGCTCAAAAAGCTACAAGGCTATAGCCTTGCGTTTTCATCCAATTTTGCTCAAAAAGCTACAAGGCTATAGCCTTGCGTTTTCATCCAATTTTGCTCAAAAAGCTACAAGGCTATAGCCTTGCATTTTTATCAAATTTTGCTCAAAAAGCTACAAGGCTATAGCCTTGCGTTTTTATCAAATTTTGCTCAAAAAGCTACAAGGCTATAGCCTTGCGTTTTCATCCAATTTTGCTCAAAAAGCTACAAGGCTAAAGCCTTGCATTTTTATCCAATTTTGCTCAAAAAGCTACAAGGCTATAGCCTTGCGTTTTTATCCAATTTTGCTCAAACAGCTACAAGGCTATAGCCTTGCGTTTTTTGTTCAAATTTTGCTCAAAAAGCTACAAGGCTATAGCCTTGCGTTTTTATCCAATTTTGCTCAAAAAGCTACAAGGCTATAGCCTTGCGTTTTTTGTTCAAATTTTGCTCAAAAAGCTACAAGGCTAAAGCCTTGCGTTTTTATCCAATTTTGCTCAAAAAGCTACAAGGCTATAGCCTTGCGTTTTTTGTTCAAATTTTGCTCAAAAAGCTACAAGGCTATAGCCTTGCGTTTTTATCCAATTTTGCTCAAAAAGCTACAAGGCTATAGCCTTGCGTTTTTTGTTCAAATTTTGCTCAAAAAGCTACAAGGCTAAAGCCTTGCATTTTTATCCAATTTTGCTAAAAAAGCTACAAGGCTATAGCCTTGCGTTTTTATCCAATTTTGCTCAAAAAGCTACAAGGCTATAGCCTTGCGTTTTTTGTTCAAATTTTGCTCAAAAAGCTACAAGGCTATAGCCTTGCGTTTTTTATCAAATTTTGCTCAAAAAGCTACAAGGCTATAGCCTTGCGTTTTTATCAAATTTTGCTCAAAAAGCTACAAGGCTATAGCCTTGCGTTTTCATCCAATTTTGCTCAAAAAGCTACAAGGCTATAGCCTTGCGTTTTTTGTTCAAATTTTGCTCAAAAAGCTACAAGGCTATAGCCTTGCGTTTTTATCCAATTTTGCTCAAAAAGCTACAAGGCTATAGCCTTGCGTTTTTATCAAATTTTGCTCAAAAAGCTACAAGGCTATAGCCTTGCGTTTTCATCCAATTTTGCTCAAAAAGCTACAAGGCTATAGCCTTGCGTTTTTTGTTCAAATTTTGCTCAAAAAGCTACAAGGCTATAGCCTTGCGTTTTTTATCAAATTTTGCTCAAAAAGCTACAAGGCTATAGCCTTGCGTTTTTATCAAATTTTGCTCAAAAAGCTACAAGGCTATAGCCTTGCGTTTTCATCCAATTTTGCTCAAAAAGCTACAAGGCTATAGCCTTGCGTTTTTATCCAATTTTGCTCAAAAAGCTACAAGGCTATAGCCTTGCGTTTTTTGTTCAAATTTTGCTCAAAAAGCTACAAGGCTAAAGCCTTGCATTTTTATCCAATTTTGCTAAAAAAGCTACAAGGCTATAGCCTTGCGTTTTTATCCAATTTTGCTCAAAAAGCTACAAGGCTATAGCCTTGCGTTTTTTGTTCAAATTTTGCTCAAAAAGCTACAAGGCTATAGCCTTGCGTTTTTTATCAAATTTTGCTCAAAAAGCTACAAGGCTATAGCCTTGCGTTTTTATCAAATTTTGCTCAAAAAGCTACAAGGCTATAGCCTTGCGTTTTCATCCAATTTTGCTCAAAAAGCTACAAGGCTATAGCCTTGCGTTTTTTGTTCAAATTTTGCTCAAAAAGCTACAAGGCTATAGCCTTGCGTTTTTATCCAATTTTGCTCAAAAAGCTACAAGGCTATAGCCTTGCGTTTTTATCAAATTTTGCTCAAAAAGCTACAAGGCTATAGCCTTGCGTTTTCATCCAATTTTGCTCAAAAAGCTACAAGGCTATAGCCTTGCGTTTTTTGTTCAAATTTTGCTCAAAAAGCTACAAGGCTATAGCCTTGCGTTTTTTATCAAATTTTGCTCAAAAAGCTACAAGGCTATAGCCTTGCGTTTTTATCAAATTTTGCTCAAAAAGCTACAAGGCTATAGCCTTGCGTTTTCATCCAATTTTGCTCAAAAAGCTACAAGGCTATAGCCTTGCGTTTTTTGTTCAAATTTTGCTCAAAAAGCTACAAGGCTATAGCCTTGCGTTTTCATCCAATTTTGCTCAAAAAGCTACAAGGCTATAGCCTTGCGTTTTTTGTTCAAATTTTGCTCAAAAAGCTACAAGGCTAAAGCCTTGCGTTTTTATCCAATTTTGCTCAAAAAGCTACAAGGCTATAGCCTTGCGTTTTTTGTTCAAATTTTGCTCAAAAAGCTACAAGGCTATAGCCTTGCGTTTTTTATCAAATTTTGCTCAAAAAGCTACAAGGCTATAGCCTTGCGTTTTTATCCAATTTTGCTCAAAAAGCTACAAGGCTATAGCCTTGCGTTTTCATCCAATTTTGCTCAAAAAGCTACAAGGCTATAGCCTTGCGTTTTTATCCAATTTTGCTCAAAAAGCTACAAGGCTATAGCCTTGCGTTTTTTGTTCAAATTTTGCTCAAAAAGCTACAAGGCTATAGCCTTGCGTTTTTTATCAAATTTTGCTCAAAAAGCTACAAGGCTATAGCCTTGCGTTTTTATCAAATTTTGCTCAAAAAGCTACAAGGCTATAGCCTTGCGTTTTCATCCAATTTTGCTCAAAAAGCTACAAGGCTATAGCCTTGCGTTTTTATCAAATTTTGCTCAAAAAGCTACAAGGCTATAGCCTTGCGTTTTTATCAAATTTTGCTCAAAAAGCTACAAGGCTATAGCCTTGCGTTTTCATCCAATTTTGCTCAAAAAGCTACAAGGCTATAGCCTTGCGTTTTCATCCAATTTTGCTCAAAAAGCTACAAGGCTATAGCCTTGCGTTTTTATCAAATTTTGCTTGATACTTTATTAAATTCTTTATTAAATTGTGAGTGCTATTTCAAATGTACAAGAATAAAGAAGGCTGATGCTATTTACAGAACTGTGTCTCATTATTTGTCTCGTTTACTTGGCCGCCATTTTTTCCCACAATGCAACAAATTGGGTGTGTACTAATGTAATAGGAGTTTCCTTGCGCAAAATGACTTGCTAAAAGCGACTTATATACGCACCCAATTGTATTGTGGGTACAAATGGCGGCTTGAGGGTCCCATCAGGATAAGGTGGGCCCTCAATATTCAATTTGGGGGGGGGGGGGGGGCGTAGATAGAGTTCAAACAATTAAAACACAAGTTACAAGGAGAGTCATGTTCAATTTTTTTATTGAAAATTTGGCCAAAAAAAAAGCAGAGTCGTGCAAACACCTGTGCCTGTCGGTGGACCCCCTCGGCCACCTGGAACTTGTGATGACCTAAAGGCCCAAGTGCAATGGTTGATATGTTCTCTGTACAGTGAAGTTCAATTAGATGTACTACTAGCGTCTACTTCAACAATGTAATGTCTCACAAAAATACAAACGAGCTAGACGCAATTTTGCGCTGTGTTTTAAACGCAAGCATTGAGCAGAAGGTAGTTGTTGCTTGCTTAAATGAACTGGTGCCCTCAAGGGCCAAAGATTTCACCGATTGTTGTCTTGCAACCAAGCAGCACTGGTGGTGCCAAGAGATGTAGACGATTGTTCCGATGGGATCCTAACTTAACAGATGATGACAACTTCTATCCAGATGATGATGTGCTGGTTGGAGAAACAAGTTTTGCAATGGCCACTAATTTCCCCCTTGCTTTTCATGGGGCTGCAATTTGGACACTCAGATGTAGTCAACTTACAAAATGACTACATGTGAACTTATTTTGACCAACTTTGACTTAAAACAAAGTTGACGAGTGTATAAATCACATAACTTGTACCAAAAGCTTCAAGTAAAATGCTAGACGTATTGACGATAACGTCGCAAATTTATGAACAGTTTTAGTAAGCTGAATAGTGACAATTTCTCACTATTTGTTTGCCAATAAATGATAACAAAGATGACATTGGATTTATATAACTTCTACCTTTTCTTAAAAAGACCGACTTTGACCATAACAACTAAACTTTTCAACCAACTGAGATTAATCAAGACCAGCACTTGTATGGAAGACTATGGGTAATTCAAAACACAGGTGAAAGTGTAGAGAATACGCCACACCAGGGGAACGGGTATTTTGTCACACATGTAGAGAACATGCAACACTAGGGGAAGTATGGGTAAATAATCACACAAGTAAAAGTGTGGAGCATAATCCACACCAGGGAATTATGGGTAATTCACCATGCATGTGGAAGTGTAGAGAACACAAACCCCAGGGGAATTATGGGTAACTCATCACACAGGTGAAAGTGTAGAGAAAACGCAAGACCAGGGGAATTATGGGTAATTCAGACACGTGAAAGTGTAGCGAATATGCAAGACAGGGGAATCATGGGTAATTCAAAACACAAGTAAAGGTGTGAAGAATAAACCACACTCAGGGAATTATGGGTAATTCTCCAGGCATGTGAAAGCGTAGAGAACACAGACACCAGGGGAATTATGAGTAATTCATCACACAGGTGAAAGTGTAGAGAATAAACCACACCTGGGAATTATGGGTAATTCACCATGCATGTGAAAGTGTAGAGAATGCAGACACCAGGGGAATTATGGGTAATTCAAAACACAGGTGAAAGTGTAGAGAATACGCAACAACTGGGAATTATGGGTAATTCAAAACACGGGTGAAAGTGTAGAGAAAAATGCAAGACCAGGGGAATTATGGGTAATTCACCATGCATGTGGAAGTGTAGAGAATACACGACACCAGGGAAGTATGGGTAATTCAAAACACGGGTGAAAGTGTGAGAAAACGCAAGACCAAGGGAATTATGGGTAATTCAGACACATGTGAAAGTATAGAGAATATGCAAGACCAGGGGAATCATGGGTTATTCAAAACACAGGTGAAAGTGTAGAGAATACGCCACACCAGGGGGAGTAATGGTAGTTCATCACACAAGTAAAAGTGTGAAGAATAAACTACACCAGGGAATTATGGGTAATTCACCATGCATGTGGAAGTGTAGAGAGTACGCCACACCAGGGGGAGTAATGGTAATTCATCACACAAGTAAAAGTGTGAAGAATAAACCACACCAGGGAATTATGGGTAATTCACCCATGCATGTGAAAGTGTAGAGAATACAGACACCAGGGGAATTATGGGTAATTCAAAACTCAGGTGCAAGTGTAGAGAATACACGACACCAGGGAAGTACGGGTAATTCAAAACACAGGTGAAAGTGTAGAGAATACGCCACACCAGGGGAAGTATGGGTAATTCATCACACAAGTAAAAGTGTGAAGAGTAAACCACACCAGGGAATTATAGGTAATTCACCATGTATGTGGAAGTGTAGAGAGTACGCCACACCAGGGGGAGTAATGGTAATTCATCACACAAGTAAAAGTGTGAAGAATAAACCACACCAGGGAATTATGGGTAATTCACCCATGCATGTGAAAGTGTAGAGAATACAGACACCAGGGGAATTATGGGTAATTCAAAACTCAGGTGCAAGTGTAGAGAATACGCAACACCAAGGGGGTAGTATGGGTAATTCAAAACACAGGTGAAAGTGTAGAGAATACGCAACAACTGGGAATTATGGGTAATTCAAAACACGGGTGAAAGTGTAGAGAAAACGCAAGACCAAGGGAATTATGGGTAATTCAGACACATGTGAAAGTATAGAGAATATGCAAGACCAGGGGAATCATGGGTTATTCAAAACACAGGTGAGAAGTGTAGAGAATACGCCACACCAGGGGAAGCATGGGTAATTCAAAAAACAGGTGAAAGTGTAGAGAATACGCCACACCAGGGGGAGTAATGGTAATTCATCACACAAGTAAAAGTGTGAAGAATAAACCACACCAGGGAATTATGGGTAATTCACCATGCATGTGGAAATCAGTGCTGGTGGAAATGTAGAGAATACGCCACACCAGGGGAAGTATGGGTAATTCAAAACACAGGTGAAAGTGCAGAGAATACGCAACACCAGGGGAAGTATGGGTAATTCATCACACGAGTAAAAGTGTGAAGAGTAAACCACACCAGGGAATTATGGGTAATTCACCATGCATGTGGAAATCAGTGCTGGTGGAAATGTAGAGAGTACGCCACACTAGGGGAATTATGGGTAATTCAAAATACAGGTGAAAGTATAGAGAATACGCCACACCAGGGGGAGTATGGGTAATTCATCACACAAGTAAAAGTGTGAAGAATAAACCACACCAGGGAAGTATGGGTAATTCACCATGCATGTGGAAGTGTAGAAAAAACACCACACCAGGGGAAGCATGGGTAATTCAAAAAACAGGTGAAAGTGTAGAGAATACGCCACACCAGGGGGAGTAATGGTAGTTCATCACACAAGTAAAAGTGTGAAGAATAAACTACACCAGGGAGTTATGGGTAATTCACCATGCATGTGGAAGTGTAGAGAATACACGACACCAGGGAGGTATGGGTAATTCAAAACACAGGTGAAAGTGCAGAGAATACGCAACACCAGGTGAGGTATGGGCGATTCAAAAAACAGGTGAAAGTGAAGAGAATACGCCACACCAGGGGGAGTAATGGTAGTTCATCACACAAGTAAAAGTGTGAAGAATAAACCACACCAGGGAATTATGGGTAATTCACCATGCATGTGGAAGTGTAGAGAATACGCCACACCAGGGGAAGCATGGGTAA
Organism: Asterias amurensis; assembly: GCF_032118995.1. Lineage (NCBI taxonomy): Eukaryota > Metazoa > Echinodermata > Asteroidea > Forcipulatida > Asteriidae > Asterias > Asterias amurensis. The sequence goes on along the minus strand of NC_092667.1, from coordinate 5,326,336 downwards.
TTCAAAAAACAGGTGAAAGTGTAGAGAATACGCCACACCAGGGGGAGTAATGGTAGTTCATCACACAAGTAAAAGGGTGAAGAATAAACTACACCAGGGAGTTATGGGTAATTCACCATGCATGTGGAAGTGTAGAGAATACACGACACCAGGGAGGTATGGGTAATTCAAAACACAGGTGAAAGTGCAGAGAATACGCAACACCAGGTGAGGTATGGGCGATTCAAAAAACAGGTGAAAGTGTAGAGAATACGCCACACCAGGGGGAGTAATGGTAGTTCATCACACAAGTAAAAGTGTGAAGAATAAACCACACCAGGGAATTATGGGTAATTCACCATGCATGTGGAAGTGTAGAGAATACGCCACACCAGGGGAAGCATGGGTAATTCAAAAAACAGGTGAAAGTGTAGAGAATACGCCACACCAGGGGGAGTAATGGTAGTTCATCACACAAGTAAAAGTGTGAAGAATAAACTACACCAGGGAGTTATGGGTAATTCACCATGCATGTGGAAGTGTAGAGAATACACGACACCAGGGAGGTATGGGTAATTCAAAACACAGGTGAAAGTGCAGAGAATACGCAACACCAGGTGAGGTATGGGCGATTCAAAAAACAGGTGAAAGTGTAGAGAATACGCCACACCAGGGGGAGTAATGGTAGTTCATCACACAAGTAAAAGTGTGAAGAATAAACCACACCAGGGAATTATGGGTAATTCACCATGCATGTGGAAGTGTAGAGAATACACGACACAGGGAAGTATGGGTAATTCAAAACACAGGTGAAAGTGTAGAGAATACAGGACACCAGGGATAGCATGGCTATTTCAAAACACAAGTTTTCCAATGGCCACTAATTTCCCCCTAGACCTGACCTTTGACCTCATCTAAAACCAACCAATACAAAACAACTATAAATTATAGGAATCCAATGTCATCTTTGGTATCAAAAGGCAATAAAATTGGTGTTCTTACTAGATATTTTGATGTAAAGTGGCATGACCAAGCAAAACATGTTTCTCCAGCCATCATATCATCAACTGAATAGAAGTCCTCGTCATCCACCAAGTCCAGATTCCATTGGCTCAAGGGAAGACATCTCAAGGCACCTTTGATGATCACGAAGGATCCCCAGTACAAACCTGTTTACTCAAAAACAAAAGAATGACGTGACCAACAAAAGGCTAAATTATAAGGGGCCCTCATCCCGACGTCTTGAGAGATCTTGCCGACCAGAACTTTTTAGGGACCAACCACTACCTTCCAGCTCAGGCCCTAGTACAAACGCATGCTTCCAAAAATGCTCGCTCTAGCTCGTCAAATTTTGTAAGGCATTACACCAGCGAAGGAGAACACTAGTTGTGCATCAAATTGAATTTCAGTGAACAAAGAACATACCCTCCATTGCACCCAGGCCCGCAGGACCAACACTTGTTCCAGGCAGCCGAGGGGGTCCACCAACAGGCACAGGTGTTTGCACAACTCTGCGAGTTTTTCAGAGGGTTTGGATGAGGCCCTAACATACAGTAAATGGGTTGCTCCTACACAATGAGTCCATGTTTTAAATCTTGGAAATTTCATCAAAAAAGAAAAGAAAAAAAGAAAAAAAAATGTAACAGAAAAATGAAGAAACTGTATAAACAATTTACGCTATTTTCCAAGCTCTAAAATATATTCCAAATGTCTTTCATAAAAAAATATATAAAACAAACTTAAATTTTATTAACAAAAGTAATGAATTTTTGAATTCTTTTTAATAGAAATTTCCATATCTCTGCAAGATACTGAGGTTTCCATAGTTTTGTTTTTATGTTTGGTAAATGAAACAAAGTTAATGGCTTCGCTTGCAAGAAAAGTCATTAACTTTCTGACAGTTTCACTCATTTGAATGGTCTCATTTTTTGGTAGGAGCAACTCGTACATTTTACTTAATTAATACAAAGACATACGATTCAGAATTCAATTTAGTCTATATGATAGTTTGTTTAAGCTGTCAAAATAAACAACTGTATTTTTCAAATCTAGGTCCAAAAGTTTTGCAAGCCTTTGTTAAATATTTCACAAAACAGTTTTAATCAGAGTGCCTTCTCACTAGTAAAAACTCCCAAAAAGACAATCAGAGTGCCCTGATTATCTGCAAGGGAAGGTATCATTTACACACATTATAAAGTTCTGCGCAAATTTTGTTTAAAATTTCTTTTAACAGTTACAATCAGAGTGCTCTCTGACTGGTTAAACTGTTTCCCAAAAAGACAATCAGAGTGCCCTGATTATCTGCAAGGGAAGCTTTTCTTTGATTTTTAAAGATTTCTTTGGTGAATTTGGCATGTACGATTCTGAATCATATATCTTTGAATGATCTTAACAAACTAAAGTTGAAAACTAAGTAATTTAAGCACACAGGGGGAAGTGTGTATAAACCTAAACACAAATCAGAGTAGGTAAAAGTGGATGACAATACAAGAGAAAGTGTCACTTACTCACTACCGGAGGAAGTGTGAGCAACTCAGAGTAACACAAGGGTGTGTGTCAGTTACTCATTACACAAGGGAAGTGTGAGCAACTCAGAGTAACACAAAGGAAAGTGTCCGATACTCATTACACAAAGGAAGTGTGAGTAACTCAGAGTAACACAAGGGAAAGTGTCAGTTACTCGCTACACAAAGGAAGTGTGAGTAACACATGGGAGAGTGTCAGTTACTGGCTACACAATGGAAGTGCGAGTAACTTAGAGTAACACAGGGAAAGTGTAAGTTACTCGCTACACAATGGAAGCGCAAGTAACTCAGAGTAACATGTATGGGAAAGTGTCAGTTACTAGATAGCTACACAAAGGAAGTGTGAGCAACTCAGAGCAACACAAGGGCAGTGTGAACAACTCAGAGTAACACAAGGAGAGTGATGTCCGATACTCATTACACAAAGGAAGTGTGAGTAACTCAGAGTAACACAAGGGAAAGTGTCAGTTACTCGCTACACAAAGGAAGCGCAATAACTCAGAGTAACATGTATGGGAAAGTGTCAGTTACTAGATAGCTACACAAAGGAAGTGTGAGCAACTAAGAGCAGCACAAGGGAAGTGTGAGCAACTCGGAGTATTGTGTGAGTAATGTGTCAGTTACTGGCTACACAGAGGAAGTGTGAGTAACACAAGGCAGAGTGTCAGTTACTCATTACACAAAGGAAGTGCGAGCAACTCAGAGTAACACAAGGAAAGTGTGAGCAACTCAGAGTATTGTGTGAGTAATGTGTCAGTTACTGGCTACACAGAGGAAGTGTGAGTAACACAAGGGAGAGTGTCAGTTATTTGCTACACGAAGGAAGTGTGGCACACACTGAAACATTGACTAATTTACAAAAATATTTAACTAACTTATAAATAAACAGTAAACATTAAGTCAAATTTTGTTTGACTTCTAAGAACTTAGACACAAACATGTCTCCTATTTCAGGCATGCAAGTCTGTATTTTGATCAAAGAATTGACATTTCCAGAAATTCAGGCACAGCAAGATATTTTACTGTTTTTTAAAAATATTTTTCAATGGTTAAGAAAACCAAAACCATAAAAATCAAATCTTGCATGGCTGCTATTGCTGATGTATGAGATGGGCAAAACCCCGCCTATCTAATACCCTCTGGGGAAAAAAGTCCCATCCGGCTCCACTATATGGCAACCAAGTGTGTCAAACTCCATACATCAGCACACGCCTAAACTAACATGACCTAATTGAATGAGATAGAACAGTGAGAGAAACATTTCTTTGACGATGTTTCAATTTGTGAGTTTGATGATTGACCACACAAGGGAAGTATGGATAATCACATAGAGGGAAGTATGAGCGATTCACCACACAGCAAAAGTATGAGCAATTCACCACACAACAAAAGTATGAGCGACTTACCACACAACAAAAAGTGTGAGCAATTCTCCACACAACAAAATGTGTCAGCAATTCACCACACAACAAAAAGTGTGAGCGATTCACCACACAACAAAAAGTGTGAGCGATTCACCACACAACAAAAAGTGTGAGCGATTCACCAAACTACAGAAAGTGTGAGCGATTCACCACACAACAAAAAGTGTGAGCGATTCACCACACAACAAAAAGTGTGAGCGATTCACCAAACTACAGAAAGTGTGAGCGGTTCACCACACTACAGAAAGTGTGAGCGATTCACCACACAACAAAAAGTGTGAGCGATTCACCAAACTACAGAAAGTGTGAGCGATTCACCAAACTACAAAAAGTGTGAGCGATTCACCACACAACAAAAAGTGTGAGCGATTCACCAAACTACAGAAAGTGTGAGCGATTCACCAAACTACAAAAAGTGTGAGCGGTTCACCACATAACAAAAAGTGTAAGCGATTCACCAAACAACAAAAAGTGTGAGCGATTCACCACACTACAGAAAGTGTGAGCGATTCACCACACTACAGAAAGTGTGAGCGATTCACCACACAACAAAAAGTGTGAGCGATTCACCACACAACAAAAAGTGTGAGCGATTCACCAAACAACAAAAAGTGTGAGCGATTCACCAAACAACAAAAAGTGTGAGCGATTCACCACACAACAAAAGTGTGAGCAATTCACCACACAACATAAAGTGTCGGCGATTCACCACACAACAAAAAGTGTGAGCAATTCACCACACAACAAAAAGTGTGAGTGATTCACCAAACAACAAATAGTGTGAGTGATTCACCACACAACAAAAAGTGTGAGCAATTCACTACACAGCAAAAGTGTAAGCAATTCACCACACAGCAAAAGTGTGAGCAATTCACCACATAACAAAGAGTGTCAGCAATTCACCACACAACAAGTGTGGGCGATTCACCAAACAGCAATAAGTGTGAGCGATTTACCAACCATATCTCAATATAATTCTAACTTAATTCTACCTATATCCCTATAATATACAAGTAACTACGAAAAAGATACCAATGGTTGTGCATCTCTACCAGTGACGACGGCGACTCCTTGTGAGATGTGACACTCTCTGTCTGGATTTTGATCTGTGGAAGACAAAAAAAAAGGACAAGAAAAGATTAACCACTTGTGATGATCACTTAATACTGAAATGAAAACATGTGACGTAATTGTATTCATAATTAAACGCACCATAAGGGGCAAGTCCAGCTGTTATGTCAAATTTGGGCAACAATTTGTAAAATCACAAGGAGTATCAGTCCAGCATTTTTTTTTCAAATTTGAGCCTAAAACTGCAAAACTAATCACAAGGGCAAGTCTAGCAGTTAAAGCAAATTTGAGCCTTAAGTTTAAAGAATCACAAGAGGTAAGTCAAGCAGTTTTAGCCAATTTGGGCCTAAAATTTAAAAAAATGAAAGGGGCCGCAATTCCAGCAGTTTGATCAAATTTGGGCCTAAATTTAAAAACAATTTGCAAGGGGTCTGAGTCGTTGGAGGTACATGACAGTGATTTAAAGTAAGTTAAAACTTTTCCTGATACTAGCAAGCTTTATTTTTAACACCCAAGCAGATCCTTGCCATTTGATTGGAGAATTGTACGTCACGTGATAGAAAATATAAGTACCAAGTGTTGCACTCACCGTGCTTTTTCGTCCCATCAGAAAACTACTATTGCACGCTGCAGCGTACAATAGTACTTTTCGGATGGAACGAAAAAGCTGAGTAAAAACATCACTGCGTGTGCGTGTTTGGTAACACAGCAGTGTTACTTCCAATCAAAATGACAATGTCAAAATGATAAAACAAATAATGAATGTTTTTCATTCTTGCAATAGTGCAAATATTTTCATTTTCATTTCATTTGTTGAAAGCTGGAATGTTCCATTCAACTCGGCCCCGCCTCGTTGAATAGAACATTCCATCTTTCAACTCATGAACATATTCGCACCATTGCACTCATAAACATCATTATGTGTATACCTTACACTGTCGAAAATGTATAATTATGTAAAGGCTTACCTGCTATAAGGTGTTCATTGGTTTGACACTCTCTTTCTGGATTAGTTGATCTGAATAGATGAAAGAAGGGAAGAAAAGTTGAACATACAAACAATCATGTAAAGACATTTAAGAGCAAAGCATTTTACATTCAGCAAACATTCGGGCTAGACAGCTCAAGACAGAGTCTAGCAAATTAACCTGGAAGTCACGGGATCAAGTCGTGCTTAAATAAACTTTGTATTTTTCAACCCCAAATCACTTAAAGTTAAATATTAAGTCACTTTACTATGTAGTTCGTCTCTAGAAGACGATCAGAGCACACTGATCGAAACGTTGAGTTGAAACCAACGGTTCTTTTTTAGAACCACCCAACTCATTCAGAGGTAGTCATTACATGGTGTTACCGCAAACCATTTCCATACTTGATTATGGAAAACAAATGAAAGTTCTATTTTATTGGAAGATGTCGGTTTTATTCTTGTAGCTAAGTTTTGAAGTTTGGTTAGCTTTCTATTTATAAGCACGTTGGAAAATAGTACAAATGCGATTTTTGCCGTGGGGTGTATTTATCTTTTGGTGAACAGTGAGCATGTGAGAAATATGATTCACACATTGTTATTACCAATATTAACTTTGTTTCGTACCTGTACAGATGAGGCTGACTGAGTTGTCAAAGCAGCTTGCTGGTTGGTCTCAAGGGCTTCAATAACGACCACTTGGAGACACTTCCTCTGCTCAGTTTGACGAACAGAGACTTGGCTCACTTGATCTGCAGATGAAAAAAGAGGGAACGAGAATGAAACTCAACGCCTAGTTTGTGCACTTTGAATACAGCCATGCGGAACAATGTCCCTTGTAGAGTTGCATTTCATAGACCAACTGGCCCGATCCAAGACAACGTGTTTAATAATACTTCTACAATGTTTTTTTTTAAAGTTTTTGCATGAACTGAATTATTGAGAACCCTTCATATGAGGATTCCACAAGGCGCTGCTGCACACTCTGCAACCACTACCATAAACACCCCTTCTCTTCTGTGTTGCTGAGTCCTTTGCATTACAACTAACATGACACCATTTGATTTACGTCGCATCCTAAGGACGAAGCAATATCGGTTCAGTAAGTGTCATGCTTAAAGGCAGTGTACACTATTGGTAATTGTCAAAGACTAGCCTTCACAGTTGGTGTATCTCAACATAAATATGCATAAAATAACAAACCTGTGAAAATTTGAGCTCAATCCATCATCGAACTTGCGAGATAATAATGAAAGAAAAAAAAAACCCCTTGTCACAAGAAGTTGTGTGCATTTAGATGGTTGATTTCGAGACCTCAAGTTCTAAATCTGAGGTCTCGAAATCAAATTTTTGGAAAATTACTTACTTTTGAAAACTATGGCACTTCAGAGGGAGCCGTCTCTCTCAATGTTTTACACCATCAACCTCTCCCCATTACTCGTCACCAAAAAAATGTTTTATGATAATAATTATTTTGAGTAATTACCAATAGTGTCCACTGCCTTTAAGGAAACAAGTATCATGACCGGGATTCGAACCTATACTCTATTGATCAGAAACACCACGGCTTGAGTCCAGTGCACTGGACGGCTTGCTCATGGCACGTTAGAATCACAACAGCAAAAGACTCAAACTTGGCCTCAAAATTTGACTCGGCCTTGACACTGAGAACTTGTACGTAACTCATATTTTGGGTGGAGAAAATAAACTCACAAAGGGGATTGTTCTGAAGACTAAGTACTTATTTCCACATAGTAAGCTGCAGGCCTTGAAATGACCCGAAGCATCCACATGCAGCAATTGCCTTGATGCCCTGTGCTTGTGCTGTGGTGCCCTCTGCATGAAGGTTCCAATATAAACTTAAATTCTTACCAAAGGAAAATTGTTGTGCTCTTTCAACATGTTCAAGACCAATTCGGCCTAAAGCTGCCATGCTAAAAACATTACTCATGATCCAATTTCAATCGTACATATCGTACCTTTAGATGTGAGCCGTCATAGATTGCTGTTGACTCTGCGATGCTTCAACATTGATAGATTGAGACATCTCTGCTCAGTGTGATGGGTAGCCATCATGATTGAAGACCTGACCCTTTATCTGCATTAGTTCACCTGTAGAAGACAAAAGATGTAGGAATAAGTACAAATTTAAATATTCAGTGAGTAAACTACTCATAGAGTCAGGGTTCTCCACATACGGTGTATCCGCCCGTCCAAAACTCTCAAAATACCAATTGGGTCTGTTTAAAAATGTTGCACCCGGACAAAATCAACGAGTGCCTGGGCAAAATTGTCAGCGCCGTGACAACAAATCTTGAAAATTACTTTAATATGAAAACAAACCACCATTTTAATGCGCCTTAAAGTCACACAGCAGCATTAATCATAGATCGATCTGTGATATATATAGTGTACAGCGTCAGGTATCTTCAGATCTTGTAAAGCACTTCGCCTGCATATTTCTCTGTGTCAAAAGGTTAATAACTAATACATTTTTAGACAATGAACAGAACCATATGCCCAAGACTCAATTTTGAGTAGACCGCGCTCTAGCATGAGAGATTTTACATTGCCAATCAGGGGCCTGATGAAGTTGGCAATTCCATGGATGTTTAAACAAACAGTGCGCGATAAAAGGCAAGACTGCTGAACTCTGAGAGCAGGATAATTAAAAAATACCTGGGTGCAAGTCTAAACTTTTATTCCGAGTAGAATGCACAAAGTGGGATTTTAGTTTGAGACCATGGGTTTTGTTTGTGCTGAAAGGGTTTGCAAATATTTAGTGCAATATGTGGATCGTGTAGGAATAAATTGCACGATTTGATGATCGAGCTGGTATGGTGAGCGCCCAGACAAAATGTCACCCTGTGGAGAACCCTAGGTGTCTTGAGGAATTGTCAAATACAGTTGGTTCTACACAGAAACAGTGTTGTAAATCGTACCTGGTGATCATGACGTTGATTGAGTAGTCAATGCAGATTGCTGGCGACTCATTGAGGCTTCAACATTGATTGATCGAGACATCTCTGCTCAGTGTACATTCATAGATTGAGACACCTCTGCTTAGTGTGATTGACATCCACCTTGATTGAAGATCTGACAATATCTGTATGGAGTTCTTCTGTAGATGAAAAAAGAAATGACAACAAAACTCGTAATTGCATGAGTGCCTTTTAATTAATATTGACATGCAGAACAATGTTGTATGACTTGGGTGGATTTCACATTAATCTTATCCTCATACAAACTCATAGTGTCCCAAAGCCTTCAAAATCCTCCTGTGCTGCAGATCACTAACAACCCAAATCCTTCTTTGTCATACACTTCAGCAATGAGGATATTGAAGGAGTTGGGCCCTATAGGGTTAACATGAAAAAATCACAAGGGTCATGTCCAGCAGTTTTATCCTATTTGGACCTAAAGTTGAAAAAATCACAAAGGTTAAGTCCAGTAGTTTTATCAAATGTTGACAACAAAATTACAAAAAACACAAAGGGTTCAGCAGTTTTATCGAATTTAAGCCAGAAAGTTAAAAATTCACAGGGGTAAGTCCAGTAGTTTTATCAAATATTGCCAAAAAGTTCCAGAAGTTTAATCAAATTTTTGCCTAAAATTAAAAAGATTACAAGAGCAGCAGTCTAATAGAAATGAAAAATTCACAAGAGGTGAGTCCATCAGTTTTATCATTTACTTTTGTACTGGTATCCTGCTCATTTCTACTTAGCAGACAATTTTCTGCTTCAGCAGCTCTATAAATTTTGGCCCTGGGCAACCATGGCTTCTGTGTAAATCCAGGCTTGAGTAATGCAATCTGATTATCACATACCTTTGTTATCGACACTCCTTGGTATCTGTGGTCCGCCAACTTCATGCCATGGATGCTGATTGATAGAGTCGGAGGGGGCGATCACTGCAAATAAAAAAATAGAGCGTTTCTAAATACCTGTTATTATTATTAATGTGACGCCACAAATTTGTAACGAATAATTCGCAACAGTTGAACCGAGTTCAACTCGTGCGAAAAATTTGCAATGAAAATGGAGCTACTGTATGTCAACACTCGTATCGCATTTGCATTTGCAGGAAGTAGGAACTTGGCATAAACTTCCCAAATCCAAATTCAGGCCTGATACTTCACGGAGGCGATTCAGGGGTTGCCCTTAACTTTTTTTTCAACTGGCCAGCAGGACCAGTTGGCTTGATTTTTCACTGGTCCGCCAGGTTTTTGACTGGTCCGTCAAATTTTTTTATATGTTTTTTTAACTAAAAAAATACTGTTGTATACCAACTGCTCGATTTTTAATCGCCGCTATTTCAAAATTCAACATGAATTGCAACGTCAACTTAACTGCACTGGAAGCCATACTTTATTTATGTGTACCAAGTTATTGTGTTCGTAAGGGGGCTCACTAATTTGAGAGTATTTTTTCTTTAAAAAAAGTAATAATAATCTTATTAAAATTAATTTAAAAACAGGTCAAATTATTTGTGAGAGCAAATTGGAAAATTTAACATGATCTTTATTTAGGTAATTTTTTAGTCTACGGTTTATTGTAAGCATTGGACATCGAAGTATTCTCAAGTACGAAGAACATTTGTATGAATTTGTTTTTATTGTTTTACTTAACAAAAAAAACCACTTTAAAACCGACTGTTAAAAATATTAACTTTTTATGTATTGCCTTCAAATCTACAGTGGGGAGGGTTTACGTGCGATCGCTTAAGTTATTTTATCATGTATAAACATTGCCTGTTTGTACTTTTAATATTAAGTATTCATAAACACAATACATCGTACCGACAACCGAAGTTCCCAAAATCTTCCCACTTTCGTCCAGAAAAAAACCAACAAAAAGTAGACATCAAAATAGTTGCAACATCCATGGAGAAGCATACGGCGTTTTACGGTATTTTTTTAATTATGTGTACGGAATGGTCGGTGCCGTTGTCTGTTTTGTGAAGAAAAAAATTCATTTAAAAGCAGCAAAAACAACTGCGCCTTTGTTAAACCATGGAGGTGTTGCATTCGAGAACCCAAGTATTTCTTGAAATTTGAACCCGCAAAAAAAAACAACGAAGCAACCGCGCATTATATTTGACCAATAAAACCATGGAGCAAAACTAGATCGCCCACCGATCGCCCGCAAAAAAAAACAAGCCCCAAATAACAAAAAAAAATAAGCAAAATCAGGACGGAAGAACCATACTAATCCCAATTAAATACTCCTTTTTGCTCATCAAGAGTATCCTAACTTTGTAATTTTTGTTCAATGAAGCCTCACCGTCTCGCTCGTTTTTCGTAAACACGCTAGACTCTTTTCCCCACACGGAAATCTGCTCCGTTGACGACGACGACCATGCTGCTGCTGACACAGGGGTCGAAATTGCCACTAGCCCGCTAGCCCGGGACTACCAGATTTACAGCCGGGCTACTGATTTTTCCAGTTTGATAGCCCGACGGGCTAGTGGAAAAACAAAGCAAAAATCATCATTACAAATAACAAAGAACTGTGCTATGGTGTATTGTAAAGTTTGAGCCGTGACGCGAGACATAACGTGTCTTTCGGGCTACCAAAATCTCATCAGGGCTACTAAAAATTATTGGTTACTAGCCCTGCTGACTACCATGACAATACACTTAATTTCGACCCCTGTGACAGAATGTGTTTTGCTTTGTGGTCTTTTGTCAAGGCGATTGAAGCTAGTTTTGTAAGCTATCGCGTACTTTCACCAATAGAGGGCGTCTATTCTCACGCTATCGAATATTCTGAAACGCCCTCTAGCGATCAATGTTTCTTACACTTTTTGGCACACGTGAACTAATACGAAGACTACAAGCATTTACGTTGCATGATGGGATTTTGCGCTGTGTGTACATGTGTATGTGTTATCGTGGGAAGTTTGCCAGCGTTCAGCGGCACTTCGGGTGATTTTTTTACATTTTATCCAAACCTTGAGTGAATGTTTTTATGTTTTATTCGAGCCTAAAAATATTTAAATAATAGTCATAGTTCTGTAGTACCGCTGCCGATATTTTTGACTGGTCAGCCGGACCAGTTGGCAAGGTGTTTCAGCTGGTCCGCCGCGATTTCTACTGGCATTTGGCCAGCGGACCAGCGTTAAGGTCGAACCCTGGCGATTGCCTCCGTTGCCCCTTGCCATTGCCTTGGTGCCCATGAAATGTTCCAGTAGAAATTTACAATTTCCTCATAGGGTGCCCTTTGCCAAAGAGAAAATGCCTTGGTGCCCTTGCCCTATCAAAAACGAAGCATACAATTTATCTTAAAATTTGCACATTTTGCATGAGTCGGGTGGGGGGGGTGTTGTAAGTATTGAATACACAAGTGACAGGTGATGTCAGTGTTGAAGAAGGAGTTGTATCCACTGGCCCATGTGGGCAGCAAGTCTTAAATTAATAAAAGGCTGAAAGGCATGGGGGAAAATTGTTCGGTCTGTGTGTTTTACCAAATAGTATTTGGTTTAGTTTTTGTACTAAATTCTTCAAACATTGAGGTTGATAGTATTAGCGTGAATCAATAGAATTAGTAGTATGTGTTTTCATTTTTTATTGAAATGGCATGGTCCACAATAGTGCATGGGACATGGTATTTTGGCTGGTACTTATTCTGGTAAGCATAATTTTGTTGGATGCTTGGCTACTTTTTGTGCTAAAGCAGCTCTATGAAACATGTTTAGTGTCCGGGTTTCTCAGACAAAGGAAGGAGGAGGGGCTTTTTATTTTAAGATGACCACCATTATTTTTAAAATGTCAAATATGTTTTTTTTTACTGCTCAAACACACACTACATAAATGAAACATTTTGGTAAAAGACATTCAGATTAATTTTGCTGAGATCGTTTAAAATAACCCTTTATTCATAAAAAAAAAAATGTGAAAAAAAAGGGACGGCCTCTTAAAAGGAAGCCGGCGGGAACGCTAAACAAGTTTCTTTTTTACTCGGCCTGAAAAGGCAGGGAAGAAACCATTGACTGAGCAAGTCGTATACAAAATAATTATGTTTGCATGTTTTTGAATGAGTTGTGTAGTATGTGTAAAACAAAACAACTTTTTTCAAAATTAGAGCGAAGAGCCAGGGCCCAATTTCATAAAGCCTGTAAAGGCCAAACAACAAAAAATACCAGTTGATCGTCCGGATTTTTCAAAAAAGAGGAGGATGAGGGCCTTACTATTTACTATTTTTTTAAGATGGCCGCTAAGTATTTCAAATCAAACAGGCCACCAATTCTTTAGTTTGAACCAATCGCAAACTTATTTTATACATATTAGTTGCATGAGGACCTGTGTTAACACTAACACTAACAGGGTCGGATAACACTAAAAAGGATTGCTGGTAGGCATTCACTATTATTGTTTTATGAAACAGACAGTTACAAGTGTTCGAGAGCATCAAGTTAGATTTTGGAAAAGCACCCTAAGCCAGTCCTTTTGAAAAGATGGACTTTTTTTAATACAAAAATCGAAAAAATTGTAAATAGTAAAAAAAAGAAGATGCGGCCACAAAAAAGGATGCAGAGGGGACGATCAACTGGTATTTTTTTTATTTGGCCTAAGCACACAAATTTGCTTAGCATGAAATTTCTTCCTTGATAAGAACAGGATTACCAACCAAATTTCCATTTGTTGCACATTGCTTGTTACTGGTATTCAGCTGTTGCTTACTTATCCTGAAAATCCTGAAAATTGGGTTTGTAATCCTGTTTTTATCAAGAAAGAACTTTCACGCTAAGCAAATTTCTGTGCTTACATGCTTTATGAAATTGGGCCCAGTTGAGTTGAGTCTGTTTTGTTTTAAAGCCATTGGACCCTTTCGGTAAACAGTATTGTCCAAGGTCCACACTTCGTGTATCACAACTTCTATATCAAATAACAAACCTGTGAAAATTTGGGCTTAATCGGTCATCGGAGTCGGGAGAAAATAACGGGAAAACCCACCCTTGAATCCGCGCATTTCGCCGTGTCATGACATGTGTTTTAAATAAATCCGTAATTCTCGTTAACGAGAATTGATATTGTTTTACTGTTTTCTCAAAAAGTAAAGCATTTCATGGAATACTATTTCAAGAGAAGTATTTCACCACTACCTTCTGTAAACCCTGTAAGTTATTTGTAAATCTGTGATTTTTTTTTTTTTTTTTCTGTACCGAAAGGGTCCAATGGCTTTAAGAAGTCAATACTAAAAAATAAATAAAAAAGGAACTTGTGAAAATAGTTTCGGTCAGTACAGATGTTAAATCCAGGTCCATATCCGATACAAATTTAAAAACTGACAAATAATTTTTTAATTTGTTTTAAAAGTTCTGTTGAGAATGAAATAGAGGAGACTGCGCAGCATTCAAAATTAAAAAACTGCAAATTGGACCTTGTGGTGTTGCATTTATAAATTGGATAACTTTCCGTATGGCGCCACCACCTTTTCACTCATTTTTACAAAAAGGGATATATCAATCAGGTAAATTAGATACTATATTATTTTATTTCGAATGAAAAAGTGGTGGCGCCATACGGAAACTTTTCCTATAAATTAATTAACGGAGGTTAATGCAAACATTAAAATAAAATAATAAAAAAAATTTAAAAAATCTTTCTGTATCCTGCTGTCCACTTCTTTTTCACTAATTTTTACTAAAATAAAACTTTAATTTCCAAAACGAATGAAAAAGTGGTGGTAGGCAAGATGCAAAACCTTAAAAAAAAATGTATAATTGTAATTAAATAAGAAACAATGAAAAAGTTGTGGCAGGACCTACAATTCAAACTTTGCAATCAAAAATATTAACAAGAAAACAAACGATAAAAATTTTTAAGAAAATAAATAGGATTTTGGCAACAAGTTAGAAAAAAAACAAAGCAACAAGGGCCCATCATCATTCAACAAACACTAGAGGGTAATGACTGATTAAAATAATTTGTTAAATAAATAGCGCTGGAAATGACAACACAATACACCCCCCCCCCCCTCCGCACAAGATGTTCACGCCCATTTTGGTTTGGCATATGGCCCAAATACTCGCAATGCATGATGGTCGCCATAATGAAAGGAGAAAAAACCGAGAAAAAGCCGAACCATTTTTGTAAAAAAAAACACGAAAGCGTGCTCTTTTAAATCTGTCCACCTCACAATAGTTTCTATGGGTGTCAATGATAAAAAATGAAATACTCACGCATTATTTGGTCGCAAAAATACTTCTTTTCCGGACCATTTTCCTGTACCCACGTGTGAAAATCACGCATTTCTCTGCTGTCCTCCATCTTTGAATTGTGCACTCAGCCCGCTACAAATGGATGCGCGCGCATGCGATGAGCAGTGACCGACGTTGGAGTGACCAATCAGAGGGCTTGAGGGCTTCGCGCACTCTTCCTGCTGACAAGTACTGCAGTGATTGGGTTCAGAATCTAAGACGATTAACATCTATATGTAAGAAAGGGGGCCAATGAAAAGTCCTTTGACAGGAGACTCCCCCCCCCGCCCCGCCCCAGAACCTTGTTTATACAGTTGACAGGGGATGTTCATTTTGTTTCTCTGCGTTTTCTGGATAAAAATAACTTCAAGAGAATGAGAAATTGCTACAAGACTATGAGGCAACTGAGGAATGGGGGGGGGGGTGATTGTTACAGCTAACACTGTTTATTATTGGTGATTTTTCACTGATAATTCTTATCTTAAGACCTAAAATAAAAACTTAAAAAGAGTGTGTTTAAAGGCAATTATTGAGTGGGGGGTCGACAACATTATTTAGGGAAAAACTTCACAAAGTCAGACTTTAGGGGATCATTGTGATGAAATTGATGCAAATTTTACAAGTAAACTGATGCCAATTAAAAAGAAGAAATAAACAGATAAAAGTTTTGTTTTCCTCATTATAATTTATTCCACTATTACGCTGTAATACTGTACACCAATTGCAGTTGGTTTTTGTAACCACAAAACCCACCAATAAGCAAAACACAATTAAATTCCATTGTTTACCATTGTCTCCAAATTTTACCACATGGTTATCCATATAGCAAAGCATGAAAATAATAAAGGAAATTTAAATTATTACACATAATATAATTACTAAAAGCAAGTTTAAAAAAAATGGGAACTTCCCAATTTCGTTTCAATCTCAGTGAGGGGGAATACCATTAGTATAGAGAAGTTCACGAACTTCAAATTTGGAGAAATTTAATACAAAGAATACTTTGACAAAAATAATGTCAGATGACTGACAATAATGCTTAGTATGATTTCAACAAAACATGCCCCTTTTGACATGGGCCAACTTTCTTAGAGCTGCTTAATCAGAGAATTATGCTAACCACCTTTCAGCAAGCAAAAAAAGCAGGATACCGGTTACAAAATGAACATTTGACACTGTACTTTGGCTGGTAACTTTATTCTGATAAGCATAATTTTGTTGTGCTTAAGCAGCTCTATGAAATTGGGCCCTAGGCATATGGGGACTCTTCGATTAAATGTTGGGTTATCCCTAGATTTTTGCCAACTTATTAAAAATGCTTGTTTATTTTTTTAATGTGTCCCTTCAAGCATCAAGTTCACAGCCTGCTACACCACTGACATTGAATATGTATCATTCTTGGTTGGGTTTGGGTCCTTCTTCCTCTTCTAAATCACAATATTCTCAATTCCAAACCAACCGCGCACACGCTCGCGTTTAATAATTTGCTCGCGCTTTGTAATTAGCTCGAGCTTTGCGGTTGGTTTAGGGTAGATCACTACAAATGTGTATTTGTTTAAATCAGTTGTAATAAATATTTGTGTGTTTGTACAGAAGTAACACATAAAAAATATTTGAATTCCGTCTACTGTACATTATTATACATGCATGTAAATATTTGTTAAAAATATATTTCATTTACAGATACAAAACTTCATCTTCCTTCACCCCCACCCCACCCCTAAAACATGAATTAATTTATTGTGATTGAGTAATGTGCTTAAAGCCCCCCGTTTTCAAATTTTACTTCTTAATAGTCTTCCCTTATAACTTAAAAAATATAATTAGCTGTTGCAAACTGCTTCTCAACCAAAAGAACCTGCGGTATAAATGCAAAAAATATTTGTTGGCCTGACGATTGGACCTGAGTCTTTCTAGAAGGGTACAAAAAGTCTTCTTAAGGCCCAGTCACACAGGCCTCGATAACGAGAACTAGAACGTTAAAAATGCAATGGGAGACTTTGGGACGCTAGGTGGCAGCAGACATACCAGGTAAATTTACTTCTGAGCATGCGCACATTACCGAGAACAATGGATTTTACCTGGTAAGTCTGCTGCCACGAAGCGTCCCAAAAGTCTCCCATTGGTTGACTAAGCGTGGGTGTATTCTGCTTGGAGCGAATCAAACAATAGAATGTGTCCTCTTTGCGTCGTTATCGTTTTCATTATCGCTGCCATGGCAGTGTGATTCGGCCTTAAGCCTTCGAGAAAAACTCTGATAGGGTTGAACTGCCAGGCTTTAGTTCAAACTATTTTTTTGCCCTTATGATTTAATGAATGATTTTTATAATATTATGCTAAAAAACTGTTGGTCCTTATTATCATAACATCTTCTGAGAGACAATTAGATTTTGGATTGAGACAATGGGATGTACCCATCACTACCCTAGAGGTAAAGTTAAAACAAATAATAGAAATTGAATAATTCCTTTAAAAGAAATACTGTTTACCTAATTCACCATCCAACACTGCTGAGCAAGAAACAGTAAAAATGTTACCATCTCCGTGTTCAGAGTCAGCTGCAACTTATCTACACAGGTAATGCTGTTGGGAATATTGCAATATTTTAAAAAACTATAATCGTTTGCTTTTAGCAGTTTAATCGGCAAACTCAGAGGTGACAAAAATGCTGAAAATACCTTAATAATTGATCTTATTTTTGCATCAGGGATAAAGAAAGAAGTTGGTTTTTAAAGATTAAATGGGTAACTGTTGCTGACACATAGGATTCAAACTGCCTTATTTTGGCTAGCTTGGTGGTCTAGTGGTAAGACATCTGCTCTAGTAATGCAAAGGTCGGGGGTTCAAATCCCATCCAAGTGATTTGCCTGTTGATTTTTTTCACAGAACTCTGGAAAGTACTGAGTATACAGCGCTAACATTGATGTAACCGGTAAAAACTATTATATGGACTCAAATTATATTCGTTCCAAGTTGCTGTGAATAGTCACTGGCTCTCAAAATATATCATAACAATAATATACTTTTGTCTATTTTGCCCCTGTCAATTATGGATAATGCTGACTAAGGGCCCAATTTCATAAAGCATGTAAGCAGAGAAACTTGCTAAGCACTGACAAGTCTTGCTTAGCTCAAAGTTTCATTATCGTGAGTGGTGCTTCTCTCATTTTGGGCTAGCAAAGAACAATTTCTGCTTCACAGCTCTATGAAATTGAGCTGAGAAAGTGAACTTTTTCCCCCAGTTTTTACAAGAATTTAATCCTTAAATACAAATCAAGGCTTCATAAAAAATGCTCAAGGTGTTAGTAAAAATTGTTAAGAATATTTAAGTATTTTTACAGAATTTACATTAAAATTGTACGATTCTTAACAGAAATGCATCATCTCTCTGCAACTGAACAAAATAAATAATTGCTCTTTTAAATAATAACATTAAAGTATGACTTGTTTTTCACTTGCCATAGTCAAGGTCCGAAGTGGAATACATTGTACCAGAAAACAGTTGAATACAAAATTTGAAATAAAATACTCTCAATGAGTAGTTTCTGATAATGGAATATCTTTACGCTTTAAATACAGAAGCTTAGCATATTTTTACAGACAGGCAAGGAGGGACTGGACCAATACCATGATATTCGCAAATTGAAAATCAGTTGGGCAAAATGAGGGAACATCGACCTCTTTGAGGGGCTGATGTTAGCATGACACACACGCGTTCGTGCGTCTGGCTAATGCACGCAAACCAATCATGTCTGTATACACGAGTTCCCTTGACGAGAAGATCATCTAAACAAACAAGCAAACATTCCCAATCAGGCCTATATGCTTCGCTTTTAAAAGGGCAAGGGTACCAAGGCATTTTCTCATATGAGGAAATTGTACATTTCTACTGGAGCATTTCAAGGGCACCAAGGCAATGACTAGGGGGCATGGAGGCAATTGCCTTGGTTGGCTTCGTGAAATATCGGTCCTGCCCCATCACCCTCAGACTAAATGATTTGTTGTCTTCATTCCATCGCTCTTGCTATTACTGTTCTGATGAGTCTGTACATCCTCTCCCCCAGCGTCGTCATCTTCTTTAACATCTTCCTCAAGACCCTTAATGACGAGGTAACGACGCACCACTTTATCCCAGTCCAGTACCTCCTCGATCCGGATTGGACCGTTCCCGTTTCCTGCACGGAGAAAGCCACCTAATGGAGAGAAGAAAAAAAATCATACCTGTCACCAGGGCCTAATTTCGTAAAGCTGTTTAGTAGAAAATACTGCTTGAAAAATGTCTTTGCTAAGCAAAAATTGAGTGGGGCACCAGTTACAACAATGTAAACCTAATGTAATTTTAGCTGGTAAACTGTTTCTAATAAGCAACACTTTTCTCTGCTTAGCAAGTTTTTGTGCTAACAGGCTTTATGTAATTAGGCCCTGACCAGAAAGAAGGCCTTTTCATGTTTGTAATTTCATTTAAATTTAGCGGCATATTGTGGACGAGCATTCTAGCAAACTGAACTTAAGTTCTTGTGGCTGATTTATCCGACAGGCCTGAAGTTACGCAGAGACCATGGAGGCCATGACCTCTGTTACCCTGGTCTTGGCCTCGGTGCTCCTTTAAACATTTCCCACAGACTTTTCCAATGGAAGTGCCCTTTGCAAAATGAAAATGGCCATGCCCTCTCAAAGATGAAATGCCAGGCGTCATCAGAGTGTGGCTTTGAATCCTGGTCATGACACTACTGTCCTTCAGAAAGACACTTAACCATAAATTGCTTCCCTTCACCAAGGTATATAAATAGGAATCATCTATCAATCTTTTTAGTGTAACTGGACGTTTTGCCTTTGGAGGAAAAAAAAAGGAAGAACTATGCCTTGACACTCTCTGAGGCCATGTCCGAATTAGCAGCAACAGCTAGAGCTACGGCTAGAAGTCCGCGTCATCATGTGTTGAAGTAGAGGTCATCCTTAGCAACACACTTAGCAACAGTCATTAGCTGTAGGCATCAATTCGGATACCGCCTTAGTGACTTTTGACTTACCATCCGGTGCCACTTGTGTGTTTCTTCTGACGACATTCCTGAGCCAATTACCCTGGCCGAAAGGGTCGATGGAGCGGGCATCTGATGCAGCATCCTCCTCATTGTCATTGATGTAATCTCGAGCCTGAGCGCTACAAACTTTACCTGCAAGTTAGAAAAAAAAAAAAAAAAAATGGAGTTCAACTCGATGATGGTTAATAGGAAATTCAGGGGTAGTAATTGCCACTAGCCCACTAGCCCGGAACTACCAGATTAACAGCTGGGCTACTCATTTATCTAGTTTGATAGCCCAGCGGGCTAGTGGAAAATGAAATACTTTCGGTGACCAATTTGTACCGTGACTCAAGACGTTATGTGTTTTTCAGGCTACCAAAATCTCATCAGGGCTACTAAAGATTGGGTTACTAGCCCTGCTGACTACCACGAAAATACACCTAACTTAAGACTCCTTGAGCAAGATAATTCACTATAATTGCTTCTCTTCACCCAGGGGTATAAATGGGTACCTGCCAAGGTAGAGGTTGGTATTGTGTTTGAAAAAGCCTTTATAGCGCTACGGCAGCCTGGGGCTGTATACTCCCAAGGGAGATGAGAAAGATAGGAATGTTATTGGCCCAACAACCAGGGCACCAAAGTAAAGTGCATTGATCCATTAGTGTGTAATGCGTTATACAAGAACTCCGCGGTAGTAGAATTAAGCAAGACAGTTTCTCTTAGAACAAACTCTACCTGGCAAGTAGATACACAAATGGTGTTACCGCAAACCAAATAACTAGTTTGTTAGATTTCCCACAGGGGTAATGAATATTAACTTTTATTCTATTATTCTTATTATTTATTATAATCACCTTTGTGTTTATAAGCCGCCTTGCAGTAAGTGGCGAGCTTGGTGAAGATATTGAGTGGCGCAGGTGTTGCTGACGACTTGTTCATTTTACGGATCAGCTTGGCTCGGCCGAACTTCCACTCCACGTCGGACTGAGCCTGGATACGCTGGTACGTGTCACTCATCATAGCGATCAGTAAATTGATCAGAACGATCAACGTGACGATGAGGTACGTGCCAAACACAATCTTGATCAGAATTGCGGTGAAGGCTGGATGGCGATTGGTGCCCGGTAGGTCGTTCGGTTCCACGAGTCCGAAGAGTGAGAAGAAGAGAATATTGAATGTGTCGATCGGGGTCTGAATCGTTGTGTCGTTCTCGTTGGCGTTAGGGTCGACTCTATACACTGGCTGGTAAACGGCGGAGAGATGCAACATGAAACCGACCAGGAATATAAGCAGGATGACCATGAATCTCATCAAATCCTTCATGAGGTCTCGGATGATGATTGCCCACGGTCCAAAGAGGTGGTGGAAGGAAAGAAACTCAAGTAGAGCGGCGAACGAGAACAGCAGACACCAGGCGAAGAGCTGGTTCCGAGCGTAGATCAAGTTTAACCGTGTCGTGCCGGTGAACGGTATGGCGATAATATGTATCACGCAGGCCACTGCGGAGAATGCGAGTATGATTACGCGTATCCACCCAAGACCCTGTCTGTCCCCGGGATTTGTGATCTCCGAGATTAACATTCCCGTCAACCATGCAAGTAGCAGCCACTCATACCAACTGGGAACCAGCGACTCCGACAGGATGAACGCTTCGATGAATGGCGTTACAACCGTCGTGAGACACAGCAGTGCGATCAGGTAAATATGCGACACGAGGTAACCCATGAATTTGATGATGGGTAGCTTGTTGAAGCGACACTTGAGCGGCAAGGAGAAGAAGACCCAGATCGGGGGGAGGATGATGAACACAAGGAAGAGGAGAAAGATCTTCCAGGAGGCCCACGTCAGACTCCCCATCCAAAGATCCGAGAGGTAGCGCTGCACTGACGGATGCGCCACAACTTCCTTCTCCTCGCACTCGATTAGAATGTCCAAGAACGCAATCCCCCGGCTGTCCACCGATCTCAGAAGGTGACCGGCCGAACTCGTGCTCGCCGACACCGACAGCAGATCCACCGCCATGCATTCACAGAAGGTACCCGCCTCGGTCAGGTCTCGTGCTCTCTCTTTCTCTCGCGTTGACTGCACACGAAAGTTCTTGGAGAGTTTTGCCGCTGTGTCAATAGGGGCGGGGGAGCGAAGAATAAATTCCTGGATAGACTCATTGTTGTTGTAGCGACCACAGACCATCAAGTCAAAGACAAACTACAGAAACAAAAAGAAAACCAGACGTCAGTTTTTGAGAAACAAATGTAAAAGCAAAATCCTATTATTAATGAAAAAAGTAGTTAATGACCTGACGTTGCAACCCTAGCAGAGTCTTTCTCGAAGGCTTAGGTGTGGCTTATGCAGGACTTAAAGTTCGCTCTTGATTTTTCTCAGGTAAGGGGCACACTATGAGGAAATTGTAAATTTGTAATGGGACTTTGCAAAGGGTCCGACAGCAAAAGCACAGGGCACCACGGCAATTGCTGTGAGTGTCATGGGTAACTTCAAGGCCTGCTCACAGGAGCATTATTGACACACTTATGAAAAGAAAAAGGACAGGGGAAAAAAGAGAATCGGTTAAGAAGTGGAAATATATATGAATGAGCTGTTACCTTTCTGTCTTCCATGAGGTGCTGCGTATTATGATCTTTCTTCATCAGAAAGCTGAGTACAGCAAGATGATTGGCCATGGCTGCGTAACAGATCGCTACGCGACCATCCTGATTGGAAAAGAAAACAAAATGTGACTCAAGATGTATTTCATTCATCGGGTTGGCTCAGTGGGTTCTTTATAACAGTGCTCTATAGCCAGGGGTGAGGGCATTTCTGCTAAGCAACGTACCTTTGTTTCAAACTTGGGTGATGCTCCACTTTCTATTAATAGCGTAACCACGTTGAGGAAGCCAGCCTTGGAGGCGAAATGAAGCGGAGTCCATCCATTCTACAAGTAAAAGAATAAAAAGTAGGTGTGAAACTAAAAACTTTCTAAGCACGGACAAATCTAGCTCAACAGAAATTGGCCAACAGCCAAAATTCCATAATGTTTTCTGCTGAACAGTTCTATGAAATTGGGCCCAGAGCCCAACTTTATAGAGCTGCTTAATAATTTTATGCTAAGCAACAATGAGTAGGACTACCAGTCAGAGATTATACATGTGACATGCTATTTTGGCTGGTAACCTTTGTAAAGATCTTTCTGCTAAGCAACACTGAGCAGGATAACAGTCACAGATTAAACACGTGACAAGTATATCCTTTCACACTGGCTTGTTCATATGGAGGTCGCAGCTTCAAATCCTGCTCTAGTAAATTTTTCTTTGTTGAACCAAAATCTGATTTCTTATCATGAGGGAAGTTTGGCTGGAAGTTTTTTGTAAATGGGAGAGAAAAAAGTGTTTGCGTGAGACGCGATAAGGACTTGATAAAGTTTACATATTGATGAACATGGATAATGTTGTAAAGCCCCTTGAACTAGCTATAACGATAATGCGCTACATAACAACCAAATATATTTTGTTATATGTTTTCTGGTTCTTACCTTATCGAAGGAGTTAATATCCGACCCCTGACCTAGTAACAGAGACACCATATCATAGTGGCCGTTCGCTGCGGCCAGATGGAGGCCAGTGCGCCCTCGCTTGTCCTTGACGTGCAACTGTGTGGTTGACTTGCTGAGGAGAAGACCAACGACCGCCGTGTGTCCACTTTGCGACGCTAGATGCAGTGGGATAGTTCCCTGCGCAAAATCAAGGAGAAAAGACTGTTACAACGAAGCACCCCCTCTGTTGACAATAAAAAATCACACGTATTTATTGTGCACTTTTTTAGAGCCTTACATTGAAACCCCTGTTCATCTGGCCCTAACCATTCCTCAAACCATCTCAACTCCTTAGGAATATGCAGCATCGCCAATTTGGGCGCAAAGGTTGCTAACGATTCACACCAACAATCTCTACCCTAGAAGGTACCCATTTACTCCTGGGTGAAGAGAAGCGATTATGGCCATGTGTCTTGCCTGAGGACTAGACAGGGATTCTAACAACTCCAATAGACCCCTTGCATGTGACGTCACACGCTAAAAAAGCACCCACGCTGGGGTCAAAGGAGGCAAATGATTGGACGATAGCTGTTCTTTGTGCGTGAAAACGCGTTATGCAAGGGGTCTAAGAATCGGCCAACAGTTTTCATGTTTATGTTTATTTATTATTTGAGGGGAAGGGGGGAGGGGGCTGTGGGTAATGCATTATATGTCTTTGATTCCAGAGTGTTTACATACCAGTTCCTGTGTTGGCATGTCTGGTTGGACACCAGGGAAGTTGAGCAATAACCGTACCAGACCCTCATGGCCAGACTGTGAGGCCAGATGCAAAGGTGTCAAGCCATACTGTAAGAAAAACAACAAAAGAAAATAACCAGAACTGGAATAACACCGAGGCGGCGAAGGCAATGGCCACTGTTGCCCTTGTCTTGACCTTCGTGTCCCTCTAAACATCTCCTAGACTTAGGTTTTTCCAATTAATGGCGACCTTTGCAAAATGAAATAACCTTGCCCTCTCAAATATTAAACTCTAAGCCTGTTCTACTGAAATTAATTCAATTTTAACTAAAACAAAGCAAATGAGAAAAATCAGACATAGGGTTTGGAAGAAAAATGCAAGTAGTATGAACAGGGCTTAGAAATGCTAAGAATTATCGTAATATGGCTGCTGACATTAGCCCAGGAGAAAAAATTGCAAACACAACTAAAGACAACCCCCTAAAAGTCATTCACTGAAAGATTCAGTATTCAAAGCCTACTTACATCATGTACTGAGATCTCTTTCAGGTCCCCTGGCATTGAGGCTGGGGGCTCACTCCGTACCGTAGCAGGCACCTTGGTCAGCATCTCACGGACAAAGTCACTCTGACCGTAGTGAGCTGCGATGTGGAGGGCAGTCAGACCTGTCTTGACGCTGGGCGCCTTCCAGGATACTTTGCCCTTGAGGGCGTCCAGGACTGGCACGTGACCGTTTTTAGCGGCGAGGTGGATTGCCGTCATCCCATCCTGGCAAATCAAAATCAAAATCAGAGCGTGATTAAAACTAAACAGTCCTGGGGTGGATTTCACAAAGATTTAAGACTAGTCTTATCTCGAGTTACTCGTCCTAACTAATAGGACGAGACTAGTCTTAGCTCTTTGTGAAATCGACCAAAGAAAGTCAAACATTCTCATTCTAGTGGAACCATTTCATTTGGGAAACTTGTGGCTATGAGTTGGATGTGCAAACTTACAGCATTTTCTTCTGTTGCTGATGCTCCGTTATTGATAAGAACGGACACAACTTCCTGGTGACCTCCCCCAGCAGCTAGATGCAAAGCAGTGGAGTCATTTGTCTGCACAATAAAGAAATCACTAACACCATTTAGTAACTTACATACAACACAATTGTATCAAGAACACAGCGTTTTAACTTAAAGGAACACGTTGCCTTGGATCAGACGAGTTGGTCTTTGAAAAGCATTTGTAACCGTTTGTTATGAAATGCATATGGGTGGAAAGATGTTGTAGAAGTAGAATACAATGATCCACACAAACATGTCTCGAAATTGCGTGGTTTTCCTTTTACCTCGTCGACTAACACAGTCAGCCATTTATGGGAGTCAACTTTTTGACTCCCATAAATGGCCGACCGTGTTAGTTCGCAAAGTAAAAAGAAAACCACGCAATTTCGAGGCAATGTTGTGTGGATCATTGTATTCTACTTTTAAAACATCTTTCCACCCATATGCATTTTATAACAAACGGTTACAAATGCTTTTCAAAGACCAACTCGACCGATCCAGGGCAACGTGTTCCTTTAACACCCAAACTGTTGGTCTCTAATTATGCCGGATCTCATCCAAAGCATTATCAGTTTATTTGTCTACAGTCCAACAGAATCAATCAAAAACAGGATTTTGATTGGTTGGGTATGGTTAGGATTTTGATGGGTTGTGTATGATAAGGATTAGTGTCCGACAGTCCTACCTTATTCTTAGTAGTACAGACGCCGATTTTATTGAATCTTAGCAGCTCCTTGATGACAGCAACACTACCCTTAGATGCAGCGATGTGACCACACGTAGATCCATCCTAACAAAAACAAACACAAAAAGTAAACGACATAGTAAAGTGAAGTTTGTCCCGAGCCAGTATTGCTCATCAGGCTGGTGTTTAATATCCAGTTTCCTTAGCATAACATGACTGAGATGCCAGTTTATAACTGGTTACTCTCCAGCTCTCGCCGGTACCCATTGTACTCCTGGATGGAGACAAGTGTTGTATCTGATCAGGCCAGAAATTGAACCCACATTCTGTAAATTACAGAACTTGAGTCCAATAAAAGGGCCATATTTTTCTTGTTTGAAAGTACACGTCTTTCAAGAAAGTATGAAGGCAAAACAAAATCTAAAAAAAAAAAATTAAAAATGAAGAAAAAAAAATGAAATCAGGGGGAAAACACTGACACATGTCTATGTTCTCCCTGTGTGCTAGAGACTTACCAAGTTGGCCATTGTGACAAAATGATGCAAACCCACCTCGGCTGAAGATACATGTAGACCAAATTTCTACGCAGAGTAATATTTTGTCTTGCAATAATTACTAGCTCCAGAGTCAGCCCTGATTACTGCCTCATTTAACTTACCGAGTTGGCCATTGTGACGAGCTCTGGTTTGTGCTTCAGGAACAGCTTGACAATGTCTGCATGATCATTCTTGGCTGCCAGATGTAACGGAGTCTGTCCATGCTGCACAATACACAAAATGCAAAAATCAATTAGAACATGAATTCAATTATAATACTATGTAAGAGTTCAGCTGTGCTGAATTCCTGTGAAACATTTCCAGCAAAAACAGAGCTGTGTCTTTAAATTTGCTTGAACTCACAAAGCATTCGCAGGAAGTATGAACCCGCCTTTACTCAACACACGCAAACTGCTGTGCTGTTTCCAAAACCTCAGGTTAGGCTTTCGGATCTAGCTTGTTCTCCCTCATCAACTTTGGAGCAGTGTACATTTTGTATGGTGTTTCCAACATCAAATAAAGCTCAGAACCTACGCCAAGGTTTGGAAGAAATGCTAGACTTGGATTTGTGTGGTATGCCTGATCTTACTAGGATCCTTCCCCATTCTTACAAAAACCGAACACCATACAGTAGCCCGACATCCAGACTGTCGGACTCTGGTTATGGTGGAATGCCTGATTCCATGTAAAGCACCAGTCTACTGTCACAGTCTTCAATCCAACAGAATCAAACAAACCCACTGTTGGAGTTTGATCAATCTTGAGGAGGGCGGGTTAGGCCAAAGAATTATGTAAAACCTTTGCCCATGGATATTATAAGCGCATTCCAGAAGAAATTGAAAGCACATTCCAGAAGAAATTGAAGGAGTAAAGCAGTACGTTAAGAAGTTTTTTCTGAAGTGGACGCAAAACAGCTGAATGATTATCCGAGGTTCTTTAATCAGCCCAGGGCAATACACAGTCAAGTTGATTTAATCGGCAGACAAGAAATCTTAGACAAGAAAGGGTGTTTTAAGCTTTGAATAAATATTATTTTTGACAAAACTTGCTTTAGAAAAGAAAGGAAAGTATGTTTTATTGCAATTTAAATACATTCTTCACAGTCTACGGTCTTCTCAGAATTATAAGTTTCTGTTGTCTTTGATCAATAAAATAGGTGATTTTCTGTAAAATTACCCTTGACGTGTGCCAACATTGGTGCCGTAAGTGGCGATAACTTTATGCGTGCAGCAAATGCGCATGCGTGTGGTGCAATGACTTACTAACAGAATATATAGCTTCAATATAGAGTGGGAAAAATACACATGCAGACATTCCATGGGAAAGAGCGAAAGTAGTTCCATAGGAGAAATACAATTAATCACAGTGGCGGTTGATTACTTAATGCAGGGGGGAGGCTGTGTTACAATTTCAATATACCCAATATTACTGTGGAAATATGCCTCACATTGTTGCTCTTACCAAATCCATACTATAATACAGTGCAAATCTTTTTTTACCATGGCTTTTCAGTATGTTGTATTGATTATGGTTGTGAAGCCAAGGACCCTCTGAGAAGCGAACTGTTAGAACAGGGCCCAAGCACAACAAAATTTGCTTAGCTTGAAATTTTTGCCTTGATAAAAAAACAGGATTACCAACCAAATTTCCACGTGATTTTCAGGGTAAGCAAACAACAGCTGAATACCAGTAACAAGCAATATCAAACAAATGGAAATTTGCTTGGTAATCCTGTTTTTATCAAGGAAGAAATTATATGCTGGTCAGAATAATTCCCTGGGGGTTTTTCTCCCACATCTAAAACTAAAAATTCCTTCTATATTTTCTCTCTGTGGGGTTCTTGGTGGCTAGTATAGTAATCAAGTTCCCTTTTCAGAGAGTACTTGGTGTCACAATATTTACCCTCCATTGTGGTTTCATATTTAAATTTGAATTCCTCAGACTACAGACAGTAGCTAAGACGCATGTTTCAGGACAAGCTTTTGCATAGATGCCAAACACCTTATATGTGTATTGAACAATGGTACCAGGGTTTGCTCATCTGGAGGTAGCTGTACAAAAACATAGCAACTATATCTATAGTCTGAGGAGTTTAAATTTAAGCACTAACTTGTGACTAAGCAAGTCATTGTACCAGACTTGTTTCAAACATAACTCTCACAATGGTTTATTTGGCTTAACACATACTGTACATGTTCATATTACATTAACATGCGTTCCATACTCTCTATATCAAGGCAGGTTTGAAGTGAAACGGACAGAGAAAGTTAAGATTTGACATCAGAGGGATTACACTAGAAGGAGGTTGTTAGACACGGTGCAAATAATGACTAAAGAGAGACAGAAAGAGAGACAAAAATGAAGAGTGAAATTATAACTTGACAATGAAATACGTTTCCATAAAGACAAACAAAGGGTTTAGACAATGTGCACACAACATGAACACAAAGAGACACAATTAAGAAGGGAAGAAAAGAGTGGCATGAAAACAATATTAAGTTGATAAAGAAATTCTATACATTTACAGGAAGAGACAAAATTTAAAAGCTATAATAATAAGTGGAAAGACAATAACTACAAAGGAAGGTATGATGCATCTTTAAAGAGGAAACAAAGGGGAGTAATCGACAACAAAAATAAAGTAAAAACTGTCCAGAAGGATCGGATCATTGAGAAAAGAACATAACAAAGAGAACGAAGCAGAAAACAATAAAAAGTAGAACATAATAGAAACAAAAATGTACAAAAAGCAGAACACAATGAAAAGGAGAAAATAACAGCAAAAGAGGAACAATTAAAAAGAACAGAAAGCAGAAAACAATGAAAAATAGCAACAAAAAAGTAGAGGATAACAGAGAACAAATGGCAGAACAAAGGGCAGAACAAAGGGCAGAAAACATAAAAAGTAGAGGATAATAGAAACAAAACAAAAACGACCAAAGAACAGAAATCAAGGATTTAACAAAGTAACAAATTACAGACGGGTTGACAACAAAGGAAAACAACTGACTCATAGCTCCTATGGTTGTACTTACACTATCAACCAATTTGGCCTAGACGAAGACGATGATGAAATGTAGATGAGGGATCAGCAATTGTTTAGGATGGACGGTTAAGTTTACAATTAAATTACAGAATAAATCAATAAACAAATGTGATGGACAGCACAACGATATTCAATGAATCATACACAGGGGTAGGATTGGATGAATGTAAATTTTTTTTTAAAATTCCTACTTCTGGGTTCCTTCTTATTTTAGAACCTGCAAAAAATAGTTAGTGGCCTGACGTTTCGACCCTAGCAGAGTCTTTCTCGAAGGCTAAAATCTTATTTTAGAACCTGTAACTATAACTGGCCCTTGAACCAGCATATATTGTGTTAATGCTTGTATGCTTCAATCAAAACTTGCAAATAACTGGCCCCTGAACCTGCGTACATTGAGAAAAACATTAAACGTATGCATTGTAACAATTTTCAACTTATTATGTGCAAAATTATTTTTTTAATTTAAGCTGGACCCAACAGGAGCCATATTTCCAGTCCAAGTCGGTTAACTGAGTGCGAATTTTGTTTAGCTATAGAAAATAGCTATACAAGATACGACAAAACTGGAAGCAATATGGATATTTAAGTCGTCAGCCTGTTTTCACCTTCAAGCCTCAATTTCATCTCATTGACCTGTCTGGTTGGGGAAAACAAAATGGTAGTATCTTAAAGAAGAAATGTTTACCATGTCCGTGGCGTTGGAGTCCGCCTTCAGTTGCAGCATGGTCTCACAGACTTCGAGTTGGCCATTTTGAGCTGCTTGGTGTAGAGGAGTCTTCTTAGCCTGTGGAAGGAAGCAAAAGAAAGTTGACGCTATTGTAAAATCTTACAACCAACAATACTTAGTGTGAGGCGGGTGATGCAATGTTTAAAGCGGGTTCTCAGCTTTCAAATGAAGGGTTGTGATCATCATCATCACTCCGTGTCATCTCACAATTGCTACGTCAACACGAAGGTCATTGGTGCAACTCCCGCTCCAGTCAATTTTTCTTTGTTCAAACCCAAACTATTATTACCGTTAAAAGATTGTCTCATATAAGATTGGTGTGCCCAAACTCTGGAACAAACTTCAGAAGCTTACCAGGGACACAACATATTTCAAAACATTCACGACACTTCTGAAAGCCACCTTGTTTAAGGAGGCCTACCATCAATGACTTTTTCTTTCTGCGTGACGGCGAAGCGCCTTTGAGAAAACCTTTGATTTAAGCGCTTTATAAATTTTGAGTGATTGTTTGATTGCATGGCCTATTTATGGTAAGCACTTGCTGTTTGGACTTGTAGTGGCCGATCCCACAAAGTCAGACAGCTTCCTGACTAGGACTTTAGAAACGCAACTGCTTGCCTATATAGTGTGTAACGCTACATTGTTTTCAGAGAGCTTGGGAAAAAACGACTTGACACTATGGGTGCTGTAAAAAGTAGGACGTTATTTGTGTGTACACACAAGACCTGCAGTGCAAGGAGGGGTGCTTTGTTTTTGTTCAGGGGAGTCGCTTGCGCTTGCGCATTGTAAATGCATTTGTAGGTATCGGAGGTGACAAATTTTCTGTAATAGAATTTAGGGGCTGTTAAGGTTTGACTGCACTCACCAGTGACAGGGCATCGATGGTTGCACTGTGTGTGGAGACAAGTAGTTTAATGAGATCATTATGACCATTCTGGGCCGCTAGATGTAGGGGTGTGATGCCTAGCTTGGACTTGGCGTTCACGAACGCCTTATGCCACAGCAGGATATCTGCAACTTCTTTGTGGCCGTTCTCCGAGGCAAGATGAAGGGCTGCTTTGCCGTGCTGTCAAATGCAAAAAAGGGAAGATTTTTGTCTTTTTTAAACTATAACATTAATCATTTTTAAGTTATAAACAACAAGGGGTAGCTGACTGGATGAAAATAATGAATACATGTACAGTCAGCTACCCTTGCTGTTTATTACTTGATATTTGAAGTAAAAAACTGCATCCCTTTAAAATGATAAAGTTAAAATTTCTCGTCCCTGGATAGAGTTGAATAAAAAATTGAATACTTTTGGAGGAAAATGACATAAAACTGCAGGGTGTTTTTTTTTTTTTATAAAAAAAAGGGGGACAGTCAAAAACAAGAGCGCCGTGAGGTTTGTGGTAGCACCAAATTTTTTTGGAAGTGTTAATTCTGAAAAGAACCACTGATTGACAACTCCAGAACCAACGGTTCTTTTTGAAACCAACACTACTCAGAGATTCACACATGGTGCTACCGTTAACCTCACCTGATTATACTCCCACCATCAATTTTATTTATTTATTTATTTATTTCTTCTTTACCCTGGGGAAACCTCTCATTAAAACACTGTTTTTCAGAGGTGCCCAGCAACTACAAACACATTAACATTTAAAAATTGTATTAAATATAAAAACATATTTATATTAACATATTGATTAATATTAAAAATAGAAAAAACAGCTAAATTAAATAAAGACAACAGCACAAACAAAATTACAATAAGCAAAGACACTTACTTCATCAAATACGTCAACTCTTGCATTGCTCTGTAGTAACAGTTTGACGATTTTAACATGGCCTTCTTCGCTAGCAACCAAGAGTGGAGACCAACCGTTCTATCAGAGAAATAAATAATAATAAATATAAATAAAAGTGGCTTCTTACAGAGCGCTCCAATCCGTCACTCAGTGACACTCATGGCGCTCGTACATTAATACCCCTGGTCACTGGGCCTTTTGTTACATTCCTTAAACCATCTCAGCTCCCTGGGGAGTACACAGCCTGTGCTGCCAAATATGTAATGCACCGAGCTAAATCAATCAAAAGAACAATCTCTGACCTCCTATGAACCCATTTACCCCTGGGTGGAGAGAAGTTGTTGATTTAAGTGTCTTGCTAAAGGACACAAGTGTCATGACTGGGATTCGAACCCAAACTTTGATGACTCAACCATCAGAACTTGAGTTTGATGCTCTAAACCCCTCAGCCAAGACACACCATAATACCAGTAATATACAGCTAACATGGGGAAAAACCCTTGTGCATCACAAATGAGCCTTAAAAAAATTCATATAAAAAGTTAGACAAAAGCAATGTTCTGCTTAACAGCTTTATGAAATTGGTTATGAAATTTATTTAAAAAAAATTATTTTAATTTTTTTAATTATTTTTTATTATCCTCTGGTTTATGAAATTGATTAAAAGATGTTTTGATCACTAGACAATGCTAGACCACTGAGCGAGACCGTTGTCAACAATCTAGTTTGAATCCTACAATGAGTAGCAGAGACATCAGATTATTGTAAACAACTGTTTACCTTGCTCTGTCTGTTGACAGCTAGCTGTGTTCGGTTCGGGCCGAGGTGGTTGATCATCTTGATCATGATGTCAATATTGCCGGCCCGGGCGCAGTAGTGGAGAGACGATTCTTGAGTCTGCAATCGAATTAACAATGATTATCAGATGTTAAATTTGCATCCACGATAAAGAATATTCATTTTGTGTTTTACCTATACGAACTTGTCTAGCTGCCGGACAATCTCATTGGTCTAGTTGGTATGACACTAGGTTTGAATCCCACCTTCAAACCCCATCTTCAAACCCAGTAAGTTTAATGTAAATCTAAGCACATTTTGAAAAAGTACTTAAATCCTTTAAGAAGGGGGTGTACATACCAGCTTGGTGACTAGGTTAATGTCTGCATCATACTGTAGCAATAAGTCCATGATGTCTGTATCTTCAGTAGGGTAGTGAATCATCTCTTTAGTAATCTCAGCAGCGTAGTGAAGTGGTGTCTCCCCCTCCTAAACAATACACAAGATGGAATATTATCTTCAAGTACGCGCTAATCCTCCAATCAGATTAGCAGAATGAAGTGGTGATAAAAACCTATATTGCACGGCTAATATAACTACCATGCGTCTTGTGTGTTCTATGTCACGCGCCAAGTTTGCTTGAAGATAAATACATTATCACACGCGCGCTCATCGAAATACGGCAAATATAGCAGAAGCGCTATATTTTTCAGTATTCCACTCGCGCTTGTGTGATAACTTATAACAACAGACCGTGCCAGTCATTTCCTCATCACTACTTTTAAAGCAATTCTGGGCCCAATTGCATGGCTCTGCTTACCGTAAGTACAGATTCGGCGCTTACGGAAGCAGGAAATTCTGTGCTTACGGCAAGCGTATTTCACGGGTTAGCGGCGAATGTGGGCTTCTGCGAGAGGGTACTCCACATTACTAGGTATTCTACGCTTACAAGGCTAGCGCAGAAATTCGGCGCTTGCACGTAAGCGGGGAATGTTCGTAAGTGCAGAATTCGGCGGTAAGCAGAGCCATGTAATTGGGCCCCGATCTCATCATCCCATATGTACCAGCCCGTCCACTCCGTTCTTCATCACAACATCTCCTCACCATACCATCCTTACGTACTAAATCTTTCGATTCAAGGACTTTCTCTAGTGCCGCCCCCAAACTTTGGAACTCTCAAAACATCAGCCTGTTAACTATGTTTTGCACTTGGTCCCAAAGGTCCCCTAAGTCTTATCTCGAGTTAGGACCAGTTACTCATCTTAACTTCGGACTATCCATGCAATTTGTATATCTCCTAGGACTAGTCCTAAGTTTGGACTAGTCCTAACTCTTTGTGAAATCGACCCCTGGTTACTTACCGAGCTCTGTTCATTGACAGCCATGACAGCATCCAATCTGGACATCTCATTGTGTAGAAACTGAAGGATCTCTTTGACTATCGGGAAGTGAGCGTGGCGGACTGCAATGTGGAGAGGATTCTCAGCTGACTATACAAAGAAATAAAAAATAGACATGTTTGTTAAAGGCAGTGGACACTATTGGTAATTTCTCAAAATAATTATTAGCATAAAACCTTTCTTGGTGACGAGTAATGGGGAGAGGTTGGTGAGAAACGGCTCCCTCTGAAGTGACACAGTTTTCGAGAAAGAAGTAATTTTCCACGAATTTGATTTCGAGACCTCATATTTAGAACTTGAGGTCTCAAAATCAACCATCTAAACGCACACAACTTCGTGTGACAATGGTGTTTTTTCTTTCATTATTATCTCGCAACTTCGATGACCGATTGAGCTGAAATTTTCACAGGTTTGTTATTTTATGCATATGATGAGATACACCAAGTGAGAAGACTGGTCTTTGACAATTACCAATAGTGTCCACTGTCTTTAACCAGGTACTTTTTGTAACACAAAACACAATGTCCACAGATTTACATTAAACTTACACTGTTTGAAGATAATGATAGGAGAAAGTTAACCTTAAAACATTAGTTGCTGATGTGCTGTAGTTTTTGAAAAATGAGTAAAACAATGTAATGAAAATATGTTTTTACATGCTAAGATGATTTTCGTCTCATGATCACTGAGACAAAAATTATTTTCATGACCTTGTTTTACTCATTTCTCAAAAAGTACAGCACCTCAGCAAATAGTATTTTCAGAGAAGCTTTCTACTATCATTATCTTCAAACTGTGTAAGTTTAATGTAAATCTGTGGAGATTCTGTATTTTATCCTACAAAAAGTACATAGACCCTTTAACAGAGGTCCACCATGGAATGTGCCGACAATCACTCTTTTTCGTACACAAAGTGTACACGGTCTAAAGGATTGGTAATTAAAAACCACTAGATGATAATTTTCAAGGCAAAAGTACACTGATTATAAAATTCAAAATAAACCACAAGGGAAACTGACTGGGTAAATTTTTTAATGATTTTTGGGGGTTGAACAAAGAAAAATTGACTAGAGTGGGACACGAACCAATGACCTCCAGATTAACGTGCCGGCGCTCTACCAACTGGGCTATCTAGCCCTATGTTGGCAGTCGACCTATTTTGTCAATAGCTTTGTTCGAGGTGCTATTCAGAAGCCATAACATTCATAACAACTCAACAAGGCAAGAGTGTATATCTGAGTAGAAGCAGAAAGTCTGATTTCATGTTGGCGACATTCCATGATAATTATGACGCCAAGTTGATTATTTCCTTTCCTATGTACCTTAGACTGGCAGACAGGATCCCCTCCTTCCTCCAATAATGCTTGTACCATGAGCAGATGACCGTGCCTAGCCGCTGTGTGCATAGCTGTCTCGCCATTCTGTAATATCAAAGACAAACATTCAGTGATCAAATTTATGAGAGGGTCGCTGATTAGAACAAACTGATTAATATCACATCACAGTCTGAAAGTGCACTGATCATAAATTGCATCTGAGTGCAATTCCTCCAGAGCAATACCTCTGTCTGTAATAATATCATGTTGAAAAAATTGCGTTTAAAGGTACTGGACACTGTTGGTTATTAAAACCTATTTGTTTCCTAAGTCACTTTAACTAGGCACTCTTTTGATCCTTTTTCTTTGTATAAACTTCTTTGTTTCGGTTTCTTTTCCTCTCCAGCGCCTCGGATTAGTTCTCTGGATAGATGGCGCTATATAAATGCTTATTATTATTATTATTATTATTGTTATTATTGTTATTATTATTATTATTATTATTATTATTATTATTATTATTATTATTATTACTAGGAATAATTGTTAGCGTAAAAACTTACTTGATAACGAGCAATGGAGAGCTGTTGGTAGTATAACACATTGTGAAAATCGGTTCCTTCTGAAGTAATGTAGTTTTTGAGAAAGAGGGAATTTCTGACTCAAATACTAAAAGACTTCAGGCCTGAAGCCTTCTTTTATCAGATAGCACACCAATTTGTGCAACAAAGGTGTTTTTTCGTTTGTTCCAGGCTGGAGTTTTCTCTGGGGTTTCCTCCCTAATCTAAGAGACATTTGCAGTGTTTTCTGCTCAACAGTTTTATAAAATTGGTCCCTTGTCATTTTTTTGCCTTTGTCTAGTGCAATGGATTAGTTACGTTATCAGGGTGTTCGTTTGAAGTCCAGGCATGACACTTGTGTCCTTCAACAAGCAACTAACTTTAATTGCTTCTCATCAGCCGGGAGTAAATGGGTACCTGCCAGGGCAGTGGAGACTGTATACTCCCCTAGGGGGTTTGAAATGGCTTCAGGAATTAGTAAATGGCGGCGTGATTATAAAACTAATGTTCATGAACCATTAATGGGAACATTGTGGGAAAACCCAGGCAGTCAGGTAGGGACTAAAAACCCAATCTACCTATTGCCCCTTGCGTGATTCGAACCAGGGTCCTAGAGGTGGAAGGCGAGGCGAGATACCACTATGCTAAAACTCCAATTGGAGTCCCTTAAATAACGGTGTGATACTGCCATGTTTCTTAGATCTTCTTGAAACAAGAGTGACAGCAATGGGAGACTTTGGGGCGCTAGGGGGCAGCAGACTTGCCTGGTAAATTTCCATTGTTTACGTAGTTCTGAGCGTACGCACATGACCGAAAAAAAAAATGGATTTTACCAGGTACAGTGTATGTCAGTGTAAGAAACTTGATGAGCAGAATTTCTTCTTACCACCATTATGAAATTTGGCCCTGCTCAGTAAACTAAGGCTTGTGCAAATGGAAAACTTTTGGGACGCTTGGTGGCAGCAGAGTTTCTTGGCTAAGCAAGAAATGACCGCGGTACCAGTAACATCAATGGTAACTGTATGGCATTCTGGCTAGTAACCTATTTTTGCAAAGCAAAGGTTTGCTTGTGCTAAGCAAGTTTCTGTGCTGACAGGCTTTATGAATTCAGTAACTCTGTATAAAAGTGAAGACCAGCTGAATAAAATGTTGAATGACCTTACCCCCATGACTGCGTTGACCTCTGCCCCGCTCTTCAAGAGCATCTCTGCTACTTTCTCCCCCTCCTTGATGCGTGCCGCTATATGTAATGGAGTTTCCTCCGCCTAAATAAAGAGGTAATTAAGGAGTAAACTTAGAGGCCAGAAATAATGGTTTGCTCAGGTAACATTAGATTCAAGGCACAAGACACAACTAATTACTTAAACAAATAGTTGTCAATATTAAACTTACTTGGTAACGAGCAATGGAGAGCTGTTGATAGTATAAAACACTGTGAGAAACCGTTTTCACTAAAATATTAAAATACTTCCGGTTTGAAGCCCTTTTATTATTCTGATGTATTTATTAATTGCACTGGCGGCCACGCAGGCCAAAAAGTACATTTACAAGTAATTCTTTTTATTCATTTAGGTAACAATATATATATATAATTGTTCAAAAGATTACAAGAAAAGCTACAAAAACAAGACCACATTAAAACCACAAAAGCAAATGCAAAAAGCTTGAACCGACAAAGAAAAGGCATTTAGACATTTTAGGCATCTGAAAGCACACAAATTTGTGCAACAAGGGGGTTTGCATTATTTTCTTACAAATGTACAACTAAGACGACCAACTAAGCTCAAATCAGACTTACCTTCCCTCCTTTGAGTTGCACTTGTGCCCCATGCCCCAACAGTGTCTGTACTACTAGTGGCTTGCAATGCTGAACTGCAATGTGTAATGCTGTGTAGTTAT
Organism: Asterias amurensis; assembly: GCF_032118995.1. Lineage (NCBI taxonomy): Eukaryota > Metazoa > Echinodermata > Asteroidea > Forcipulatida > Asteriidae > Asterias > Asterias amurensis. The sequence continues at coordinate 5,288,099 of NC_092667.1, read as the reverse complement.
CCTAAAAGTAAAGGGAAAAGACATATAAGGCAAAGTTCTCCTGAAGACGATCAGAGAATACTGATAGAAACTTTGAGTTGTCAACCACAGTTATTTTTCAGAACTCAAAAAGAGATTAACACATGGTGCTACCGCAAACCTCACCGAAGGCCAAATTCAAACAAGGCCCATTTTTGTCAACTAGCATGACTAGAGGCTGATATTGTCTGGTACAGTACCAACCAGATAACTCAAAGTGCGAGTAGTAGTACCAGTTACACTACTAAGACTGGTATAAAATAATAAAACAATTTACTTCAGGAAAAGATTTTGTCTGCTGGCTTCTTCGTGAATCAGAAAACACTTGGATCCATTTAAATGCACAAGAACTGTGTACAAATGAGACATTATGGTTGTACCCACCGATGTGTGTTAGTTAGCACTGTTTTCTTAGTACTTTCCCGAGTTCTTTGAAAAAAATCCCAGGCATATTACTTGGGTGGGATTCGAAACCCACAACCTTTGCAATGAGGTATACCTTTGTAGTTGCATCAACTAGGGAACCCTTAGTAAGTAGTGACTTGACCACTGCTACGTGACCTCGCTTGGCTGCTGCATGTAGACAAACGGCACCCGCCTGGAAGAACAAAACATATACAAACACGAATGATTTGCCGTTCATGCTTTTAATTTTTATTATTCAATTATGACATAACCAACATCACAATTAGCACTTAAACAGGAAGAATAGGAAAGAAATGTTTGGCAAATAGCATGACCACAAGGGAAACAAATGTTCAACGATTTGGGGATGAAGAAAGAACAATTTACTAGAGCAGTATTTGAACCAACGACCTCCAGATTAAAGCGCAAGCGCTCTATCTAGCTCTATGTCATCTCCCTATTTTGTAACATCTTTGTTAGGGGGTGCCAGTCACAATTTGTGCATGTTACATAGTATTTTGGCTGGTAACCTTACTCTGGTAAGCATAATTTTGTTGTGCTTAAGCAGCTCTCTGAAATTGGGCCAAGGTATTACTTGTAATGGCTTATTCTAAAGCCATTTTTTTGCTGAAACCAAAATCGATCAGGCAGTCAACTGCAAAGAATGGGATTGATGAATGAACAGCAAAAACGGGTATCAATAAATGGCAATCGCATCAGCAAAAAAAGAACAATAGCAACGCAAAAGGTAGCCATAGTATAAAAGGCAGGCCCCCCCCCCCTGTCATGGCGTGTGAGCATGAACTGACGAAACTAGGTTGTTTGTTTGGCCATGCCTATCAGTCTAGGTAGAAGCGTACAGTTGAAAGGATAAACAGAATAATAGAAACAAAGAAATTTGAAGAAAAGTGTTCATGGACTAGCGAAATGGAGATGGTCGGAAATTGGTGGGAAAAAAAATAATTAAATAACTGAGGGATCGACTAAGTAATGGAAGGTATTATTTGAAAACCTTTTAGGAAGTCGTAAAAAAAATTACATAAAATAAAAAAGAGAAAAGTTTATTATAATTATTACAATCTGACCACATTGCATTGTATTATGGACATCAATTTTAAACGACTGCACTTACTCGGACAAAATTAATAATAATAGTAATAATAATACGTGTTCACTTTTTCATTACGGAGCAATTTCAGCTCTTGTAAATACCAGGTAGTCATGGAAACGCATTGTTGATGCCACAGGTCTGACGTTCTGGCTCGTAGATGTATTAATCGTAATCAGTTTGACTCGCCGGATAACAACAGGCGATCAGTGGAGAGGAACTGATGTTACCACGGTAATAGTTTAATTTGTTTCTTTCTTGTGTAGGTTGTCAACGGGCAATTTCTTATTGGTCCCTTTCGGCTAATTAGTTGTTTGATCGGCAAATTTTATTGCCATGTTTCATAATTATATGGAAATTGCATTGTATACAACTAATGAACCGCGAGGGACACTGATTGGGTAAATGTTTAAGTGATTTGGGGTAGAGCGGGACTTGAAAGAATTTAAATTTAAGTACCGACACTCTACCAACTGAGGTATCTAGCTGTTGGCGGTATTCCTTTTTTGTCAAAATATCCCTAGTTTGGTAAATAATAAATGATTTGGGGTTGAAAAAAAAAGAACACGAGCTTACACAGCTAGCGCAGAAATTCAGAGCTTAAGCCGAGAAGGTGACCATAAGCGCAGAAATGGGTGTTCAGCAGAGCCATGAAATCAGGCCCCGATCATTATCCTGAGGGCATACTGTGGATAGCTGTTAAAACTGGTGCACGAGTCATGAAATGAAATTTGCATTTGACCCGTCGGCGCGTCAAAGAGGAAGGAATGAGAACGCACCTTGTTCGGCATGTGAAGTGGTACGCCTTTCTTAAGGAACATTAGAGCAGTCTCAGGGTGACCATACTGGGACGCAACGTGCATCAAGGTACTGCCGTCCTTAGTCCTTGCCGATACGTTGGCCTTGAATTTATCCACCAGTAACTCCACTGTCCCTGTGTTGCCATTCTCAGCAGCGATGTGGAGAGGTGAACGATCAAACTAGAGGAGAGAAAATGAAAACTTGATCAAGGTTTTTACAAAATATCATCACTGAGTTCCTAGAGAGACAATTTCACAATTAATTGTTGATGTTTTGTTTACATCAATTTCCGCATATCGCGACCCATCAGTCCACCAGACATTTGTGGTGTTTCTGAAACACTGAAATTATTTGACTTTCAGACAGTTTCGACAAGGTTGAGCAACTTCTAAAAATGTTCGCACTATGATAAATTAGCAGCTAACTGCACCAGCTAGGTAGTGCTACTACATGTATAGCAACTAGTATTTTTGATAGAAAAATCCTAGTGGACTAGCGGAAAATCTTAAGTTTCATCTCATGTAAATACTTAACATGTATGTGTCCAACGTAAAATCAAATTTAATTTTCTTCTACTTTGCTGGTGGAAGGGACTTGAAGTGCAAGTTAACAAATAAATCCATATAAAGCCCTTTGCCATGGTAACAGAGAGTTGACATTTTGAAGGCTAAAAATAGGGTAAAAATGTTTAATTTGCAAGCTCTAAAAACATGCTCTATAATGCATGTTCTAAAAATAGCACACATGTGAGCGAAATTTATAGCAGAAATCTTTTTGTCGCACATTGTCTGAAGTAAAACCAAGGATGTTACTGGCAGTGATATTAAAGGTTTTAGGAAACTGTTTCCTAAAAAGGAGAAATTTCTCACTCTCAAGTAATAAAAGTCCTGCAGCCTGTTATTGGCATCTGAAAACACACAAATTTGTGCATCAAGGGTGTTTTTTCTTTCATTATTTTCTTGCGACTTTGATGACCCATTGAGCCCAAATTTTCACAGGTTTGTTATTTTCAGCATATGTTGGGATTCACCAAGTAGGATACTTGTCTTTGACAATTAGATTACCGAGCGTATACCTTCCCTTAAAGGCAGTGGACACTGTTGGTAATTACTCAAAATAATTATTAGCATAAAACTTTACTTGGTAATGATTAATGGGGAGAGGTTGATGGTATAAAACACTGTGAGAAACTGCTCCCTCTGAAGTGACATAGTTTTCGAGAGAGAAGTATTTTTCCACGAATTTGATTTCGAGACCTCAAGTTTAGAATTTGAGGTCTCAAAATCAACCATCTAAAAGCACACAACTTCGTGTGACAAGGTTTTTTTTTCTTTCATTATTTTCTCTTAACTTCGACAATCGATTGAGCTCAAATTTTCCCAGGTTTGTTATTTTATGCATATGTTGAGATACACCCAGTGAGAAGACTGGTCTTTGACAATTACCAATAGTGTCCACTGCCTTTAAAGCATGACAATAGCATCATACACATTATTCTGATTGACACTGATAACCATGGTAACTGGTATAAACTAAATGATGCACATATTCCCCTTTTGTGTCTTCTTCCAGCCATGTAGCCATCAATCGAAACCATCCATAGTTCTCTGTGTCGCCGCCAAGGACTCGGCACGGAACAAAGTTAAGTACGGTTCAAAAGGCTCGCGCTTCACGGCTTTCGATACAAAGGTTTATGGTGAAGATGTTGAACCGAGATTTCGTGAACACAAAAGGCAGAGCCTGTGACATGTTGTCGGAAAACTCAACAGGAATTACGGCTGGCGGATTGTGGAATAATTATCCAGCACTTTATAATTTTATTGAAAGACACAAAACTGATTTCAGTCTTATTTTTCTAATTGATTACCTACAAGAAAGAAAAAAAATGTTTAAGTCATGGAGCTCTATCACAGACCATCTGGCTTTTCTTTTTACTTTCTTTTTTTACAAATATATTTTTATTTAATTTTGAATGTTTTGTTCTGGTTTATCTCTAGAATATTTTGTATGATCCCTAATATGCCATTTCCAAGAAAAAATCATCCAATTTAAACTTCGCATAATTCTCTATTGCATTAAAATTGAAAGAACCTCAAAATAGTCATTCTATATCACTTCAGAACCTTTTCTAGATTCCAACTTTCCTTTGTGAAAAGTTTAGTCTCAATAAATAAACCACAAGGGAAAATGCCTCGGTAAGTGTTTAAATATATTTAATAATAATAATAACGCGCCTTTTGCCAAAGGATACAAAGCGCCAGGTATTATTACTGCAAGGAGTGGGACGAAGTTTGAGATATAAGACCTAATCCTTAGCACCATGTAATGGTTTACAAGGTGCTGTGGCGCAATATGCTGCCAATCCAGCCAGGAACACCGGGGCGAACCCCTTCTCTTTTCGATAAGTGCACTGGGTTCTTTAACATGCGTTTACACAACACATGGGACCAACGGCTTTACGTCCCATCCGAAGGACGAATGCTTGAAATGAGCTTTGGAAAAAAATGCCCAGACAGGGACTTGAATCTGCGACCTTCGGATAAATGTGCAGCCGCTCTACCAACTACCACGCCTTTAAATCTTTGTTCGGTGGCGCCAGTCAGAAGCCATTAAACCTGTAACTGCTACATAATCTTTCGTATGAGGCGCAATAAAACCTGTTAATGGTTTGTATTAGCTAATTAAAAATTACAAATAAGATATTTGTCCTAACTTGACTTTATGTCACCTCACACACAAACAATTTGGTATGTACACCTGTTACAAGTATTTCATGCATTGCGCGTAGCGTGCAAGAAATATCTTTGGCTTTGTAAGGTCCTTAGTGCACTCTGCATAGATTTCATAAAATGGCTGTTACATAATTTGGAGCTCCTGGTAAATTGAGTTTATTAATCAAGCATGGTCTCTTAACTAATTGTTGGCAAAAACAAACATACAGTTTCTAGAAAAAAACTTTTACTTGATAAATTTGTCAAGTTTGTACATTATTACTACAGGTATGAAAATGCATTTAATGACCTTATAGCACTGAGACGATGTGATGTGCTAAACAAGAATAGACTCTACTAGGGTCAAGAAAGACTCTGCTAGGGTCAACACATCAGGCTGTTAACCATTTTTGCCCCCAAATCGGGCTGTCTGACTTTAATTGTATCAAAGGAAGATTTTTTACAATACCTTATCCAATATATTTGCATCTGCTTTGGCCAAGTAGAGCGTTTTTAATATTTGTTCCTCCCCCGCCCATGCAGCGATGTGAAGCGGAGTATGCCCTTCTTCCTGTAATACAAAACAAATAAATAGGAATCAGGGTCCGGCCGAGTGGCAACTTGATTATAATGTGTACAGAAACAATGGAGACAATTTACAAATAATTTTGGTGACGCATTGGGTTTCAAACTAATTGCAAGCGGTGATTATTAAACATTTTTGTCAAATTCAATGGTTACAATTTTGGACGAAACCAGTTAATGTTTTCAGGGGTGAGATGTGACGAGTGTACACATTCTTGAAATTGGCTTGCCAGCCTAGGTCACCCCTTATTCCAGACCCAGAACCTCCCACATTCATTCAGTCATTCATTTTTGGTTGAAGTTTTTGAAAACAAAATTCCCATGGCGACTTAAAGGCAGTGGACACTATTGGTAATTGTCAAAGACTAGCCTTCACAGATGGTGTATCTCAACATATGCATAAAATAACAAACCTGTGAAAATTTGAGCTCAATCAGTCATCGAAGTTGCGAGATAATAATAAAAGAAAAATAACCCTTGTCACACGAAACTGTGTGCGTTTAGATGGTTGATTTCGAGACCTCAAGTTCTAAATCTGAGGTCTCGAAATCAAATTCAAGGTAAATTACTTCTTTCTCCAAAACTATGGCACTTCAGAGGGAGCAATTTCTCACAATGTTTTATACCATTAACCTCTCCCCATAACTTGTCACCAAGAAAGGTTTTATGCCAATAATTATTTTGAGTAATTACCAATAGTGTCCACTGCCTTTAAGGTAATATTTTGTGATGTATTTTGTAAGTTGTTGTATTTTTTTATAATGAATCCAACCTTATGTGGTTGCAAATAAAATTAACCTTACCGTATTACAGGAAAATATACAGAGATTAAAAAGTAGAAAAAATTACACTATTACAAAATTCAGACAAAATTGATTTAGGCAAGAAAATATTTACTATGGATAAAACAGACTCTGTGCATGACCAGAAATCCAAATCTACAGACTTATGGACACACTGTAGACTATTTCTTTATCCCTTTGCTGAATGCTTTATTTCTATGTATCACGAAAATTTGACAACTCAAAGAAAATCGTGATATCAGGTAAAATCCTGAGAAATCAGATGCCTGTGTTTTGTAAGGGAATGTTCTATTCGTTTATAACTCCTTTTTTGATAGTGACAATCAAAATAACCATTGGTGGTAAGGGGTATGCAAAGGCTTTTTTTTCTCTGAGAGTATTTTAGAATACGGCACATCCTTCCACGCTCAATTGTTCATCCATCCAGCGCTTATTAAGCTCCACCACCGCCAGCAGTCCAGCATTCTCCTGATGACGAGCAGAGTATACTGTTCGAAACGTCAAGACCAAACCGGCTCTTTTCAGAGCCAACACTCACGGTTGTACCCGCAAGTTTACTCTTTATTTATAGTACCTTCTTATCCTTCAAAGTGTTAACCTAGGAGCAGATATTTGTCCTAAAAGCAGTTGACTATTTATACAAAGAACAAAGTACTCACATTTTTTATGTTGACGTTTGCTCCGCAATCCACAAGCATCTTACAGATGTCTACATCCTTTTTCCTGCAGGCAACATGGAGAGGAGTTTCACCGTTATCCGTGCGGACCGCCTTCAGTTGTTCCTCCCGCTGGTGGGTTAGAAGCTCTCGAGCAACGGACATGTTCCCTGCCTCAACAGCAAGGAAGAGGGGGATGCAACCATTCTGCAAAAAAAAAGAATCAAAAGGATTGATTGAGACCAGGTAAAAACTGATTCACAGTGTCCATTCTTAGAGTACAGCAAACTCTCTGAGGGGTTGTGTTGTTTATCCAGCCCAGACAATTGAGCAAAAAATCATGTCACAGACTTGTTCCTTCATCACATAAAAGCGAATGGAGCGTACATTTTTTTGTAAGAACGGGCTCAAATTTTGGTGGTCAGGAATTCGCCACACTACAACAATTTACTGAAGTATAAACCAGGCTTTAAAAGTCCAAAGAAGTTAGGCAGTCAACACCATATTTGTCTTCTTTAAAAGCTTGAAATGGATAATTTTGGCGCATATAAATTCCCTTCTTACTTTCTCGTCACTTTATGACATATGAACTAGGTTTTAAAGATCCTGAATGGTTTGGCTGGCAACACTTCACAATTTTTGTTGTAGAAATCTTGAAACAGATCGATCATTTGCTCTAAAATCTTCAAAATAAACACTGGTAAAACTAGAATGAAAATATAAAAAAGCACCAGACAACGTCTTACCCTTGGCATCATGCAAGATGCTAAATGAAAACTGACACCAAATATTAACTGAAACCAATAAGGCCTATTTTTAATAAAGTACGCACTCCACGCATAGCACTAAACAAACACAGCCATTTTAAGTTATTTGGGTAGCTTAAAAAGCATTTTTAATAGTTTGTTGCGTATTTTTTAATTCTCTTTTATAGTTTGCATAATCCTTTGAGCAGGCTGTAAACTTTCCATTATTCATGCATTATATGTCTTGAATTATTTATGTGAACTATGAAGCAATATGAAATTGGTGCCACTGCACCTTAAAGACTGGTGGAGAGAGTCATGACAGTGTGTCTATATTTAAGGAACGTTACAGAACAAGTAAGAAAACAAATCATCTAAGATCACAGAATTACATAAAACTTACACAGTCCAATGTTAATAGTAGAGAGCATCCCTTGAAATATTTCTGTCTGAAATGTCATATTTTAATGAAAAATAAATAAAACTAAATTCCTGTTGGAGTTTATGGCTCAGTGAGCATTTCATTCATTTTTGCTTGTGCATCGAAGTCATCAAAAATTAGTACGGTAACTGGTTTTTCACTATTTTCTATGACTGCGTGGGTTTTCCCCGGAAAAATTCTCTGTTTTTTTTTCGCCCACATCTGAAACTAAAATTTCCGTCTGTGTCTTCTCTCTATGGGGTTCTTAGCTAGTACACATGTGTACATCCCTTAAAGGCAGTGGACACTATCGGTAATTACTCAAAATAATTATTGCCATAAAACCTTACTTGGTAATGAGTAATGGGGAGAGGTTGATGGTATAAAACATTGTGAGAAACGGCTCTCTATGAAGTGCCATAGTTTTCGAGAAAGAAGTAAATTTCCACGAATTTGATTTCGAGACCTCAGATTTAGAACTAGAGGTCTCGTAATCAACCATCTAAACGCACACAACTTCGAGTGACAAGGGTTATTTTTTTTTCATTATTATCTCGCAACTTCAATGACCAATTGAGCTCAAATTTTCACAGGTTTGTTATTGTATGCATATGTTGAGATACACCAACTGTGAAGGCTTGTCTTTGACAATTACCAATAGCTGCCACTGCCTTTAAGTTCAGAGTCCTTGGCTTCACAACCAGAACAAGTGAAATGATATACTCACAGCATCCTTAACTAGCCTGGCATCCTTTCCAGAGCTCTTGAGCAGTAGTTGTACTTGCAGCAGTCCACCACTAGTCCTCCCCGATGCCATGTGGATTGCCATCTGGCTGTCAGGCTATCAAAACAAAATGTTGTATTGTAAAACAATAAATAGAAAACTAGATTTGATGTCTTTGGCTGATTGTGTGCAGGTTGTACAATGTTGTTGCAAGACAAGGGTTCACCCCTTGCACCAAGCTAGCCTTTCAGGCCAATCTGCATGTTTCTGTGCCAATACGCGGAAATTTCAGAAAATAAGCAAAAGACAGCAACTTTAAAATTTCACAACATCAAGAGAAAACAATAGAGAGCTCCCAATTGCACAATAGGGCTTTTACAACCAAGATAAACTTCACGAAGAGAAGACTTTGTTTCAATTCAGGATGCTTTCATCAAACATCTACATATTCGGGTCCAGAGTGCCACACACGTTTTGAACAAATCCTGCGAAGAACCCTAAACACATTAGTCTCTGTTTTGAAACAATCTTAGATAAAACACACCGAGCAACCATTCCCTTGGATCCAATTAAGCCGACATGATTTGATCCAAGAGCTCCAACGAAATTATTATCGATGCGCCTCTCCACTGAAAAACTGCGACAATGTAGTGTACAATGCCATTTAATGAAATAGAATGACTACAAGCAGCTTTGAAGATCGAGATCAAGATATGAACACAAAAATGAAATTGAACACCATAGTGGCTAAAAAGAAAACCCAGTCTGATCGATGGAGGGGAAATGCAATGAGCTTGAATGAGTAAAATAATATTGATTTGGTTTGATGCAAGTGACTGAGAAACTTGATAATAGTATGCCGTTGTTATTAATAATGTAGCGCTTTTTCACACAACCACGGGTATCACAAAGCCCCGATCGTTATCTTTTTTCTGCAAGATACGCGGACCTATGTTCTAAACAACACCATGTAATAATGGTTTACAAGGTGCTTTAGTGCAATCTGCAGCCTACCATACCAGAAACTGACGAAGCAATAATTGGCTCACATATCTTGGTCAAGGACAATTGCTATCATCTTCTATGATATGAAGATTTTAGTAGTTACAATTGGAGGCGGTTTCAGTCTTTAATGTCTCGGAGCACTAAACTCATAATATATTTTTTTTAATAATGATAAATGAATGATTGTTTTCTTGTATTTTTACCTTTAATTGTTAATTGTAAATTTCAACCCATTGTAAATTGACTACAATGCAGCCTTTGGCTGAAAACCAACTGACCATTATAAGAAAGATGATCTGTAAAGGAAATTGGGCCTTGGATTTAGATAACTTCCATCAGGAAAAATTAGTCTTTATTTTGAAATTTATAACCCCTTTCCCAGGTGTGGCTTTTAGCCATGCATAACTTGCATATTTTATTTTATTTTATTTATATAAACAAAAATAATGACTTGACTTACCCCACCCACTGCTGAGGAGTCAACTTTCTTAGCGAGGAGAAGTTTGGTCATCTCATCCTTTGCCGAGGCCGCCGCAAAATGAAGAGCCGTCCGTCCATCCTGAATACAGATGAGAGACGATTAATAAAATCAATGAAAAGTATGGAAAGGTTTGCAAAAACACCATGTAATAACTACATTGTATCTCTAGATGAGTTGGGGTGGTTCTGAAAAGAACCGTTGGTTTCAACTCGGCGTTTCAATCAGTCTTCTAGAGAAAACATTCTTGTAGATTCTGATCTAATAATACTACCAGTGGATTTTATAGTGGACCACTGGGAAAAAGTCCATTCCTACAGAAAACTACAGCAGAATAAAACCTCCTCCCAGCTGCTGTGAGAGAAGCTCCCTCACCTGACACACTCAAAAAAAGTCTACACAACTTAAACCTGTTATGTAAATATCAAAAGTAGAGCGCATTATAATAATTAGAGTCCCCAGCACCACACACCTGCAATCTATACATCCCTACATTGGGAGGTTGCTTGCAGTATCAATCCAGATCCAGACAAGTTCGCTTTTTTTAAGATGCAAAATTTTAAATTTTGACACAAGTTTCCAAAAAAACTCCAGACTCGAACCTCCCATTAACAGGGTTGTACTTCGTTCCATGTGGAAAGTTTTATCAACATCCTAAAATATCAAATTGCACCACATTTTAAATCTGTACAGTTTTGTACAGGATTTTTTTTTCCAGTGCATTCCTGAATTTCATTTTATCAAAAAGGCAGCGAACTTGGCCTTTTGACTGAGTAAAAACATCTCTTTGGAATGCGCAAACACATTTGTTTTTTATATCCAATGATGTCATTGTTCAATTTTCGCTTAAAAGAAAATGAGAATAAATAACAATATTTTAAACCATTTTAAAGGGGTTATTTAGTGATATTTTTAATAAACCTTATTGAATTAAATTGAAAATTGAATCACCCACATAAAAACTACAACCTAGGAAGCTGCAGCCTGGGGAACACCTTAACGGGATGCTACTTTTTTATTTCAAATCTCTAGTAAGTGTTACCTCTTGTTCAGCGCCCTTTTCACAATTCTCTATTTGTTCCGCGATTGATCTAGTGCCTAGGGAATGTGAACTTTGTATTTTTATTATTACTTAGTTCAACCCAAATCATTTAAAGATTTACCCCTTCAATTTCCCTTGTGGTTTATAACTTGATATTTGAAAACATTATGCGCAGAAATTTCTGTAGAATACCGGCACGAGACGGTTGAGAAATTTTGCTCAAAGCCACAACACATTTCTCACTATGTAGGCCTATCCATCCAATTACATGAAGAGCATTGCACCATTAAACACTGTCAATGCATTCATTTGTTTTGTGACATCTTCACAGCGAGTGAATAATTGTTAAATAAATGGGAGGGAGAGTGAACACTCTTTATTGTATGCTCATGTGAGCGCAACGCGGCAAAAAATATCATCTCAAATGAGGGGATTCAGTCATGTGGAACAGCACAATAATAATGTCACAATATAATGGGTACGGTCATGCGGAACTGCAAATGTAATTAGCGTGAGTGGACACTCCCCTTGTCTCCATCAACCCCCCCCCCTCCACCTCTCTGCGCTGTAATATGACTTATGACTTATCAATTTACAAGTAACTAAGCATGAAATATGAAATATAAACACTTGAGTTGATACTTGAGGAGACAGAGTTCAAACAATTTTGCCGTTATATCTTCCCTTGATGGTTTTGTTTTTGTGGGGGGAGGGGGGGGGGAGAGGAAGGTGATTTGCAGGTTTTTATCATGGGGTTGTGTTGCTTTCTTTTGGTAAATGTGTCTTTGTTTTAGTGATTGAATTACTTTCCTTTTTTATCTGTGTGTAATCAGGGCCTTGGGTTGATTGCACAAAGCAATCAAATTCATCGCAAGACAAATGGTTAGTCATGGTATTACCAGAATGATCTGTGTTGCAACAACTCTACGGAGGCATGTATTGAGTACTTCAATTAACACGCACTTGTTCAAAGCTTCAGTAATAAAACTCCATTAGAAACTATTCCCTGCATAATGCAAGATGCTTATATAATTTATAAATAAGTAAACCAACTGTGACTGGCCATTAATGCCCCCCCCCCCACTTTAACATACACAGTATCCCTTATGAATGGTGCATTAGTTTTTAATGAATTGAAAGTTTTCATTCAAATTCACAGTATACAGGGGTGAATGCCATCACTAACGAAAAAGTCTGAAACTTGGATACAAATTCAAAGGTCTGTTGAAATGATGCCATTTCTACTGTTTGGTAACCCCTGGGGTTAAAGATTCCAAGGAGCTTTTGAAAACAGTATCCAAAGCACTAGAGAAGTAGACCAATGAGCAGGATTTCTTTATTTGTGGAACAACTATTGTCTGATTTTCTTCACTAGGGCGACATAAAAAGTCTGAATTCAGCCAAAAGTCTGAACAATCTCATCCCTGAGTATGAATGTGCATGTAACCATATCTCTTCTTCCTCCAAACCTTTCAAGCTAATAAATAAATCTAAATGATTTGTGCAAATGGGATGCGATTAAGGCTATAGTGAGTCGATTGTCAAAAATATTACGCCAAAACAAGTTAACACAGATCAACAGGGGTGAAATCACGACCAACATTTTTTGTAAATTCTAATGCAAAGAATTTTTTTAATTTTTAGTATTACTTCCTTCATGGTAGATAACATGAATAAGGGGTTAAAATCAACATGAAAGGAAATTTCCTGATGTATTTTCAATAAACAACTCAACTTTAAACTCCTTTTTTCTCAGTTAAATTCACTCATATCTCATGGTAATTCTACTTTCACAAGTTTCAAACACAAACAAACTTTGGGTTTTAACATCATTAGAGAGCATAGAGAGCATGTATGCTATTTACAAATGTATCAAAAAATGCAAAATGACCTGGCTCAACAACTGTCTCAATTTGCATGATCGTATCACATAGGCCTATTGTGTCTGTTCATTTCTGTAAAGTTCGAGACCGTATTTTGATGATATTTAATCAAAAGTCATTGAATTTAACCCTTTGACTGACATAAACAAATTCCTCTTTGGAAGGTATAGATTCGTTTGTTTGGTATGTCCAATGACATCATGCTTCAAATTTCATTCTAAAAGAGTACCACATAAAATGGAAGTTTTACACCATTTTAATGTGAGGTTGGAGATTTCTAACTTGTTTCTCTTTCATTTGTTTCTCTTTCATTAGTGCTCTATATGAGTGCATCACAAAACAGAAATTGACCTACCGCGTTGGAGCCCGTACTGGGAAATTTCTCTAAATTTTTCCATCTGCTCATTTTTTCAAATCGCTTCATGAGAAACTTCTCTAAATGTTTGAATCTGCTCATTTTTTCAAATTGCTTCACGAGAAATTTCTCTAAATGTTGCATCTGCTTCCTTTGACAAATCGCTTACTGAGAAATTTCTCAAACTGTTTGCATCTGCTCTCTTTTTTCAAATCGCTTACTGAGAAATGTTTCCGAGTTTTGCATCTTCCCTTTTTCAAATCGCTTACTGAGAAATTTTTCAAAATTTTTGCATCTGTTCCCTTACCGCTTACTGAGAAATTTCTCAAAATTCGTGCATCTGCTTCGTTTGTCAAATCGCTTAGTGAGGAATTCTTGAAATTTTCGCATGAGCTCCCCTTGTCAATCCGCTTACTGAGAAATGTCTCCAAAATGTTTGCGTCTGCTCTTTTGTCAAATCGCTACCTGAGAAACTCTCAAAATGTGTGCATCGGCTCCTCTACTCAAATCGCTTACCGCAGAGTCTGCAGCCCCATGTTCCTCCGATAATTTTTCCTCCCCAAGCTCAGCCGGTTGTTGCCCTCTAGAGTTCACCGAAGATGTAGTGGAAACAGCCGAAGAAGGATGGCTATAAGGAGAAGGGTTCCCTTCCTTCTTCCGTTTCATCTTAAACTGCTTCTCACACCACCCTCCGGAGTATTTCAGTAAAGATCCACGAAAACCAACACTATTAAGCGATGAGCGAACACTATCTCTTATACACTCATTTAAGCACCAAGTGGGAAATGGTACACAACCGCTTGTGTGCGACACACACCTTTACGTCAATGACGACAGGCTTGTACTTGTATCAACATCACCCTAATGACCAGGAGTTTAGAGTGAAATGAGGCGGTTTTAATAAGTGGCTAGTAGCAACAGTTGTCAAGTAGATTGCAATGTATACAATTAATCAGGACTGCTTGTGTAGGAGTGCGGGGAGTCTGTTCTGAAAAGAGGAAAGGACTCGGCGATTGATGATTCTCTCCTTTTTTTTTTTACTTGTTGATTAAAATTATGGCTATTTTGGAACATTTTATTTGTTTGTACAACGTTGGTAGGATTGAAAATATAAATGTTTACAAATGTGACTTTATGGTACAAAGTGTGTAATGGTAGACAAGTCCCCATGAAATTGTGTTGCCTAAAATGCTATGCTTTTGAGTAAAACAATTACACTAATTAATTTAATCAAAAAGTCAAAACCACAGTTGGTAATATTAAATGGCCAGACAGTAGGAGGGTTGACTGTGTACTGTGTATTGACCACATGATGTACAGGCTGGCAAAGTTTATACATACATGTACATGTACATTCAAAACCGCAGTAAGTAATGTTAAATGGTCACACGGTAGGAGGGTTCACTGTGTACTGTGTATTCACCACATATCATATCAAACAGGCTGACATAGTTTATTTATCATTCTAAACCATAAGGGGTAACATTATACATGGTCAGAAAGTAGGAGGGTTGACTGTGTACTCTGCATTCACCACATGATATCATATAACAGGCTTGCATAGTTTATCTATCAGTGGATAAAACTGAACGGTCAGACAGTAGGAGGGTTGACTTTGCCACCTCCTTATATCAATTACAGGCTGGCTTTTTTGATCTATTAATAACATCTTTCAAAACACATTGGATAATATTGACCAATCATATTGTCTGATGTAATTCTCTCACGCCTCATTAAAGGGCATACAACTCCATACAATTAAAATCAATCATGTCCTTGTCAGGAACAGAACATGGGAAAAAACCTTTCCTAAATTGATAATTACACGGTGCAGTCATGTATAAACACAATAGGAGCAACTGGGCAAGGAGAGTCATTAAGACTCCATGGCTAACGATCACGGTGGTGTAGTGGTATGAAGGCACTTTGCTGCCGTGGTAATGCGTCATCACCCAACCCCATCCACTGGAAATTAGTCCAATATAGCAAATTAATTTTCAACACTGTGGTGGCTAGTTAAAGGCAGTGGACACTTTTGGTAAATTACTCAAAATAATTATTAGCATAAAAACCTTTCTTGGTGACGAGTAATGGGAAGAGGTTGATTGTATAAAACATTGTGAGAAACGGCTCCCTCTGAAGTAACATTGTTTTTGAAAAAGAAGTAAATTTCCATGAATTTGATTTCGAGACCTCAGAATTAGATTTGAAATCAAGCATCTGAAAGCATACAACTTCGTGTGACAAGGGTGTTCTTTCTTTCATTATTTTCTCGCAACTTCGATGACCGATTGAGCTCAAAGGTTTGTAATTTTATGCATATGTTGAGATACACCAAGTGAGAAGACTGGTCTTTGACAATTACCAATAGTGTCCAGTGTCTTTAACAGAGGGGGAAACAAACACCTGTGCATGATTGATACCAAGCTGCTGAATTTAATCATAATAATTTGGCTCGGTAGAAATCAATTGATTACACCTTTTGTTATTCAAGTAGTTTTCCTCGTAATGAATAAGTTGAAATTATCTGAAGACAAGCGATGGTATGAGCCATAGTGGTGTGAAATGATGTGTGCAATGCCAGAGCTATAAATTGCCAATAATGCCAAGACAAACGTACATTTCGCAGAATAAATTAAAAAAAATTTGTAGCTGAAAATTGTTTTTCAATCGACAATAATAATGTCAGCTTTACAATTTTTATGGTATGATGATTTCTAATAAGAATAATAATGCAACATTTGTAAGGGGTGAGAGTAATTGGTGACAAAATGGTCTGAAACATACATTTTGAAGAATAAATTAGTCTCAATCAACAAAACATCTCATTAATATTTACGATCTAGGATGATTTCTAAAAGTAATAATTTACTCTGTGCAGGGGCCAAAGTCATTGCTAGGAGCAAAATATTTTAAAGAAGGGTGTGTTGAAATGATAGAATTTCCATCTTTTGGTAACCCAAAGCAACACAGATATGGGTAAAAAAGTACATTAAGACTTTTTTTTTCTTAATACAAAATATTAGCATTTTTTTTACTGGGCAGACAGCCTGGCAGACCATTCTTATTGTCTGTACTTGCATTTTTACCTGTGAAATTAATAAATAATAAATGGATCAGAACCAGTCACAAACTGTGCATACAACATTGTACTTTGACTGGTAACCCTTTTCCAGTAAGCAAAATTGTTTGGTGCTTAGCAAACCTTTGTAGATGTTATTTAACTAACTGGTATTTTTTTTAGGGGGGAGAGGGAAAAAAAGTAGCTCAATGAAAATAAAGATTGATCACTTAATTACTAATTACGCTAAAAAGCTAAGCAGTTAAAATTCATGCGCTACTTGAAAAAAACTTTTAAAATTATCATAAACTTGAACAATAAAATGTCATTATAAAGCAGCATTTACTTGCAAAGGGCACTTTCGTTAGAAAATCTTAAAATCTATGTGAATCTTCTGTAGGGGCAACAAGGCCAAGATTGCAGGCAGCATACCTGTAAGTCAATGGTCTCCATTTAATTCAAGGCCTGCTGGACGAGAAGTTTTAAAAATACCGAAATCACAATTCAAAAAAATTCTCAGGAGCTCAGCGCAGTTAATAATCTGTTCTGGTTTGAACAAGCAATAAGATACACCCAAAAATGAGCTTTACTGCAAATAAGTTAACATCAGCTTAAAATACTTCATCTTTTGGCAAATAGGATTCGATGGAACAACACAAGACATGCAAGACAACCGAACTTGTCTTGTCATGGGTTTACTGGACCCAATGTACAATCACTGGCCTCTGATCTGTGGACCTGGTGTAAATTTCAAGCCATGTTGAAGAGATGTTGCCAGACCTTGAATGCTACCAGTTTTCTAGAGGGCTTTTCTAAATTTCAGTTGTTAAACCTTTTATCGGATAGTACAGCAATGGTTTGGCAAAGGGTTTAATTAAAAAATTCACTCTGTGAAAAAAACAGATCTAAGCATTTGCAGTGCCTTTGCATACTGCCCTCTGTTGGCAGTGACTAGATAACATCCTGGAATAACACAGAGGCTGTGACGTGTGTTGCCCTTGGCAAAGCTTTGGTACCCCTAAAAGGTTCCCATTAAAGGAACTCGTTGCCTTGGATCGGACGAGTTGGTCAAAACAAAAGCGTTTGTAACCGTTTTGTATATAATGCATATGGTTGGAAAGATGTTTTAAAAGTAGAATACAATGATCCACACAAGTTTGCCTCGAAATTGCGTGGTTTTCCTTCTACTGTGAGAACTAACACGGTCGGCCATTTATGGGAGTCAAAATTTTGACCCCCATAAATGGCCGACGTGTTAGTCGACGAGGTAAAAGGAAAACCACGCAATTTCGAGACATGTTTGTGTGGATCATTGTATTCTACGTTTACAACATCTTTCTACCCATATGCATTTTATAAAAAACGGTTACAAACGCTTTTCAAAGACCAACTCGACCGATTCAAGGCAACGTGTTCCTTTAAAGGCCAGTAATTTCACAGAGGCCATGCAGGCCACAGCTTCCGTTGCCGTAGTCTTGGCCTTGGTGCCTCTGCAAAACTTTCTTGTAGACTTCAATATTTTCCAATGGAAGTGCCCTTTTTAAAATGAAAATGGCCTTGCCCTCTTAGAGATGAAATTCTAGGCCCGCCGCATACCATGAATTTCATGATCCATTCGTAAAAAATAAATAAAATGGCAATGCCCTTTCAAAGATGATATTTCAGGCCTGTAACCGTGTACCAAACAATGCTACTGAACAAATCACACTGAGTTAATACTCAGCTGGTTGTATGCCGCCCTCTATTGGTACAAACAGACTAGTTTTACTTTCTTCATTGACCCTGGGCCCAACATGAACTGCTGATGGTATTCCACTGTCGCCTTGCTAAAACATGGATGGATTCAATGTTCATGTGAAAACACTATGACAGATTCTCACTGTTTCCTCAGCAAATTGTGTTCAGCTGAAACTTTCACAAAGAGTTTTACTGTATCCTTCTGTATAATTTTACCAATAAATAAGCCCAATGTTGACTAAAAACCAATTATGACCCTTCATAAAGAACTGCACTCTAGTCAGTTCCTTTCTTTCTTGATTTACGATTGTCAAGTGTTTGTTTTTTACAATTAAGACATACATGTAGGGTTCTTGTACTTCAAGAACCCTTCTAAATGAATGGCTTCTGTGTCATGGAATACACATTTATAGAAGATTCAAATCATAAATTCTCACTTCTTCAAACAATGCGCTAGTTCATTGAGAAGTGGAACACCTGTCCTTTTGTCTTTTGTCCGACTGCAAATCGCGCCAACAGCGGAGCGTGAGAAGTCGCACTGGCTTATTGATTTGTGTTTGAGACTTGAAAAAGTGTCACTGAGAATTGTTTTTTAACCAATCCATAAAAATCACATCTTATGCGGGTCTGCCCAAAGTGCAGGTGCGGGCACTCCTCAGAGGCAGTGGAGGTGACGTAACCTCTCTAGATTTTTTGCGATATCTCAAAAGCACGACCACCTTTTCAAATTTGCAAATGAAATGTTCGCATGTCAACTTTGATGTGTCAGCCCCAAGTGCCCTGCTTGAAGTACGGGTCACTTGGGTCTGGCCCGAGGTGCATGACATCACCACAAGAGGGTGAGTGATCATTCGATTAGCTCTCGTCAGGGGCTCACCCGAATGAGCACCGTGGGGTCAACCCAGGGAAGCTAATTGAACGCAATATGTCTGATATGTAATTCTCAACCAGTAACATGGTCACCTATTTGTGATGAAAACTCGTTTTGTTATAAATTTATCAACATCACCATCACCACTACACCCAAACGTGTCGGCAACAGCCTGGGGTTCTCCCCTAGTCTTTTATGTGTCTCATCCTCCTCTCTCCTTTCACTGAACACCAAGCACGAGGGAAAGCAAGTGGGATGAAAGTAATGCATCAAGGTTGAATGTGACGTAGGTATAGGATCTGCAGTAACTCAATAAATCCCTGGGTCAAATTTCATAGAGCTGCTTAAGCAGAAATTATTGCTTTAAACAACCTCCTGTTTAACAGCAATGAGCAGGATGCCAGTCACAAATTGTACACATGACATGGTAGTTTGGCTGGTAACCTTATTCTGGTAAGCATGATTGGTATCGTTTTAAGCTACTTTTTTGAATTGGTCCCTCGTCCAAATGTGGGGGTCTTAAACCATGTGATGAGAAACAAACAGCAAGTAGGGATTGCCCTTAACTTTTTCACTGACTGGCCAGCAGGTCCAATGGGAGACTTTTGAATGCTAGGTGGCAGCAGAATTACTAGAAATTTCCATTGGTTACGTAGTTCTGAGCATGTGCAAATTAAAACCTGTTCCATAACATACATCATTCTGTTCTCATTTTGAAATCAATAGTGTACAGTGTAGGCCTGTTAAAAACTTAAAATTCTTGCTTTTTTAAAACAGCAATTTTAGCAACTAAAAAAAATCCAGAGCTACATGTACCTGTGAGCAATTCCATAAATCATTTTAAAATAATAATCATGGTCTCTCGGCAAACAATGGAATCAATAACGGAGAAGGGTTTACGCGGCAAATATGCTGGCAGGTGGTTCGGTCTGCGACACTTGACGTGTAGCCATCGCGACGGTATCGAGTGCAATGTAATATTTAGTAGCCGTAGAAACCACTGCAGTAGGAAACCACAATCAATCAGGCTTGAGGTGAACGAGACACTTCATAATGTCAGTCAGGAAGTTGGTTCAGAATTATTTTTTTCGGTTGCAAATTAATAACTTCCCGAGTTGATTTCAGTCTTTAATCACTGGGATCTAATGAAAATTCCTTATTAGGATTTGTTTTACTCACTTTCTGGTCTGTGTAATGTACTGTGCAGTGATGATCATTGAAAAGTGTTTAAAAAAATTCTAGTTGCAAATGAATAACTTCCCGAGCTAATTTCACTCTTTAATCCCTGGGATCAAATGAAAATTCCTTATTAATATGGCTTTAATAGATGTTAAATTTGTCTCGGGGATAAAACATAGGATTCGAACTGCCTTTAGCTACCGGGCAACCTCGGTAGTCTAGTTGGTAAGACACTGCTCTAGAATTGCAAGGGTCGTGGGTTTGAATCCCACCTGAGTAATATGCCTGTGATGTTTTTTTTTTCACAGGACTCGGGGAAGTAATGAGTATACAGTGCTAACACACATTGGTGTATGGGTAAAAACCAAGATTAATATAATATGATTTTATGCTTACTTCTGGTCTTTGCTGTTCAGTGCGATCATTGAACAGTGCTCAACCACCTGTTATGGTTACTACAGTTACCTATTCTACATGTACTTAATATCCAGTTAACATTAAAATTATTATATTCATGTAATTCTGCTGCTAGCAGCGAATTGAATAGAATTTGAATAAACCATTGAATGAATGAATGAATGAATGTTGACTTATTTCACATGGCAACACAAATATGATGATAAAGCATTATCTAATGATGATGGGCTTTTGATGATTATAAAAAAATGAATGGTCTCCAAAGGATTAGTGGTGTAATTTACATCAGAATTTATTGGAAACTTGGGTGAAAGAAAACAACAGACTGCCTGAAACCCCTGGCATGTTGACTCTAAAGTGAAATGGAGCTCCGTCAACATGTGTGAGATTAACTTCTACATCACAGAACACACAAAGAAAGACTGAACCAGTCTCGGCTGCCAGGTATGTCATGCCTGGAGGATAAGGGGGACCACTTTGCTGGAGTTTTAATGGTACCTGGACTTTCCACGTAAGAACGTAACTTAGATCTTTGTGGAACTTCAGCTATTCATTTTCAAGAAAAATATAGCTTTTTGGTATTCTACAATGTAGTCCTTAATTTTGGGAAAATTTGAGCTTTGTGGAACTCCAGTCCTTCATTTTAATTAATTCAGAAGTTTTGACTGAGGGACTCTAGGCCACTTCATGCAAGGTGAGAGCTGCAATTCAACTGCCACCTACTCCTGGAGCTGAAGCAAGGTTCATATATATCCCTTCACAGTCTGTAAGGATGTAGGCATGGGTATCATAGGCCTTTCTCAAAACGACGGCTTCGGCTCAGGCTAGCATGGCCCCACTGTTTTTTTTTTTACAATTGCGTGTGCTTTGGGTCTAGCGCTCAGGGCTTCAGACGAGAGAACGGAGTCGAACCCAAAGCCGAAGCTGTGGTTTCATACAGGGCCATACACTAGGAGCCTGTCTGGAGTGGTAGAGCTAACTTTTACGAAGTAATTATAGTTAAGTTCCTTGCTCAAGGGCACCAAGTCATGACCAGGTATCTAACCCACACCCTGCTGCGAATAGGCTCCTCTCAAGTCTGGTGATTCATCTCAAACTTTGAGACAGAAACAGCCCCCCCCCCCTCCCCCCAAAAAAAACATCAACTCCATACAGACACTGTCCATCAAAACAAGTACTGAACATTACTTTAAAATACCGGAGAGCTAGTCTTTACAGGTCATTCCAACAGTTATAGTGCTAGATGATGTTGTACTTGGCGCAGGGCCAGTGATAACTTGAACTTTCCACTTCCAATAACCCCCAAGGAAAAAACCCAGTCCCAGAAGATTGCGGTTGTATCTGGGGTAGTCCTGAGAGTTGTACATGGATGAAAGGCTGCTTTGTTTTGGGGTCCGTTTATCCAAGGGATCCCAAAGATTCTTCATTATAAATCAATTCGTTGAAGCAAACTCTCAAACAGCTGGAAGTTTCCATCACAAAAAAAATACATAAAGTACAGGATTGGTAGTTATTGAACAAAATATGGATTATTTTCAAAGTAAAAAGCTCATTAGTTATACAGTTTTTCCTAACAGTGATCAGAATACAGCCCAAGACCTCATCATGGGTGCATTTCTCCTTGCAACTTCAGAAACTAGAAAGAATGACTTTTGTCGTTTACTTGAAATAACTTTCCTTGGACGAGTATGAAATAATAACAAAGGTCAGATGTAATAAAAGTACTGAGTACGCAGCGATTAATACACATCGGTGTAGGGATAGATCACTAACAATAATTATTCTCTATCCCTTATGCAAATTTCACATCAATATAAATCATCGTGGTATCGCTGCTAAAATATAGAATCCAAACCTTTTCTAGCTACCACCACAGGCAAGCCTGGTGGTCTAGTGGAAAGACGTCTGCAGCCGATATCACGAAATGCTAGGATTAACGAATCCTAACGAGTACGGACAAGTAACCCGTCCTAACTTAGGATGAGTTCAATTCGTCCTACGTCTTCAGATACGAAACTGAACCCATCCATAAGTCCGAAGATGAATTCTAAGTTAGGAAGAGTTTGGTGAAATCAACGGCTGCTGTACAATGGCAGAGTTTGTGGATTTGAATCCCACCTGATTTTATTTTCACCGGACTCAGGGAGAAAGTAGCGAGTAATCAGTGCTTAGCACATATCGATGAGGGGTTGGATGCTGTCAACTGTAGAAGCAGGCAGTCAACTATGGTGTTGTACCGTCCCTTTAATTCACCGGTTGACAGCTCCACTTGCTGGTCCTTGCACTGTGAGGTCCTCCCATTGGAACAGCGGGGAGGCATACCCACACCTTGGGAACCAGCAGAGTACCGGTTAAACCACCAGTCAAAGACTCCTCCGAGTAGTGACTGCATGAACTTGAACTTTGAGGAGGTCAAGTATGGCATTGTCAGTGGTCCCTGCAAGAAGGGCCAGTCACACAAATCACACACGCCTTGGAAGATTACAGTACAATGTAATGTAATGCAAACTGTGAATTTGAGAGTCCTAAGCAGGGACCCTGTTTCATGTACCGTATGTAGAGCTGCAGAAAATACTGCATAATAACTTTCTGTTTAGCAGTTTAGCCGAAATGAGGCATGTCTAACGTTGTTAGTGCTCAAACACCTTTATGAAATTGGGCCAAAGAGAACAGCTTTTAAAGCACAAAAAGTAGAGCTATGAAGATTTATCTATAAATTTGGAACAGACTATTCCTGTAGCAGACGAAAAACAACACTACCCTCGCTTTAACAAACATCAACAAAACCCGTTATCGTTCAGCCAGTTTTGGGTTACGGTGACCCGGCAGGCTTTCCCCAAGCGTTCATTGGGGGTCCAGGAAGCATCTCGAACATGAATACCAGGGATTTCTTCATTTCCACCGCGGAGACATTATTACAACATTCCTGAGCCTCGTAATGTGACCAATGCTTTGTTTAGCTTGAAAGCCATCCACTGTATATGATACGACCGACCGGATACTTTTAAGGGAGACAGGTCGATATGTTGTGCAGTCGAAAATCAAGTGGATGGACAGGCCTGTATGCTTCGTTTATGAAAGGGCGAAGGGCACCAAGGCATTTTCTCCTTGGTAAAGGGCACCCTATGAGGAAAATGTAATCTTTTACCGTAGCATTTCAAGAGCACCAAGGCAACAACCAGGGGGTAAGGAGGCAATCGCCCTCTTTGCCTCTGTGAAGTATCAGATCTTGATTGATCCAGTTATCTGGCCTGGAATTTCATCTTTTGAGAGGGCAAGGCGATTGCTATTTTATAAATGGGCAATTCCACTGAAACATATATGGGTGGTTCTGAAGGGGCAACAAGGCCAAGACGGGGGCAACAGAGGTCAATGTAATTCCACGCCGTACAGTATTTTGAGCTTGTAAGGAAATGAAGTACTGACTCAACTAGAACGAGAGTTTGGTAAGGAATAATGTTAACTTTGTAGACCAAAGACTCTTAGATTTCACACTGGAGTTTCGTGTTTCTTGAGGGCACTATACAATTTGCTGCAATGTTACATGCCCCCTGGTCATTGCATCGGTTCCCCCTGAAACATTACAGTAGAAATGTGTACTTCCTTCATAGAGGAAAAAGAAAAAAGAAAATGCCTTGCCGCTCTTGCCCTTTCAAGAATGAAGCATCGCGCCTAAACATGCCATTGCTTTTTCCCCAGAATGAGCCTTCAACTGCATTATAAAACATTCAGATCGTAACTGTAATTTGCCAATTGGGCCAAAGCAATACGCCCAAATGGCCTAAACACAATGTGTACATACAATGTATGAAGAATGACAAAAATGATTAGTAGCGCAATTAAAGTTAAGTGAGTTTTTTTATTGTAGCCGAACTTGGCTTTCATTAATTTTGCACGCGATGGGGATAAAATGTAAGGCGAATTCAAATAAATTATTAAAAAGGATGGAGGACACAAATAAAATATGCAGCAGTTTAATTTGACATACGTATCTACAGGTACCTGAGAAATATGTTTAGGTTTTCACAGCTGTATTAAAGTAAGAGCTGAATTGCTGTTGATAATGTACTCAATATTAAACAAGTTGTTGGCAGTTTCCATATTTTGTGAATAGTTTAAGGGGCAGCAGACTGATCACCTTTTAAAAGGGGATGTGACTTTTTGTTTCAATATCAAGTAAAAAACCAAAAGCGAAGTTGACTAAGTATTTTGGGTTTTATGTGGCTTGAACAATGACAAACTTACTAGGGCAGGACTTGAACCTGCATCCTCACGATTATCGACAGGTGTTCAACCAATTTATTACAGCTACTTGTATCTAGACCTAATAATGGCAATTTCCCCATTTTGTGAACATCTTTGTTAGCGGGGGAGGGGGGAAGGGTACCAGTCAGAAGCCATTAAACAGATAACTGCAGTAGCTAGGGGTCACACCAAGTTTATAATACCACCTGGGAAGCAGGAAGGGGATCACCTGAAGGAGATGTAACTTCTGTATCAAGTATTTAGTAATAAAGGAAATTGACTGAGGAATTAAAACAAAATTTGGGTTGACCAATTAAAAATGTACAAGAGCAGAACTTCAACTTCAACAGACGTCACGTTCAACCAAACTGAGCTACCTCTACATGTACATGTGTTGGTGCTAGTATCTTTGTTTGGGGTGCCAGTCAGAAGCCATTCAATTCAGGTCTTGGTAGGTACTAACATAAAAGTACTAACGCTACAACTGCGAGTACATGAGATGTGTGGCAATGGGGGAAGGTGTGACGCACTTGTTGACTGTAGAGCCTTTCTACACAAGCTGGACACACAGGTGGCATTAATTGCATCCAAGAAGAAAACCAAATCAATAATGTGGTTATGTCATTGTCCAGTTCTTTTTCGCTGATAGTCCGCAAACTGGAGGACAATGAATGTGTTCTTCACTGCAGGATAAAGCATTTGACCCTCAAGGCAAGACTACAATGTATTGTATGAGAGCATTTGATGCTGTCAGGGGCAATTCTGTAAAACTCCTTGATCAGAAACACCAGGAGGATGGGATGATCAACAAGTTACTTGCAAATGGGTAAACAGTGCAGAACACCCGCAAACTTGTGACAAATGTCTGAAAGTTTGCCATCTTGGTGTACCGTACAATCATGTTGGAAACATTTTGGGTTTTCAAGAAATGAAAACAATTATAGTTTCGATCTTGTACATAGATTGCCATAGCAAGAGTACTTGGTTATTGTAATAATAATAAACAATAATAACATGCATATAGCGCTTAATGCAAGGTTTCTAAGCGCTGAACAGGAAGTGAAGATAACAAAACATTACAAGTAAAAGTGGGATGAAATAGCAGAAACTGAAAAGACTAGACGGACTTAAATAAGTGTGTTTTTAGAGCGATTTAAAATGAGTCCAGTGTAGATGAGGCACGGATGTGAACGGGACAGTTTCATTATTCCCATTTAATACATTGTACATATTGTTTGAAGAGGTCTTTAACTGGGTCTTCTTAAAGCTTGGTTATTGTAAAACCAGGGAGGCGAGATAAAACCATGACAGTGTTCACACAACCTGAATTTTCTATTTTAGAACATGGATGTGATTTTAATAAAAGTTTCTTAAAAATGGTCTTGTGTAATGTGTGGCGTGTGAATCTGGGACACAAAGCCATATGGAGGAACCTGGATCTCTGTTTAAAAAATAAACAATTATCTGTGTATTATTTCACCAGAATAGTGTTCACATGACTAGAAATTGCTGTTTTTTAACATGGATGTGATTTTAGTTTTAAAAGGTTTCTTGTTAAAAATGTGTGTATCTGGGACACAAAGCTGGTTAAAATTTATCAGGGGTCAGCCTCCGGGGAAATGAGAGAGAGGAAAAAAATGGCATGACCCCAATCAGAGGTCTTGATGGCACATACCGCGGCACAGTGCTTTCTTAACAAACCTTGTAAGATCAATCACGAGTGCAACAAGAAAACCAAGCAAGCTGTGATTCTGATTTATAAAGCAATTGGGGAGAGTTCCTTTCCGATCGGCCGGAACCCGCATGGGAAAGGAGTCATGGCACGAGACGTGGGAGGTAAATTGGATAAGGAGGGATTGGTCTTTTGTTTCGGTATTCAATGGAATTTTTTCTTCTTTCTTGTTTTGTGATGCGGGGAAATTACTTACAGTTGGTTGTAATGGATGGTGAAATGTTACGACAAACTTTTGTTGTAGTGGGGCGGCATAGCTAACCTATCGTGCATTTTGTGATAAAAGCATCAAATTTGGCACAGATGTAGAGAATAGTATTCTGAACAAAACTGGATATTGGGCCATCGCAAATTCCGTCCCTAGGGGCCGTGGCGGCCATTTTGAAAAATGGCCGCCAAATACTACTGTTTTATGAGCATATTGGCTTAGAAATCAACACCAGAATTTACAAATGTCATTAATAGGCACTTATCATCTTCTGAAATGATTGTGTATAAATTTAAGCAATGTTAAAAGCATATTAAAGGGGCATTTTGCATATTAAAGGGGCATTTTGCATCTTAAAGGGGCATTTGGCCACTTTTCACCAAAAAGACCGCCAAATACCAGTTTTAAGGGCATGTTTGCATACAAATCAACACCAGCATTTACTAATGTCATTAAAATGTAATTAACATCTGAAATGATTGTTTAATAATTTAAGCAATGTTAAAATCATATTAAAGGGGGATGTTGCATCTTATAGGGGGGTATTTAGCAACTTGTCATCAAATTCTTTTATTTTGCAATCGTCTTTTTCACATAATAAAAACACAGCAAAATAAAAAAACTCATCAAAAAGCGCTGGAATGATAAACCTATCCTTTTGTATCCAATTAAATTAAAAATTGTAAAAATTGTTAAATATTAACACCCCTTTAACTCATAAGTTATGATGAGATCAGAACAATAATATTATGATTGTTTCTCAAGAACCTAAAAAATGGTTCACTAGTCATTATCAACTTAAAATTTCGATGTCGGGATTGCTGTACTATTATTCGGCCATAGGGGCTCACAACCATGATGGAAATATTGAAGCTACGATCTCCCATTGTGGTCAGTTCAAATCAACTTGTCAGCAAGGCCCCTTCACATTCCACACACACGTATGTGCATTCAAATGCAGATATAGTGCATGTGCACTTTTCTCCACACAACCTTGTGTTGCAGGTACATCTTACAGGCTTGAGAGGCATCTGGTAGTGTTTTCCAATGTGGTTCAAACAGACCATCATCTGTCTCAGTTCAGCCCCATCTGGTGAAAGGAAATGCTGAATTGAGAAGCATTAGATAGGAATCTAAAGAGCTCTGTCTTGATGCTGTCTACACGAAGACGTTCTAGCAAATTCATGGCAGTTTCTGCAACTGCACGTCTGCGTATGCCCTTCTCACGCTTTGCTCTAGCTGTACCTATCAGGAAATTGTCAACAAATGTGATACCAGATTGACACGTGACGCTTTATGAAACCGTGAGGTAAATGTTTGGAATGAAGGTATTGTTTGTATATTTCTCAAAGTCCTTAACAGCTGCAGCAGGCCTTATCATCAGTATGATAACTGATCCATCAAGAACTACGCTGCTAGTCATAGGACCTCAGAGTGTTCCTCACTAAATTGTTCCAGGCACACAATAAAATCACTTTAGTATACAGATACAGGTTTCTGCATAGAGTGCTGGGGAAATGCTTGGTTCTCGTGTCAACAAAATTCTTCCAGGTTTCCATATCTATTCTAACAGTCACTATAAAGCAACTGAGTGAGAAGAGTGCCAGATCAGATTTTAAAAGTTATCTGCTGCTTTCCGTTCATGGTGGTTGGTTTAGTAGAGCGTTTAAACAGCTTCAGCTTACTGGGTGGATCACATCGTTGAAGGTTTGACCTTTCCATGAGACATCCTCTGATGAAACCTTTGAACTGTTCTTAAACCATTTTCTTAGCATGTTGCACCCTCTGAACATGGTCTGCAATCTCTTACTAAGAGGTCAGTGCTCCATTCTCGAGGCAAAGCCGATATCACAGAGACAGGTGTGGATGGCACACGATGCCAATAGAAGGGAGTTTGCAGCGGATCTACAGAGTGGTGAGGATATAATGCACTTCTTTAAGATTGCCAAACAGATGGCAAGGAGCGGCAGGATGTGACTGGTGCGAACGGTGTCAATAATGACGATTGTAGCATGGTGACGGATAGTGACCTTCACCAGCAGGTGTTGAGAAAATACACGGAGCGGTTGCTCAATGTGGAGAATGAGTGAGACAGGGAGGTGGAAAGTGGAGTGTGGAGGGTTCTTTTTGCCTCCTCTGAAGCTCACCAAATCTGGGAAGGCCGCTGGTCTATCCGGAGTGTCATGGTTGGTGAGAAGTTGAAGGCCTCTACAGGTGTCAGCTTACAGTGGTTGACAGCATTTTGGCAGAAAGACACTTTTCCACAGATTTGCAATTTGCAGAACAACATCTTGATTCCCCTGTTCATGGCGAGAGTGACCCTTTGGAGTGTGGCTCTTTCAGAGCAATCAAGATCCTGGATCAGGCGATGAATGTGTGGGAGAGAGTTCTTGAGGTATGGCTGAAGAAGCATGTGGAGATTGATGAGATGCAGTTTTGGCTTTATGCCGGGAGAGGAACTACTGATGCCATTGTCATTGCCATGCAGGAACAATTGCTGGCCAGGTATAAGACTCTATACCTCAGAGTTGTTTATTTTGAGAAGGCTTTTGACTGAGTACCAAGGAAGTGGGTTGGGAAGGAATGGCTGACAAGAGCTGTGATGATGTTGTGCTTTGGTGCTAGTACGGTGGCGAGGACAGGCACAGGGGATAGTAGGAGTTTAAGGTGTAGGTTGTTGTATATCAGGGCTCGGTACTGCGCCCCCTGGTGCTTGCTACTGTTTAGATGTGGTGTCACAAAGCGGTGAGGCGATTTGCCTGGGACATGGCGGACGACCTGGTTCTTATAGCAGAGACAAGAGAGCAGTTACAGGCAAAGATGGCAACATGGAGAGATTTTCTAGAAACAAAGGGTCTGAAGATCAGTGCTGGGAAGACCAAGGTGAGGGTTAGTCAAGTCAGGGATGGGTCAATGACAAGCTCTGGTGTATGGCCTTGTGGTGTGTGTGGGAAGGGTGGCGTGATGGTAGTCTTCATGCTGCCAGCGTCACGTTCTCCTGTAAGAGATGTTGGGGTGATAGTTCACAGCGTGAGGAAGAGAGAAGCGGGTCCAGAGGTCTGCAGCGACATGTATGAGCTAACTGGGTGACATGCTGGGTGCAGCATTGACATCACGAATGAGGAGTGGATGGAATTTATTTTTGACACCAACGGCGCAGCCCCTGAAGATGATGGGCCAGGTAATACACGACCTGTGACTGAAGCTTCATGGTGTACGGCTGCGAAACATGACTCGTGGGGGTGGGGCACATCCAGCAGATGGAACGAGCAGAGGTGAGAATTATCAGGTGGATGTGTGGCGCGTCTCTGGCTGACAGGCTGTCCAGTGAGGAACTGAGGAGGAGAGTCAGCATCGGGATCAGCATCATATTGGGGAGGCACAGGCTGAGGTGATTTTGCCGTTTGGAGAGATAGGACGATGCAAACTGGGTCATGAGGTGTATCAGAATAATTGAGGGTGGGCCCACTTCAGTTTGCCGACCAGTAAGACGTGGCAGAGCTCTGTGTCAAATGACATGGAACTAACTGCTTGACACCTCTATCTGCTTGTACAAAGTGTGTAGTTACTTATTGATAGTTGCTAACAACTTTGCAGACCTGTTAAATAGTTTCGTAGCCGCATAGAAGCTCACTTTCAAGAAGATTTTGCATAATGATATAGAGACAACCTTGACTTTTGGTGGCCATATTGGCGGCCACTTTGAAAATTGGTCGCCAAAATGACTCCACTATCCGTACGAAGTGCGCAGTCACTTATTAATAGTTTCCTACACCTTTGCAGACCATTGTTGTAGCCTCGTAGAAGCTCACATTTAAAAAGATTTTGCACAATACTATAGAGACAAAAGTGGCTTTTGGCGGCCATTTTGAAAAATGGTTGCCAAACTTACCCCTCTATCTAAAGAAGGTACGTCGTTAACTATTAATGTTGCCAACACCTTTGCAAACCAGTTTAACAATTTTGTAGCCGCATAGAAGCTCACATTTAAGAAGATTTTGCATAATAATATAGTGACAAAAATGGCTTTTGGCGGCCATTTTGGCAGCCATATTGAAAAAAAGGCCGCCAAAATGACTCCTCTACCGTACATGCGCAGTCACTTATTAATATTTGCCAACACCTTTGCAGACCAGTATCGTAGCCTCATAGAAGCTCACCTTTAGAAGATTTGCATAATAATACAGACAAAAGTGGCTTTTGGCGGCCATTTTGAAAGATGGCTGCCAAATTGACCCCTCCTTCTAAAGTCACTTGTTAATAGTTGCCACTACCTTTGCAGACCAGTTAAACAATTTTGTAGGCGCATAGAAGCTCACATTTAAGAAGATTTTGCATAATAATATAGTGACAAAAATGGCTATTGGCGGCCATTTTGGCGGCCATATTGAAAAAAAAGGCCGCCAAAATTACTCCTCTACCGTACAAAGTGCGTAGTCACTTGTTAATGGTTGCCACTACCTTTGCAGACCAGTTCAACAGTATCATAGCCTCAAAGAAGCTCACATTTAAGTAGATTTTGCATTAAAAATAGAGATAAAAGTTACTTTTGGCGGCCATTTTTTAAAATGGCCGCCAAAGCCACTAGGGACACAAATTGAAATGGCCCAATATCCAAATATTTTCGTACCATATTAATTGACCTATATCCCAAATCCCTTGCTTTTATCACAAAATGCACGATTGTTATTAAATTTTGTGTTATGCCGCCCCACTATTGATTGTTTTTCATAAGATGAAATCAAAGAAATTTCTCCCAAAAATGTGTGCCCTGCAGCCGTTTTCACGAAACGTTAGGATTAATCCTATTTTGAATAGAACGAGTAACTCGTCCTAACTTAGGGTTGGTTCAATGCGACCTAACTGCTATGGTTACAGAACTTAACTCATTCCAAGTCCTAAGATTAGTCTTAAGTTAGGAAGAGTTTGGTTAAATCAACATAACATATATTATCCGCAGGCCTTGAATTTTATCTTTGAGAGGGCAGGACCATTTTGTCTTTGCAAAGGGCAGAAAATCTTTAAGAATGGGAAACTTTTTAAGGGGCATCAAGGCCAAGACCAGGGCAACAGAAGCACAGGGCTGTATGCTTTGTTTTTGAAAGGGTAAGGGCACCAAGGCATTTTCTCTTTGGCAAAGGGCACCCTATGAGGAAATTGTACATTTCTACTGGAGCATTTCAAGGGCACCAGGGCAATGGCAAGGGGCAACGGAGGCAATCGCCTCTGTTGCCTCCGTGAAGTATCAGGCCTGGAAGCACACTGCCTTTGTGTAATGCCAGGCCTGTATCCAGCATTTCTTTATTGCCGCAATGGCTGCAACAAACAACATGTTTGAAACACCAGCAGATTGAAAACAGTTTTCTCTTTCTAAAAAAGAAAATTTGATGGTGAGATTGAAAATATAAACTAAGGGAGACCACTAACAAAGGATTTGATAGCTCAGTTGGTAGAGCGTCAGCATGTTACTCTGGAGGTTGTTGGTTCAAATCCAGCTAAAGTCAATTTGTCTTTGTTCAACCCCAAATTATTTCAACTTACCCAGTCAGTTTCCCTTGTGGATTAATATTTTACAAAATATTAAGTAACAAAATGACTGAGGTGAACAAGGTTACATAATTAAGTCATTTGATATGGATTAGAATCCCAAGCAAGGACAGAAGGTAGTGTGTCCTTCAGCAACTCACTTGTCTATAATTGGTTTTCTCCCCCAAAATTGTCTTACAGATGAAGTACAATAAAGGTACAAAGTAGATGTTAAATTTGCATCAGGGATAAAGAATTTTTTTTTTTTTACCCATACACCGA
Organism: Asterias amurensis; assembly: GCF_032118995.1. Lineage (NCBI taxonomy): Eukaryota > Metazoa > Echinodermata > Asteroidea > Forcipulatida > Asteriidae > Asterias > Asterias amurensis. The sequence continues at coordinate 5,255,100 of NC_092667.1, read as the reverse complement.
TACATGTGTGTAAGCAATGTATACTCGGTACTTTCCTGAGTCGGAGTCCTGTGAACAAATATCACAGGCATATTACTCGGATGGGATTCGAATCGTGGGGTATAAAGCATAAAGCATTACCTTTGTAAAAAATGTCCTGGTTAAGAAACAAGTTTTCTGTGATTTTATTACTAATACAAAATAAAAACAGTGCAGGCCTACATTTATTATAAATTGCTAAGTTGAGTCGTGAATGACACACCTGGTGCCAAATTATTAGATTACGTGGAGCTTGTTATTCAAAATTAATTTTATGAGGGAAAGCAACCATAAAAAAAAAAAAAAAACAGAATATAAAGTAAAATGAAAACTAAATAAATTAATGTAATTATGTTTATTTTTTAATTTTTTATAACAAATTAGTAAATAAAATAACAAAATAAAGTTATAAATAATACAACAAATTTAGTAATTTTTACCAGAAAGCCTACTTTTATATCATTCCTAACAATTTCTCACTCAAACAAATTCTGTTTAAATGTTTGCTTCTATACTATTTATTGACAGGCTTATGGATGTAGAGGAAACAGAAGCCATTCGTGCACAAAGGGGCACTCACTGTTGTACAAACTTACAATTTATTTACCTTTCACAAAAAAGAGTTGACACACGAACAGGATCAATGGCAAATACTTCTCTTCGAGGGGCAGTCCACAAAACATCAGTGGTGTTATGTAAAGTGTTGGGGAGGGCTATGTAAATAGACTAGTAATCGATCAAGTTACATGCTCAGTGCTAAGGACTTGTGTATTTAAAGGCAGGGTATACTTTGTAGTTACTCCAAAAGTTAAAGATGAAAACAAATTTTCTTTTAAAGAGCACTGGAGAGCTGCTGAATGCTGTTGAACGTCTATAAAATGTAATGTAGTTTTAGAGAAAGAATATGAAAAAAATGCACCTGCTTTAAAGTCCTCAAATTATTGAGATCCACACAAAAAAAATCTTATGGAAGTTTTGTTTCGAAGTACTTGCAGGTTCCCAAAATCACAACAAAGAGAACAACTAGCCATCCAATGTTTTGTCGAAGCCCCTTAGGCACAGAGTGTGTATATTGGATAATCTGAACCTGTCTACAAGTGTTTGTGTTTCTTTTCTTAATGTGCATCGTCAATGTTTCACGAATAGACATTTTAGCCCCTGCAGCAAAACTTGTTTGAAGAAAACCGGATTTGAAGATACAAACCAATGCGTAAACGAAAGTGTCTGTTCGAGAAAACTCAAATTTATCTAGGTCATTCAAAAGTGCCTCTTCATGGAAACTCAAAACCTAGAGTACAGGTACTTGTTTTTTGCACTGTTTCAGCGCTATAACCTTTAACGTAAAAACCCCCCCAGCAAATCAAAGTGTGGCTAACCAAGAAAACTCAAAACTGTAAATTTTGTGCAATTGACCTTGTGCTATGACTACAACAATAATGTCAAAAAAACTATAGCGTTTTATAGTTTGAACTTGGGGGAAAATATTTATTCCAATGAAAGCATCCAAAATGTTGAAAATCCAAAAAATATGATTTTATGTATAGAAGTGCTTCTTTGAGAAAATGGTGACTAAATATGCAAAAATAAATCCTTAACACAATCTGGAAGAATACCTGACAAATCACAGACCTTTCACTGTACACAGAGCACACAACTGCATAATTTACCAGAGAAAACTGTGTCACTAACAAACATACAGTCCCCACTGTTTGATGTGTAAACACAGACAAAAACTACTTTTTTTGTATGTGAACACACACAACATACTTCATCAATCAATCCATGGGGTATATATCAACTGATTGTATACATTTAGTACACATCAGCTATGAAACGCACGTAGGCCCCAAATTGTAGAATAAACTTTGATTCAGTGTTTGCGAATTCGCTCATTTTTCACACCCGTCAAAGCGGTACACTTTCACTGTAGTCTCCCTTCATCATAGTGGGACCATATTAAAGATTCTGGATTTTCTCCCCTTCAACTCAATGTAACCAAATCGAGGCTTGAGTGAAAAAATAGTCTGGTTCCTTTTTGTACGATGAGTAGTAGCATCCATTACTGGTACTTGAGACAGAGAACAAGACCAAGATTTATCATTAATCAAGCATGAGGAGATTGCCCAGTCTTCTCAAGACAGCTTCTATTTTACCCGAACTGTTTTTCCGCCGTAACAACTGCGGAGATGGACTACGTACAATGCAAGAGGCTTACGTGTCCTATCAGTAGTTATAATGAGACTACTTGACTGTGATCAATTGCTTGTTGACTTACTGAGAAATCACCTTTTGTTGGCCCGTTTTTGGTGTCACCCCGAGAACAAAGTTGATAAGCCACGTCCCGGAGTGAACATGTGCAATACTTAGCAACACAAAGTGCAGGATAACTGAAGTAGTCCCAATGTAAACCCTATGTAAATGGTGTACAAGCTATGGACCTTTTGTGATCACAAAAGCGCATATTATGACATTTTCCCAACATGATGTGTAGATTGCATTTTAAGGAGAGCAGTGTCGCCCTCCCCTCAAATTTCCTAAAAATTTGATTTAAAATGTAGTTTACAAAAAGCTCAACTTCAAATGCAGTTTTCTCTGCACTGGGATGCAGATTCGCCACTTTTTGAAAAACGACAACAATACAAGGGAAATTGTTCTTTGCTTGCTTGCCATATAGACACCTGCAAAACAGCTGCATCAGAAAAGTCTGACAAAATTCTGTTTTGCTCAGGAACAAAACGGGCCCTGCACAACCACTTTGAAATTGACTCACTAATAGTGTATTGAGAATTCAATTTAGCTTGTTTACTTTAAACAAACAATACACTTGTTAGTCTTAGAACATTTTCAAGTAGAACGAAAAATACAAAAGGTTAATCACCTTACATTCTGCGATGCCCATCTTTTGGTCATTAATTATGTTAGACGCCCTACAGCAACACATTAAGTAATGGTCTCTAATTGTCCGTTAACGCAGTGTGGTTATGATAAGAATTAATTAAACCTTACAGCATACTTTACATTATTATGAGGCTTAAAACAAACTTGATTGGGTTTTTTTATTTGAAATTATGGTCTCTAATTGTCCGTTAACGCAGTGTGGTTATGATAAGAATTAATTAAACCTTACAGCATACTTTACATTATTATGAGGCTTAAAACAAACTTGATTGGGTTTTTTTATTTGAAATTATTGGTGGCTGGGTCAAATAACGGAAAATTTAAATTCAGTTTTATAAAATAAAATAAAAAAAGACAAAATACCTAGCTGGCCATGATCGTGGTTTCAGACCTGTAATTTAATCTTTGAGGGGGCAAGGCCATTTCCACACAGCAAAGGGCACTTCCATTGGACAATTTGTTCAAGGGGCTCCAAGGCCAAGCCCAGGGCACCAGGGCGAATGGCCTCCATGGAAATATCAGTTGCACATCAAATCCAAAAGCTTTTACACAAAGTTACCACTAAAAAGTTCCCAGAGTTCGACTCTGCAGTTGGTCTACCATGTACTTTGACAAACAGACTTGGTATGCCTACATGTATACTCCACAAAGAATGCACGTACAACTTCCTTGATGTGATTTAAGGTGTTAAACAAATTCTCTTATTAAAGTTTGATGACAGATCTTAACAGGGATCTCGCAAGAACATGAGTTATGACTTAAAAAGTAATTTCTTGTTTATTTGTTGAAAAATCAAGCCCTGCATGGGTTTGACGGGAGACCTCTACGATTTATCACAAGACTGTCAGCAAAATGCCTTCACTGTAACAAACCTAAACCTTAAAACACTAATGTCAATAAACTGACTGCAGCATCCAGCAATTTATATTCTGAAGAAGTGGGAGAGAGTTTCAAGATGAAGGGTACTGTATTCAAGAGTGTGCATTTGTTATAAATCATTGATATTTATGGGTTTATTGAAAAAAAAAAACTTCTTAAAAAAAACACCTGCGCGATTACAACAGATTGTTGTGTTAATAAATAATGAGGTGACGTTTGTTCTGTAGCCGATTCATTCACATCTTGGGTGTTGTATTTCTAACGAAACAAATCTCGCTAGCGGAGAAGTTTTTTTTAATACAATTACAGGGCTGGATGGCCATTTGGAATTATAAACTGCAGTGTTAAAAATTGGTGGGTAGTTTGAAGAAAATAACTGAAAATAAAAAAAATTGTGCGCATACAATGTATCATTTATATTTTTACCCTCAACAATGTTAAATACATGGGGGGGGGGTATACCCTTTAGAGAGAAGGTGATTTAAGAATTGGAAAGATAAGAAAACAATGTTCAGATGAACACTATAAGACAAGACACAGCAAGACTTAGTTATGGGAGGTTGCTGGCCCACTACTTTAAATACTAGTACTACACACAGGCCAGTGTTCCATTTACCAATTCGAAACCCTATTGGACTATGCATACCCTCGGAGACCATTGTTAAAATTCTACGGTGTTACATTTTGTCTAGTACAGACACACCATCCCCGTACATTTTAATTAAAAATAAATTAAAAAATTCTCCCTGAACACAGATCACGGCACAGATATAAATATTGGTTCAGTATCAAACCCTGCCACACCACAAATAACGTCATGTGTCAACAGCTTTCATTGGATGAGGTGTAATTAAATACCACTTTAAAAACAAAAATCAATCGCACGCCATTCGGCAACTGATCTGACGGGGCCATCCAGGTTTATTACACGACTCGTTGCTAAGCCCTCCCTAGCGACGGACGCTCAGACTTTACTTTGGGCAGATGGCCGGGGCACCTTTTTATGACGAGTGCATCTCGAATGAGGCAATTTTGACTCTCTGTTGTGAGTATTAATTAAACACAATGAGGAATAATGTGTTTAATACTGCCGTGGCTGTGTTTGTGTTTGGTTGAGATATAAACACTTCACATTCTTAGTAACTTGATCAGTTGGTTTTATTAGGGTGAACAAAATAAAGAATTTATCTTTAATTACAGTCATTTGCAAAGTAGCAGACTTATAATGTTTTATTCTTAGTAAACGCATGGTTTTCCATTAATTTGTTTCCCCAGTGGAAAGCCAGTAGGACTGGTTAGCTTGTCAATTACTCTAGTCCAACAGCTTGTGGTCAATTATATGCTTCCAAAATTAGGGATGTCTAGTTGGGGAAAATGTTTACTTGTTCGAAGTTGTTTTAGCAGGTGATTGGGTGGCGGAAAACTGTACTTGGGAGAACACAGTCGCTGAATAGTACTATGTTTTTGTCTGGCCATAGAGCATACCATGGAGAGCATACAAAACAAAGCATCCTCAAACTGTCTTAACTCCCTAGGAATCATGTCAACACTACAGGATATTATGCAACATGTCTCAGCCCAGAAAGGCTTCCTATTTATCCACCTGGGTTAAGAGAAGCAATTTATGGTTGAGTCTCTTGCTCAATGACACAATAGTCAACTGTCCTAGACCACAAACAAAAGTTCCTTACATAAATTTTCAGATTATACCTTGTGGCACTCAACTCCTACAACTGTTGCTCCTTTAAAAAAAAAAAAAATCAGAAGGAAAGATATCAAAGACCCTCAAGCCCTTTTTCTAAAATTCAGAATTAGAAGTAAACTTTGCATCTTACCTTTGCTTTTGTGTTGATGTGTGCTCCAAGTTCATAAAGTCTTTCTGAAATCACAATTTTGTTATCCTTTACGGCTAGCATGAAGGATGTAATTCCTGTCTCCTGAGGTGCAATAAAAACACAAAATAGAAGGAAAGCTGAGTATGCTATTAGTATTAGAAGTAATTATAAATGTCCGCTATGAAGTTAAAGACACTAGACACTATTGGTAATTGTCAAAGATTAGTCTTCTCACTGGGTGTGTCACACGATATGCACAAATCAACAAACCTGTGAAAATTTGAGCTCAATTGGTCGTCGAAGTTGCGAGATAACTATGAAAGAAAAAACACCCTTGTCACACGAAGTTGTGTGCTTTCAGATGCTTGATTTCGAGACCTCAAATTCTACATTAATTCTGAGGTCGCAAAATCAAAGTGGTGGAAAAATTACTTCTTTCTCGAAAACTACGTCACTTCAGAGGGAGCCTGTTTTATACTATCAACAGCTCCCCATTACTCTTTACCAAGCAAGGTTTTTATGCTAATAATTATTTTGAGTAATTACCAATAGTGTCCACTGCCTCCTAGGGGCAAACTAAAACTATTCTGAAAATCTTTGTGTAGACAGCCAGAAGTTACATTCTACATACATACATTATACACTGCATTAAATAAGAAACCAAAGAGCTCTATCAAATTGTTTTGGACTGGATCATCCACTCAAGGTCAACTACACCAAAGGGTCAACCTACAAGGTCAAAGGTCATGACCTGAAAGGTAAAATATTGCTCTGCAGAGTTTGAAGATACCTGCTTCTGATAAGAAAGGTTTTGAGATTGGAACAAAGAGTGGAATAAGTTTGAGTAGTTTACAGCCCCATAGTCCTATGCTGACTCTAAATGATGAAACAAAGAGACCGAAAGAGAATCGTCTTTTGAGTTTTCACTGAAGTTATGAGTTAGGATTTTTTGAGGATTTGCATGGTGTTTAGCAGGACTGGTAACCATAAAGATACCATGATCCCTATTGTCCTGGTCTTGGCCTTAGTGCCCATAACCTAAAACAATTACAATTGCAATTGCCCTTTAAAGCCAGTGGACACTATTGGTAATTACTCAAAATAATTATTGGCATAAAACCTTTCTTGGTGACGAGTAATTGGGAGAGATTGATGGTATAAAACATTGTGAGAAACGGCTAACTCTGAAGTGCCATAGTTTTCGAGAAAGAAGTATTTTTCCACGAATTTGATTTCAAGACCTCAGATTTAGAACTTGAGGTCTCGAAATCAACCATCTAAACGCACACAACTTCGTGTGACAAGGGTTATTTTTCTTTCATTATTATCTCGCAACTTCGATGACCGATTGAGCTCAATTTTTCACAGGTTTGTTATTTTATGCATACATGTATATGTTGAGCTACACCAACTGTGAAGGCTAGTCTTTAACAAACCAATAGTGTCCACCGCCTTTAACTTTACAGAAGGTTTTGCCCTCTAAGCTAAAAAACAGCCGGCCTGGATTAGAGATCAAAATTAAAAAAAATCATCTCCACAAGACAACAGCACTTGTTGCTTATAAAATTCAAACTGGATCCGAAATATGTCTACAAGACAACAAAAATGTGTCTTCTCTTTTTCATTAATTGATGTTTGTTGAGATTTTTGGATGAAACTTGGATTTGAAAACCCAAAGAATAAATCAGAAATCTTATGGAATGTGTTCATCAGTGGGTGGGGGAAAACACTAGAATTGTTCCTTTCCAAGGCTTTTACACTGGCCTAAAGCTTCAATTACTGCACCTGGTCAGCTGACAGGTGGCCATTTTGAGTGATGGATTTACGATTTTTTTTATAGCATTATGCAACAATCAGGCTGAATAAGATTTGGCATACATGTTTGAATGTTCCTGGACTTGGGGTGTCCCTTATTCTACAACCAGAACCTCTGCACTGCTATGGTTTAGAGACTCAGATGGAAATACAAAGATACAGGTTTTGACAAAATGTGATAAAGTTATTTCCCACTTTGATGACCCAGTTGGTATACTTTTGTTGAGAAAATTTGAAAAATCAAGGAGACTTTGAGAAAATTCTGAAATCACAGATGAATTTTCAGATGTGGTCGGTGTTTGTTCTCAAATTTTGGTTTCACTTGTGCACCTTGAAACTGTGATTTTCAATAAAATACAATTTTCCTGTTCGAAAAAAACACTTGTAAGGTATTATGTAAGTAAAATGCTAACCCCGGTTTTCGTTGTCTCAACAGAATCTTGCAAGTACTGTTGTTGCAAAGATTAACAACACCAATGTGAAAAGCTCTAACCCAAACTTCCAGCAAATTTCCCCAGGAAACTCTTCCCGTTTGAATACGGGCTCTTTACATATTACAAGGGTTGTGGTGGGCAGTGAATCAAATTTTGTTGGAAGTCTACTGAGGGCAAGGGGGATCAACAAAATTATTCATGTTTAATTATGGGGCCATTATTGCTGAAGTGGGGCCAGGTTCCCAAACTGTTTGTGTCATGGGGCCATGCAATAAGTTGCATGGCCTTTGGATTGTGTTATTTCTCACTCCTTATCAGTAGCTGTGTCTCAGACCAGTGCAAAGTGGACACTACACTGTATTTGAAATCTGTGCTGGCCAGCATTTATAATCTATTTTTCTCAGAGTGCTGGGTCCTGGGCAGCCCCGCCCAGCACCGCCCACCGTGGCTACAACACTGCATATTACAGAGCAATTTATCCATTATACCCACTCGGTTTTCAGCTAAATGAAGGTCTTCCCTTAACAGCCTTTAAAAGTAGGCACATGATGTAGAAATTATAATCCAATTTCTTTAGAGGTCACAGTTATAACATATTCGTCAGGCTTTTGAGCATACACAAAAGAATTATTCAATAAATTATTTATGGGGGACAGAAAAACTAGTCACTGTGGCTGGTTCTTATACTAGGAAGGCCATTCGAATCTTTCAAATACATGTCCCCTGGAACTTCTCCACAGAAAAATGGCAACAAATGAACAAAACAATCATCAATACACCCTTGGGGGCTGATTTTTAAGCGGATAATGATTCTGAAGTCTGTTCACACCTCGCATGCCAGTGCGTCTGAAACGACACCTGCAAAAAATCAGTAATCCGTGACTATTTTTCACTGGGTGATTTTGCAGATTTTCTGGCCTGTGACTGTGTGATGTTTTCAGTCACAGTGTCAGCGTTTCTTTCATTGTTTGGTTGCTATGGCAATGGTAAAGTGGCATTTAAACCGACTGAAGTGACACAGTGAACACAAAAACGTGGCGACCCCGGACCGGCGCACAAACAGAGTACTTGTGAAGTTGCAATCGCATTAATACAGAGACACCTGTGGTTTTGTAGTCAAATAAATAGCCACTTGGCTTTCTGGCATGGGGGCCCCTTAAAAAATGTATCAATGGTAACGCTAAGTGTCACGGACTGAGGCAGCCATGGAATCTTTGAGGCTAATGTGCTTGAAATGTTCCTGATAAAATAATTGCTCTGAAAAGTTGTAAGCCTATCCCCTACTCTAGTACTACCCACCTTGTAGTAAGGGTAGTTGTACATGGCATAGTTATCAAGGCATCCATTGACCTTGTTTGGTTGGATGCATTGAAAACAAACACAAATAAAGCTACAAATTTCAATAAATAATCCCATTTCTTTTCGTGTGAAACTTGACGTGGGGTAAAAAATGCACCTTAATTTTTAAAATAAATATTCAGTAAAAGATTTCCCTTGTTAGTTGTATTGTCATGATTGTAATTGTATAGCAAGGCAAAATGCTTCATAAATCGTATACCACCAGTTGCATCTAGAAACTATAAGGCTCCCCCGTTAGTGGGGGAGCCTTAGTTTCTAGAAGTAACCACCAGTTTGCTACTCAAAAATCTTCATTTGCTGCTCAATGTAAACATATGATTTAGTAGGGGGCCTAGCTATGTACATCAAAATGGTCAGTCCAAATGTCTGCTTAAAACGCAATGTCCTCGGTGATAACTAAAATGAAAACATTGCCATTGGACTTTTGGAGATAGGTCAAATAACTATTAAATTAAAAATCACGGATAACTTTCCGTATGGCGCCACCAGTGTTTCACTCGTTTTTACAAAAAGGGATATCTCATTGAGCTTAATTAGGAACTGTATTATTTCATTTCGTCATCGAATGAAAAAGTGGTGGCGCCATACGGAAACTTTTCCAAAATCACTACCAATCCATTGAAAATAAAATATATTATAATAAATAAACTTACCTCATCAGCTCTGTTTATTTCAGGGTCTCCCTTCTCTGCATTCCTAAGAATAGATTCAATACTTCCCCACTCTCCACGCATACATAACATGAGCAACCGTCCATTGGTCCCTAGTCCCTGCTGGGGCCCACTATTACCCCCGGCGCTGCCCGGTGGTGGACCCACAGCGGACCCGGACGACACGCTGCTTGCTCCGGTCGACCCGGCCACTGAAGACCCGGCCACGGACACGGAGTCTGACATGGTGACCGAGTATGGAAGACCCAAACGGTACTGCTTCAGTTCCTACAAAGAAAAGGAATAATAACCCATGACTTGTTTGGTAGAAAAATCACAGTACGAAATATTCCAAACACTTTTTTAGTGTCTCGCATCGCACACCACACAGCGAGATTAACACGCAAGTTGCTACCGATTAACTTGCTGGTGGCATGTAAACATTAGACTTACTCAACTTTTCTTTTCCCGTGAGCGGAGTAAAATCCCAGATATAATCACTTCATAATGGCGATAATTCCCAACAGAAACTCACAAAAGTTCAACACAAGTGTTCCATAGACTCAGGCCATCGCATGGGTGTTGTTTTTCCAATAGGTTGTGGTTCTGGACGATGGAAAAATATGGAATTTATGTGGAAGAAATATGATCCCGATAGTGGTCCAGACGTTTTTGTCTGGTAGACTGGCTGCACATAGTACGTTAGATAAAGTGCCTGTGCATTACGTAGTGTTCGTACACACCAGTCTAGTCCGCGTGTGGTCTACGTAGGAATGAATACAATGTGTGGTGGTAGTCTGTGGGGTTGTTCCAGAGCAGTCAAGTGTAATGTGGTTAGAACTATTAACCCTTTAGGTTTTTTTTTTCCTTTTACTAAAAAAAAAAAGACTTTATTATCCACTCCTGAAATAGCTGAAGAGGCTTTGTGAAATGACAACCGATAATTATCGAGTGACAGAAATTATTCATGAACAATTGGATGTGTTTTGGCTTCATAGAATATTAAAAAGTACATTTGAGGGGGTGGGGGCTGGGTGAGGTAGGGGCGAAGGCTGCGAATGCAACTTTTGTAAGTTTTGTATTTATGAACATTTTCTATGAACATATTATATCATCTTTCGACCTATTGATAGCAAGTAGACCTATACTGAAAAATCCAATCGAATAATAATCACCATACGCCTTCAATTCATCAAAGAAGCAGGGTGCTGAATTCAACAAAAAGTTTTCAAAGAAATTGCAATTTTTTTTCATTGAGTCGTACCCATAACCCAATTAATTCGCCAGCTGTAAGATGAACCCCACTCACTGCAATATAATTGCATACATCCGATTACAGTTTATGGCCTATATATTAATGTTTGCCAAATCAATAAGTAATTCTCAGCAGACCATTTGCTTGGTAAAAATGGTATCAAGTTTCATTGCCATCTGTATTGGCACTTTTTGACGCTAGGTGGCAGCAGCACACGCGCGCTGAATGCGTTGAATAAGGTGCATGCTGGTCTAGCTAGCGCTCACGTTTGATCCCTAGCTAGACCACCAGCATGCATCTCATTCATGATTGTGTGCGCGCTCAGAAATTTACCCGTTGAGTCTGCTCTAAAGTCTCATTAGGAGACTGTTATTCTGACCAAACATAAACAAAAAATGAAGAAATAAACCAGCCCCCCCTGTGAAAGTGTGAAAGTTTATTTAAAACACTGGACACTACTGGTTTGTCGAAGAAAAGTCTTCTCGCTTGCTGTATCTCAACAAACCTGTGAAAATTTTAGCTCATTTCAAATGAAAAACAATACACCTAATTTTAAGGCAAAAATATTTCAAGGAAATATGTACCCATATGAAGAGTAGTGGACATAATGTATATACTTTATTTTCAATCTTGCAAAATTAGGCTTTATGGACACCATTAAATATAATCTGATTATTTCGTGGAAATTTGATTAGCTTTCAATCATAAAGCTCACCTAGTTATAAAGTTCTGCCGAGTTCCTGTGGAGCAATGATATTACACAATCCATAATGATATAAAATTCTAGGAAATGGCACTGGAAAACTGTGAACAACCACAGTGATTTATTTCGCAATATTATTGCCATACACAAAACTATAGGAACGTGCAACAAAATCCCTGGCGAAACTTAAATTGTTTTTCAAATTGTTTTACTGTTAGTGATCACCTAACTGGATTGATTTTTCTCGGTGGGTTTTATTTGAAACCAGAGAAGGCATTGGGAATAATATAAAAATCCAATGTTTATGTGTAACAAACAAGTTGTATGGCATGTTCAATTACGTATGTTTATAGGTATGCTCGTCGTTTTTTTTCTTCTTTTTCAGCAGTATAGTGGGCAGATATTTGCAAAGTATTTCGAGGGATGTTGCCTTTGATATTAAAATCATGGAATTTGACCATCTGATTTTGTTTCACATTTATGGTTCGGTTGGCAAAACCTCGGACTGTGACGTTGCGATAGAAAGGTCTATTGCACATTTTGGTCGTCACATGACTTGACATAAGGTTTTTACTTGTATTGTTTTATTAATAATTCAATGTCACCAACCAACGTAGACTTGTTTCGAACGCTACAGACGGCAATAACAACGACCTTGTTAAATTTATGATCGCGTTGGGGCAGAACGTCCTTAGTGATTTTATAATAATTACTACGTCTCTGTAAATTTTAATCATAAATCACTCTGTTGGGGGGCCATAAAGTGACATTTTTATGGACCTATTGTAGCCACCTACTGTGGCAGGGGTTGTTTTGATAACTTAATCAAGCAATGTTACGTGCAATGTCTGCACTCTAAACCAATCTGGGTCAGAATTGACCCTGATTCTGGGTCCCGGTCATAACATGGGCCCAACTTCATAAAGCCTTTATGTAAGCACAAAAACTGCTAAGCACAGATAAGTATTGCTTAGCAGACACAGGTTACCAGCCAAAAGTTTGTATTTGTGGCTTGTGCTCCACTCAATGTTTGCTTATCAAATGGAATTTGTCAAGTTTCTGTTTAACAGCTTTATGAAATTTGACCCTGACCCACAACTTCGTTACCATTGGCAGCGCGCCGCATCGATACCTCTCGTTATTGGCGAGTAAAGCATTCTAGGGGATACATTGCGCGACGAGATCGATCACCCCTTGGGAACGAGGTTGAACCTGACCCATATCTGGGTTAGACTGACCCGGAAACTGTCGACTCGCATTTGTTGACATACTTTTTATTGATTTCTAATCAGGGGGGGGGGGGGGGCATTTCAGACGAGATAGGTTCGAAGGATGCTCAAAAATAATGTCTTCGGCGAAAAGAAACTCAGAGTCTTTCCTTTAAGCATTGTTATAAGTTTGTGAGCATACTCAAGAGGTGAAACACCAATATTTACTTATAAATTCCAGCCATTGACCAATCAATCAATTTCTATTGGTGGCGCATGACACCAACAGTGTCAATTTGTCACACTTGTAAATTTGTCACACATGTCACTGAGACACACTATCAGTGTCAATTTTCTACACCCCTAAATTGCGTAAACGGTGAGCCGGTGTGTCCCTTTACACTGCATTGTCTTTCACGGTGAAGTTTGACAAGTTAAATAACCCAAAACAATGTGAAATGGCTAATACATTTTTATTTTCACAACATTATTATTTAATAATCTCTGGCAAATACCTTTCGGACACGTTGGGTTGGTTTCGGGTACTAACACTGGACAGTATTATATAAGCTAGCCAGCACCGAGTTTTAAACCGGGAAAACAGCCCATATACACAATAAATAACAAATGGATTTATTAATTTCGAATGAACTCGTTACAATCAGTCCCAAGTTCTGTGCATACACAGGTGAAGTATACGTGAGTGTTCCATTCCTCTGTGGTTATAACTCAAGCAGTGGTATTCCTAGTGTAGACTTGTATTTAATCCATACTCCGTTATTAATTAAAATCGGATGTGTGCGTTTTACTTGACTCATTTTTGTCATTATTTGATAAGCTTGGTCCCCTGTCTTTATTCTTAGTTCACAAGCCTGGAAGTGTAACGTCAAATATTCATCAGGCTATTGCCAATAATAATAATACTTTCGTGAGAGATCATCATTGCAGAATAATCATAGTAAACCAAAACAACCTTGTCTGTGATATTATAGTTCGTTATTAAAGTCATAGCCATCTTAATTCGGAAACGAAAACAAAGGGCGCCCTCTATTATGACACCTAGTCTTCGCGTCATCAACCAGTTTGTTGGTTAATTAATATTAATCGGCTTTTGGGTGCGTTGTGGGCAATGACCATTATTTAAAAGGGGAATACATACAAATGGGTTTGTTTGTTTGTTAAGGCGATCTTCTTCGAACTCGGCACACTCCAACAATGTGATATACCAAGCTTGCAACAGCCTATCTCTCCCTATATGGAGTTCCTAATATGAGTTGCACAAATCAAGAAAGTGTGATTCAGTAACTAGACAACAACAACACTTATTCTAGTCACTGGAAATCAGCTGTTAGCTTGGTAGGATATGAACCCACAACCCTGTGATCGCAAGCCATGCAGTCTAACCATGCACACAGTGTGATTATGATAGTGACAATGATGTACATCATCTCTTTCCTTGAAGAGTACCTCTGTTGCATAGAAAATGTATCTCATTACAGCTAAATGCCAATCACTCCCATAAACATGGAAACTCGCATCCGGACGCAAGTAATAATATGATTATAAGTGTCAGGGTGTTTCTATGTCATTACTTGAGGTAGAGGCTATACACCCAAGGTCGAGTGAGCGCAGCAAGTTCACACTAATTCCCCCTTGTTGCGACTTGAACGCAAGGCTAATGGGAGGTGTGAACTTTATTTCTGGAAGGTCTTATTTTGATTACATTTTTAATGTTGTGTTGATCTGATCAATTTAAACCGTTTTAAAGGGTGGCATATGTAATAAAGTGGGGCAGAGAGGAACAGTTGGGTGAGTACATTTTGATTACAAGCATCATTGCCACATAATTTGACACACACAATCGGAAACATGCTAAGAAATGGCTAGGGCCATCACAGATTTGAATTTTGAAACGAATAAAAACCTAGGTAGAATATATAACTAGCAATTTTCTAAAATGCAAACATGGCTACCATTGCTTGTTAACCAATATCTTTTCAAAGGACATATCTGCTATGGCTATATAGCCAAACATCTGTCTCATTCTCTGACTATGAGCCAGTTTCCATACTTGTATTATCAAAGACAATACCTGTCTGTCGTATACTAATTGGTTATAATTTGTAAAAAAGTTGTGAAAAAATATCTGGAGTCAAATTTGTTTCACTAATGCAAAGTTGTCTCTCAAACTGAAGGACTGCTTGCCATGCGATCGAAAAGCTATCTCCCATCAACACATAAAAATAACTGATGTATGATATTATCCTAAATTTCCAAATAACTTAATAACGAAGTCGGATGTTGCGATCCATCAACTCTTTGAATACGTTACATATTTCACACTTTGACCAAACCATAACTTGCCATGCCTTGCGGAAATACGTCAGCAACGTGGTGCACGACGGGTAAAGACGAGAGTGAATGTACATCCATAACTGAGGTAACCATGCCTCTGTCGGAAATCGCAAATTAACTTGACTGTGGAAAATGTAAACAAATAAGTTGTATGCATATTAATTTTGATTTTACCCATATAGACCGAAGTGTGATGTTGCAATTGTGAACTCAAAACTTTCCCGAACTCTGGAATAAAAATCACAGGCATGTAACTCAGGCGGTGGGGTTCGAACCCATGACCCCTGCAATTCTAGACCAGTGTCTTGCATTAATAAATTAATGTCTACTATTTAATTAAATGTTTATGCACAGTTGACAATGCATGGGTTTATAATGTGTATGAGGCACAACACAATGGCTGACGTTTGAAACTTCAGTTGTTGCTTTCGTCAACCATTTTGTAACAGCTCGAAAGAGTCTTGTGGCAGCTCATCTTGCACATGGTTAGGTTGCTTTATGAAAGAGCCTCTCGAAATAACCTAAAAACACTTCTAAAATGCAGTTACAAAACAATTGCTCACGCATTTTGTTTTCACAGTTTAGAAAAAAACAAACCACAAACTTCCTGATCTATTAGCTTTCAGAACTAAAACTTAAAAATTGTGTTTGTTATCCTTAACCATTCCTGGATACAAAAACATCCCTTTAAATCACTTGCCTTTTTCTGGTTGAAAGCAATTGGAAATAAAATGCACTCGGGTGGCAGGGGGGGGGGGGGGGGGTCGACACGTATATAGGGCGTTCGTTGATATTATACCGTTATGTTCCCATCATGCCGTATTTTACAGCTCTCCGTATACGACAAGATTGTTTATGTTGGGAATATAGAACAGAAGCAATAAATTATTATCCAAAGGTTTTAAGTTGAAACTTGTTATGGTCTTGCACTGACCATAGGATGCACCTTTTTCGCGGCATAATATGGGAGAAAGTTGTACACGCAGCCATTGAGAGAAGGAGAGACGATTTGAGATTAAGCTAATCTCCTATGAGATTTACCTTTATTGATCTGATGAAGCGATGAGCATCATTTACTGCTAATCTGGATCTACTCAGCGATAAAGTCTTCCCTCGATGATCCAGTTGGGATCCACTTCTTTTCTGCTCCCATTTGATGGAGTGCCTCCTGGATCTAGTCTTAGGCTTCTCCACTCTAGCCTTGTCAGGCGTCTTGTTCTGTCTTGTATCATCTTCCACGCTGAGATTGTCACATGCTGTTGAATGCTGAGACGTTACCCTGCTAGTCTCCTCTCGAGGTGTCTCGATGGTGATTTCAAACTTGTTAGTGTTTTGAGGGTGAATCTTCTCGGTGGTCATGATTCCTGGACCAGTGTTCCCCTGTGAAGCTGATGGGTTGCTGAAAGCACCCCCATACTACAGCGTCTGAGACAATCCAGTTACAAAGTCGAATTCACTTGTGGTGATATTCCGTCTGATGTATGTTTACATGTATCGCCACGGACCCTGCTCCATGTTTATTTCTCTACCATGTGGGAACTATGGAAACACTTCTTTAATGGTTCTAAGTCACCTCTCTGATTTATGCTGTTACTTTCATCTGGCGAGTTTTCACCCCCGCATCGAGGCATGATGATAGGGCGAGTTTCAAACGCTAACATTTTTCATCAAAAGTTACTCCATCATCACGGATGCGTTCTCGGTTTGCAGAGCGTGGCGTCGGCGATGACTGATGGGGGTGATGATGATGATGACACCCTCGGTATTTCTTACTTCATCCTGCTGCTCTCTCATCTTCCTCGGTCTTTAAGTACAGGTACAGCTTCATCAAGTGAAGTCAAGATTCCCCACAGATGACGATTTGTCTCCTACTTCAATAGATCCCTTGACAGGATTGCAAAGTCCACAGGCATCAATTCATTTATTTCCCTTTCCTTGATTGCATTCCTGAGTGATGTATAAATTATATACCTCTCGTCAAAAATAATGAACCTCTTTCAATCTCCCCGCATAAAAAAGACCACGTGTTGATATCTGGTTAGTGTTCCTTTTGTATTGGGGAGGATTTGATGGAGAGCCTAACGACTGGTTGTTTATTTGAAAAGGGCCTAAAAAATGCGCTGCTCAATTTTAAGGGAAGTTTTGATTAAAGAATGCGTTTGCGAAATCAACTTTGGGTATAGACTTTCCACGAGTGACGTTTCGTGCTCTGCTGCTGGACACAAATGGATTAGCAGGCATCCATCGGTCTTTGGCAACACGCTTAGCGAAGATCGAAATAAATAAATTAATGATTATAATATGTAACACCTTGTTTTTACCTGGTTCCCTGTTCACCATAATGGTTGGCCCGGATTACGGGTCCCAGGGGCCTGACCAATAACTGGGTCAGACTAATCGGGAAATCTGTTTAAAAAAAAACATTTAAACAAAAAATGGTTTTCTACTCTGATTCTGCACTAGTTTGACCCATTGTTGTGTCCTTTTGACATGATTACTGGTCACACTGATCCAGAAATCGATCAGGACCCCACGAAAGCCGAAATTCGGGTCAATTTTGAACCGGAGCCTTTAGAGTTTGCACTCCCTGGTAAAAAAAAAATGTGTTCAAGGTTTCATGATACGTCACGTAGAAAAAAAGAAAACAAAATGTGCTTGCCTTCATGCCGCCTTGAAATGCTCCAGTAGAAATTAAACATTTCAGGATAGGATGCCCTTTACCCAGGAGAAAATGCATTGGTGCCCTTGCCCTGTCAAATTACGAAGCATTGATTGATATTCCTATTCTACTACAGCCATCAACAATTCAGTCCAACAAAAACACTGCCCCTTTAATTTGGTTTCATCTCGATAAAGATAGACCACTATAGAGCTTACTACATACGGCTTGACAAATTAGTATCAAACAAAGAAATGTGATTAATCATAACGGAAAGCGACCTGCCTTCAATACATGTGGTATGTTGTATATGCTGCAGTATGCGACAACATCATTATTCTGTTCCCGTACCCCGAATCTGTAATTAGACATTAAAGTTGGCAATTACTGTAATTATGTTTCATTTTTACTGGTCGTATTTTGTGGGCTAATTTATTGGCTTTGATAGACCCAATAGGATGGTTACTATGACAACGTAACATACAGTGGGCCCAGATATGGCAGGAGATTCTGTCCTTCTGGAGATGTTGGAGCCCCCCCCCCCCCACCATAGTGGTACGAACTATTCTGATGGCGCCCTCTTTTGAATCAAAATCGGGGACAGATTTCTATGGAACACTGCAATTTTACCTGTCTGTGATTAGGCCGTTTTACAGAATATTGCTGAACATTTGGCCATTAAAGGAACACGTTGCCTTGGATCGGACGAGTTGGCAGTATAAAAAGCGTTTCAAATAACTTTTTTTATAAAATGCATATGGTTGGAAAGATGTTTTAAAAGTAGAATACAATGATCCACACAAAGTGTGCCTCGAAATTGCGTGGTTTTCCTTCTACTGTGCGAACTAACACGGTCGGCCATTTATGGGAGTCAAAAATTTGACTCCCATAAAATATGGCCGACCGTGTTAGTCTACGAGGTAAAAGGAAAACCGTACAATTTCGAGGCATGTTTGTGTGGATCATTGTATTCTACTTTTAAAACATCTTTCTACCCATATGCATTTTATTAAAAAAACGGTTACAAATGCTTTTCAGAGACCAACTCGACCGATCCAAGGCAACGTGTTCCTTTAAACTAAATTGTCGTAAGGCCGCCGCTCTGTTTTCTCCCTATATTATTTATACGTCAGTGTGTGCCTAGGGTTCACGCAACCCTCCGAGTCTGTCGATAATTAGCGCCCTCTACCGGCGACTTAACTAGGCCGGGTTCAGCGGGTGATATAGTAGCATGTGAACGTCTGAAGTAATTTATCCTTGCGGATAAAGACAGGGGCCCAGTCTAGGCGGGTAGTAGAATGTGAACATCTGACACCAGAAACCTAACGATAGAAAGAGACCCACCTTTCGACCTATTTTTGGGGGATGACTATATTATTAGAGTCTAATGTCTAACTTTCAACTTATCAAAATTAACAGTAATCAATTTCAGAGTCATTTTGCAACTAAATATGAAAACCACGTGGAGTCTAACCTCAGTAAAGCAAATACGGACTTGTGCACTTATTTACGGATAGCACAGGGGAACACGTGGGGTACTGGTGTCTACCCTGAACATCTGACGGCGGGGCTCGTAATTTACGCAAGAGAGATCTGCCTTGTGCTACGTCATTCCCCGTCCATAATCACCTTTCACCTACATTCTTTTCAAATGTAAATGGGATTACGCTTTCAAATCGTACGTGTACACTAATTAAAACAAGTATTGGTGCAAATGACCGAAAGTACAGCTGCCAAAAAAACACCTGGACCAATCAAAACACATGGTTTACGTCATTACACGTTTATCCAATGAAATCCATAAATGCGGGCATGAAAATACGCAATGTTTTTTTAACCCACTTGAAAGCCCCAATCAAGAGCATGTTGCAAAGGTCGTCAAAAGTTTTATCATTGTAACCTTTGAAACTAATAATCAGTACGTTCATATGAACATTGGCGATTGAACTCAAAAAGTGAGTTTTAGTTTGGGATGTTTTTAGCTGTATAATTTTGAAATTGAAGTCCTATAAACTAAATGCCGCCTGTTAGTTTAAACATTTTTCAATTTTTGTTTTCTTCTGTTCAAAGGGGCCTAATGATTTTGTTATTGGAGTTTCTGAAAAGAAACTCCAGTATACTCAGTTGCCCGAATTTGTGTGAATAATGATGTCCTTGATTCGTGCAAACAATGTCATTAATATTACAGATAAAAACCTCAATAATAATCAAACAGATTACATTGTTACAGAATAAGTCATTAGCCTCTACAGAAATATTTCAGGCTGAGGTGTGTCACTGTAGTCGAAGACCCCTCTGCCATATTTTAACCATCGTGACTGGTCTTAGTCACATTTCGATTCTTGCAAGTTGTCCGTTTTGTCTTTACAATATTTTTGTCCTTTGATTTTATTCAACATTTTTTTTGGCTGGTATCTATAATTTTGTTGGACAACCAAGTACAACAATGGGCATTATTTCCGCCATCACTGCATTGTTCTTCGTCTTCTGGTACTGCACGGAGGCTGTTGTGAGAGCCTGTATCCCGTGGGGATGGAGGAAACGCAAGGATATCACCGGGGAGATCGTGCTGATCACCGGCGCTGGGAGTGGCATGGGACGCCTCATGGCGGTCGAGTTCGCTAAACGTAATGCCGTGGTGGTGTTATGGGATATCAACGAGCAAGGTATGGGTTATAAGGATGGCGGCCATTTTGTTTTGCAAATGTTTTGAAAACTTTAAAATGTACACTAGCTATAATACCAACAACATCCTAAATCATGCCGGAAGTTGAACATGCTATACTTCTGTTACATGCGGGATTTTATGTTGTTGGTTTAAATGACATCAGTGAGATAAGAAATGTTTAATGGAATACCAAATGGAACCAGAAACAGACGTGACTTAACCCAGGTACCTAGCGTGATGGTATGCATAGGTCTGCCACACCAAAACAGGATTCATTAGATGCCAGCAGGAGATTTGTCAAGGGTTGTGAACTCTGACATGATGCACATTTTTTAAAGAGATTTGAAATAAGGTTTAAAAACAAAATCAATATATACCTTTCCATCCCAAAGGCAATGGGGAAACCATGCGCATGATTAAGGCATTTGATGGGAATGTCCACGCCTACAAAGTAGATGTAACCAATGCAGAAGAGGTGTACGAAACCGCCGAGAGTGTCAGCCGGGAGGTTGGTGACGTCACCGTTCTGGTCAACAACGCCGGTGTGCTAAACGGCAAGCGCTTCATGGATTGTTCAGATGACATGATACGTAGGACGATGGATGTCAATGTGATGTCACACTTCTGGGTGAGTATAGAAACAAGTGGACCTTTAATATAATGGGATACTTTGGAACGCTAGGTGGCAGCAGACATATCTTACATAATGGGTGCGTTCGATTAGCTTCCCTGGGTCTTCCCCGTGGTGCTCACTCGGTGAGCCTCTGACAAGAACGAACGATCACTCACCGCTCTCGTAGTGACGTCGTTTACCTGGGGCCAGCCCCCAAGTGACCCACTCCACAAGCAGGGCAATGGGAGTGGGGGGGGGGGGCTGACCTGTGTGAGCCCCTGGAATGACGTCAAAGCTACTCGAACGCATCGGGGGAGACCGGGGTCGAACTTATCGAACTCGGTACGTGCACGTTAGGCATGGAATGAGGTGCATGATGGTCTAGCTAGCGATCAAGTTTGATCTCAATTTAGACCAGCATCTCATTCTACATGTAGCGCTTGAGCAATGGGTATTAATTTGCGAAATGGTCTATCATTTAACGTAGTTCTGAACATGCGCATATATGTCGAGAACAATATTTATTTACCTGATAAGGTAAGTCTGCTGCTATCTAGCGCCCCAAAAAACTCCCATTAGTGGAGGTATTGTATGGAGAAGTACAATCCAATTGGGTTCAGAGAGCCTCTGGGTTGTTGCCTCCTTCCACAACCTGATATATTTTTCCTGTTTGTCCAATTCGTTCTGAAAGAACAAAAAGCACAAAAAACATAACTTGTAAAATGCATTTATTAGTGATAACACAAACAAACACATTGTTCGGTTGACCTGATACCAGATGCAAAATCAGCTAGACCTACAAAAGCCGGCTTGATTTCTGGCATGTCAGGCACTGGTTCAAAAAGGAAATTATTGTTTCCATGTCGGCTTTATAACGAGTTGATTTGTTATAAGTTCACGTACACGTAGTCTTCAGCAAAAGTGTTTCTTTTTTTCAATTGGGACATTAAACATGCTCAGTCTTTTTTTATTTGTGGATCGAAAACCGAAATGTACATATTCGGACACTCGTTAAATGATATTTATTCTTGATCTAACAGACGTTAAAGTCGTTTCTGCCAGCAATGAAAGTCCAAAATAAGGGTCACATTCTGACCATAGCTAGCATGGCCGGCCACTTCCCCGCCAACTACATGGTAGACTATTCCACCAGTAAGTTTGGAGCCGTAGGACTACATTCATCGTTGAGATTGGAGCTTCTATTAGAAGGATATGACGGTATTGATATGACGGTGGTTTGCCCGGGACCAGTCAGCACCGGTATGCTCGAGGGAGCCAAGTGCATGTAAGTGAGACACAATAGGAGACTTTGGAACGCTAGGTGGCAGCAGACTTACTAAGTACATTTCCGTTGTGTACGTAGTGTGAGCATGCGCACACTGCCGAGAACAATGGATTTTGTTGAACTTGTTAGTCTACTGCCACCCAGTAGAAGCTGATAAACAGCCAAAGCCGTGTCTGACCAAGAGCGACGAAATTTAGGGCATAAAGGCAAGTCATAAAGAATGTGACACCTGGAGTCAGAAAAGAGCGTGCCGGCACTGGTGGCGAAAATGGGATTGCATCACATCAATTTTGTATGACACAAATAAAATAATGTTTATGCGCGCTCAATATCGTATCTATATTGATTAAACAAAGTACTTAATTATCAAATGATTTTTTAGCAAATATCGCTTGTTGTTGTTTTTTGTTCAAAAAGCCAGTTTTAAATGAAAGTTCTGGACACACAAAGGCTGATGAACTGTGTTTACTAGACACATTTTTCAGAACATTTATTTGGCTCGTCTATTTTGCTGTTGTTGCAGTTTCATGACTCCGGAGTATGTAGTCTCCAAGATCATGGATGCCTTCCTCATCAACGAGAAAATGCTCTTCTTGCCAGCCGGAAAGTCTTTCAGAAAACTGCTTATGAAATTGTGAGTAACTTTCGGAAGTAATGATATTGTTCAATTTAAGCAGGTATTGCATTGGGTGTGTTTTATTTTGTATTGGATAGTTTCAAAGTATGTGATTTTATACTATACGCCCAAGCTGTGCACATCCGCTCAAATTATTCAGTGGTCGTGTTATTTTATACATTGTAAACAACAACGACCAATGATTCATGTTTTGTCAGGAATCTGTACACGTATACATAGATTATCGCCTTCGATTGAGGCAATCAAAAAAATGCATCAGTTTGACGATTCAAATAGCTTTCCTTGACTTTTACATGATCATGATCTTTGCTATATACTATTTTGAAGGCGCTCAATTATTTGGTTGTTATATGTGCATTGAGATATATTTTTTTACAATTTTGTTTTATCTCCCGCCTCGCCCACGGACCGTTTGGTTCACCAAAGTGTAATAGACCCTTCCCATGAAATATGTAAATTGCACATAGCGCGTGCGCACTAACGTTTTGGTTGGCAAAATGAGGGAACATCGCGCTGTTTTGTTCACGGCTTATGGGTGCGTGACGCAGACGCAATTGCGCGTCTGCTTAGTGCACAACACTATGGCGTTTGCCAACCAACAGGTTCTGTACGCATGCGTGAATGTGATTAGCATATTTCATGGAAAGGGTCGATTAGTATGTGTCTCAATGCAAATGCATGTCTTTAGGGACCATTGCCTATAAGCTCTGCTTCTAAAACGGATCCCTCTGACGTATATCATATTTATTTTCATCTTGATATATATTTACTGTAGTGTATTCTTTAAACTGATCGCTCTTGAGTGATAATGTATTTTAGTTGTTGATATTTTGGAAAATCAAATGAACCTTGACCCTTGTGAATTCAAATTTCCAGCTTGATACCTGAGAAGGTTGGTCTGATGATACAGCGTACCCCTGGAATGTATACAAATATGGAACATTTCACCGGCAGACAGAAGGACAACTAAAATACAGAGGAACTTATACGAAACCCCTGGAGGATTCGATCTACAGTTCATGTTTATTTCCTTATTTGCAGCGATTTACCTGTTGTTTAACTGAATGATTTCTAGATCAGAGTTGATCTAGGCTTGGTTACAAGTCTGTGGTATTTTTTTTTATTCAAAGCTTCCCTTAAAGGAACACGTTGCCTTGGATCGGACGAGTTGGTCAAAACAAAAGCGTTTGTAACCGTTTTTTATAAAATGCATATGGTTGGAAAGATGTCTTAAAAGTAGAATACAATGATCCACACAAGTTTGCCTCGAAATTGCGTGGTTTTCCTTCTACTGTGCGAACTAACATGGTCGGCCATTTATGGGAGTCAATATTTTGACCCCCATAAATGGCCGACGTGTTAGTCGACGAGGTAAAAGGAAAACCACGCAATTTCGAGGCATGTGTGGATCATTGTATTCTACTTTTACAACATCTTTCTACCCATATGCATTTTATAAAAAACGGTTACAAACGCTTTTCAAAGACCAACTCGACCGATCCAAGGCAACGTGTTCCTTTAAGATATTACTGGTGTTGAGTAGTTTTTGAGAAATGGACAGCTGGGACAGCGGGCTCTCACTTTCGTGTTGTACTATATCTGCGTACAGCACAGTGGAAGATACATAAGGGCTATGTAATATCATTGGTAACAAAAACCAATAGCTATACTCCTACCAGCATGATTTGATTTAAAGTTCAGTGGACACGATTGGTAATTGTCAAAGACTAGCCTTCACGGTTGGTGTATCTCAACGTATGCATAAAATAACAAACCTGTGAAAATTTGAGCTCAATCGGTCATAGAAGTTGCGAGATACAAATGAAAGAAAAATAACCCTTGTCACACGAAGTTGTGTGCGTTTGGATGGTTGATTTCGAGACCTCAAGTTCTAAATAATATGAGGTCTCGAAATCAAATTCGTGGAAAATTACTTCTTTCTCGAAAACTATGGCACTTCGGAGGGAGCCGTTTCTCACAATGTTTTATACTATCAACCTCTCTTCATTACTCGTTACTAAATAAGGTTTTATGCCAATAACTATTTTGAGTAATTACTTATAGTGTCCACTGCCTTTAAGAGGCCGAGTGAAGTGTTTATTGTACTAATTGGTTTTGTTGGAGCTTACTATAATAATAAATGGTGAAAATAAACACCCGCTCTTGGTTAAGCTCGGAAGGTTTAGCTTGAAAAGTTTATTATGTATGTTTAATCATAGCTGTTGTCTATTCCAAGGTTGTTGACTATGCTTAAAGGAAACTAGTAAATCAAGCAAAAGTGTCTGACAAAGGTCCCGTGGAGGTTAAAGAAGACGTGGCCTTGACTCTGTTGTGTTTGTGTAGAACAGTCAGATAACTAAAGTGTATAATACAGGGGCTTATTAATACACATTGATCTTAGGGTCAAACAAATAACATTATTCACAAAACTGTAAACAGGTGCGCCATTTTTATTCATTTCAGAGTCTATTGTGAGAAATGAAGCAAAGGTCATTAGTTGGTAGAGTGTCCGTGCAAAAAACATTATTCAGTTACGGTGTGGAAACCACAAGGGTGCATAGTTCAAGTACAACACTGTATGTCTCGTTGAAACTCTTGCGTGGTGGGTATTGCAGATTGTCAATGAATATTAGTATAGCCCGACACGGTAAGTCAAGCTTTAGTACATTACGGGCCGTTAAAAAGCTGTCGTACATTTGTAACTACCCATCTAGAGCGTCCAGACCGATGAATTTCCGTTTTGAAAGGTTGCAGGTTTCGTTTTATTTAGGTAAGTAATGTTTTGTTTTGGACCGGAATGTTCTGATTTTATCATTTTACAAATTTAGTACGTGAATTTAAAGTATGAAGAATCTAGTGTTGATGAGGATACAAATTAGTATACAAGGATTGATGATCGCAAAGAAGAACCACATCAAAACCAATTGTTTTGAAATCATAGCAGTTAGAGGTATGCTAAATGATGCTTGAAGCTTTGCATGGTGTAGAGCATAGAGGGAGTGTTGGCTCTGCAAGGAGCCAGTTTGGTTTGGACGTTTCGAACAGTACACTCTGCTCGTCTGTAGGAGAAGTATGCTGTTTAAAGGTGTAGACAATAGTATTTTGAAGACTCCTCGAGTGTGGCCTTTGCATTGTTTCGAATCACTGCAAATGTTGCGTCTTTTTGTACAATCCTGTATTTTGTTTGCCATTGGTAGAGACCACTATCTAGAGTTCAAGTACAACAATGGGTATTATCTCTGCCATCACTGCTTTGTTCCTCGTCTTCTGGTACTGCACGGAGGCTGTTGTGAGAGCCTGCATCCCGTGGGGATGGAGGAAACGCAAGGATATCACCGGGGAGATCGTGCTGATCACCGGCGCTGGGAGTGGCATGGGACGCCTCATGGCGGTCGAGTTCGCTAAACGTAATGCCGTGGTGGTGTTATGGGATATCAACGAGCCAGGTAGGGTTTTAAGGATGGCGGCCATTTTGTTTTACGTCCATATGAGTTCGCTATTACTTAACACTTGTTCTCAATGGGACTTTATGCTAAACCTCCCTCCCCTTAACACAGGCCTGTTAGCCAAAACTTCAAATTATTTCTTTGGAGGCGATTGAACAAGTTTACTTGTATGTGGTTTGGTGCGAATTTATTTAATACCAATGCAGCTGTACTATAAAAGGCATCAATGACATTCAGAGTCACTTTATTAGATTACTGTCTTTGTGGCCCGGCTATTTTGTTAGCCAATTGGGGACTTTTAAGGACGCTAGGTGTGGCAGCAGACTTGCAAATCCATTGTTCTCGGAACGCAAGCTGAGAAATGCGTAAGCAATGGACGTTACCTCGTCTGCTGGCATCTAGCGTTTCAAAATCTCCATCGCACGATTTCAGGTCACAAGAAAATTGAAACATTGCTGTCTTTTCCTGACCATTGTTCTGACACCACTGTTTTTACACCCCAAAGTGCCTAATCAAAATCATTGGTTTAAACACCCACCCTCACCCTAACCCCATGTGTAGATCACAAGGGTTTTTCTGAACTGGGTGTCTAAGGCCGTGTCCGAAACGGCGACTTCGGCTACAGCTACGGCTAGATCGCCTGCGTCTGCCTATTCTTCAACACTGGTAGACGCGCTGATCTAGACGTAGCTGTAGCCGAAGTCGTCGTTTCGGACACGGCCTTACTCAGGGCTGGATTCATTTTGTAATAATAATTCTGCTGCCCTCACACATCCTGAGCTCATTCGTTTTCATAAACGCGTCCGTCAACCGTTGGCACAAAAAAAACCCTGTGGATTGTGTTAAATAAATTGACTTGCTTCAAGAACTTATAAAAGTACAAAACGAAATGAAAACCGTCAAAACATATTATTACTTTAAGTTAAATGAAAATTCAAAATTTGTATTTACCTTTCCACCATCCCAAAGGCAACCGGGAGACCATGCGCACGATTAAGGCATTTGATGGGAATGTCCACGCCTACAAAGTAGATGTAACCAATGCAGAAGAGGTGTACGAAACAGTCGAGTTGGTCAAACGGGAGGTTGGTGACGTCACCGTTCTGGTCAATAACGCCGGTGTTGTGACCGGCAAGCGGCTCATGGATTGTTCAGATGACATGATACGCAAGACGATGGATGTCAATGTGACGTCACACTTCTGGGTGAGTGTATAAACAAATATATAGAGTTACATTGTTGTATGGACAAGTGTTTCCCGGTTGGAGTTTTTGGAACGATAGGTGGCAGCAGGCTTTCCAGGTTAACTTAACATAGTTCTAAGTATCTGCATAATAAATGTCACTGATCACTATTTTGTATACCCGCTATGTGCATTCAAGGGCTTGTGCACACAAAAAGGCCAATCCGCTATCCAGTCTTAATACAGATCAGTTATCTGCATGCGCACAATGGATTCACCTGGTAAGCCAAAAGACTCATAATTTATGATTGGTCATATAGGTTCCTTGCCTGTACCTTATTCTAAAACAACGAAAAACAAATGAAGAAAGCACTTCGAATCTATTTCGGGCCGGTGTTTTCCATGTAAATCTGTCCGCCGGAGATTCCGTGTCCCCCATCCCGGAAATAATTGGAAGGAGGATGATTCAAAAGAGGGCGCTATCAGAAGAAGTTTGGACACTATTCACCGTATGAAGGGACAGAATATCCAGGGGACAGAATCTCCTGCCGAGTCGGTATTGATTGAAAATGAATAATATTATTTCTTCCTACAGACGCTGAAGTCGTTTCTGCCCGCAATGAAAGCCAAAAATAAGGGCCACATTATAACCATAGCTAGCCTTGCCGGCCAGTTCCCCGTAAATTACATGGTGGATTATTGTGCCAGTAAGTTCGGCGCCGTAGGACTACACTCTTCGCTGAGATTGGAGCTTCAACTGGAAGGATATGACGGTATTGGTATGTTGCTGGTTTGCCCAGGACCAGTCAGCACCGGCATGTTCAAGGGAGCAAAGTTCGAGTAAGTTAGTCCTCCATTATGTCGCGTCATTTCCCCCTGGCCCTATCAGTAAGCTCGGGCTTCGTCCAAGGGAGCTACTTAGCTTACAGCTAAATGTCTTAAATACACTATCGGGCCTTTGGCAAATCTCTGATCCGGCGAGCATCAGGCGCAAGTGTCATCAAGCCTGATCATGAAACTTGCTAAGTCCAGACAAATTTTGCATATTTTAAACTGGTTGGCAGCCAAGATGCCATAAAACTAACATTGGTAATCGGTGCACCACTCTTATTTTGCTTAGCAATATTACTTGCTGTGCAATGTTATTATGTAAATTACCCTGACCTTTACATTATTACTATTATTATTTAATTATCTGTTTTTAAATTCTATGGGCCCAATTTCATAGAGCTTTTAAAAACTATAGCTACGCACAACCAAATTAATTATGCTTATCAGAAAACGTTACTGGCTAAAAAAAAAACCGTTTAACATCTATAAGTATAGGCTGATTTTTATTGTTCTAACACATATTTTAAAAGGAGCTATATGAAATTGGTTCAAGTTCAGTTCCCCGACCCCTGCAAAAATGAAAAAGTAAATACATCAAGTTTGTTGTTGTTACAGTTTTCTGACTCCGGAGTATGTAGTCTCCAAGATCATGGATGCCTTCCTCATCAACGAGAAGATGCTCTTAGTGCCCCGACATTCTTTCATAACTCTGCTTCTCAAATTGTGAGTAACTTTCGGAACTTATAATAATAACATATATTATATATAGCATGAATATTGATGTTTATAGGCCTACATTTTGTAATTATAAATCGAAATCTGTAGTATCATTTTCTTGAGAACAACGTTGTCGTTAAGCAATTCATTTACTCCTACGTAATGCCTCAAATCCTACAGACGTTGTTGTTGTTGTTGTTGTTGTTTTGTATAAAGACGATGTGACCTCTGACGTCACACGAAAAACAATAATATGACTCGCGCACATACCGCCGGGCAAAACCTTTGTGTTTTGGCAGCCAGCTAGAAAAAGTACGCAATCTTACTATGACACGCAACTCTTTGCCCGGTGAAACATGACGTAGATAATGTTTTGTCAACAGAGGGCGGTTTTAATGTAAACATAGGTCACATCGTCTATAGTTTTGGTGATTTCACTTGTAACAATGTCGATTAATTTCTTTGTTATAAACAGCTTGATTCCGGAGAAGGTTGGTCTGATGATAGTAAAGGCAACTGGATTGGGTGCAAGTATGGATACTTTCATGGGTAGAAAGGACAACTAAGTACAGAAGATCGCATGAAACCGGGAGAGGATTTTGTCTGATAACACAAGTTTTTTATTTTTTATTTTTTATTTTAGTGGCTTGATTTGTTAGGCTGTAGTGTGAAGGTCAGGGTAACTTAAGGAGCTCCTCTCTCCGGACCTGACCTTTGTATTGGGTGTTGTTCATGTAAAGGAGCTAGATGTTCAATTATTGTTACATCAAGATCAAGAAAGTTAGTTCGGGTCCACAGTTTTGAAGAGTGCATGTTCAATTGATTGTATACAGTCAGTTCAGACTTAGGCTACAACCGACATACATAAACAAAACCAAGTTTCTGGCCGTGGAGAAAAATATTTGGGAAAATTTTACAGAGTTAATGGATTTGGGTACTTTTTAAAATGTCCACAGATTTACATTAAACTTATAGGGTTTGAATACAATGATAGTGTAAAGCTTCCTTTCAAATATTACTTACTGAGGTGCTGTAGTTTTTGAGAAATGAGTAAAACAATGTCATGAAAATACGTTTGTAAATGATTAAAATAATTTTCGTCTCATGAGATGAAAATTATTTTCATGACATTGTTTTACTCATTTTCCCAAAACTAAAGCACCTCAGCACATAATATTTTCAGGGAAGCTATCTACTATCATTTTCTTCAAACTGTGTAAGTTTAGTGTTAATCTGTGGACATCATGTTTTTTTTTCCTACAAAAGTTACATAGACCCTTTAAAGGAACACGTTGCCTTGGATCGGTCGAGTTGGTCTTTGAAAAGCGTTTGTAACCGTCTGTTATAAAATGCAAATAAGTAGAAAGTTGTGTAAAAGTAGAATACAATGATCCACACAAACATGCCTCGAAATTGCACGGTTTTCCTTTTACCTCGTCGACTAACACGGTCGGCCATTTATGGGAGTCAAATTTTTGACTCCCATAAATGGCCGACCGTGTTAGTTCGCACAGTATAAAATGGAAAAACACGCAATTTCGTGGCAAATTTGTGTGGATCATTGTATTCTACTTTTAAAACATCTTTCCAACCATATGCATTTTGAAAAAACGGTTACAAACGCTTTTTATAGACCAACTCGTCCGATCCAAGGCAACGTGTTCCTTTAAGTATTGGCCTGATTTACCGACATTTTCTCTGCCAGGACAACAACTTTCATGATGTTGTTTGTTTTGCATTCAATCATCCGCCGAGTTTGTATCAAAACTTCAATTTAAATCGTACATTTGTAATCTTTAAGTTTTTATAAATTGTTGAGTAATGTGTTTTGTTACTTGAGCCCTTGAACGAGACACTTAATCATTATCGCTTCGTAAAAACTATTGTGTATTCTAAAAAAGGATAAAGGGTGCATTAGCAAAATAATAGCCTAATAAATGAACAACTTTCGTATTACGATAAAACATTATTTTGGTCAGTGATATAAATTTGTTCAATCTCCATTATTTCGTACACTTGTGTTTTATTTTTATTTTTAATTAGGCCATATCCTGATCGAGGATTTGGTCTAAGGTTAATCAGTTATAACCATTAATGTTTAATTCACAGAAAGGTATTTAATTAAACAATAAAACATTCCAACTTGTGTAATAATGGGGGATTCGGCATACAGTAACCACTGAATTAAATACAATCTATTACATCACACTATTTAGAATTCCGGACACAGGTGTAAATTATTAACTTATTTTGTGCTACACTAGTTAAACTACATTTTATTTTATTATTTTAATGAAATCAATCAATCAATCAATCAATTATTGGACAAACAGGTACGAGGTTGGCTCAGTAGGTTCTTTATCCCTCTATATATTTCACACCTGTGGACCCCGGTTCGAGCCCGGACGGGAGCCTTGTATGTATATTTTTTTTTCAGTTCCTACTTCATGGGTTTTCCCTCCAGAAGTTTTCCTTCCACGTTTAAAACTGAAATGTGCTCTCTATAAAAAAATATGGTATGATTCTGTTATGGGGATGCTTAGCCGACTATTCACGGGTCAATTCGACCCCAAGGTATTGCTCAATCTAAACAAGTTTGGCACCATTGGTTTACCATTTTTAAGGGCTTTCCTTTCGTAGAAAACTTAGTGCTATGACGATTTTTAAGGCGGGGCTAGAAGCGACGGAGTGAGCAGGCACCCATTAAAAATTGACGTACACTGTGCGTGTACACAACGCATACAAACACACGGCGCATTCAGGAACCCAACCAAAAATAATAGTCACTCAAAAACAGGCCCGGGCAATTAAAAACTTTCAGCAATGCTCTGGAATAACTCTGGAAGTAAAAATGCTAGAGAGATGCAGTTTGTACCATAGTCATCCTGGTAGGTCCCTGTATCCATGTTTTAAAGGTTGAGGGCGACTTATACACTTCTTGATAGCAAAAAGCTCCAGTAAGTGGGGTTGCTTAGAAACGATTTCAACAACCTCCACTATGGGAGTTTTGTGCACAGAGCTGTCGGATAGAAAAACAAAATCCACAACGGGTAATTTCGATCCCAGTATCATGCTCAGTCTATAAAACTGTACCACCAGCGGATTGCCATGTTCAAGGGCTTTCCTCTCGTACAAAAACTTAATACTCTGACTATTTTTAAGGCGGGGCTAGATGCGACGGAGTGAGCAGGCACCCATTAGAAATTGACGTACACTGTGCGTGTATACAATGTATACAAGGACACGGCGCAGTCAGGATTCCAACCAACAATAAGATTCACAAAATAGACCCGGACAATTAAAAACTTTCAGCAACGCTCTGGAATAACTCTGGAAGTGAAAATGCTAGGCATGTCCGTGTACCCATTTTTAAAGGTTTAGAGCGACTTGTACACTTCTTGATGGCAAAAAACTCAAGTTAGGGAGTAGACCCGACATAACCCATAAATTTGGGACATTTAATGCATGATGCACACGGCATGTGGTGATTAATGAAGAAAACAAATATATGCGTATATATTTTTTAGAGCGGCTTCCAGATTTCTTGATACCGAAAATTAAAAGTAGGCGGCTGTGCTCCGAAACGAACGCAACAAGCCTCCCTACGGGATTACTGTGCACAAAGAAAATCAAAAGGACAACAGGTCAATTAAACCCGAAATCATTGCTCAATCTAAACAAGTGTAGCACCATTCGATAGATATGATCAAGGGCTTTCCTCTCGTATCAAATTTAGTGTAGTAGGGATATTCAAAGCGAGGCTAGAGGTCAGGGAGTGGACCCGACACACCCCCGAAATTCGGGGAATTTAATGCATGATTTACACGGCGCGTGTTGATAAATAGGAAAAAAATATATAGTCACAGAAAAAAAAGCCTGGACTTATAAAAACTGTCAGCTATGCTCTTGAATCATTCTGGAACTTAAAATGCTAGAGAGACGCGGTTTGTACCTGAGTCATCCTTGCATGTCCCTGCATCCGAATTTTAAAGTTTTAGGGCGGCTTCCATACTTCTTGATAACGAAAATGACAAGTAGGCGGCTGTGCTCCGAAGCTAACTCAACAAGCCTCCCTATGGGATTTTTGTGCACAGAAAAAATCACAAGTTACAACTGGTCAATTCGACCCCAAATACTTGATCAATCTAAACAAATTTAGCACCATTCGATAGATATGATCAAGGGCTTTCCTCTCGTATCAAATTTAGTGTTGTGGGGATTTTCAAAGCGAGGCTAGAGGTCAGGGAGTGGACCCGACACACCCCCGAAATTCGGGGAATTTAATGCATGATTTACACGGCGCGTGTTGATAAATAGGAAAAAAATATATAGTCACAGAAAAAAAAGCCCGGACTTAAAAAAAACTGTCAGCTATGCTCTTGAATCATTCTGGAACTAAAAATGCTAGAGAGACGCGGTTTGTACCTGAGTCATCCTTGCATGTCCCTGCATCCGAATTTTAAAGTTTTAGGGCGGCTTCCATACTTCTTGATAACGAAAATGACAAGTAGGCGGCTGTGCTCCGAAGCTAACTCAACAAGCCTCCCTATGGGATTTTTGTGCACAGAAAAAATCACAAGTTACAACTGGTCAATTCGACCCCAAATACTTGATCAATCTAAACAAATTTAGCACCATTCGATAGATATGATCAAGGGCTTTCCTCTCGTATCAAATTCAGTGTTGTGGGTATTTTCAAGGTGAGGCTAGAGGTCAGGGAGTGGACCCGACACACCCCCGAAATTCGGGGAATTTAATGCATGATTTACACGGCGCGTGGTAAAAAATAGGAAAAAAAATAAATAGTCACTGAAAAAAAGCCCGGACTTATAAAAACTGTCAGCTATGCTCTTGAATCATTCTGGAACTAAAAATGCTAGAGAGACGCGGTTTGTACCTGAGTCATCCTTGCATGTCCCTGCATCCGAATTTTAAAGTTTTAGGGCGGCTTCGATACTTCTTGATAACGAAAATGACAAGTAGGCGGCTGTGCTCCGAAGCTAACTCAACAAGCCTCCCTACGGGATTTTTGTGCACAGAAAAAATCACAACTACAACTCGTCAATTCGACCCAAAATACTTGCTCAATCTAAACAAGCTTAGCACCATTCGATAGATATGATCAAGGGCTTTCCTCTCGTATCAAATTTAGTGTTGTGGGTATTTTCAAACGAGGCCTAGAGGTCAGGGAGTGGACCCGACACACCCCCCGAAATTCGGGGAATTTAATGCATGATTTACACGGCGGGGTGGTGAAAAATAGGAAAAAAATAAATAGTCACTGAAAAAACCCCCGGACTTATAAAAACTGTCAGCTATGCTCTTGAATCATTCTGGAACTAAAAATGCTAGAGAGACGCGGTTTGTACCTGAGTCATCCTTGCATGTCCCTGCATCCGAATTTTAAAGTTTTAGGGCGGCTAGGATACTTCTTGATAACGAAAATGACAAGTAGGCGGCTGTCCTCCGAAGCTAACTCAACAAGCCTCCCTATGGGATTTTTGTGGCACAGAAAAAATCACAAGTTACAACTGTCAATTCGACCCCGAATACTTGATCAATCTAAACAAGCTTAGCACCATTCGATAGATATGATCAAGGGCTTTCCCTCTCGTACCAAATTTAGTGTTGTGAGTATTTTCAAAGCGAGGCTAGAGGTCCGGGAGTGGACCCGACACACCCCCGAAATTCGGGGAATTTAATGCATGATTTAACACGGCGCGTGGTAAAAAATAGGAAATAATAAATAGTCACTGAAAAAAACCCCGGACTTATAAAAACTGTCAGCTATGCTCTTGAATCATTCTGGAACTAAAAATGCTAGAGAGACGCGGTTTGTACCTGAGTCATCCTTGCATGTCCCTGCATCCGAATTTTAAAGTTTTAGGGCGGCTTCGATACTTCTTGATAACGAAAAGGACAAGTAGGCGGCTGTGCTCCGAAGCTAACTCAACAAGCCTCCCTACGGGATTTTGTGCACAGAAAAAATCACAAGCTACAACTGGTCAATTCGACCCCAAATACTTGCTCAATCTAAACAAGCTTAGCACCATTCGATAGATATGATCAAGGGGCTTCCTCTCGTACCAAATTTAGTGTTGTGGGTATTTTCAAAGCGAGGCTAGAGGTCAGGGAGTGGACCCGACACACCCCCGAAATTCGGGGAATTTAATGCATGATTTACACGGCGGGTGGTGAAAAATAGGAAAAAAATAATAGTCACTGAAAAAACCCCCGGACTTATAAAAACTGTCATCTATGCTCTTGAATCATTCTGGAACTAAAAATGCTAGAGAGACGCGGTTTGTACCTGAGTCATCCTTGCATGTCCCTGCATCCGAATTTTAAAGTTTTAGGGCGGCTTCGATACTTCTTGATAACGAAAATGACAAGTAGGCGGCTGTGCTCCGAAGCTAACTCAACAAGCCTCCCTATGGGATTTTTGTGCACAGAAAAAATCAAAAGCTACAACTGGTCAGTTCGACCCCAAATACTTGATCAATCTAAACAAATTTAGCACCATTCGATAGATATGATCAAGGGCTTTCCTCTCGTACCAAATTTAGTGTTGTGGGTATTTTCAAAGCGAGGCTAGAGGTCAGGGAGTGGACCCGACACACCCCCGAAATTCGGGGAATTTAATGCATGATTTACACGGCGGGTGGTAAAAAATAGGAAAAAAATAAATAGTCACTGAAAAAAAACCCGGACTTATAAAAACTGTCATCTATGCTCTTGAATCATTCTGGAACTAAAAATGCTAGAGAGACGCGGTTTGTACCTGAGTCATCCTTGCATGTCCCTGCATCCGAATTTTAAAGTTTTAGGGCGGCTTCGA
Organism: Asterias amurensis; assembly: GCF_032118995.1. Lineage (NCBI taxonomy): Eukaryota > Metazoa > Echinodermata > Asteroidea > Forcipulatida > Asteriidae > Asterias > Asterias amurensis. The sequence goes on along the minus strand of NC_092667.1, from coordinate 5,218,814 downwards.
TACTTCTTGATAACGAAAATGACAAGTAGGCGGCTGTGCTCCGAAGCTAACTCAACAAGCCTCCCTACGGGATTTTTGTGCACAGAAAAAATCACAAGTTACAACTGGTCAATTCGACCCCAAATACTTGCTCAATCTAAACAAGCTTAGCACCATTCGATAGATATGATCAGGGGCTTTCCTTTTGTACCAGTTTTAGTGTTGTGGGTATTTTCAAAGCGAGGCTAGAGGTCAGGGAGTGGACCCGACACACCCCCGAAATTCGGGGAATTTAATGCATGATTTACACGGCGGGTGGTGAAAAATAGGAAAAAAATAAATAGTCACTGAAAAAAACCCCGGACTTATAAAAACTGTCATCTATGCTCTTGAATCATTCTGGAACTAAAAATGCTAGAGAGACGCGGTTTGTACCTGAGTCATCCTTGCATGTCCCTGCATCCGAATTTTAAAGTTTTAGGGCGGCTTCCATACTTCTTGATAACGAAAATGACAAGTAGGCGGCTGTGCTCCGAAGCTAACTCAACAAGCCTCCCTACGGGATTTTTGTGCACAGAAAAAATCACAAGCTACAACTGGTCAATTCGACCCAAAATACTTGCTCAATCTAAACAAGCTTAGCACCATTCGATAGATATGATCAAGGGCTTTCCTCTCGTATCAAATTTAGTGTTGTGGGTATTTTCAAACCGAGGCTAGAGGTCAGGGAGTGGACCCGACACACCCCCGAAATTCGGGGAATTTAATGCATGATTTACACGGCGGGTGGTGAAAAATAGGAAAAAAATAAATAGTCACTGAAAAAACCCCCGGACTTATAAAAACTGTCAGCTATGCTCTTGAATCATTCTGGAACTAAAAATGCTAGAGAGGCGCGGTTTGTACCTGAGTCATCCTTGCATGTCCCTGCATCCGAATTTTAAAGTTTTAGGGCGGCTAGGATACTTCTTGATAACGAAAATGACAAGTAGGCGGCTGTGCTCCGAAGCTAACTCAACAAGCCTCCCTACGGGATTTTTGTGCACAGAAAAAATCACAAGCTACAACTCGTCAATTCGACCCAAAATACTTGCTCAATCTAAACAAGCTTAGCACCATTCGATAGATATGATCAAGGGCTTTCCTCTCGTATCAAATTTAGTGTTGTGGGTATTTTCAAACCGAGGCTAGAGGTCAGGGAGTGGACCCGACACACCCCCGAAATTCGGGGAATTTAATGCATGATTTACACGGCGGGTGGTGAAAAATAGGAAAAAAATAAATAGTCACTGAAAAAACCCCCGGACTTATAAAAACTGTCAGCTATGCTCTTGAATCATTCTGGAACTAAAAATGCTAGAGAGACGCGGTTTGTACCTGAGTCATCCTTGCATGTCCCTGCATCCGAATTTTAAAGTTTTAGGGCGGCTAGGATACTTCTTGATAACGAAAATGACAAGTAGGCGGCTGTCCTCCGAAGCTAACTCAACAAGCCTCCCTATGGGATTTTTGTGCACAGAAAAAATCACAAGTTACAACTGGTCAATTCGACCCCGAATACTTGATCAATCTAAACAAGCTTAGCACCATTCGATAGATATGATCAAGGGCTTTCCTCTCGTACCAAATTTAGTGTTGTGAGTATTTTCAAAGCGAGGCTAGAGGTCCGGGAGTGGACCCGACACACCCCCGAAATTCGGGGAATTTAATGCATGATTTACACGGCGCGTGGTAAAAAATAGGAAATAATAAATAGTCACTGAAAAAAACCCCGGACTTATAAAAACTGTCAGCTATGCTCTTGAATCATTCTGGAACTAAAAATGCTAGAGAGACGCGGTTTGTACCTGAGTCATCCTTGCATGTCCCTGCATCCGAATTTTAAAGTTTTAGGGCGGCTTCGATACTTCTTGATAACGAAAAGGACAAGTAGGCGGCTGTGCTCCGAAGCTAACTCAACAAGCCTCCCTACGGGATTTTTGTGCACAGAAAAAATCACAAGCTACAACTGGTCAATTCGACCCCAAATACTTGCTCAATCTAAACAAGCTTAGCACCATTCGATAGATATGATCAGGGGCTTTCCTCTCGTACCAAATTTAGTGTTGTGGGTATTTTCAAAGCGAGGCTAGAGGTCAGGGAGTGGACCCGACACACCCCCGAAATTCGGGGAATTTAATGCATGATTTACACGGCGGGTGGTGAAAAATAGGAAAAAAATAAATAGTCACTGAAAAAAACCCCGGACTTATAAAAACTGTCATCTATGCTCTTGAATCATTCTGGAACTAAAAATGCTAGAGAGACGCGGTTTGTACCTGAGTCATCCTTGCATGTCCCTGCATCCGAATTTTAAAGTTTTAGGGCGGCTTCGATACTTCTTGATAACGAAAATGACAAGTAGGCGGCTGTGCTCCGAAGCTAACTCAACAAGCCTCCCTATGGGATTTTTGTGCACAGAAAAAATCAAAAGCTACAACTGGTCAGTTCGACCCCAAATACTTGATCAATCTAAACAAATTTAGCACCATTCGATAGATATGATCAAGGGCTTTCCTCTCGTACCAAATTTAGTGTTGTGGGTATTTTCAAAGCGAGGCTAGAGGTCAGGGAGTGGACCCGACACACCCCCGAAATTCGGGGAATTTAATGCATGATTTACACGGCGGGTGGTAAAAAATAGGAAAAAAATAAATAGTCACTGAAAAAAAACCCGGACTTATAAAAACTGTCATCTATGCTCTTGAATCATTCTGGAACTAAAAATGCTAGAGAGACGCGGTTTGTACCTGAGTCATCCTTGCATGTCCCTGCATCCGAATTTTAAAGTTTTAGGGCGGCTTCGATACTTCTTGATAACGAAAATGACAAGTAGGCGGCTGTGCTCCGAAGCTAACTCAACAAGCCTCCCTACGGGATTTTTGTGCACAGAAAAAATCACAAGTTACAACTGGTCAATTCGACCCCAAATACTTGCTCAATCTAAACAAGCTTAGCACCATTCGATAGATATGATCAAGGGCTTTCCTCTCGTACAAAATTTAGTGTTGTGGGTATTTTCAAAGCGAGGCTAGAGGTCAGGGAGTGGACCCGACACACCCCCGAAATTCGGGGAATTTAATGCATGATTTACACGGCGGGTGGTAAAAAATAGGAAAAAAATAAATAGTCACTGAAAAAAAACCCGGACTTATAAAAACTGTCAGCTATGCTCTTGAATCATTCTGGAACTAAAAATGCTAGAGAGACGCGGTTTGTACCTGAGTCATCCTTGCATGTCCCTGCATCCGAATTTTAAAGTTTTAGGGCGGCTTCGATACTTCTTGATAACGAAAATGACAAGTAGGCGGCTGTGCTCCGAAGCTAACTCAACAAGCCTCCCTATGGGATTTTTGTGCACAGAAAAAATCACAAGTTACAACTGGTCAATTCGACCCCAAATACTTGCTCAATCTAAACAAGCTTAGCACCATTCGATAGATATGATCAAGGGCTTTCCTCTCGTACCAAATTTAGTGTTGTGGGTATTTTCAAAGCGAGGCTAGAGGTCAGGGAGTGGACCCGACACACCCCCGAAATTCGGGGAATTTAATGCATGATTTACACGGCGGGTGGTAAAAAATAGGAAAAAAATAAATAGTCACTGAAAAAAAACCCGGACTTATAAAAACTGTCATCTATGCTCTTGAATCATTCTGGAACTAAAAATGCTAGAGAGACGCGGTTTGTACCTGAGTCATCCTTGCATGTCCCTGCATCCGAATTTTAAAGTTTTAGGGCGGCTAGGATACTTCTTGATAACGAAAATGACAAGTAGGCGGCTGTCCTCCGAAGCTAACTCAACAAGCCTCCCTATGGGATTTTTGTGCACAGAAAAAATCACAAGTTACAACTGGTCAATTCGACCCCAAATACTTGATCAATCTAAACAAGCTTAGCACCATTCGATAGATATGATCAAGGGCTTTCCTCTCGTACCAAATTTAGTGTTGTGAGTATTTTCAAAGCGAGGCTAGAGGTCCGGGAGTGGACCCGACACACCCCCGAAATTCGGGGAATTTAATGCATGATTTACACGGCGCGTGGTAAAAAATAGGAAATAATAAATAGTCACTGAAAAAAACCCCGGACTTATAAAAACTGTCAGCTATGCTCTTGAATCATTCTGGAACTAAAAATGCTAGAGAGACGCGGTTTGTACCTGAGTCATCCTTGCATGTCCCTGCATCCGAATTTTAAAGTTTTAGGGCGGCTTCGATACTTCTTGATAACGAAAATGACAAGTAGGCGGCTGTGCTCCGAAGCTAACTCAACAAGCCTCCCTATGGGATTTTTGTGCACAGAAAAAATCAAAAGCTACAACTGGTCAGTTCGACCCCAAATACTTGATCAATCTAAACAAATTTAGCACCATTCGATAGATATGATCAAGGGCTTTCCTCTCGTACCAAATTTAGTGTTGTGGGTATTTTCAAAGCGAGGCTAGAGGTCAGGGAGTGGACCCGACACACCCCCGAAATTCGGGGAATTTAATGCATGATTTACACGGCGGGTGGTAAAAAATAGGAAAAAAATAAATAGTCACTGAAAAAAAACCCGGACTTATAAAAACTGTCATCTATGCTCTTGAATCATTCTGGAACTAAAAATGCTAGAGAGACGCGGTTTGTACCTGAGTCATCCTTGCATGTCCCTGCATCCGAATTTTAAAGTTTTAGGGCGGCTTCGATACTTCTTGATAACGAAAATGACAAGTAGGCGGCTGTGCTCCGAAGCTAACTCAACAAGCCTCCCTATGGGATTTTTGTGCACAGAAAAAATCACAAGTTACAACTGGTCAATTCGACCCCAAATACTTGATCAATCTAAACAAATTTAGCACCATTCGATAGATATGATCAAGGGCTTTCCTCTCGTATCAAATTTAGTGTTGTGGGTATTTTCAAAGTGAGGCTAGAGGTCAGGGAGTGGACCCGACACACCCCCGAAATTCGGGGAATTTAATGCATGATTTACACGGCGCGTGGTAAAAAATAGGAAAAAAATAAATAGTCACTGAAAAAAACCCCGGACTTATAAAAACTGTCAGCTATGCTCTTGAATCATTCTGGAACTAAAAATGCTAGAGAGACGCGGTTTGTACCTGGGTCATCCTTGCATATCCCTGCATCCGAATTTTAAAGTTTTAGGGCGGCTTCGATACTTCTTGATAACGAAAAGGACAAGTAGGCGGCTGTGCTCCGAAGCTAACTCAACAAGCCTCCCTACGGGATTTTTGTGCACAGAAAAAATCACAAGCTACAACTCGTCAATTCGACCCCAAATACTTGCTCAATCTAAACAAGCTTAGCACCATTCGATAGATATGATCAGGGGCTTTCCTTTTGTACCAATTTTAGTGTTGTGGGTATTTTCAAAGCGAGGCTAGAGGTCAGGGAGTGGACCCGACACACCCCCGAAATTCGGGGAATTTAATGCATGATTTACACGGCGGGTGGTGAAAAATAGGAAAAAAATAAATAGTCACTGAAAAAAACCCCGGACTTATAAAAACTGTCATCTATGCTCTTGAATCATTCTGGAACTAAAAATGCTAGAGAGACGCGGTTTGTACCTGAGTCATCCTTGCATGTCCCTGCATCCGAATTTTAAAGTTTTAGGGCGGCTTCGATACTTCTTGATAACGAAAATGACAAGTAGGCGGCTGTGCTCCGAAGCTAACTCAACAAGCCTCCCTATGGGATTTTTGTGCACAGAAAAAATCACAAGTTACAACTGGTCAATTCGACCCCAAATAATTGATCAATCTAAACAAGCTTAGCACCATTCGATAGATATGATCAAGGGCTTTCCTCTCGTACCAAATTTAGTGTTGTGGGTATTTTCAAAGCGAGGCTAGAGGTCAGGGAGTGGACCCGACACACCCCCGAAATTCGGGGAATTTAATGCATGATTTACACGGCGGGTGGTAAAAAATAGGAAAAAAATAAATAGTCACTGAAAAAAACCCCGGACTTATAAAAACTGTCATCTATGCTCTTGAATCATTCTGGAACTAAAAATGCTAGAGAGACGCGGTTTGTACCTGAGTCATCCTTGCATATCCCTGCATCCGAATTTTAAAGTTTTAGGGCGGCTTCGATACTTCTTGATAACGAAAAGGACAAGTAGGCGGCTGTGCTCCGAAGCTAACTCAACAAGCCTCCCTACGGGATTTTTGTGCACAGAAAAAATCACAAGCTACAACTGGTCAATTCGACCCCAAATACTTGCTCAATCTAAACAAGCTTAGCACCATTCGATAGATATGATCAGGGGCTTTCCTTTTGTACCAATTTTAGTGTTGTGGGTATTTTCAAAGCGAGGCTAGAGGTCAGGGAGTGGACCCGACACACCCCCGAAATTCGGGGAATTTAATGCATGATTTACACGGCGGGTGGTGAAAAATAGAAAAAAAATAAATAGTCACTGAAAAAAACCCCGCACTTATAAAAACTGTCATCTATGCTCTTGAATCATTCTGGAACTAAAAATGCTAGAGAGACGCGGTTTGTACCTGAGTCATCCTTGCATGTCCCTGCATCCGAATTTTAAAGTTTTAGGGCGGCTTCCATACTTCTTGATAACGAAAATGACAAGTAGGCGGCTGTGCTCCGAAGCTAACTCAACAAGCCTCCCTATGGGATTTTTGTGCACAGAAAAAATCACAAGTTACAACTGGTCAATTCGACCCCAAATACTTGATCAATCTAAACAAATTTAGCACCATTCGATAGATATGATCAAGGGCTTTCCTCTCGTATCAAATTTAGTGTTGTGGGTATTTTCAAAGTGAGGCTAGAGGTCAGGGAGTGGACCCGACACACCCCCGAAATTCGGGGAATTTAATGCATGATTTACACGGCGCGTGGTAAAAAATAGGAAAAAAATAAATAGTCACTGAAAAAAAACCCGGACTTATAAAAACTGTCAGCTATGCTCTTGAATCATTCTGGAACTAAAAATGCTAGAGAGACGCGGTTTGTACCTGAGTCATCCTTGCATGTCCCTGCATCCGAATTTTAAAGTTTTAGGGCGGCTTCGATACTTCTTGATAACGAAAATGACAAGTAGGCGGCTGTCCTCCGAAGCTAACTCAACAAGCCTCCCTATGGGATTTTTGTGCACAGAAAAAATCACAAGTTACAACTGGTCAATTCGACCCCAAATACTTGATCAATCTAAACAAGCTTAGCACCATTCGATAGATATGATCAAGGGCTTTCCTCTCGTACCAAATTTAGTGTTGTGAGTATTTTCAAAGCGAGGCTAGAGGTCCGGGAGTGGACCCGACACACCCCCGAAATTCGGGGAATTTAATGCATGATTTACACGGCGCGTGGTAAAAAATAGGAAAAAAATAAATAGTCACTGAAAAAAACCCCGGACTTATAAAAACTGTCAGCTATGCTCTTGAATCATTCTGGAACTAAAAATGCTAGAGAGACGCGGTTTGTACCTGGGTCATCCTTGCATATCCCTGCATCCGAATTTTAAAGTTTTAGGGCGGCTTCGATACTTCTTGATAACGAAAAGGACAAGTAGGCGGCTGTGCTCCGAAGCTAACTCAACAAGCCTCCCTACGGGATTTTTGTGCACAGAAAAAATCACAAGCTACAACTGGTCAATTCGACCCCAAATACTTGCTCAATCTAAACAAGCTTAGCACCATTCGATAGATATGATCAGGGGCTTTCCTTTTGTACCAGTTTTAGTGTTGTGGGTATTTTCAAAGCGAGGCTAGAGGTCAGGGAGTGGACCCGACACACCCCCGAAATTCGGGGAATTTAATGCATGATTTACACGGCGGGTGGTGAAAAATAGGAAAAAAATAAATAGTCACTGAAAAAAACCCCGGACTTATAAAAACTGTCATCTATGCTCTTGAATCATTCTGGAACTAAAAATGCTAGAGAGACGCGGTTTGTACCTGAGTCATCCTTGCATGTCCCTGCATCCGAATTTTAAAGTTTTAGGGCGGCTTCCATACTTCTTGATAACGAAAATGACAAGTAGGCGGCTGTGCTCCGAAGCTAACTCAACAAGCCTCCCTATGGGATTTTTGTGCACAGAAAAAATCACAAGTTACAACTGGTCAATTCGACCCCAAATAATTGATCAATCTAAACAAGCTTAGCACCATTCGATAGATATGATCAAGGGCTTTCCTCTCGTACCAAATTTAGTGTTGTGGGTATTTTCAAAGCGAGGCTAGAGGTCAGGGAGTGGACCCGACACACCCCCGAAAATCGGGGAATTTAATGCATGATTTACACGGCGCGTGGTAAAAAATAGGAAAAAAATAAATAGTCACTGAAAAAAACCCCGGACTTATAAAAACTGTCATCTATGCTCTTGAATCATTCTGGAACTAAAAATGCTAGAGAGACGCGGTTTGTACCTGAGTCATCCTTGCATATCCCTGCATCCGAATTTTAAAGTTTTAGGGCGGCTTCGATACTTCTTGATAACGAAAAGGACAAGTAGGCGGCTGTGCTCCGAAGCTAACTCAACAAGCCTCCCTATGGGATTTTTGTGCACAGAAAAAATCACAAGTTACAACTGGTCAATTCGACCCCAAATACTTGATCAATCTAAACAAATTTAGCACCATTCGATAGATATGATCAAGGGCTTTCCTCTCGTATCAAATTTAGTGTTGTGGGTATTTTCAAAGTGAGGCTAGAGGTCAGGGAGTGGACCCGACACACCCCCGAAATTCGGGGAATTTAATGCATGATTTACACGGCGCGTGGTAAAAAATAGGAAAAAAATAAATAGTCACTGAAAAAAAACCCGGACTTATAAAAACTGTCAGCTATGCTCTTGAATCATTCTGGAACTAAAAATGCTAGAGAGACGCGGTTTGTACCTGAGTCATCCTTGCATGTCCCTGCATCCGAATTTTAAAGTTTTAGGGCGGCTTCGATACTTCTTGATAACGAAAATGACAAGTAGGCGGCTGTCCTCCGAAGCTAACTCAACAAGCCTCCCTATGGGATTTTTGTGCACAGAAAAAATCACAAGTTACAACTGGTCAATTCGACCCCAAATACTTGATCAATCTAAACAAGCTTAGCACCATTCGATAGATATGATCAAGGGCTTTCCTCTCGTACCAAATTTAGTGTTGTGGGTATTTTCAAACCGAGGCTAGAGGTCAGGGAGTGGACCCGACACACCCCCTAAATTCGGGGAATTTAATGCATGATTTACACGGCGGGTGGTGAAAAATAGGAAAAAAATAAATAGTCACTGAAAAAAACCCCGGACTTATAAAAACTGTCAGCTATGCTCTTGAATCATTCTGGAACTAAAAATGCTAGAGAGACGCGGTTTGTACCTGAGTCATCCTTGCATGTCCCTGCATCCGAATTTTAAAGTTTTAGGGCGGCTAGGATACTTCTTGATAACGAAAATGACAAGTAGGCGGCTGTCCTCCGAAGCTAACTCAACAAGCCTCCCTATGGGATTTTTGTGCACAGAAAAAATCACAAGTTACAACTGGTCAATTCGACCCCAAATACTTGATCAATCTAAACAAGCTTAGCACCATTCGATAGATATGATCAAGGGCTTTCCTCTCGTACCAAATTTAGTGTTGTGAGTATTTTCAAAGCGAGGCTAGAGGTCCGGGAGTGGACCCGACACACCCCCGAAATTCGGGGAATTTAATGCATGATTTACACGGCGCGTGGTAAAAAATAGGAAATAATAAATAGTCACTGAAAAAAACCCCGGACTTATAAAAACTGTCAGCTATGCTCTTGAATCATTCTGGAACTAAAAATGCTAGAGAGACGCGGTTTGTACCTGAGTCATCCTTGCATGTCCCTGCATCCGAATTTTAAAGTTTTAGGGCGGCTTCGATACTTCTTGATAACGAAAATGACAAGTAGGCGGCTGTGCTCCGAAGCTAACTCAACAAGCCTCCCTATGGGATTTTTTTGCACAGAAAAAATCAAAAGCTACAACTGGTCAGTTCGACCCCAAATACTTGATCAATCTAAACAAGCTTAGCACCATTCGATAGATATGATCAAGGGCTTTCCTCTCGTACCAAATTTAGTGTTGTGAGTATTTTCAAAGCGAGGCTAGAGGTCCGGGAGTGGACCCGACACACCCCCGAAATTCGGGGAATTTAATGCATGATTTACACGGCGCGTGGTAAAAAATAGGAAAAAAATAAATAGTCACTGAAAAAAACCCCGGACTTATAAAAACTGTCAGCTATGCTCTTGAATCATTCTGGAACTAAAAATGCTAGAGAGACGCGGTTTGTACCTGGGTCATCCTTGCATATCCCTGCATCCGAATTTTAAAGTTTTAGGGCGGCTTCGATACTTCTTGATAACGAAAAGGACAAGTAGGCGGCTGTGCTCCGAAGCTAACTCAAAAAGCCTCCCTACGGGATTTTTGTGCACAGAAAAAATCACAAGCTACAACTGGTCAATTCGACCCCAAATACTTGCTCAATCTAAACAAGCTTAGCACCATTCGATAGATATGATCAGGGGCTTTCCTTTTGTACCAGTTTTAGTGTTGTGGGTATTTTCAAAGCGAGGCTAGAGGTCAGGGAGTGGACCCGACACACCCCCGAAATTCGGGGAATTTAATGCATGATTTACACGGCGGGTGGTGAAAAATAGGAAAAAAATAAATAGTCACTGAAAAAAACCCCGGACTTATAAAAACTGTCATCTATGCTCTTGAATCATTCTGGAACTAAAAATGCTAGAGAGACGCGGTTTGTACCTGAGTCATCCTTGCATGTCCCTGCATCCGAATTTTAAAGTTTTAGGGCGGCTTCCATACTTCTTGATAACGAAAATGACAAGTAGGCGGCTGTGCTCCGAAGCTAACTCAACAAGCCTCCCTATGGGATTTTTGTGCACAGAAAAAATCACAAGTTACAACTGGTCAATTCGACCCCAAATAATTGATCAATCTAAACAAGCTTAGCACCATTCGATAGATATGATCAAGGGCTTTCCTCTCGTACCAAATTTAGTGTTGTGGGTATTTTCAAAGCGAGGCTAGAGGTCAGGGAGTGGACCCGACACACCCCCGAAAATCGGGGAATTTAATGCATGATTTACACGGCGCGTGGTAAAAAATAGGAAAAAAATAAATAGTCACTGAAAAAAACCCCGGACTTATAAAAACTGTCATCTATGCTCTTGAATCATTCTGGAACTAAAAATGCTAGAGAGACGCGGTTTGTACCTGAGTCATCCTTGCATGTCCCTGCATCCGAATTTTAAAGTTTTAGGGCGGCTTCGATACTTCTTGATAACGAAAATGACAAGTAGGCGGCTGTGCTCCGAAGCTAACTCAACAAGCCTCCCTATGGGATTTTTGTGCACAGAAAAAATCAAAAGCTACAACTGGTCAGTTCGACCCCAAATACTTGATCAATCTAAACAAGCTTAGCACCATTCGATAGATATGATCAAGGGCTTTCCTCTCGTACCAAATTTAGTGTTGTGAGTATTTTCAAAGCGAGGCTAGAGGTCCGGGAGTGGACCCGACACACCCCCGAAATTCGGGGAATTTAATGCATGATTTACACGGCGCGTGGTAAAAAATAGGAAAAAAATAAATAGTCACTGAAAAAAACCCCGGACTTATAAAAACTGTCAGCTATGCTCTTGAATCATTCTGGAACTAAAAATGCTAGAGAGACGCGGTTTGTACCTGGGTCATCCTTGCATATCCCTGCATCCGAATTTTAAAGTTTTAGGGCGGCTTCGATACTTCTTGATAACGAAAAGGACAAGTAGGCGGCTGTGCTCCGAAGCTAACTCAACAAGCCTCCCTACGGGATTTTTGTGCACAGAAAAAATCACAAGCTACAACTGGTCAATTCGACCCCAAATACTTGCTCAATCTAAACAAGCTTAGCACCATTCGATAGATATGATCAGGGGCTTTCCTTTTGTACCAGTTTTAGTGTTGTGGGTATTTTCAAAGCGAGGCTAGAGGTCAGGGAGTGGACCCGACACACCCCCGAAATTCGGGGAATTTAATGCATGATTTACACGGCGGGTGGTGAAAAATAGGAAAAAAATAAATAGTCACTGAAAAAAACCCCGGACTTATAAAAACTGTCATCTATGCTCTTGAATCATTCTGGAACTAAAAATGCTAGAGAGACGCGGTTTGTACCTGAGTCATCCTTGCATATCCCTGCATCCGAATTTTAAAGTTTTAGGGCGGCTTCGATACTTCTTGATAACGAAAAGGACAAGTAGGCGGCTGTGCTCCGAAGCTAACTCAACAAGCCTCCCTATGGGATTTTTGTGCACAGAAAAAATCACAAGTTACAACTGGTCAATTCGACCCCAAATACTTGATCAATCTAAACAAATTTAGCACCATTCGATAGATATGATCAAGGGCTTTCCTCTCGTATCAAATTTAGTGTTGTGGGTATTTTCAAAGTGAGGCTAGAGGTCAGGGAGTGGACCCGACACACCCCCGAAATTCGGGGAATGTAATGCATGATTTACACGGCGCGTGGTAAAAAATAGGAAAAAAATAAATAGTCACTGAAAAAAAACCCGGACTTATAAAAACTGTCAGCTATGCTCTTGAATCATTCTGGAACTAAAAATGCTAGAGAGACGCGGTTTGTACCTGAGTCATCCTTGCATGTCCCTGCATCCGAATTTTAAAGTTTTAGGGCGGCTTCGATACTTCTTGATAACGAAAATGACAAGTAGGCGGCTGTCCTCCGAAGCTAACTCAACAAGCCTCCCTATGGGATTTTTGTGCACAGAAAAAATCACAAGTTACAACTGGTCAATTCGACCCCAAATACTTGATCAATCTAAACAAGCTTAGCACCATTCGATAGATATGATCAAGGGCTTTCCTCTCGTACCAAATTTAGTGTTGTGGGTATTTTCAAACCGAGGCTAGAGGTCAGGGAGTGGACCCGACACACCCCCGAAATTCGGGGAATTTAATGCATGATTTACACGGCGGGTGGTGAAAAATAGGAAAAAAATAAATAGTCACTGAAAAAAAACCCGGACTTATAAAAACTGTCAGCTATGCTCTTGAATCATTCTGGAACTAAAAATGCTAGAGAGACGCGGTTTGTACCTGAGTCATCCTTGCATGTCCCTGCATCCGAATTTTAAAGTTTTAGGGCGGCTAGGATACTTCTTGATAACGAAAATGACAAGTAGGCGGCTGTCCTCCGAAGCTAACTCAACAAGCCTCCCTATGGGATTTTTGTGCACAGAAAAAATCACAAGTTACAACTGGTCAATTCGACCCCAAATACTTGATCAATCTAAACAAGCTTAGCACCATTCGATAGATATGATCAAGGGCTTTCCTCTCGTACCAAATTTAGTGTTGTGAGTATTTTCAAAGCGAGGCTAGAGGTCCGGGAGTGGACCCGACACACCCCCGAAATTCGGGGAATTTAATGCATGATTTACACGGCGCGTGGTAAAAAATAGGAAATAATAAATAGTCACTGAAAAAAACCCCGGACTTATAAAAACTGTCAGCTATGCTCTTGAATCATTCTGGAACTAAAAATGCTAGAGAGACGCGGTTTGTACCTGAGTCATCCTTGCATGTCCCTGCATCCGAATTTTAAAGTTTTAGGGCGGCTTCGATACTTCTTGATAACGAAAAGGACAAGTAGGCGGCTGTGCTCCGAAGCTAACTCAACAAGCCTCCCTATGGGATTTTTGTGCACAGAAAAAATCAAAAGCTACAACTGGTCAGTTCGACCCCAAATACTTGATCAATCTAAACAAATTTAGCACCATTCGATAGATATGATCAAGGGCTTTCCTCTCGTACCAAATTTAGTGTTGTGGGTATTTTCAAAGTGAGGCTAGAGGTCAGGGAGTGGACCCGACACACCCCCGAAATTCGGGGAATTTAATGCATGATTTACACGGCGCGTGGTAAAAAATAGGAAAAAAATAAATAGTCACTGAAAAAAACCCCGGACTTATAAAAACTGTCAGCTATGCTCTTGAATCATTCTGGAACTAAAAATGCTAGAGAGACGCGGTTTGTACCTGGGTCATCCTTGCATATCCCTGCATCCGAATTTTAAAGTTTTAGGGCGGCTTCGATACTTCTTGATAACGAAAAGGACAAGTAGGCGGCTGTGCTCCGAAGCTAACTCAACAAGCCTCCCTACGGGATTTTTGTGCACAGAAAAAATCACAAGCTACAACTGGTCAATTCGACCCCAAATACTTGCTCAATCTAAACAAGCTTAGCACCATTCGATAGATATGATCAGGGGCTTTCCTTTTGTACCAATTTTAGTGTTGTGGGTATTTTCAAAGCGAGGCTAGAGGTCAGGGAGTGGACCCGACACACCCCCGAAATTCGGGGAATTTAATGCATGATTTACACGGCGGGTGGTGAAAAATAGGAAAAAAATAAATAGTCACTGAAAAAAACCCCGGACTTATAAAAACTGTCATCTATGCTCTTGAATCATTCTGGAACTAAAAATGCTAGAGAGACGCGGTTTGTACCTGAGTCATCCTTGCATGTCCCTGCATCCGAATTTTAAAGTTTTAGGGCGGCTTCCATACTTCTTGATAACGAAAATGACAAGTAGGCGGCTGTGCTCCGAAGCTAACTCAACAAGCCTCCCTATGGGATTTTTGTGCACAGAAAAAATCACAAGTTACAACTGGTCAATTCGACCCCAAATAATTGATCAATCTAAACAAGCTTAGCACCATTCGATAGATATGATCAAGGGCTTTCCTCTCGTACCAAATTTAGTGTTGTGGGTATTTTCAAAGCGAGGCTAGAGGTCAGGGAGTGGACCCGACACACCCCCGAAATTCGGGGAATTTAATGCATGATTTACACGGCGGGTGGTAAAAAATAGGAAAAAAATAAATAGTCACTGAAAAAAACCCCGGACTTATAAAAACTGTCATCTATGCTCTTGAATCATTCTGGAACTAAAAATGCTAGAGAGACGCGGTTTGTACCTGAGTCATCCTTGCATATCCCTGCATCCGAATTTTAAAGTTTTAGGGCGGCTTCGATACTTCTTGATAACGAAAAGGACAAGTAGGCGGCTGTGCTCCGAAGCTAACTCAACAAGCCTCCCTATGGGATTTTTGTGCACAGAAAAAATCACAAGTTACAACTGGTCAATTCGACCCCAAATACTTGATCAATCTAAACACATTTAGCACCATTCGATAGATATGATCAAGGGCTTTCCTCTCGTATCAAATTTAGTGTTGTGGGTATTTTCAAAGTGAGGCTAGAGGTCAGGGAGTGGACCCGACACACCCCCGAAATTCGGGGAATTTAATGCATGATTTACACGGCGCGTGGTAAAAAATAGGAAAAAAATAAATAGTCACTGAAAAAAACCCCGGACTTATAAAAACTGTCAGCTATGCTCTTGAATCATTCTGGAACTAAAAATGCTAGAGAGACGCGGTTTGTACCTGAGTCATCCTTGCATATCCCTGCATCCGAATTTTAAAGTTTTAGGGCGGCTTCGATACTTCTTGATAACGAAAAGGACAAGTAGGCGGCTGTGCTCCGAAGCTAACTCAACAAGCCTCCCTACGGGATTTTTGTGCACAGAAAAAATCACAAGCTACAACTGGTCAATTCGACCCCAAATACTTGCTCAATCTAAACAAGCTTAGCACCATTCGATAGATATGATCAGGGGCTTTCCTCTCGTACCAATTTTAGTGTTGTGGGTATTTTCAAAGCGAGGCTAGAGGTCAGGGAGTGGACCCGACACACCCCCGAAATTCGGGGAATTTAATGCATGATTTACACGGCGGGTGGTGAAAAATAGGAAAAAAATAAATAGTCACTGAAAAAAACCCCGGACTTATAAAAACTGTCATCTATGCTCTTGAATCATTCTGGAACTAAAAATGCTAAAGAGACGCGGTTTGTACCTGAGTCATCCTTGCATGTCCCTGCATCCGAATTTTAAAGTTTTAGGGCGGCTTCGATACTTCTTGATAACGAAAATGACAAGTAGGCGGCTGTCCTCCGAAGCTAACTCAACAAGCCTCCCTATGGGATTTTTGTGCACAGAAAAAATCACAAGTTACAACTGGTCAATTCGACCCCAAATACTTGATCAATCTAAACAAGCTTAGCACCATTCGATAGATATGATCAAGGGCTTTCCTCTCGTACCAAATTTAGTGTTGTGGGTATTTTCAAACCGAGGCTAGAGGTCAGGGAGTGGACCCGACACACCCCCGAAATTCGGGGAATTTAATGCATGATTTACACGGCGGGTGGTGAAAAATAGGAAAAAAATAAATAGTCACTGAAAAAAAACCCGGACTTATAAAAACTGTCAGCTATGCTCTTGAATCATTCTGGAACTAAAAATGCTAGAGAGACGCGGTTTGTACCTGAGTCATCCTTGCATGTCCCTGCATCCGAATTTTAAAGTTTTAGGGCGGCTAGGATACTTCTTGATAACGAAAATGACAAGTAGGCGGCTGTCCTCCGAAGCTAACTCAACAAGCCTCCCTATGGGATTTTTGTGCACAGAAAAAATCACAAGTTACAACTGGTCAATTCGACCCCAAATACTTGATCAATCTAAACAAGCTTAGCACCATTCGATAGATATGATCAAGGGCTTTCCTCTCGTACCAAATTTAGTGTTGTGAGTATTTTCAAAGCGAGGCTAGAGGTCCGGGAGTGGACCCGACACACCCCCGAAATTCGGGGAATTTAATGCATGATTTACACGGCGCGTGGTAAAAAATAGGAAATAATAAATAGTCACTGAAAAAAACCCCGGACTTATAAAAACTGTCAGCTATGCTCTTGAATCATTCTGGAACTAAAAATGCTAGAGAGACGCGGTTTGTACCTGAGTCATCCTTGCATGTCCCTGCATCCGAATTTTAAAGTTTTAGGGCGGCTTCGATACTTCTTGATAACGAAAAGGACAAGTAGGCGGCTGTGCTCCGAAGCTAACTCAACAAGCCTCCCTATGGGATTTTTGTGCACAGAAAAAATCAAAAGCTACAACTGGTCAGTTCGACCCCAAATACTTGATCAATCTAAACAAATTTAGCACCATTCGATAGATATGATCAAGGGCTTTCCTCTCGTACCAAATTTAGTGTTGTGGGTATTTTCAAAGTGAGGCTAGAGGTCAGGGAGTGGACCCGACACACCCCCGAAATTCGGGGAATTTAATGCATGATTTACACGGCGCGTGGTAAAAAATAGGAAAAAAATAAATAGTCACTGAAAAAAACCCCGGACTTATAAAAACTGTCAGCTATGCTCTTGAATCATTCTGGAACTAAAAATGCTAGAGAGACGCGGTTTGTACCTGGGTCATCCTTGCATATCCCTGCATCCGAATTTTAAAGTTTTAGGGCGGCTTCGATACTTCTTGATAACGAAAAGGACAAGTAGGCGGCTGTGCTCCGAAGCTAACTCAACAAGCCTCCCTACGGGATTTTTGTGCACAGAAAAAATCACAAGCTACAACTGGTCAATTCGACCCCAAATACTTGCTCAATCTAAACAAGCTTAGCACCATTCGATAGATATGATCAGGGGCTTTCCTTTTGTACCAATTTTAGTGTTGTGGGTATTTTCAAAGCGAGGCTAGAGGTCAGGGAGTGGACCCGACACACCCCCGAAATTCGGGGAATTTAATGCATGATTTACACGGCGGGTGGTGAAAAATAGGAAAAAAATAAATAGTCACTGAAAAAAACCCCGGACTTATAAAAACTGTCATCTATGCTCTTGAATCATTCTGGAACTAAAAATGCTAGAGAGACGCGGTTTGTACCTGAGTCATCCTTGCATGTCCCTGCATCCGAATTTTAAAGTTTTAGGGCGGCTTCCATACTTCTTGATAACGAAAATGACAAGTAGGCGGCTGTGCTCCGAAGCTAACTCAACAAGCCTCCCTATGGGATTTTTGTGCACAGAAAAAATCACAAGTTACAACTGGTCAATTCGACCCCAAATAATTGATCAATCTAAACAAGCTTAGCACCATTCGATAGATATGATCAAGGGCTTTCCTCTCGTACCAAATTTAGTGTTGTGGGTATTTTCAAAGCGAGGCTAGAGGTCAGGGAGTGGACCCGACACACCCCCGAAATTCGGGGAATTTAATGCATGATTTACACGGCGGGTGGTAAAAAATAGGAAAAAAATAAATAGTCACTGAAAAAAACCCCGGACTTATAAAAACTGTCATCTATGCTCTTGAATCATTCTGGAACTAAAAATGCTAGAGAGACGCGGTTTGTACCTGAGTCATCCTTGCATATCCCTGCATCCGAATTTTAAAGTTTTAGGGCGGCTTCGATACTTCTTGATAACGAAAAGGACAAGTAGGCGGCTGTGCTCCGAAGCTAACTCAACAAGCCTCCCTATGGGATTTTTGTGCACAGAAAAAATCACAAGTTACAACTGGTCAATTCGACCCCAAATACTTGATCAATCTAAACACATTTAGCACCATTCGATAGATATGATCAAGGGCTTTCCTCTCGTATCAAATTTAGTGTTGTGGGTATTTTCAAAGTGAGGCTAGAGGTCAGGGAGTGGACCCGACACACCCCCGAAATTCGGGGAATTTAATGCATGATTTACACGGCGCGTGGTAAAAAATAGGAAAAAAATAAATAGTCACTGAAAAAAACCCCGGACTTATAAAAACTGTCAGCTATGCTCTTGAATCATTCTGGAACTAAAAATGCTAGAGAGACGCGGTTTGTACCTGAGTCATCCTTGCATATCCCTGCATCCGAATTTTAAAGTTTTAGGGCGGCTTCGATACTTCTTGATAACGAAAAGGACAAGTAGGCGGCTGTGCTCCGAAGCTAACTCAACAAGCCTCCCTACGGGATTTTTGTGCACAGAAAAAATCACAAGCTACAACTGGTCAATTCGACCCCAAATACTTGCTCAATCTAAACAAGCTTAGCACCATTCGATAGATATGATCAGGGGCTTTCCTCTCGTACCAATTTTAGTGTTGTGGGTATTTTCAAAGCGAGGCTAGAGGTCAGGGAGTGGACCCGACACACCCCCGAAATTCGGGGAATTTAATGCATGATTTACACGGCGGGTGGTGAAAAATAGGAAAAAAATAAATAGTCACTGAAAAAAACCCCGGACTTATAAAAACTGTCATCTATGCTCTTGAATCATTCTGGAACTAAAAATGCTAAAGAGACGCGGTTTGTACCTGAGTCATCCTTGCATGTCCCTGCATCCGAATTTTAAAGTTTTAGGGCGGCTTCGATACTTCTTGATAACGAAAATGACAAGTAGGCGGCTGTGCTCCGAAGCTAACTCAACAAGCCTCCCTACGGGATTTTTGTGCACAGAAAAAATCAAAAGCTACAACTGGTCAATTCGACCCCAAATACTTGATCAATCTAAACAAGCTTAGCACCATTCGATAGATATGATCAAGGGCTTTCCTCTCGTACCAAATTTAGTGTTGTGGGTATTTTCAAAGCGAGGCTAGAGGTCAGGGAGTGGACCCAACACACCCCCGAAATTCGGGGAATTTAATGCATGATTTACACGGCGGGTGGTAAAAAATAGGAAAAAAATAAATAGTCACTGAAAAAAAACCCGGACTTATAAAAACTGTCATCTATGCTCTTGAATCATTCTGGAACTAAAAATGCTAGAGAGACGCGGTTTGTACCTGAGTCATCCTTGCATGTCCCTGCATCCGAATTTTAAAGTTTTAGGGCGGCTTCGATACTTCTTGATAACGAAAATGACAAGTAGGCGGCTGTGCTCCGAAGCTAACTCAACAAGCCTCCCTATGGGATTTTTGTGCACAGAAAAAATCACAAGTTACAACTGGTCAATTCGACCCCAAATACTTGATCAATCTAAACAAATTTAGCACCATTCGATAGATATGATCAAGGGCTTTCCTCTCGTATCAAATTTAGTGTTGTGGGTATTTTCAAAGTGAGGCTAGAGGTCAGGGAGTGGACCCGACACACCCCCGAAATTCGGGGAATTTAATGCATGATTTACACGGCGCGTGGTAAAAAATAGGAAAAAAAATAAATAGTCACTGAAAAAAACCCCGGACTTATAAAAACTGTCAGCTATGCTCTTGAATCATTCTGGAACTAAAAATGCTAGAGAGACGCGGTTTGTACCTGAGTCATCCTTGCATGTCCCTGCATCCGAATTTTAAAGTTTTAGGGCGGCTTCCATACTTCTTGATAACGAAAAGGACAAGTAGGCGGCTGTGCTCCGAAGCTAACTCAACAAGCCTCCCTATGTGATTTTTGTGCACAGAAAAAATCACAAGTTACAACTGGTCAATTCGACCCCAAATACTTGCTCAATCTAAACAAGCTTAGCACCATTCGATAGATATGATCAAGGGCTTTCCTCTCGTATCAAATTTAGTGTTGTGGGTATTTTCAAAGCGAGGCTAGAGGTCAGGGAGTGGACCCGACACACCCCCGAAATTCGGGGAATTTAATGCATGATTTACACGGCGGGTGGTAAAAAATAGGAAAAAAATAAATAGTCACTGAAAAAAACCCCGGACTTATAAAAACTGTCATCTATGCTCTTGAATCATTCTGGAACTAAAAATGCTAGAGAGACGCGGTTTGTACCTGAGTCATCCTTGCATATCCCTGCATCCGAATTTTAAAGTTTTAGGGCGGCTTCGATACTTCTTGATAACGAAAAGGACAAGTAGGCGGCTGTGCTCCGAAGCTAACTCAACAAGCCTCCCTATGGGATTTTTGTGCACAGAAAAAATCACAAGTTACAACTGGTCAATTCGACCCCAAATACTTGATCAATCTAAACAAATTTAGCACCATTCGATAGATATGATCAAGGGCTTTCCTCTCGTATCAAATTTAGTGTTGTGGGTATTTTCAAAGTGAGGCTAGAGGTCAGGGAGTGGACCCGACACACCCCCGAAATTCGGGGAATTTAATGCATGATTTACACGGCGCGTGGTAAAAAATAGGAAAAAAAATAAATAGTCACTGAAAAAAACCCCGGACTTATAAAAACTGTCAGCTATGCTCTTGAATCATTCTGGAACTAAAAATGCTAGAGAGACGCGGTTTGTACCTGAGTCATCCTTGCATGTCCCTGCACCCGAATTTTAAAGTTTTAGGGCGGCTTCGATACTTCTTGATAACGAAAATGACAAGTAGGCGGCTGTGCTCCGAAGCTAACTCAACAAGCCTCCCTACGGGATTTTTGTGCACAGAAAAAATCACAAGCTACAACTGGTCAATTCGACCCCGAATACTTGCTCAATCTAAACAAGCTTAGCACCATTCGATAGATATGATCAAGGGCTTTCCTCTCGTACCAAATTTAGTGTTGTGGGTATTTTTAAACCGAGGCTAGAGGTCAGGGAGTGGACCCGACACACCCCCGAAATTCGGGGAATTTAATGCATGATTTACACGGCGGGTGGTGAAAAATAGGAAAAAAATAAATAGTCACTGAAAAAAACCCCGGACTTATAAAAACTGTCAGCTATGCTCTTGAATCATTCTGGAACTAAAAATGCTAGAGAGACGCGGTTTGTACCTGAGTCATCCTTGCATGTCCCTGCATCCGAATTTTAAAGTTTTAGGGCGGCTTCGATACTTCTTGATAACGAAAATGACAAGTAGGCGGCTGTGCTCCGAAGCTAACTCAACAAGCCTCCCTATGGGATTTTTGTGCACAGAAAAAATCACAAGTTACAACTGGTCAATTCGACCCCAAATACTTGATCAATCTAAACAAATTTAGCACCATTCGATAGATATGATCAAGGGCTTTCCTCTCGTATCAAATTTAGTGTTGTGGGTATTTTCAAAGTGAGGCTAGAGGTCAGGGAGTGGACCCGACACACCCCCGAAATTCGGGGAATTTAATGCATGATTTACACGGCGCGTGGTAAAAAATAGGAAAAAAATAAATAGTCACTGAAAAAAACCCCGGACTTATAAAAACTGTCAGCTATGCTCTTGAATCATTCTGGAACTAAAAATGCTAGAGAGACGCGGTTTGTACCTGAGTCATCCTTGCATGTCCCTGCATCCGAATTTTAAAGTTTTAGGGCGGCTTCGATACTTCTTGATAACGAAAAGGACAAGTAGGCGGCTGTGCTCCGAAGCTAACTCAACAAGCCTCCCTATGGGATTTTTGTGCACAGAAAAAATCACAAGTTACAACTGGTCAATTCGACCCCAAATACTTGATCAATCTAAACAAATTTAGCACCATTCGATAGATATGATCAAGGGCTTTCCTCTCGTATCAAATTTAGTGTTGTGGGTATTTTCAAAGTGAGGCTAGAGGTCAGGGAGTGGACCCGACACACCCCCGAAATTCGGGGAATTTAATGCATGATTTACACGGCGCGTGGTAAAAAATAGGAAAAAAATAAATAGTCACTGAAAAAAACCCCGGACTTATAAAAACTGTCAGCTATGCTCTTGAATCATTCTGGAACTAAAAATGCTAGAGAGACGCGGTTTGTACCTGGGTCATCCTTGCATATCCCTGCATCCGAATTTTAAAGTTTTAGGGCGGCTTCGATACTTCTTGATAACGAAAAGGACAAGTAGGCGGCTGTGCTCCGAAGCTAACTCAACAAGCCTCCCTACGGGATTTTTGTGCACAGAAAAAATCACAAGCTACAACTCGTCAATTCGACCCCAAATACTTGCTCAATCTAAACAAGCTTAGCACCATTCGATAGATATGATCAGGGGCTTTCCTTTTGTACCAATTTTAGTGTTGTGGGTATTTTCAAAGCGAGGCTAGAGGTCAGGGAGTGGACCCGACACACCCCCGAAATTCGGGGAATTTAATGCATGATTTACACGGCGCGTGGTAAAAAATAGGAAAAAAAATAAATAGTCACTGAAAAAAACCCCGGACTTATAAAAACTGTCAGCTATGCTCTTGAATCATTCTGGAACTAAAAATGCTAGAGAGACGCGGTTTGTACCTGAGTCATCCTTGCATGTCCCTGCATCCGAATTTTAAAGTTTTAGGGCGGCTTCCATACTTCTTGATAACGAAAAGGACAAGTAGGCGGCTGTGCTCCGAAGCTAACTCAACAAGCCTCCCTATGTGATTTTTGTGCACAGAAAAAATCACAAGTTACAACTGGTCAATTCGACCCCAAATACTTGCTCAATCTAAACAAGCTTAGCACCATTCGATAGATATGATCAAGGGCTTTCCTCTCGTACCAAATTTAGTGTTGTGGGTATTTTCAAAGCGAGGCTAGAGGTCAGGGAGTGGACCCGACACACCCCCGAAATTCGGGGAATTTAATGCATGATTTACACGGCGGGTGGTAAAAAATAGGAAAAAAATAAATAGTCACTGAAAAAAACCCCGGACTTATAAAAACTGTCATCTATGCTCTTGAATCATTCTGGAACTAAAAATGCTAAAGAGACGCGGTTTGTACCTGAGTCATCCTTGCATGTCCCTGCATCCGAATTTTAAAGTTTTAGGGCGGCTTCCATACTTCTTGATAACGAAAATGACAAGTAGGCGGCTGTGCTCCGAAGCTAACTCAACAAGCCTCCCTATGGGATTTTTGTGCACAGAAAAAATCACAAGTTACAACTGGTCAATTCGACCCCAAATACTTGATCAATCTAAACAAGCTTAGCACCATTCGATAGATATGATCAAGGGCTTTCCTCTCGTACCAAATTTAGTGTTGTGGGTATTTTCAAAGCGAGGCTAGAGGTCAGGGAGTGGACCCGACACACCCCCGAAATTCGGGGAATTTAATGCATGATTTACACGGCGGGTGGTGAAAAATAGGAAAAAAATAAATAGTCACTGAAAAAAACCCCGGACTTATAAAAACTGTCATCTATGCTCTTGAATCATTCTGGAACTAAAAATGCTAAAGAGACGCGGTTTGTACCTGAGTCATCCTTGCATGTCCCTGCATCCGAATTTTAAAGTTTTAGGGCGGCTTCGATACTTCTTGATAACGAAAATGACAAGTAGGCGGCTGTGCTCCGAAGCTAACTCAACAAGCCTCCCTACGGGATTTTTGTGCACAGAAAAAATCAAAAGCTACAACTGGTCAATTCGACCCCAAATACTTGCTCAATCTAAACAAGCTTAGCACCATTCGATAGATATGATCATGGGCTTTCCTCTCGTACCAAATTTAGTGTTGTGGGTATTTTCAAAGCGAGGCTAGAGGTCAGGGAGTGGACCCAACACACCCCCGAAATTCGGGGAATTTAATGCATGATTTACACGGCGGGTGGTAAAAAATAGGAAAAAAATAAATAGTCACTGAAAAAAAACCCGGACTTATAAAAACTGTCATCTATGCTCTTGAATCATTCTGGAACTAAAAATGCTAGAGAGACGCGGTTTGTACCTGAGTCATCCTTGCATGTCCCTGCATCCGAATTTTAAAGTTTTAGGGCGGCTTCGATACTTCTTGATAACGAAAATGACAAGTAGGCGGCTGTGCTCCGAAGCTAACTCAACAAGCCTCCCTATGGGATTTTTGTGCACAGAAAAAATCACAAGTTACAACTGGTCAATTCGACCCCAAATACTTGATCAATCTAAACAAATTTAGCACCATTCGATAGATATGATCAAGGGCTTTCCTCTCGTATCAAATTTAGTGTTGTGGGTATTTTTAAAGTGAGGCTAGAGGTCAGGGAGTGGACCCGACACACCCCCGAAATTCGGGGAATTTAATGCATGATTTACACGGCGCGTGGTAAAAAATAGGAAAAAAAATAAATAGTCACTGAAAAAAACCCCGGACTTATAAAAACTGTCAGCTATGCTCTTGAATCATTCTGGAACTAAAAATGCTAGAGAGACGCGGTTTGTACCTGAGTCATCCTTGCATGTCCCTGCATCCGAATTTTAAAGTTTTAGGGCGGCTTCGATACTTCTTGATAACGAAAATGACAAGTAGGCGGCTGTGCTCCGAAGCTAACTCAACAAGCCTCCCTATGGGATTTTTGTGCACAGAAAAAATCACAAGTTACAACTGGTCAATTCGACCCCAAATACTTGATCAATCTAAACAAATTTAGCACCATTCGATAGATATGATCAAGGGCTTTCCTCTCGTATCAAATTTAGTGTTGTGGGTATTTTCAAAGTGAGGCTAGAGGTCAGGGAGTGGACCCGACACACCCCCGAAATTCGGGGAATTTAATGCATGATTTACACGGCGCGTGGTAAAAAATAGGAAAAAAAATAAATAGTCACTGAAAAAAACCCCGGACTTATAAAAACTGTCAGCTATGCTCTTGAATCATTCTGGAACTAAAAATGCTAGAGAGACGCGGTTTGTACCTGAGTCATCCTTGCATGTCCCTGCATCCGAATTTTAAAGTTTTAGGGCGGCTTCGATACTTCTTGATAACGAAAATGACAAGTAGGCGGCTGTGCTCCGAAGCTAACTCAACAAGCCTCCCTACGGGATTTTTGTGCACAGAAAAAATCACAAGCTACAACTGGTCAATTCGACCCCGAATACTTGATCAATCTAAACAAGCTTAGCACCATTCGATAGATATGATCAAGGGCTTTCCTCTCGTACCAAATTTAGTGTTGTGGGTATTTTTAAACCGAGGCTAGAGGTCAGGGAGTGGACCCGACACACCCCCGAAATTCGGGGAATTTAATGCATGATTTACACGGCGGGTGGTGAAAAATAGGAAAAAAATAAATAGTCACTGAAAAAAACCCCGGACTTATAAAAACTGTCAGCTATGCTCTTGAATCATTCTGGAACTAAAAATGCTAGAGAGACGCGGTTTGTACCTGAGTCATCCTTGCATGTCCCTGCATCCGAATTTTAAAGTTTTAGGGCGGCTTCGATACTTCTTGATAACGAAAATGACAAGTAGGCGGCTGTCCTCCGAAGCTAACTCAACAAGCCTCCCTATGGGATTTTTGTGCACAGAAAAAATCACAAGTTACAACTGGTCAATTCGACCCCAAATACTTGATCAATCTAAACAAGCTTAGCACCATTCGATAGATATGATCAAGGGCTTTCCTCTCGTACCAAATTTAGTGTTGTGGGTATTTTCAAAGCGAGGCTAGAGGTCAGGGAGTGGACCCGACACACCCCCGGATAATCGGGGAATTTAATGCATGATTTACACGGCGCGTGGTAAAAAATAGGAAAAAAATAAATAGTCACTGAAAAAAAACCCGGACTTATAAAAACTGTCAGCTATGCTCTTGAATCATTCTGGAACTAAACATGCTAGAGAGACGCGGTTTGTACCTGAGTCATCCTTGCATATCCCTGCATCCGAATTTTAAAGTTTTAGGGCGGCTTCCATACTTCTTGATAACGAAAATGACAAGTAGGCGGCTGTGCTCCGAAGCTAACTCAACAAGCCTCCCTACGGGATTTTTGTGCACAGAAAAAATCACAAGCTACAACTGGTCAATTCGACCCCGAATACTTGCTCAATCTAAACAAGCTTAGCACCATTCGATAGATATGATCAAGGACTTTCCTCTCGTACCAAATTTAGTGTTGTGGGTATTTTCAAACCGAGGCTAGAGGTCAGGGAGTGGACCCGACACACCCCCGAAATTCGGGGAATTTAATGCATGATTTACACGGCGGGTGGTGAAAAATAGGAAAAAAATAAATAGTCACTGAAAAAAACCCCGGACTTATAAAAACTGTCAGCTATGCTCTTGAATCATTCTGGAACTAAAAATGCTAGAGAGACGCGGTTTGTACCTGAGTCATCCTTGCATGTCCCTGCATCCGAATTTTAAAGTTTTAGGGCGGCTTCGATACTTCTTGATAACGAAAATGACAAGTAGGCGGCTGTGTACCGAAGCTAACTCAACAAGCCTCCCTATGGGATTTTTGTGCACAGAAAAAATCACAAGTTACAACTGGTCAATTCGACCCCAAATACTTGATCAATCTAAACATATTTAGCACCATTCGATAGATCTGATCAAGGGCTTTCCTCTCGTATCAAATTTAGTGTTGTGGGTATTTTCAAAGCGAGGCTAGAGGTCAGGGAGTGGACCCGACACACCCCCGGATAATCGGGGAATTTAATGCATGATTTACACGGCGCGTGGTAAAAAATAGGAAAAAAATAAATAGTCACTGAAAAAAAACCCGGACTTATAAAAACTGTCAGCTATGCTCTTGAATCATTCTGGAACTAAACATGCTAGAGAGACGCGGTTTGTACCTGAGTCATCCTTGCATATCCCTGCATCCGAATTTTAAAGTTTTAGGGCGGCTTCCATACTTCTTGATAACGAAAATGACAAGTAGGCGGCTGTGCTCCGAAGCTAACTCAACAAGCCTCCCTACGGGATTTTTGTGCACAGAAAAATTCACAAGCTACAACTGGTCAATTCGACCCCAAATACTTGCTCAATCTAAACAAGCTTAGCACCATTCGATAGATATGATCAGGGGCTTTCCTCTCGTACCAATTTTAGTGTTGTGGGTATTTTCAAAGCGAGGCTAGAGGTCAGGGAGTGGACCCGACACACCCCCGAAATTCGGGGAATTTAATGCATGATTTACACGGCGGGTGGTGAAAAATAGGAAAAAAATAAATAGTCACTGAAAAAAACCCCGGACTTATAAAAACTGTCATCTATGCTCTTGAATCATTCTGGAACTAAAAATGCTAAAGAGATGCGGTTTGTACCTGAGTCATCCTTGCATGTCCCTGCATCCGAATTTTAAAGTTTTAGGGCGGCTTCGATACTTCTTGATAACGAAAATGACAAGTAGGCGGCTGTGCTCCGAAGCTAACTCAACAAGCCTCCCTATGGGATTTTTGTGCACAGAAAAAATCACAAGTTACAACTGGTCAATTTGACCCCAAATACTTGATCAATCTAAACAAATTTAGCACCATTCGATAGATATGATCAAGGGCTTTCCTCTCGTATCAAATTTAGTGTTGTGGGTATTTTCAAAGTGAGGCTAGAGGTCAGGGAGTGGACCCGACACACCCCCGAAATTCGGGGAATTTAATGCATGATTTACACGGCGCGTGGTAAAAAATAGGAAAAAAAATAAATAGTCACTGAAAAAAACCCCGGACTTATAAAAACTGTCAGCTATGCTCTTGAATCATTCTGGAACTAGAAATGCTAGAGAGACGCGGTTTGTACCTGAGTCATCCTTGCATGTCCCTGCATCCGAATTTTAAAGTTTTAGGGCGGCTTCCATACTTCTTGATAACGAAAAGGACAAGTAGGCGGCTGTGCTCCGAAGCTAACTCAACAAGCCTCCCTATGTGATTTTTGTGCACAGAAAAAATCACAAGTTACAACTGGTCAATTCGACCCCAAATACTTGCTCAATCTAAACAAGCTTAGCACCATTCGATAGATATGATCAAGGGCTTTCCTCTCGTACCAAATTTAGTGTTGTGGGTATTTTCAAAGCGAGGCTAGAGGTCAGGGAGTGGACCCGACACACCCCCGAAATTCGGGGAATTTAATGCATGATTTACACGGCGGGTGGTAAAAAATAGGAAAAAAATAAATAGTCACTGAAAAAAACCCCGGACTTATAAAAACTGTCATCTATGCTCTTGAATCATTCTGGAACTAAAAATGCTAGAGAGACGCGGTTTGTACCTGAGTCATCCTTGCATATCCCTGCATCCGAATTTTAAAGTTTTAGGGCGGCTTCGATACTTCTTGATAACGAAAAGGACAAGTAGGCGGCTGTGCTCCGAAGCTAACTCAACAAGCCTCCCTATGGGATTTTTGTGCACAGAAAAATTCACAAGTTACAACTGGTCAATTCGACCCCAAATACTTGATCAATCTAAACAAATTTAGCACTATTCGATAGATATGATCAAGGGCTTTCCTCTCGTATCAAATTTAGTGTTGTGGGTATTTTCAAATTGAGGCTAGAGGTCAGGGAGTGGACCCGACACACCCCCGAAATTCGGGGAATTTAATGCATGATTTACACGGCGCGTGGTAAAAAATAGGAAAAAAATAAATAGTCACTGAAAAAAACCCCGGACTTATAAAAACTGTCAGCTATGCTCTTGAATCATTCTGGAACTAAAAATGCTAGAGAGACGCGGTTTGTACCTGAGTCATCCTTGCATATCCCTGCATCCGAATTTTAAAGTTTTAGGGCGGCTTCGATACTTCTTGATAACGAAAAGGACAAGTAGGCGGCTGTGCTCCGAAGCTAACTCAACAAGCCTCCCTACGGGATTTTTGTGCACAGAAAAATTCACAAGCTACAACTGGTCAATTCGACCCCAAATACTTGCTCAATCTAAACAAGCTTAGCACCATTCGATAGATATGATCAGGGGCTTTCCTCTCGTATCAAATTTAGTGTTGTGGGTATTTTCAAAGTGAGGCTAGAGGTCAGGGAGTGGACCCGACACACCCCCGAAATTCGGGGAATTTAATGCATGATTTACACGGCGCGTGGTAAAAAATAGGAAAAAAATAAATAGTCACTGAAAAAAACCCCGGACTTATAAAAACTGTCAGCTATGCTCTTGAATCATTCTGGAACTAAAAATGCTAGAGAGACGCGGTTTGTACCTGAGTCATCCTTGCATGTCCCTGCATCCGAATTTTAAAGTTTTAGGGCGGCTTCCATACTTCTTGATAACGAAAAGGACAAGTAGGCGGCTGTGCTCCGAAGCTAACTCAACAAGCCTCCCTATGTGATTTTTGTGCACAGAAAAAATCACAAGTTACAACTGGTCAATTCGACCCCAAATACTTGCTCAATCTAAACAAGCTTAGCACCATTCGATAGATATGATCAAGGGCTTTCCTCTCGTACCAAATTTAGTGTTGTGGGTATTTTCAAAGCGAGGCTAGAGGTCAGGGAGTGGACCCGACACACCCCCGAAATACGGGGAATTTAATGCATGATTTACACGGCGGGTGGTAAAAAATAGGAAAAAAATAAATAGTCACTGAAAAAAACCCCGGACTTATAAAAACTGTCATCTATGCTCTTGAATCATTCTGGAACTAAAAATGCTAGAGAGACGCGGTTTGTACCTGAGTCATCCTTGCATATCCCTGCATCCGAATTTTAAAGTTTTAGGGCGGCTTCGATACTTCTTGATAACGAAAAGGACAAGTAGGCGGCTGTGCTCCGAAGCTAACTCAACAAGCCTCCCTATGGGATTTTTGTGCACAGAAAAAATCACAAGTTACAACTGGTCAATTCGACCCCAAATACTTGATCAATCTAAACAAATTTAGCACCATTCGATAGATATGATCAAGGGCTTTCCTCTCGTATCAAATTTAGTGTTGTGGGTATTTTCAAATTGAGGCTAGAGGTCAGGGAGTGGACCCGACACACCCCCGAAATTCGGGGAATTTAATGCATGATTTACACGGCGCGTGGTAAAAAATAGGAAAAAAATAAATAGTCACTGAAAAAAACCCCGGACTTATAAAAACTGTCAGCTATGCTCTTGAATCATTCTGGAACTAAAAATGCTAGAGAGACGCGGTTTGTACCTGAGTCATCCTTGCATATCCCTGCATCCGAATTTTAAAGTTTTAGGGCGGCTTCGATACTTCTTGATAACGAAAAGGACAAGTAGGCGGCTGTGCTCCGAAGCTAACTCAACAAGCCTCCCTACGGGATTTTTGTGCACAGAAAAATTCACAAGCTACAACTGGTCAATTCGACCCCAAATACTTGCTCAATCTAAACAAGCTTAGCACCATTCGATAGATATGATCAGGGGCTTTCCTCTCGTACCAATTTTAGTGTTGTGGGTATTTTCAAAGCGAGGCTAGAGGTCAGGGAGTGGACCCGACACACCCCCGAAATTCGGGGAATTTAATGCATGATTTACACGGCGGGTGGTGAAAAATAGGAAAAAAATAAATAGTCACTGAAAAAAACCCCGGACTTATAAAAACTGTCATCTATGCTCTTGAATCATTCTGGAACTAAAAATGCTAAAGAGACGCGATTTGTACCTGAGTCATCCTTGCATGTCCCTGCATCCGAATTTTAAAGTTTTAGGGCGGCTTCGATACTTCTTGATAACGAAAATGACAAGTAGGCGGCTGTGCTCCGAAGCTAACTCAACAAGCCTCCCTATGGGATTTTTGTGCACAGAAAAAATCACAAGTTACAACTGGTCAATTCGACCCCAAATACTTGATCAATCTAAACAAATTTAGCACCATTCGATAGATATGATCAAGGGCTTTCCTCTCGTATCAAATTTAGTGTTGTGGGTATTTTCAAAGTGAGGCTAGAGGTCAGGGAGTGGACCCGACACACCCCCGAAATTCGGGGAATTTAATGCATGATTTACACGGCGCGTGGTAAAAAATAGGAAAAAAAATAAATAGTCACTGAAAAAAACCCCGGACTTATAAAAACTGTCAGCTATGCTCTTGAATCATTCTGGAACTAAAAATGCTAGAGAGACGCGGTTTGTACCTGAGTCATCCTTGCATGTCCCTGCATCCGAATTTTAAAGTTTTAGGGCGGCTTCGATACTTCTTGATAACGAAAATGACAAGTAGGCGGCTGTGCTCCGAAGCTAACTCAACAAGCCTCCCTACGGGATTTTTGTGCACAGAAAAAATCACAAGCTACAACTGGTCAATTCGACCCCGAATACTTGCTCAATCTAAACAAGCTTAGCACCATTCGATAGATATGATCAAGGGCTTTCCTCTCGTACCAAATTTAGTGTTGTGGGTATTTTCAAAGTGAGGCTAGAGGTCAGGGAGTGGACCCGACACACCCCCGAAATTCGGGGAATTTAATGCATGATTTACACGGCGCGTGGTAAAAAATAGGAAAAAAAATAAATAGTCACTGAAAAAAACCCCGGACTTATAAAAACTGTCAGCTATGCTCTTGAATCATTCTGGAACTAAAAATGCTAGAGAGACGCGGTTTGTACCTGAGTCATCCTTGCATGTCCCTGCATCCGAATTTTAAAGTTTTAGGGCGGCTTCGATACTTCTTGATAACGAAAATGACAAGTAGGCGGCTGTGCTCCGAAGCTAACTCAACAAGCCTCCCTACGGGATTTTTGTGCACAGAAAAAATCACAAGCTACAACTGGTCAATTCGACCCCGAATACTTGCTCAATCTAAACAAGCTTAGCACCATTCGATAGATATGATCAAGGGCTTTCCTCTCGTACCAAATTTAGTGTTGTGGGTATTTTCAAACCGAGGCTAGAGGTCAGGGAGTGGACCCGACACACCCCCGAAATTCGGGGAATTTAATGCATGATTTACACGGCGGGTGGTGAAAAATAGGAAAAAAATAAATAGTCACTGAAAAAAACCCCGGACTTATAAAAACTGTCATCTATGCTCTTGAATCATTCTGGAACTAAAAATGCTAGAGAGACGCGGTTTGTACCTGAGTCATCCTTGCATGTCCCTGCATCCGAATTGTAAAGTTTTAGGGCGGCTTCGATACTTCTTGATAACGAAAATGACAAGTAGGCGGCTGTGCTTCGAAGCTATCTCAACAAGCCTCCCTACGGGATTTTTGTGCACAGAAAAAATCACAAGCTACAACTGGTCAATTCGACCCCAAATACTTGCTCAATCTAAACAAGCTTAGCACCATTCGATAGATATGATCAAGGGCTTTCCTCTCGTACCAAATTTAGTGTTGTGGGTATTTTCAAACCGAGGCTAGAGTTCAGGGAGTGGACCCGACACACCCCCGAAATTCGGGGAATTTAATGCATGATTTACACGGCGGGTGGTGAAAAATAGCAAAAAAATAAATAGTCACTGAAAAAAACCCCGGACTTATAAAAACTGTCAGCTATGCTCTTGAATCATTCTGGAACTAAAAATGCTAGAGAGACGCGGTTTGTACCTGAGTCATCCTTGCATGTCTCTGCATCCGAATTTTAAAGTTTTAGGGCGGCTTCGATACTTCTTGATAACGAAAATGACAAGTAGGCGGCTGTCCTCCGAAGCTAACTCAACAAGCCTCCCTATGGGATTTTTGTGCACAGAAAAAATCACAAGTTACAACTGGTCAATTCGACCCCAAATACTTGCTCAATCTAAACAAGCGTAGCACCATTCGATAGATATGATCAAGGGCTTTCCTCTCGTACCAAATTTAGTGTTGTGGGTATTTTCAAACCGAGGCTAGAGTTCAGGGAGTGGACCCGACACACCCCCGAAATTCGGGGAATTTAATGCATGATTTACACGGCGGGTGGTGAAAAATAGCAAAAAAATAAATAGTCACTGAAAAAAACCCCGGACTTATAAAAACTGTCAGCTATGCTCTTGAATCATTCTGGAACTAAAAATGCTAGAGAGACGCGGTTTGTACCTGAGTCATCCTTGCATGTCTCTGCATCCGAATTTTAAAGTTTTAGGGCGGCTTCGATACTTCTTGATAACGAAAATGACAAGTAGGCGGCTGTCCTCCGAAGCTAACTCAACAAGCCTCCCTATGGGATTTTTGTGCACAGAAAAAATCACAAGTTACAACTGGTCAATTCGACCCCAAATACTTGCTCAATCTAAACAAGCGTAGCACCATTCGATAGATATGATCAAGGGCTTTCCTCTCGTACCAAATTTAGTGTTGTGGGTATTTTCAATGCGAGGCTAGAGTTCAGGGAGTGGACCCGACACACCCCCGAAATTCGGGGAATTTAATGCATGATTTACACGGCGGGTGGTGAAAAATAGGAAAAAAATAAATAGTCACTGAAAAAAACCCCGGACTTATAAAAACTGTCAGCTATGCTCTTGAATCATTCTGGAACTAAAAATGCTAGAGAGACGCGGTTTGTACCTGAGTCATCCTTGCATGTCTCTGCATCCGAATTTTAAAGTTTTAGGGCGGCTTCGATACTTCTTGATAACGAAAATGACAAGTAGGCGGCTGTCCTCCGAAGCTAACTCAACAAGCCTCCCTATGGGATTTTTGTGCACAGAAAAAATCACAAGTTACAACTGGTCAATTCGACCCCAAATACTTGCTCAATCTAAACAAGCGTAGCACCATTCGATAGATATGATCAAGGGCTTTCCTCTCGTACCAAATTTAGTGTTGTGGGTATTTTCAATGCGAGGCTAGAGGTCAGGGAGTGGACCCGACACACCCCCGAAATTCGGGGAATTTAATGCATGATTTACACGGCGGGTGGTAAAAAATAGGAAAAAAATAAATAGTCACTGAAAAAAACCCCGGACTTATAAAAACTGTCAGCTATGCTCTTGAATCATTCTGGAACTAAAAATGCTAGAGAGACGCGGTTTGTACCTGAGTCATCCTTGCATGTCCCTGCATCCGAATTTTAAAGTTTTAGGGCGGCTTCCATACTTCTTGATAACGAAAATGACAAGTAGGCGGCTGTGCTCCGAAGCTAACTCAACAAGCCTCCCTATGGGATTTTTGTGCACAGAAAAAATCACAAGTTACAACTGGTCAATTCGACCCCAAATACTTGATCAATCTAAACAAGCTTAGCACCATTCGATAGATATGATCAAGGGCTTTCCTCTCGTACCAAATTTAGTGTTGTGGGTATTTTCAAAGCGAGGCTAGAGGTCAGGGAGTGGACCCGACACACCCCCGAAATTCGGGGAATTTAATGCATGATTTACACGGCGGGTGGTAAAAATTTGGAAAAAAATAAATAGTCACTGAAAAAAACCCCGGACTTATAAAAACTGTCAGCTATGCTCTTGAATCATTCTGGAACTAAAAATGCTAGAGAGACGCGGTTTGTACCTGAGTCATCCTTGCATGTCCCTGCATCCGAATTTTAAAGTTTTAGGGCGGCTTCGATACTTCTTGATAACGAAAATGACAAGTAGGCGGCTGTGTACCGAAGCTAACTCAACAAGCCTCCCTATGGGATTTTTGTGCACAGAAAAAATCACAAGTTACAACTGGTCAATTCGACCCCAAATACTTGATCAATCTAAACATATTTAGCACCATTCGATAGATCTGATCAAGGGCTTTCCTCTCGTACCAAATTTAGTGTTGTGGGTATTTTCAAACCGAGGCTAGAGGTCAGGGAGTGGACCCGACACACCCCCGAAATTCGGGGAATTTAATGCATGATTTACACGGCGGGTGGTGAAAAATAGGAAAAAAATAAATAGTCACTGAAAAAAACCCCGGACTTATAAAAACTGTCAGCTATGCTCTTGAATCATTCTGGAACTAAAAATGCTAGAGAGACGCAGTTTGTACCTGAGTCATCCTTGCATGTCCCTGCATCCGAATTTTAAAGTTTTAGGGCGGCTTCGATACTTCTTGATAACGAAAATGACAAGTAGGCGGCTGTGCTCCGAAGCTAACTCAACAAGCCTCCCTACGGGATTTTTGTGCACAGAAAAAATCACAAGCTACAACTGGTCAATTCGACCCCGAATACTTGCTCAATCTAAACAAGCTTAGCACCATTCGATAGATATGATCAGGGGCTTTCCTCTCGTACCAAATTTAGTGTTGTGGGTATTTTCAAAGCGAGGCTAGAGGTCAGGGAGTGGACCCGACACACCCCCGGATAATCGGGGAATTTAATGCATGATTTACACGGCGGGTGGTGAAAAATAGGAAAAAAATAAATAGTCACTGAAAAAAACCCCGGACTTATAAAAACTGTCATCTATGCTCTTGAATCATTCTGGAACTAAAAATGCTAGAGAGACGCGGTTTGTACCTGAGTCATCCTTGCATGTCCCTGCATCCGAATTGTAAAGTTTTAGGGCGGCTTCGATACTTCTTGATAACGAAAATGACAAGTAGGCGGCTGTGCTTCGAAGCTATCTCAACAAGCCTCCCTACGGGATTTTTGTGCACAGAAAAAATCACAAGCTACAACTGGTCAATTCGACCCCAAATACTTGCTCAATCTAAACAAGCTTAGCACCATTCGATAGATATGATCAAGGGCTTTCCTCTCGTACCAAATTTAGTGTTGTGGGTATTTTCAAACCGAGGCTAGAGTTCAGGGAGTGGACCCGACACACCCCCGAAATTCGGGGAATTTAATGCATGATTTACACGGCGGGTGGTGAAAAATAGCAAAAAAATAAATAGTCACTGAAAAAAACCCCGGACTTATAAAAACTGTCAGCTATGCTCTTGAATCATTCTGGAACTAAAAATGCTAGAGAGACGCGGTTTGTACCTGAGTCATCCTTGCATGTCTCTGCATCCGAATTTTAAAGTTTTAGGGCGGCTTCGATACTTCTTGATAACGAAAATGACAAGTAGGCGGCTGTCCTCCGAAGCTAACTCAACAAGCCTCCCTATGGGATTTTTGTGCACAGAAAAAATCACAAGTTACAACTGGTCAATTCGACCCCAAATACTTGGTCAATCTAAACAAGCGTAGCACCATTCGATAGATATGATCAAGGGCTTTCCTCTCGTACCAAATTTAGTGTTGTGGGTATTTTCAATGCGAGGCTAGAGGTCAGGGAGTGGACCCGACACACCCCCGAAATTCGGGGAATTTAATGCATGATTTACACGGCGGGTGGTAAAAAATAGGAAAAAAATAAATAGTCACTGAAAAAAACCCCGGACTTATAAAAACTGTCAGCTATGCTCTTGAATCATTCTGGAACTAAAAATGCTAGAGAGACGCGGTTTGTACCTGAGTCATCCTTGCATGTCCCTGCATCCGAATTTTAAAGTTTTAGGGCGGCTTCCATACTTCTTGATAACGAAAATGACAAGTAGGCGGCTGTGCTCCGAAGCTAACTCAACAAGCCTCCCTATGGGATTTTTGTGCACAGAAAAAATCACAAGTTACAACTGGTCAATTCGACCCCAAATACTTGATCAATCTAAACAAGCTTAGCACCATTCGATAGATATGATCAAGGGCTTTCCTCTCGTACCAAATTTAGTGTTGTGGGTATTTTCAAAGCGAGGCTAGAGGTCAGGGAGTGGACCCGACACACCCCCGAAATTCGGGGAATTTAATGCATGATTTACACGGCGGGTGGTAAAAATTTGGAAAAAAATAAATAGTCACTGAAAAAAACCCCGGACTTATAAAAACTGTCAGCTATGCTCTTGAATCATTCTGGAACTAAAAATGCTAGAGAGACGC
Source organism: Asterias amurensis (assembly GCF_032118995.1). Taxonomy (NCBI): domain Eukaryota; kingdom Metazoa; phylum Echinodermata; class Asteroidea; order Forcipulatida; family Asteriidae; genus Asterias; species Asterias amurensis. The sequence continues at coordinate 5,181,665 of NC_092667.1, read as the reverse complement.
GGTTTGTACCTGAGTCATCCTTGCATGTCCCTGCATCCGAATTTTAAAGTTTTAGGGCGGCTTCGATACTTCTTGATAACGAAAATGACAAGTAGGCGGCTGTGCTCCGAAGCTAACTCAACAAGCCTCCCTACGGGATTTTTGTGCACAGAAAAAATCACAAGCTACAACTGGTCAATTCGACCCCGAATACTTGCTCAATCTAAACAAGCTTAGCACCATTCGATAGATATGATCAAGGGCTTTCCTCTCGTACCAAATTTAGTGTTGTGGGTATTTTCAAAGCGAGGCTAGAGGTCAGGGAGTGGACCCGACACACCCCCGGATAATCGGGGAATTTAATGCATGATTTACACGGCGGGTGGTGAAAAATAGGAAAAAAATAAATAGTCACTGAAAAAAACCCCGGACTTATAAAAACTGTCATCTATGCTCTTGAATCATTCTGGAACTAAAAATGCTAGAGAGACGCGGTTTGTACCTGAGTCATCCTTGCATGTCCCTGCATCCGAATTTTAAAGTTTTAGGGCGGCTTCGATACTTCTTGATAACGAAAATGACAAGTAGGCGGCTGTGCTTCGAAGCTATCTCAACAAGCCTCCCTACGGGATTTTTGTGCACAGAAAAAATCACAAGCTACAACTGGTCAATTCGACCCCAAATACTTGCTCAATCTAAACAAGCTTAGCACCATTCGATAGATATGATCAAGGGCTTTCCTCTCGTACCAAATTTAGTGTTGTGGGTATTTTCAAACCGAGGCTAGAGTTCAGGGAGTGGACCCGACACACCCCCGAAATTCGGGGAATTTAATGCATGATTTACACGGCGGGTGGTGAAAAATAGCAAAAAAATAAATAGTCACTGAAAAAAACCCCGGACTTATAAAAACTGTCAGCTATGCTCTTGAATCATTCTGGAACTAAAAATGCTAGAGAGACGCGGTTTGTACCTGAGTCATCCTTGCATGTCTCTGCATCCGAATTTTAAAGTTTTAGGGCGGCTTCGATACTTCTTGATAACGAAAATGACAAGTAGGCGGCTGTCCTCCGAAGCTAACTCAACAAGCCTCCCTATGGGATTTTTGTGCACAGAAAAAATCACAAGTTACAACTGGTCAATTCGACCCCAAATACTTGGTCAATCTAAACAAGCGTAGCACCATTCGATAGATATGATCAAGGGCTTTCCTCTCGTACCAAATTTAGTGTTGTGGGTATTTTCAATGCGAGGCTAGAGGTCAGGGAGTGGACCCGACACACCCCCGAAATTCGGGGAATTTAATGCATGATTTACACGGCGGGTGGTAAAAAATAGGAAAAAAATAAATAGTCACTGAAAAAAACCCCGGACTTATAAAAACTGTCAGCTATGCTCTTGAATCATTCTGGAACTAAAAATGCTAGAGAGACGCGGTTTGTACCTGAGTCATCCTTGCATGTCCCTGCATCCGAATTTTAAAGTTTTAGGGCGGCTTCCATACTTCTTGATAACGAAAATGACAAGTAGGCGGCTGTGCTCCGAAGCTAACTCAACAAGCCTCCCTATGGGATTTTTGTGCACAGAAAAAATCACAAGTTACAACTGGTCAATTCGACCCCAAATACTTGATCAATCTAAACAAGCTTAGCACCATTCGATAGATATGATCAAGGGCTTTCCTCTCGTACCAAATTTAGTGTTGTGGGTATTTTCAAAGCGAGGCTAGAGGTCAGGGAGTGGACCCGACACACCCCCGAAATTCGGGGAATTTAATGCATGATTTACACGGCGGGTGGTAAAAATTTGGAAAAAATAAATAGTCACTGAAAAAAACCCCGGACTTATAAAAACTGTCAGCTATGCTCTTGAATCATTCTGGAACTAAAAATGCTAGAGAGACGCGGTTTGTACCTGAGTCATCCTTGCATGTCCCTGCATCCGAATTTTAAAGTTTTAGGGCGGCTTCGATACTTCTTGATAACGAAAATGACAAGTAGGCGGCTGTGTACCGAAGCTAACTCAACAAGCCTCCCTATGGGATTTTTGTGCACAGAAAAAATCACAAGTTACAACTGGTCAATTCGACCCCAAATACTTGATCAATCTAAACATATTTAGCACCATTCGATAGATCTGATCAAGGGCTTTCCTCTCGTACCAAATTTAGTGTTGTGGGTATTTTCAAACCGAGGCTAGAGGTCAGGGAGTGGACCCGACACACCCCCGAAATTCGGGGAATTTAATGCATGATTTACACGGCGGGTGGTGAAAAATAGGAAAAAAATAAATAGTCACTGAAAAAAACCCCGGACTTATAAAAACTGTCAGCTATGCTCTTGAATCATTCTGGAACTAAAAATGCTAGAGAGACGCAGTTTGTACCTGAGTCATCCTTGCATGTCCCTGCATCCGAATTTTAAAGTTTTAGGGCGGCTTCGATACTTCTTGATAACGAAAATGACAAGTAGGCGGCTGTGCTCCGAAGCTAACTCAACAAGCCTCCCTACGGGATTTTTGTGCACAGAAAAAATCACAAGCTACAACTGGTCAATTCGACCCCGAATACTTGCTCAATCTAAACAAGCTTAGCACCATTCGATAGATATGATCAGGGGCTTTCCTCTCGTACCAAATTTAGTGTTGTGGGTATTTTCAAAGCGAGGCTAGAGGTCAGGGAGTGGACCCGACACACCCCCGGATAATCGGGGAATTTAATGCATGATTTACACGGCGGGTGGTGAAAAATAGGAAAAAAATAAATAGTCACTGAAAAAAACCCCGGACTTATAAAAACTGTCATCTATGCTCTTGAATCATTCTGGAACTAAAAATGCTAGAGAGACGCGGTTTGTACCTGAGTCATCCTTGCATGTCCCTGCATCCGAATTGTAAAGTTTTAGGGCGGCTTCGATACTTCTTGATAACGAAAATGACAAGTAGGCGGCTTGCTTCGAAGCTATCTCAACAAGCCTCCCTACGGGATTTTTGTGCACAGAAAAAATCACAAGCTACAACTGGTCAATTCGACCCCAAATACTTGCTCAATCTAAACAAGCTTAGCACCATTCGATAGATATGATCAAGGGCTTTCCTCTCGTACCAAATTTAGTGTTGTGGGTATTTTCAAACCGAGGCTAGAGTTCAGGGAGTGGACCCGACACACCCCCGAAATTCGGGGAATTTAATGCATGATTTACACGGCGGGTGGTGAAAAATGGCAAAAAAATAAATAGTCACTGAAAAAAACCCCGGACTTATAAAAACTGTCAGCTATGCTCTTGAATCATTCTGGAACTAAAAATGCTAGAGAGACGCGGTTTGTACCTGAGTCATCCTTGCATGTCTCTGCATCCGAATTTTAAAGTTTTAGGGCGGCTTCGATACTTCTTGATAACGAAAATGACAAGTAGGCGGCTGTGTACCGAAGCTAACTCAACAAGCCTCCCTATGGGATTTTTGTGCACAGAAAAAATCACAAGTTACAACTGGTCAATTCGACCCCAAATACTTGATCAATCTAAACATATTTAGCACCATTCGATAGATCTGATCAAGGGCTTTCCTCTCGTATCAAATTTAGTGTTGTGGGTATTTTCAAAACGAGGCTAGAGGTCAGGGAGTGGACCCGACACACCCCCGGATAATCGGGGAATTTAATGCATGATTTACACGGCGGGTGGTGAAAAATAGGAAAAAAATAAATAGTCACTGAAAAAAACCCCGGACTTATAAAAACTGTCATCTATGCTCTTGAATCATTCTGGAACTAAAAATGCTAGAGAGACGCGGTTTGTACCTGAGTCATCCTTGGATATCCCTGCATCCGAATTTTAAAGTTTTAGGGCGGCTTCGATACTTCTTGATAACGAAAATGACAAGTAGGCGGCTGTGCTCCGAAGCTAACTCAACAAGCCCTCCCTATGGGATTTTTGTGCACAGAAAAAATCACAAGTTACAACTGGTCAATTCGACCCCAAATACTTGATCAATCTAAACAAATTTAGCACCATTCGATAGATATGATCAGGGGCTTTCCTCTCGTATCAAATTTAGTGTTGTGGGTATTTTCAAAGTGAGGCTAGAGGTCAGGGAGTGGACCCGACACACCCCCGAAATTCGGGGAATTTAATGCATGATTTACACGGCGCGTGGTAAAAAATAGGAAAAAAAATAAATAGTCACTGAAAAAAACCCCGGACTTATAAAAACTGTCAGCTATGCTCTTGAATCATTCTGGAACTAAAAATGCTAGAGAGACGCGGTTTGTACCTGAGTCATCCTTGCATGTCCCTGCATCCGAATTTTAAAGTTTTAGGGCGGCTTCGATACTTCTTGATAACGAAAATGACAAGTAGGCGGCTGTGCTCCGAAGCTAACTCAACAAGCCTCCCTACGGGATTTTTGTGCACAGAAAAAATCACAAGCTACAACTGGTCAATTCGACCCCGAATACTTGCTCAATCTAAACAAGCTTAGCACCATTCGATAGATATGATCAAGGGCTTTCCTCTCGTACCAAATTTAGTGTTGTGGGTATTTTCAAAGCGAGGCTAGAGGTCAGGGAGTGGACCCGACACACCCCCGGATAATCGGGGAATTTAATGCATGATTTACACGGCGGGTGGTGAAAAATAGGAAAAAAATAAATAGTCACTGAAAAAAACCCCGGACTTATAAAAACTGTCATCTATGCTCTTGAATCATTCTGGAACTAAAAATGCTAGAGAGACGCGGTTTGTACCTGAGTCATCCTTGCATGTCCCTGCATCCGAATTTTAAAGTTTTAGGGCGGCTTCGATACTTCTTGATAACGAAAATGACAAGTAGGCGGCTGTGCTCCGAAGCTAACTCAACAAGCCTCCCTACGGGATTTTTGTGCACAGAAAAAATCACAAGCTACAACTGGTCAATTCGACCCCGAATACTTGCTCAATCTAAACAAGCTTAGCACCATTCGATAGATATGATCAAGGGCTTTCCTCTCGTACCAAATTTAGTGTTGTGGGTATTTTCAAACCGAGGCTAGAGGTCAGGGAGTGGACCCGACACACCCCCGGATAATCGGGGAATTTAATGCATGATTTACACGGCGGGTGGTGAAAAATAGGAAAAAAATAAATAGTCACTGAAAAAACCCCCGGACTTATAAAAACTGTCAGCTATGCTCTTGAATCATTCTGGAACTAAAAATGCTAGAGAGACGCGGTTTGTACCTGAGTCATCCTTGCATGTCCCTGCATCCGAATTTTAAAGTTTTAGGGCGGCTTCGATACTTCTTGATAACGAAAATGACAAGTAGGCGGCTGTGTACCGAAGCTAACTCAACAAGCCTCCCTATGGGATTTTTGTGCACAGAAAAAATCACAAGTTACAACTGGTCAATTCGACCCCAAATACTTGATCAATCTAAACATATTTAGCACCATTCGATAGATCTGATCAAGGGCTTTCCTCTCGTACCAAATTTAGTGTTGTGGGTATTTTCAAAGCGAGGCTAGAGGTCAGGGAGTGGACCCGACACACCCCCGAAATTCGGGGAATTTAATGCATGATTTACACGGCGGGTGGTGAAAAATAGGAAAAAAATAAATAGTCACTGAAAAAAACCCCGGACTTATAAAAACTGTCATCTATGCTCTTGAATCATTCTGGAACTAAAAATGCTAAAGAGACGCGATTTGTACCTGAGTCATCCTTGCATGTCCCTGCATCCGAATTTTAAAGTTTTAGGGCGGCTTCGATACTTCTTGATAACGAAAATGACAAGTAGGCGGCTGTGCTCCGAAGCTAACTCAACAAGCCTCCCTATGGGATTTTTGTGCACAGAAAAAATCACAAGCTACAACTGGTCAATTCGACCCCGAATACTTGCTCAATCTAAACAAGCTTAGCACCATTCGATAGATATGATCAAGGGCTTTCCTCTCGTACCAAATTTAGTGTTGTGGGTATTTTCAAACCGAGGCTAGAGGTCAGGGAGTGGACCCGACACACCCCCGGATAATCGGGGAATTTAATGCATGATTTACACGGCGGGTGGTGAAAAATAGGAAAAAAATAAATAGTCACTGAAAAAACCCCGGACTTATAAAAACTGTCAGCTATGCTCTTGAATCATTCTGGAACTAAAAATGCTAGAGAGACGCGGTTTGTACCTGAGTCATCCTTGCATGTCCCTGCATCCGAATTTTAAAGTTTTAGGGCGGCTTCGATACTTCTTGATAACGAAAATGACAAGTAGGCGGCTGTGTACCGAAGCTAACTCAACAAGCCTCCCTATGGGATTTTTGTGCACAGAAAAAATCACAAGTTACAACTGGTCAATTCGACCCCAAATACTTGATCAATCTAAACATATTTAGCACCATTCGATAGATCTGATCAAGGGCTTTCCTCTCGTACCAAATTTAGTGTTGTGGGTATTTTCAAAGCGAGGCTAGAGGTCAGGGAGTGGACCCGACACACCCCCGAAATTCGGGGAATTTAATGCATGATTTACACGGCGGGTGGTGAAAAATAGGAAAAAAATAAATAGTCACTGAAAAAAACCCCGGACTTATAAAAACTGTCATCTATGCTCTTGAATCATTCTGGAACTAAAAATGCTAAAGAGACGCGATTTGTACCTGAGTCATCCTTGCATGTCCCTGCATCCGAATTTTAAAGTTTTAGGGCGGCTTCGATACTTCTTGATAACGAAAATGACAAGTAGGCGGCTGTGCTCCGAAGCTAACTCAACAAGCCTCCCTATGGGATTTTTGTGCACAGAAAAAATCACAAGTTACAACTGGTCAATTCGACCCCAAATACTTGATCAATCTAAACAAATTTAGCACCATTCGATAGATATGATCAAGGGCTTTCCTCTCGTATCAAATTTAGTGTTGTGGGTATTTTCAAAGTGAGGCTAGAGGTCAGGGAGTGGACCCGACACACCCCCGAAATTCGGGGAATTTAATGCATGATTTACACGGCGCGTGGTAAAAAATAGGAAAAAAAATAAATAGTCACTGAAAAAAACCCCGGACTTATAAAAACTGTCAGCTATGCTCTTGAATCATTTTGGAACTAAAAATGCTAGAGAGACGCGGTTTGTACCTGAGTCATCCTTGCATGTCCCTGCATCCGAATTTTAAAGTTTTAGGGCGGCTTCGATACTTCTTGATAACGAAAATGACAAGTAGGCGGCTGTGCTCCGAAGCTAACTCAACAAGCCTCCCTACGGGATTTTTGTGCACAGAAAAAATCACAAGCTACAACTGGTCAATTCGACCCCGAATACTTGCTCAATCTAAACAAGCTTAGCACCATTCGATAGATATGATCAAGGGCTTTCCTCTCGTACCAAATTTAGTGTTGTGGGTATTTTCAAACCGAGGCTAGAGGTCAGGGAGTGGACCCGACACACCCCCGAAATTCGGGGAATTTAATGCATGATTTACACGGCGGGTGGTGAAAAATAGCAAAAAAATAAATAGTCACTGAAAAAAACCCCGGACTTATAAAAACTGTCATCTATGCTCTTGAATCATTCTGGAACTAAAAATGCTAGAGAGACGCGGTTTGTACCTGAGTCATCCTTGCATGTCTCTGCATCCGAATTTTAAAGTTTTAGGGCGGCTTCGATACTTCTTGATAACGAAAATGACAAGTAGGCGGCTGTCCTCCGAAGCTAACTCAACAAGCCTCCCTATGGGATTTTTGTGCACAGAAAAAATCACAAGTTACAACTGGTCAATTCGACCCCAAATACTTGATCAATCTAAACAAGCGTAGCACCATTCGATAGATATGATCAAGGGCTTTCCTCTCGTACCAAATTTAGTGTTGTGGGTATTTTCAATGCGAGGCTAGAGGTCAGGGAGTGGACCCGACACACCCCCGAAATTCGGGGAATTTAATGCATGATTTACACGGCGCGTGGTAAAAAATAGGAAAAAAATAAATAGTCACTGAAAAAAACCCCGGACTTATAAAAACTGTCAGCTATGCTCTTGAATCATTCTGGAACTAAAAATGCTAGAGAGACGCGGTTTGTACCTGAGTCATCCTTGCATGTCCCTGCATCCGAATTTTAAAGTTTTAGGGCGGCTTCGATACTTCTTGATAACGAAAATGACAAGTAGGCGGCTGTCCTCCGAAGCTAACTCAACAAGCCTCCCTATGGGATTTTTGTGCACAGAAAAAATCACAAGTTACAACTGGTCAATTCGACCCAAATACTTGATCAATCTAAACAAGCGTAGCACCATTCGATAGATATGATCAAGGGCTTTCCTCTCGTACCAAATTTAGTGTTGTGGGTATTTTCAATGCGAGGCTAGAGGTCAGGGAGTGGACCCGACACACCCCCGAAATTCGGGGAATTTAATGCATGATTTACACGGCGCGTGGTAAAAAATAGGAAAAAAATAAATAGTCACTGAAAAAAACCCCGGACTTATAAAAACTGTCAGCTATGCTCTTGAATCATTCTGGAACTAAAAATGCTAGAGAGACGCGGTTTGTACCTGAGTCATCCTTGCATGTCCCTGCATCCGAATTTTAAAGTTTTAGGGCGGCTTCGATACTTCTTGATAACGAAAATGACAAGTAGGCGGCTGTCCTCCGAAGCTAACTCAACAAGCCTCCCTATGGGATTTTTGTGCACAGAAAAAATCACAAGTTACAACTGGTCAATTCGACCCCAAATACTTGATCAATCTAAACAAGCTTAGCACCATTCGATAGATATGATCAAGGGCTTTCCTCTCGTACCAAATTTAGTGTTGTGGGTATTTTCAAAGCGAGGCTAGAGGTCAGGGAGTGGACCCGACACACCCCCGAAATTCGGGGAATTTAATGCATGATTTACACGGCGGGTGGTAAAAAATAGGAAAAAAATAAATAGTCACTGAAAAAAACCCCGGACTTATAAAAACTGTCAGCTATGCTCTTGAATCATTCTGGAACTAAAAATGCTAGAGAGACGCGGTTTGTACCTGAGTCATCCTTGCATGTCCCCTGCATCCGAATTTTAAAGTTTTAGGGCGGCTTCCATACTTCTTGATAACGAAAATGACAAGTAGGCGGCTGTGCTCCGAAGCTAACTCAAAAAGCCTCCCTAATGGATTTATGGGTTTTGTGCACAGAAAAAATCACAAGTTACAACTGGTCAATTCGACCCCAAATACTTGATCAATCTAAACAAGCTTAGCACCATTCGATAGATATGATCAAGGGCTTTCCTCTCGTACCAAATTTAGTGTTGTGGGTATTTTCAAAGCGAGGCTAGAGGTCAGGGAGTGGACCCGACACACCCCCGAAATTCGGGGAATTTAATGCATGATTTACACGGCGGGTGGTAAAAAATAGGAAAAAAATAAATAGTCACTGAAAAAAACCCCGGACTTATAAAAACTGTCAGCTATGCTCTTGAATCATTCTGGAACTAAAAATGCTAGAGAGACGCGGTTTGTACCTGAGTCATCCTTGCATGTCCCTGCATCCGAATTTTAAAGTTTTAGGGCGGCTTCCATACTTCTTGATAACGAAAATGACAAGTAGGCGGCTGTGCTCCGAAGCTAACTCAACAAGCCTCCCTATGGGATTTTTGTGCACAGAAAAAATCACAAGTTACAACTGGTCAATTCGACCCCAAATACTTGATCAATCTAAACAAGCTTAGCACCATTCGATAGATATGATCAAGGGCTTTCCTCTCGTACCAAATTTAGTGTTGTGGGTATTTTCAAAGCGAGGCTAGAGGTCAGGGAGTGGACCCGACACACCCCCGAAATTCGGGGAATTTAATGCATGATTTACACGGCGGGTGGTAAAAATTTGGAAAAAAATAAATAGTCACTGAAAAAAACCCCGGACTTATAAAAACTGTCAGCTATGCTCTTGAATCATTCTGGAACTAAAAATGCTAGAGAGACGCGGTTTGTACCTGAGTCATCCTTGCATGTCCCTGCATCCGAATTTTAAAGTTTTAGGGCGGCTTCGATACTTCTTGATAACGAAAATGACAAGTAGGCGGCTGTCCTCCGAAGCTAACTCAACAAGCCTCCCTATGGGATTTTTGTGCACAGAAAAAATCACAAGTTACAACTGGTCAATTCGACCCCAAATACTTGATCAATCTAAACAAATTTAGCACCATTCGATAGATATGATCAAGGGCTTTCCTCTCGTACCAAATTTAGTGTTGTGGGTATTTTCAAACCGAGGCTAGAGGTCAGGGAGTGGACCCCGGATAATCCCGGATAATCGGGGAATTTAATGCATGATTTACACGGCGGGTGGTGAAAAATAGGAAAAAAATAAATAGTCACTGAAAAAAACCCCGGACTTATAAAAACTGTCATCTATGCTCTTGAATCATTCTGGAACTAAAAATGCTAGAGAGACGCGGTTTGTACCTGAGTCATCCTTGCATGTCCCTGCATCCGAATTTTAAAGTTTTAGGGCGGCTTCGATACTTCTTGATAACGAAAATGACAAGTAGGCGGCTGTGTACCGAAGCTAACTCAACAAGCCTCCCTATGGGATTTTTGTGCACAGAAAAAATCACAAGTTACAACTGGTCAATTCGACCCCAAATACTTGATCAATCTAAACATATTTAGCACCATTCGATAGATCTGATCAAGGGCTTTCCTCTCGTATCAAATTTAGTGTTGTGGGTATTTTCAAAGCGAGGCTAGAGGTCAGGGAGTGGACCCGACACACCCCCGGATAATCGGGGAATTTAATGCATGATTTACACGGCGGGTGGTGAAAAATAGGAAAAAAATAAATAGTCACTGAAAAAAACCCCGGACTTATAAAAACTGTCATCTATGCTCTTGAATCATTCTGGAACTAAAAATGCTAGAGAGACGCGGTTTGTACCTGAGTCATCCTTGGATATCCCTGCATCCGAATTTTAAAGTTTTAGGGCGGCTTCGATACTTCTTGATAACGAAAATGACAAGTAGGCGGCTGTGCTCCGAAGCTAACTCAACAAGCCCTCCCTTTGGGATTTTTGTGCACAGAAAAAATCACAAGTTACAACTGGTCAATTCGACCCCAAATACTTGATCAATCTAAACAAATTTAGCACCATTCGATAGATATGATCAGGGGCTTTCCTCTCGTATCAAATTTAGTGTTGTGGGTATTTTCAAACCGAGGCTAGAGGTCAGGGAGTGGACCCGACACACCCCCGAAATTCGGGGAATTTAATGCATGATTTACACGGCGCGTGGTAAAAAATAGGAAAAAAAATAATTAGTCACTGAAAAAAACCCCGGACTTATAAAAACTGTCAGCTATGCTCTTGAATCATTCTGGAACTAAAAATGCTAGAGAGACGCGGTTTGTACCTGAGTCATCCTTGCATGTCCCTGCATCCGAATTTTAAAGTTTTAGGGCGGCTTCGATACTTCTTGATAACGAAAATGACAAGTAGGCGGCTGTGCTCCGAAGCTAACTCAACAAGCCTCCCTACGGGATTTTTGTGCACAGAAAAAATCACAAGCTACAACTGGTCAATTCGACCCCGAATACTTGCTCAATCTAAACAAGCTTAGCACCATTCGATAGATATGATCAAGGGCTTTCCTCTCGTACCAAATTTAGTGTTGTGGGTATTTTCAAACCGAGGCTAGAGGTCAGGGAGTGGACCCGACACACCCCCGGATAATCGGGGAATTTAATGCATGATTTACACGGCGGGTGGTGAAAAATAGGAAAAAAATAAATAGTCACTGAAAAAAACCCCGGACTTATAAAAACTGTCATCTATGCTCTTGAATCATTCTGGAACTAAAAATGCTAGAGAGACGCGGTTTGTACCTGAGTCATCCTTGCATGTCCCTGCATCCGAATTTTAAAGTTTTAGGGCGGCTTCCATACTTCTTGATAACGAAAATGACAAGTAGGCGGCTGTGCTCCGAAGCTAACTCAACAAGCCTCCCTATGGGATTTTTGTGCACAGAAAAAATCACAAGTTACAACTGGTCAATTCGACCCCAAATACTTGCTCAATCTAAACAAGCTTAGCACCATTCGATAGATATGATCAAGGGCTTTCCTCTCGTACCAAATTTAGTGTTGTGGGTATTTTCAAAGCGAGGCTAGAGGTCAGGGAGTGGACCCGACACACCCCCGAAATTCGGGGAATTTAATGCATGATTTACACGGCGGGTGGTAAAAAATAGGAAAAAAATAAATAGTCACTGAAAAAAACCCCGGACTTATAAAAACTGTCATCTATGCTCTTGAATCATTCTGGAACTAAAAATGCTAGAGAGACGCGGTTTGTACCTGAGTCATCCTTGCATATCCCTGCATCCGAATTTTAAAGTTTTAGGGCGGCTTCGATACTTCTTGATAACGAAAAGGACAAGTAGGCGGCTGTGCTCCGAAGCTAACTCAACAAGCCTCCCTATGGGATTTTTGTGCACAGAAAAAATCACAAGTTACAACTGGTCAATTCGACCCCAAATACTTGATCAATCTAAACAAATTTAGCACCATTCGATAGATATGATCAAGGGCTTTCCTCTCGTATCAAATTTAGTGTTGTGGGTATTTTCAAAGTGAGGCTAGAGGTCAGGGAGTGGACCCGACACACCCCCGAAATTCGGGGAATTTAATGCATGATTTACACGGCGCGTGGTAAAAAATAGGAAAAAAATAAATAGTCACTGAAAAAAACCCCGGACTTATAAAAACTGTCAGCTATGCTCTTGAATCATTCTGGAACTAAAAATGCTAGAGAGACGCGGTTTGTACCTGAGTCATTCTTGCATATCCCTGCATCCGAATTTTAAAGTTTTAGGGCGGCTTCGATACTTCTTGATAACGAAAAGGACAAGTAGGCGGCTGTGCTCCGAAGCTAACTCAACAAGCCTCCCTACGGGATTTTTGTGCACAGAAAAATTCACAAGCTACAACTGGTCAATTCGACCCCAAATACTTGCTCAATCTAAACAAGCTTAGCACCATTCGATAGATATGATCAGGGGCTTTCCTCTCGTACCAATTTTAGTGTTGTGGGTATTTTCAAAGAGAGGCTAGAGGTCAGGGAGTGGACCCGACACACCCCCGAAATTCGGGAATTTAATGCATGATTTACACGGCGGGTGGTGAAAAATAGGAAAAAAATAAATAGTCACTGAAAAAAACCCCGGACTTATAAAAACTGTCATCTATGCTCTTGAATCATTCTGGAACTAAAAATGCTAAAGAGATGCGGTTTGTACCTGAGTCATCCTTGCATGTCCCTGCATCCGAATTTTAAAGTTTTAGGGCGGCTTCGATACTTCTTGATAACGAAAATGACAAGTAGGCGGCTGTGCTCCGACGCTAAATCAACAAGCCTCCCTATGGGATTTTTGTGCACAGAAAAAATCACAAGTTACAACTGGTCAATTCGACCCCAAATACTTGATCAATCTAAACAAATTTAGCACCATTCGATAGATATGATCAAGGGCTTTCCTCTCGTACCAAATTTAGTGTTGTGGGTATTTTCAAACCGAGGCTAGAGGTCAGGGAGTGGACCCGACACACCCCCGAAATTCGGGGAATTTAATGCATGATTTACACGGCGGGTGGTGAAAAATAGGAAAAAAATAAATAGTCACTGAAAAAAACCCCGGACTTATAAAAACTGTCATCTATGCTCTTGAATCATTCTGGAACTAAAAATGCTAGAGAGACGCGGTTTGTACCTGAGTCATCCTTGCATGTCCCTGCATCCGAATTTTAAAGTTTTAGGGCGGCTTCGATACTTCTTGATAACGAAAATGACAAGTAGGCGGCTGTGCTCCGAAGCTATCTCAACAAGCCTCCCTACGGGATTTTTGTGCACAGAAAAAATCACAAGCTACAACTGGTCAATTCGACCCCAAATACTTGCTCAATCTAAACAAGCTTAGCACCATTCGATAGATATGATCAAGGGCTTTCCTCTCGTACCAAATTTAGTGTTGTGGGTATTTTCAAACCGAGGCTAGAGGTCAGGGAGTGGACCCGACACACCCCCGAAATTCGGGGAATTTAATGCATGATTTACACGGCGGGTGGTGAAAAATAGGAAAAAAATAAATAGTCACTGAAAAAAACCCCGGACTTATAAAAAACTGTCATCTATGCTCTTGAATCATTCTGGAACTAAAAATGCTAGAGAGACGCGGTTTGTACCTGAGTCATCCTTGCATGTCCCTGCATCCGAATTTTAAAGTTTTAGGGCGGCTTCCATACTTCTTGATAACGAAAATGACAAGTAGGCGGCTGTGCTCCGAAGCTAACTCAACAAGCCTCCCTACGGGATTTTTGTGCACAGAAAAATTCACAAGCTACAACTGGTCAATTCGACCCCAAATACTTGATCAATCTAAACAAGCTTAGCACCATTCGATAGATATGATCAGGGGCTTTCCTCTCGTACCAATTTTAGTGTTGTGGGTATTTTCAAAGAGAGGCTAGAGGTCAGGGAGTGGACCCGACACACCCCCGAAATTCGGGGAATTTAATGCATGATTTACACGGCGGGTGGTGAAAAATAGGAAAAAAATAAATAGTCACTGAAAAAAACCCAAGACTTATAAAAACTGTCATCTATGCTCTTGAATCATTCTGGAATTAAAAATGCTAAAGAGATGCGGTTTGTACCTGAGTCATCCTTGCATGTCCCTGCATCCGAATTTTAAAGTTTTAGGGCGGCTTCGATACTTCTTGATAACGAAAATGACAAGTAGGCGGCTGTGCTCCGAAGCTAACTCAACAAGCCTCCCTATGGGATTTTTGTGCACAGAAAAAATCACAAGTTACAACTGGTCAATTCGACCCCAAATACTTGATCAATCTAAACAAATTTAGCACCATTCGATAGATATGATCAAGGGCTTTCCTCTCGTATCAAATTTAGTGTTGTGGGTATTTTCAAAGTGAGGCTAGAGGTCAGGGAGTGGACCCGACACACCCCCGAAATTCGGGGAATTTAATGCATGATTTACACGGCGCGTGGTAAAAAATAGGGAAAAAAATAAATAGTCACTGAAAAAAACCCCGGACTTATAAAAACTGTCAGCTATGCTCTTGAATCATTCTGGAACTAAAAATGCTAGAGAGACGCGGTTTGTACCTGAGTCATCCTTGCATGTCCCTGCATCCGAATTTTAAAGTTTTAGGGCGGCTTCGATACTTCTTGATAACGAAAATGACAAGTAGGCGGCTGTGCTCCGAAGCTAACTCAACAAGCCTCCCTATGGGATTTTTGTGCACAGAAAAAATCACAAGTTACAACTGGTCAATTCGACCCCAAATACTTGCTCAATCTAAACAAGCTTAGCACCATTCGATAGATATGATCAAGGGCTTTCCTCTCGTACCAAATTTAGTGTTGTGGGTATTTTCAAAGCGAGGCTAGAGGTCAGGGAGTGGACCCGACACACCCCCGAAATTCGGGGAATTTAATGCATGATTTACACGGCGCGTGGTAAAAAATAGGGAAAAAAATAAATAGTCACTGAAAAAAACCCCGGACTTATAAAAATTGTCATCTATGCTCTTGAATCATTCTGGAACTAAAAATGCTAGAGAGACGCGGTTTGTACCTGAGTCATCCTTGCATGTCCCTGCATCCGAATTTTAAAGTTTTAGGGCGGCTTCGATACTTCTTGATAACGAAAATGACAAGTAGGCGGCTGTGCTCCGAAGCTATCTCAACAAGCCTCCCTACGGGATTTTTGTGCACAGAAAAAATCACAAGCTACAACTGGTCAATTCGACCCCAAATACTTGCTCAATCTAAACAAGCTTAGCACCATTCGATAGATATGATCAAGGGCTTTCCTCTCGTACCAAATTTAGTGTTGTGGGTATTTTCAAAGCGAGGCTAGAGGTCAGGGAGTGGACCCGACACACCCCCGAAATTCGGGGAATTTAATGCATGATTTACACGGCGGGTGGTGAAAAATAGGAAAAAAATAAATAGTCACTGAAAAAAACCCCGGACTTATAAAAACTGTCAGCTATGCTCTTGAATCATTCTGGAACTAAAAATGCTAGAGAGACGCGGTTTGTACCTGAGTCATCCTTGCATATCCCTGCATCCGAATTTTAAAGTTTTAGGGCGGCTTCGATACTTCTTGATAACGAAAATGACAAGTAGGCGGCTGTCCTCCGAAGCTAACTCAACAAGCCTCCCTATGGGATTTTTGTGCACAGAAAAAATCACAAGTTACAACTGGTCAATTCGACCCCAAATACTTGCTCAATCTAAACAAGCTTAGCACCATTCGATAGATATGATCAAGGGCTTTCCTCTCGTACCAAATTTAGTGTTGTGGGTATTTTCAATGCGAGGCTAGAGGTCAGGGAGTGGACCCGACACACCCCCGAAATTCGGGGAATTTAATGCATGATTTACACGGCGGGTGGTAAAAATAGGAAAAAAATAAATAGTCACTGAAAAAAACCCCGGACTTATAAAAACTGTCAGCTATGCTCTTGAATCATTCTGGAACTAAAAATGCTAGAGAGACGCGGTTTGTACCTGAGTCATCCTTGCATATCCCTGCATCCGAATTTTAAAGTTTTAGGGCGGCTTCGATACTTCTTGATAACGAAAAGGACAAGTAGGCGGCTGTGCTCCGAAGCTAACTCAACCAGCCTCCCTACGAGATTTTTGTGCACAGAAAAAATCACAAGCTACAACTGGTCAATTCGACCCCAAATACTTGCTTAATCTAAACAAGCTTAGCACCATTCGATAGATATGATCAGGGGCTTTCCTCTCGTACCAATTTTAGTGTTGTGGGTATTTTCAAAGCGAGGCTAGAGGTCAGGGAGTGGACCCGACACACCCCCGAAATTCGGGGAATTTAATGCATGATTTACACGGCGCGTGGTAAAAAATAGGAAAAAAATAAATAGTCACTGAAAAAAACCCCGGACTTATAAAAACTGTCAGCTATGCTCTTGAATCATTCTGGAACTAAAAATGCTAGAGAGACGCGGTTTGTACCTGAGTCATCCTTGCTAGAGAGACGCGGTTTGTACCTGAGTCATCCTTGCATATCCCTTCATCCGAATTTTAAAGTTTTAGGGCGGCTTCGATACTTCTTGATAACGAAAAGGACAAGTAGGCGGCTGTGCTCCGAAGCTAACTCAACAAGCCTCCCTATGGGATTTTTGTGCACAGAAAAAATCACAAGTTACAACTGGTCAATTCGACCCCAAATACTTAATCAATCTAAACAAATTTAGCACCATTCGATAGATATGATCAAGGGCTTTCCTCTCGTATCAAATTTAGTGTTGTGGGTATTTTCAAAGTGAGGCTAGAGGTCAGGGAGTGGACCCGACACACCCCCGAAATTCGGGGAATTTAATGCATGATTTACACGGCGCGTGGTAAAAAATAGGAAAAAAATAAATAGTCACTGAAAAAAACCCCGGACTTATAAAAACTGTCAGCTATGCTCTTGAATCATTCTGGAACTAAAAATGCTAGAGAGACGCGGTTTGTACCTGAGTCATCCTTGCATATCCCTGCATCCGAATTTTAAAGTTTTAGGGCGGCTTCGATACTTCTTGATAACGAAAAGGACAAGTAGGCGGCTGTGCTCCGAAGCTAACTCAACAAGCCTCCCTACGGGATTTTTGTGCACAGAAAAAATCACAAGCTACAACTGGTCAATTCGACCCCAAATACTTGCTCAATCTAAACAAGCTTAGCACCATTCGATAGATATGATCAATGGCTTTCCTCTCGTACCAATTTTAGTGTTGTGGGTATTTTCAAAGTGAGGCTAGAGGTCAGGGAGTGGACCCGACACACCCCCGAAATTCGGGGAATTTAATGCATGATTTACACGGCGCGTGGTAAAAAATAGGAAAAAAATAAATAGTCACTGAAAAAAACCCCGGATTTATAAAAACTGTCAGCTATGCTCTTCAATCATTCTGGAACTAAAAATGCTAGAGAGACGCGGTTTGTACCTGAGTCATCCTTGCATGTCCCTGCATCCGAATTTTAAAGTTTTAGGGCGGCTTCGATACTTCTTGATAACGAAAATGACAAGTAGGCGGCTGTCCTCCGAAGCTAACTCAACAAGCCTCCCTATGGGATTTTTGTGCACAGAAAAAATCACAAGTTACAACTGGTCAATTCGACCCCAAATACTTGATCAATCTAAACAAGCTTAGCACCATTCGATAGATATGATCAAGGGCTTTCCTCTCGTACCAAATTTAGTGTTGTGGGTATTTTCAATGCGAGGCTAGAGGTCAGGGAGTGGACCCGACACACCCCCGAAATTCGGGGAATTTAATGCATGATTTACACGGCGCGTGGTAAAAAATAGGAAAAAAATAAATAGTCACTGAAAAAAACCCCGGACTTATAAAAACTGTCAGCTATGCTCTTGAATCATTCTGGAACTAAAAATGCTAGAGAGACGCGGTTTGTACCTGAGTCATCCTTGCATATCCCTGCATCCGAATTTTAAAGTTTTAGGGCGGCTTCGATACTTCTTGATAACGAAAAGGACAAGTAGGCGGCTGTGCTCCGAAGCTAACTCAACAAGCCTCCCTACGGGATTTTTGTGCACAGAAAAAATCACAAGCTACAACTGGTCAATTCGACCCCAAATACTTGCTCAATCTAAACAAGTCTAGCACCATTCGATAGATATGATCAGGGGCTTTCCTCTCGTACCAATTTTAGTGTTGTGGGTATTTTCAAAGCGAGGCTAGAGGTCAGGGAGTGGACCCGACACACCCCCGAAATTCGGGGAATTTAATGCATGATTTACACGGCGGGTGGTGAAAAATAGGAAAAAAATAAATAGTCACTGAAAAAAACCCCGGACTTATAAAAACTGTCAGCTATGCTCTTGAATCATTCTGGAACTAAAAATGCTAGAGAGACGCGGTTTGTACCTGAGTCATCCTTGCATGTCCCTGCATCCGAATTTTAAAGTTTTAGGGCGGCTTCGATACTTCTTGATAACGAAAATGACAAGTAGGCGGCTGTCCTCCGAAGCTAACTCAACAAGCCTCCCTATGGGATTTTTGTGCACAGAAAAAATCACAAGTTACAACTGGTCAATTCGACCCCAAATACTTGATCAATCTAAACAAGCTTAGCACCATTCGATAGATATGATCAAGGGCTTTCCTCTCGTACCAAATTTAGTGTTGTGGGTATTTTCAATGCGAGGCTAGAGGTCAGGGAGTGGACCCGACACACCCCCGAAATTCGGGGAATTTAATGCATGATTTACACGGCGGGTGGTAAAAAATAGGAAAAAAATAAATAGTCACTGAAAAAAACCCCGGACTTATAAAAACTGTCATCTATGCTCTTGAATCATTCTGGAACTAAAAATGCTAAAGAGACGCGGTTTGTACCTGAGTCATCCTTGCATGTCCCTGCATCCGAATTTTAAAGTTTTAGGGCGGCTTCGATACTTCTTGATAACGAAAATGACAAGTAGGCGGCTGTGCTCCGAAGCTAACTCAACAAGCCTCCCTACGGGATTTTTGTGCACAGAAAAAATCACAAGCTACAACTGGTCAATTCGACCCCGAATACTTGCTCAATCTAAACAAGCTTAGCACCATTCGATAGATATGATCAAGGGCTTTCCTCTCGTACCAAATTTAGTGTTGTGGGTATTTTTAAACCGAGGCTAGAGGTCAGGGAGTGGACTCGACACACCCCCGAAATTCGGGGAATTTAATGCATGATTTACACGGCGGGTGGTGAAAAATAGGAAAAAAATAAATAGTCACTGAAAAAAACCCCGGACTTATAAAAACTGTCAGCTATGCTCTTGAATCATTCTGGAACTAAAAATGCTAGAGAGACGCGGTTTGTACCTGAGTCATCCTTGCATGTCCCTGCATCCGAATTTTAAAGTTTTAGGGCGGCTTCGATACTTCTTGATAACGAAAATGACAAGTAGGCGGCTGTCCTCCGAAGCTAACTCAACAAGCCTCCCTATGGGATTTTTGTGCACAGAAAAAATCACAAGTTACAACTGGTCAATTCGACCCCAAATACTTGCTCAATCTAAACAAGCTTAGCACCATTCGATAGATATGATCAAGGGCTTTCCTCTCGTACCAAATTTAGTGTTGTGGGTATTTTCAATGCGAGGCTAGAGGTCAGGGAGTGGACCCGACACACCCCCGAAATTCGGGGAATTTAATGCATGATTTACACGGCGGGTGGTAAAAAATAGGAAAAAAATAAATAGTCACTGAAAAAAACCCCGGACTTATAAAAACTGTCATCTATGCTCTTGAATCATTCTGGAACTAAAAATGCTAGAGAGACGCGGTTTGTACCTGAGTCATCCTTGCATATCCCTGCATCCGAATTTTAAAGTTTTAGGGCGGCTTCGATACTTCTTGATAACGAAAAGGACAAGTAGGCGGCTGTGCTCCGAAGCTAACTCAACAAGCCTCCCTATGGGATTTTTGTGCACAGAAAAAATCACAAGTTACAACTGGTCAATTCGACCCCAAATACTTGATCAATCTAAACAAATTTAGCACCATTCGATAGATATGATCAAGGGCTTTCCTCTCGTATCAAATTTAGTGTTGTGGGTATTTTCAAAGTGAGGCTAGAGGTCAGGGAGTGGACCCGACACACCCCCGAAATTCGGGGAATTTAATGCATGATTTACACGGCGCGTGGTAAAAAATAGGAAAAAAATAAATAGTCACTGAAAAAACCCCGGACTTATAAAAACTGTCAGCTATGCTCTTGAATCATTCTGGAACTAAAAATGCTAGAGAGACGCGGTTTGTACCTGAGTCATCCTTGCATATCCCTGCATCCGAATTTTAAAGTTTTAGGGCGGCTTCGATACTTCTTGATAACGAAAAGGACAAGTAGGCGGCTGTGCTCCGAAGCTAACTCAACAAGCCTCCCTACGGGATTTTTGTGCACAGAAAAAATCACAAGCTACAACTGGTCAATTCGACCCCAAATACTTGCTCAATCTAAACAAGCTTAGCACCATTCGATCGATAGATATGATCAGGGGCTTTCCTCTCGTACCAATTTTAGTGTTGTGGGTATTTTCAAAGCGAGGCTAGAGGTCAGGGAGTGGACCCGACACACCCCCGAAATTCGGGGAATTTAATGCATGATTTACACGGCGGGTGGTGAAAAATAGGAAAAAAATAAATAGTCACTGAAAAAAACCCCGGACTTATAAAAACTGTCATCTATGCTCTTGAATCATTCTGGAACTAAAAATGCTAGAGAGACGCGGTTTGTACCTGAGTCATCCTTGCATGTCCCTGCATCCGAATTTTAAAGTTTTAGGGCGGCTTCGATACTTCTTGATAACGAAAATGACAAGTAGGCGGCTGTGCTCCGAAGCTAACTCAACAAGCCTCCCTACGGGATTTTTGTGCACAGAAAAAATCAAAAGCTACAACTGGTCAATTCGACCCCAAATACTTGATCAATCTAAACAAGCTGAGCACCATTCGATAGATATGATCAAGGGCTTTCCTCTCGTATCAAATTTAGTGTTGTGGGTATTTTCAAAGCGAGGCTAGAGGTCAGGGAGTGGACCCGACACACCCCCGAAATTCGGGGAATTTAATGCATGATTTACACGGCGGGTGGTAAAAAATAGGAAAAAAATAAACAGTCACTGAAAAAAAACCCGGACTTATAAAAACTGTCATCTATGCTCTTGAATCATTCTGGAACTAAAAATGCTAGAGAGACGCGGTTTGTACCTGAGTCATCCTTGCATGTCCCTGCATCCGAATTTTAAAGTTTTAGGGCGGCTTCGATACTTCTTGATAACGAAAATGACAAGTAGGCGGCTGTGCTCCGAAGCTAACTCAACAAGCTTCCCTACGGGATTTTTGTGCACAGAAAAAATCACAAGCTACAACTGGTCAATTCGACCCCAAATACTTGCTCAATCTAAACAAGCTTAGCACCATTCGATAGATATGATCAAGGGCTTTCCTCTCGTACCAAATTTAGTGTTGTGGGCATTTTCAAACCGAGGCTAGAGGTCAGGGAGTGGACCCGACACACCCCCGAAATTCGGGGAATTTAATGCATGATTTACACGGCGGGTGGTGAAAAATAGGAAAAAAATAAATAGTCACTGAAAAAAACCCCGGACTTATAAAAACTGTCAGCTATGCTCTTGAATCATTCTGGAACTAAAAATGCTAGAGAGACGCGGTTTGTACCTGAGTCATCCTTGCATGTCCCTGCATCCGAATTTTAAAGTTTTAGGGCGGCTTCGATACTTCTTGATAACGAAAAGGACAAGTAGGCGGCTGTGCTCCGAAGCTAACTCAACAAGCCTCCCTTAGGGATTTTTGTGCACAGAAAAAATCACAAGTTACAACTGGTCAATTCGACCCCAAATACTTGATCAATCTAAACAAATTTAGCACCATTCGATAGATATGATCAAGGGCTTTCCTCTCGTATCAAATTTAGTGTTGTGGGTATTTTCAAAGTGAGGCTAGAGGTCAGGGAGTGGACCCGACACACCCCCGAAATTCGGGGAATTTAATGCATGATTTACACGGCGCGTGGTGAAAAATAGGAAAAAAATAAATAGTCACTGAAAAAAACCCCGGACTTATAAAAACTGTCATCTATGCTCTTGAATCATTCTGGAACTAAAAATGCTAGAGAGACGCGGTTTGTACCTGAGTCATCCTTGCATGTCCCTGCATCCGAATTTTAAAGTTTTAGGGCGGCTTCGATACTTCTTGATAACGAAAATGACAAGTAGGCGGCTGTCCTCCGAAGCTAACTCAACAAGCCTCCCTATGGAATTTTTGTGCACAGAAAAAATCACAAGTTACAACTGGTCAATTCGACCCCAAATACTTGCTCAATCTAAACAAGCTTAGCACCATTCGATAGATATGATCAAGGGCTTTCCTCTCGTATCAAATTTAGTGTTGTGGGTATTTTCAAAGTGAGGCTAGAGGTCAGGGAGTGGACCCGACACACCCCCGAAATTCGGGGAATTTAATGCATGATTTACACGGCGCGTGGTAAAAAATAGGAAAAAAATAAATAGTCACTGAAAAAACCCCGGACTTATAAAAACTGTCAGCTATGCTCTTGAATCATTCTGGAACTAAAAATGCTAGAGAGACGCGGTTTGTACCTGAGTCATCCTTGCATATCCCTGCATCCGAATTTTAAAGTTTTAGGGCGGCTTCGATACTTCTTGATAACGAAAAGGACAAGTAGGCGGCTGTGCTCCGAAGCTAACTCAACAAGCCTCCCTACGGGATTTTTGTGCACAGAAAAAATCACAAGCTACAACTGGTCAATTCGACCCCAAATACTTGCTCAATCTAAACAAGCTTAGCACCATTCGATCGATAGATATGATCAGGGGCTTTCCTCTCGTACCAATTTTAGTGTTGTGGGTATTTTCAAAGCGAGGCTAGAGGTCAGGGAGTGGACCCGACACACCCCCGAAATTCGGGGAATTTAATGCATGATTTACACGGCGGGTGGTGAAAAATAGGAAAAAAATAAATAGTCACTGAAAAAAACCCCGGACTTATAAAAACTGTCATCTATGCTCTTGAATCATTCTGGAACTAAAAATGCTAGAGAGACGCGGTTTGTACCTGAGTCATCCTTGCATGTCCCTGCATCCGAATTTTAAAGTTTTAGGGCGGCTTCGATACTTCTTGATAACGAAAATGACAAGTAGGCGGCTGTGCTCCGAAGCTAACTCAACAAGCCTCCCTACGGGATTTTTGTGCACAGAAAAAATCAAAAGCTACAACTGGTCAATTCGACCCCAAATACTTGATCAATCTAAACAAGCTGAGCACCATTCGATAGATATGATCAAGGGCTTTCCTCTCGTATCAAATTTAGTGTTGTGGGTATTTTCAAAGCGAGGCTAGAGGTCAGGGAGTGGACCCGACACACCCCCGAAATTCGGGGAATTTAATGCATGATTTACACGGCGGGTGGTAAAAAATAGGAAAAAAATAAATAGTCACTGAAAAAAAACCCGGACTTATAAAAACTGTCATCTATGCTCTTGAATCATTCTGGAACTAAAAATGCTAGAGAGACGCGGTTTGTACCTGAGTCATCCTTGCATGTCCCTGCATCCGAATTTTAAAGTTTTAGGGCGGCTTCGATACTTCTTGATAACGAAAAGGACAAGTAGGCGGCTGTGCTCCGAAGCTAACTCAACAAGCCTCCCTATGGGATTTTTGTGCACAGAAAAAATCACAAGTTACAACTGGTCAATTCGACCCCAAATACTTGATCAATCTAAACAAATTTAGCACCATTCGATAGATATGATCAAGGGCTTTCCTCTCGTATCAAATTTAGTGTTGTGGGTATTTTCAAAGTGAGGCTAGAGGTCAGGGAGTGGACCCGACACACCCCCGAAATTCGGGGAATTTAATGCATGATTTACACGGCGCGTGGTGAAAAATAGGAAAAAAATAAATAGTCACTGAAAAAAACCCCGGACTTATAAAAACTGTCATCTATGCTCTTGAATCATTCTGGAACTAAAAATGCTAGAGAGACGCGGTTTGTACCTGAGTCATCCTTGCATGTCCCTGCATCCGAATTTTAAAGTTTTAGGGCGGCTTCGATACTTCTTGATAACGAAAATGACAAGTAGGCGGCTGTCCTCCGAAGCTAACTCAACAAGCCTCCCTATGGAATTTTTGTGCACAGAAAAAATCACAAGTTACAACTGGTCAATTCGACCCCAAATACTTGCTCAATCTAAACAAGCTTAGCACCATTCGATAGATATGATCAAGGGCTTTCCTCTCGTACCAAATTTAGTGTTGTGGGTATTTTCAATGCGAGGCTAGAGGTCAGGGAGTGGACCCGACACACCCCCGAAATTCGGGGAATTTAATGCATGATTTACACGGCGGGTGGTAAAAAATAGGAAAAAAATAAATAGTCACTGAAAAAAACCCCGGACTTATAAAAACTGTCATCTATGCTCTTGAATCATTCTGGAACTAAAAATGCTAGAGAGACGCGGTTTGTACCTGAGTCATCCTTGCATATCCCTGCATCCGAATTTTAAAGTTTTAGGGCGGCTTCGATACTTCTTGATAACGAAAAGGACAAGTAGGCGGCTGTGCTCCGAAGCTAACTCAACAAGCCTCCCTATGGGATTTTTGTGCACAGAAAAAATCACAAGTTACAACTGGTCAATTCGACCCCAAATACTTGATCAATCTAAACAAATTTAGCACCATTCGATAGATATGATCAAGGGCTTTCCTCTCGTATCAAATTTAGTGTTGTGGGTATTTTCAAAGTGAGGCTAGAGGTCAGGGAGTGGACCCGACACACCCCCGAAATTCGGGGAATTTAATGCATGATTTACACGGCGCGTGGTAAAAAATAGGAAAAAAATAAATAGTCACTGAAAAAACCCCGGACTTATAAAAACTGTCAGCTATGCTCTTGAATCATTCTGGAACTAAAAATGCTAGAGAGACGCGGTTTGTACCTGAGTCATCCTTGCATATCCCTGCATCCGAATTTTAAAGTTTTAGGGCGGCTTCGATACTTCTTGGTAACGAAAAGGACAAGTAGGCGGCTGTGCTCCGAAGCTAACTCAACAAGCCTCCCTACGGGATTTTTGTGCACAGAAAAAATCACAAGCTACAACTGGTCAATTCGACCCCAAATACTTGCTCAATCTAAACAAGCTTAGCACCATTCGATCGATAGATATGATCAGGGGCTTTCCTCTCGTACCAATTTTAGTGTTGTGGGTATTTTCAAAGCGAGGCTAGAGGTCAGGGAGTGGACCCGACACACCCCCGAAATTCGGGGAATTTAATGCATGATTTACACGGCGGGTGATGAAAAATAGGAAAAAAATAAATAGTCACTGAAAAAAACCCCGGACTTATAAAAACTGTCATCTATGCTCTTGAATCATTCTGGAACTAAAAATGCTAGAGAGACGCGGTTTGTACCTGAGTCATCCTTGCATGTCCCTGCATTCGAATTTTAAAGTTTTAGGGCGGCTTCGATACTTCTTGATAACGAAAATGACAAGTAGGCGGCTGTCCTCCGAAGCTAACTCAACAAGCCTCCCTATGGGATTTTTGTGCACAGAAAAAATCACAAGTTACAACTGGTCAATTCGACCCCAAATACTTGCTCAATCTAAACAAGCTTAGCACCATTCGATAGATATGATCAAGGGCTTTCCTCTCGTACCAAATTTAGTGTTGTGGGTATTTTCAATGCGAGGCTAGAGGTCAGGGAGTGGACCCGACACACCCCCGAAATTCGGGGAATTTAATGCATGATTTACACGGCGGGTGGTAAAAATAGGAAAAAAATAAATAGTCACTGAAAAAAACCCCGGACTTATAAAAACTGTCAGCTATGCTCTTGAATCATTCTGGAACTAAAAATGCTAGAGAGACGCGGTTTGTACCTGAGTCATCCTTGCATATCCCTGCATCCGAATTTTAAAGTTTTAGGGCGGCTTCGATACTTCTTGATAACGAAAAGGACAAGTAGGCGGCTGTGCTCCGAAGCTAACTCAACCAGCCTCCCTACGAGATTTTTGTGCACAGAAAAAATCACAAGCTACAACTGGTCAATTCGACCCCAAATACTTGCTTAATCTAAACAAGCTTAGCACCATTCGATAGATATGATCAGGGGCTTTCCTCTCGTACCAATTTTAGTGTTGTGGGTATTTTCAAAGCGAGGCTAGAGGTCAGGGAGTGGACCCGACACACCCCCGAAATTCGGGGAATTTAATGCATGATTTACACGGCGGGTGGTGAAAAATAGGAAAAAAATAAATAGTCACTGAAAAAAACCCCGGACTTATAAAAACTGTCATCTATGCTCTTGAATCATTCTGGAACTAAAAATGCTAGAGAGACGCGGTTTGTACCTGAGTCATCCTTGCATGTCCCTGCATCCGAATTTTAAAGTTTTAGGGCGGCTTCGATACTTCTTGATAACGAAAATGACAAGTAGGCGGCTGTCCTCCGAAGCTAACTCAACAAGCCTCCCTATGGGATTTTTGTGCACAGAAAAAATCACAAGTTACAACTGGTCAATTCGACCCCAAATACTTGATCAATCTAAACAAGCTTAGCACCATTCGATAGATATGATCAAGGGCTTTCCTCTCGTACCAAATTTAGTGTTGTGGGTATTTTCAATGCGAGGCTAGAGGTCAGGGAGTGGACCCGACACACCCCCGAAATTCGGGGAATTTAATGCATGATTTACACGGCGCGTGGTAAAAAATAGGAAAAAAATAAATAGTCACTGAAAAAAACCCCGGACTTATAAAAACTGTCAGCTATGCTCTTGAATCATTCTGGAACTAAAAATGCTAGAGAGACGCGGTTTGTACCTGAGTCATCCTTGCTAGAGAGACGCGGTTTGTACCTGAGTCATCCTTGCATATCCCTTCATCCGAATTTTAAAGTTTTAGGGCGGCTTCGATACTTCTTGATAACGAAAAGGACAAGTAGGCGGCTGTGCTCCGAAGCTAACTCAACAAGCCTCCCTATGGGATTTTTGTGCACAGAAAAAATCACAAGTTACAACTGGTCAATTCGACCCCAAATACTTGATCAATCTAAACAAATTTAGCACCATTCGATAGATATGATCAAGGGCTTTCCTCTCGTATCAAATTTAGTGTTGTGGGTATTTTCAAAGTGAGGCTAGAGGTCAGGGAGTGGACCCGACACACCCCCGAAATTCGGGGAATTTAATGCATGATTTACACGGCGCGTGGTAAAAAATAGGAAAAAAATAAATAGTCACTGAAAAAAACCCCGGACTTATAAAAACTGTCAGCTATGCTCTTGAATCATTCTGGAACTAAAAATGCTAGAGAGACGCGGTTTGTACCTGAGTCATCCTTGCATATCCCTGCATCCGAATTTTAAAGTTTTAGGGCGGCTTCGATACTTCTTGATAACGAAAAGGACAAGTAGGCGGCTGTGCTCCGAAGCTAACTCAACAAGCCTCCCTACGGGATTTTTGTGCACAGAAAAAATCAAAAGCTACAACTGGTCAATTCGACCCCAAATACTTGCTCAATCTAAACAAGCTTAGCACCATTCGATAGATATGATCAATGGCTTTCCTCTCGTACCAATTTTAGTGTTGTGGGTATTTTCAAAGTGAGGCTAGAGGTCAGGGAGTGGACCCGACACACCCCCGAAATTCGGGGAATTTAATGCATGATTTACACGGCGCGTGGTAAAAAATAGGAAAAAAATAAATAGTCACTGAAAAAAACCCCGGATTTATAAAAAATGTCAGCTATGCTCTTCAATCATTCTGGAACTAAAAATGCTAGAGAGACGCGGTTTGTACCTGAGTCATCCTTGCATGTCCCTGCATCCGAATTTTAAAGTTTTAGGGCGGCTTCGATACTTCTTGATAACGAAAATGACAAGTAGGCGGCTGTCCTCCGAAGCTAACTCAACAAGCCTCCCTATGGGATTTTTGTGCACAGAAAAAATCACAAGTTACAACTGGTCAATTCGACCCCAAATACTTGATCAATCTAAACAAATTTAGCACCATTCGATAGATATGATCAAGGGCTTTCCTCTCGTATCAAATTTAGTGTTGTGGGTATTTTCAAAGCGAGGCTAGAGGTCAGGGAGTGGACCCGACACACCCCCGAAATTCGGGGAATTTAATGCATGATTTACACGGCGCGTGGTAAAAAATAGGAAAAAAAATAAATAGTCACTGAAAAAAACCCCGGACTTATAAAAACTGTCAGCTATGCTCTTGAATCATTCTGGAACTAAAAATGCTAGAGAGACGCGGTTTGTACCTGAGTCATCCTTGCATGTCCCTGCATCTGAATTTTAAAGTTTTAGGGCGGCTTCGATACTTCTTGATAACGAAAATGACAAGTAGGCGGCTGTGCTCCGAAGCTAACTCAACAAGCCTCCCTACGGGATTTTTGTGCACAGAAAAAATGACAAGCTACAACTGGTCAATTCGACCCCAAATACTTGCTCAATCTAAACAAGCTTAGCACCATTCGATAGATATGATCAAGGGCTTTCCTCTCGTACCAAATTTAGTGTTGTGGGTATTTTTAAACCGAGGCTAGAGGTCAGGGAGTGGACCCGACACACCCCCGAAATTCGGGGAATTTAATGCATGATTTACACGGCGGGTGGTGAAAAATAGGAAAAAAATAAATAGTCACTGAAAAAAACCCCGGACTTATAAAAACTGTCAGCTATGCTCTTGAATCATTCTGGAACTAAAAATGCTAGAGAGACGCGGTTTGTACCTGAGTCATCCTTGCATGTCCCTGCATCCGAATTTTAAAGTTTTAGGGCGGCTTCGATACTTCTTGATAACGAAAATGACAAGTAGGCGGCTGTCCTCCGAAGCTAACTCAACAAGCCTCCCTATGGGATTTTTGTGCACAGAAAAAATCACAAGTTACAACTGGTCAATTCGACCCCAAATACTTGCTCAATCTAAACAAATTTAGCACCATTCGATAGATATGATCAAGGGCTTTCCTCTCGTATCAAATTTAGTGTTGTGGGTATTTTCAAAGTGAGGCTAGAGGTCAGGGAGTGGACCCGACACACCCCCGAAATTCGGGGAATTTAATGCATGATTTACACGGCGCGTGGTAAAAAATAGGAAAAAAATAAATAGTCACTGAAAAAACCCCGGACTTATAAAAACTGTCAGCTATGCTCTTGAATCATTCTGGAACTAAAAATGCTAGAGAGACGCGGTTTGTACCTGAGTCATCCTTGCATATCCCTGCATCCGAATTTTAAAGTTTTAGGGCGGCTTCGATACTTCTTGATAACGAAAAGGACAAGTAGGCGGCTGTGCTCCGAAGCTAACTCAACAAGCCTCCCTACGGGATTTTTGTGCACAGAAAAAATCACAAGCTACAACTGGTCAATTCGACCCCAAATACTTGCTCAATCTAAACAAGCTTAGCACCATTCGATCGATAGATATGATCAGGGGCTTTCCTCTCGTACCAATTTTAGTGTTGTGGGTATTTTCAAAGCGAGGCTAGAGGTCAGGGAGTGGACCCGACACACCCCCGAAATTCGGGGAATTTAATGCATGATTTACACGGCGGGTGGTGAAAAATAGGAAAAAAATAAATAGTCACTGAAAAAAACCCCGGACTTATAAAAACTGTCATCTATGCTCTTGAATCATTCTGGAACTAAAAATGCTAGAGAGACGCGGTTTGTACATGAGTCATCCTTGCATGTCCCTGCATCCGAATTTTAAAGTTTTAGGGCGGCTTCGATACTTCTTGATAACGAAAATGACAAGTAGGCGGCTGTGCTCCGAAGCTAACTCAACAAGCCTCCCTACGGGATTTTTGTGCACAGAAAAAATCACAAGTTACAACTGGTCAATTCGACCCCAAATACTTGATCAATCTAAACAAATTTAGCACCATTCGATAGATATGATCAAGGGCTTTCCTCTCGTATCAAATTTAGTGTTGTGGGTATTTTCAAAGTGAGGCTAGAGGTCAGGGAGTGGACCCGACACACCCCCGAAATTCGGGGAATTTAATGCATGATTTACACGGCGCGTGGTGAAAAATAGGAAAAAAATAAATAGTCACTGAAAAAAACCCCGGACTTATAAAAACTGTCATCTATGCTCTTGAATCATTCTGGAACTAAAAATGCTAGAGAGACGCGGTTTGTACCTGAGTCATCCTTGCATGTCCCTGCATCCGAATTTTAAAGTTTTAGGGCGGCTTCGATACTTCTTGATAACGAAAATGACAAGTAGGCGGCTGTCCTCCGAAGCTAACTCAACAAGCCTCCCTATGGAATTTTTGTGCACAGAAAAAATCACAAGTTACAACTGGTCAATTCGACCCCAAATACTTGCTCAATCTAAACAAGCTTAGCACCATTCGATAGATATGATCAAGGGCTTTCCTCTCGTACCAAATTTAGTGTTGTGGGTATTTTCAATGCGAGGCTAGAGGTCAGGGAGTGGACCCGACACACCCCCGAAATTCGGGGAATTTAATGCATGATTTACACGGCGGGTGGTAAAAAATAGGAAAAAAATAAATAGTCACTGAAAAAAACCCCGGACTTATAAAAACTGTCATCTATGCTCTTGAATCATTCTGGAACTAAAAATGCTAGAGAGACGCGGTTTGTACCTGAGTCATCCTTGCATATCCCTGCATCCGAATTTTAAAGTTTTAGGGCGGCTTCGATACTTCTTGATAACGAAAAGGACAAGTAGGCGGCTGTGCTCCGAAGCTAACTCAACAAGCCTCCCTATGGGATTTTTGTGCACAGAAAAAATCACAAGTTACAACTGGTCAATTCGACCCCAAATACTTGATCAATCTAAACAAATTTAGCACCATTCGATAGATATGATCAAGGGCTTTCCTCTCGTATCAAATTTAGTGTTGTGGGTATTTTCAAAGTGAGGCTAGAGGTCAGGGAGTGGACCCGACACACCCCCGAAATTCGGGGAATTTAATGCATGATTTACACGGCGCGTGGTAAAAAATAGGAAAAAAATAAATAGTCACTGAAAAAACCCCGGACTTATAAAAACTGTCAGCTATGCTCTTGAATCATTCTGGAACTAAAAATGCTAGAGAGACGCGGTTTGTACCTGAGTCATCCTTGCATATCCCTGCATCCGAATTTTAAAGTTTTAGGGCGGCTTCGATACTTCTTGATAACGAAAAGGACAAGTAGGCGGCTGTGCTCCGAAGCTAACTCAACAAGCCTCCCTACGGGATTTTTGTGCACAGAAAAAATCACAAGCTACAACTGGTCAATTCGACCCCAAATACTTGCTCAATCTAAACAAGCTTAGCACCATTCGATCGATAGATATGATCAGGGGCTTTCCTCTCGTACCAATTTTAGTGTTGTGGGTATTTTCAAAGCGAGGCTAGAGGTCAGGGAGTGGACCCGACACACCCCCGAAATTCGGGGAATTTAATGCATGATTTACACGGCGGGTGATGAAAAATAGGAAAAAAATAAATAGTCACTGAAAAAAACCCCGGACTTATAAAAACTGTCATCTATGCTCTTGAATCATTCTGGAACTAAAAATGCTAGAGAGACGCGGTTTGTACCTGAGTCATCCTTGCATGTCCCTGCATCCGAATTTTAAAGTTTTAGGGCGGCTTCGATACTTCTTGATAACGAAAATGACAAGTAGGCGGCTGTGCTCCGAAGCTAACTCAACAAGCCTCCCTACGGGATTTTTGTGCACAGAAAAAATCAAAAGCTACAACTGGTCAATTCGACCCCAAATACTTGATCAATCTAAACAAGCTGAGCACCATTCGATAGATATGATCAAGGGCTTTCCTCTCGTATCAAATTTAGTGTTGTGGGTATTTTCAAAGCGAGGCTAGAGGTCAGGGAGTGGACCCGACACACCCCCGAAATTCGGGGAATTTAATGCATGATTTACACGGCGGGTGGTAAAAAATAGGAAAAAAATAAATAGTCACTGAAAAAAAACCCGGACTTATAAAAACTGTCATCTATGCTCTTGAATCATTCTGGAACTAAAAATGCTAGAGAGACGCGGTTTGTACCTGAGTCATCCTTGCATGTCCCTGCATCCGAATTTTAAAGTTTTAGGGCGGCTTCGATACTTCTTGATAACGAAAATGACAAGTAGGCGGCTGTGCTCCGAAGCTAACTCAACAAGCCTCCCTACGGGATTTTTGTGCACAGAAAAAATCACAAGCTACAACTGGTCAAGTCGACCCCAAATACTTGCTCAATCTAAACAAGCTTAGCACCATTCGATAGATATGATCAAGGGCTTTCCTCTCGTACCAAATTTAGTGTTGTGGGCATTTTCAAACCGAGGCTAGAGGTCAGGGAGTGGACCCGACACACCCCCGAAATTCGGGGAATTTAATGCATGATTTACACGGCGGGTGGTGAAAAATAGGAAAAAAATAAATAGTCACTGAAAAAAAACCCGGACTTATAAAAACTGTCAGCTATGCTCTTGAATCATTCTGGAACTAAAAATGCTAGAGAGACGCGGTTTGTACCTGAGTCATCCTTGCATGTCCCTGCATCCGAATTTTAAAGTTTTAGGGCGGCTTCGATACTTCTTGATAACGAAAATGACAAGTAGGCGGCTGTCCTCCGAAGCTAACTCAACAAGCCTCCCTTTGGGATTTTTTTGCACAGAAAAAATCACAAGTTACAACTGGTCAATTCGACCCCAAATACTTGATCAATCTAAACAAGCTTAGCACCATTCGATAGATATGATCAAGGGCTTTCCTCTCGTACCAAATTTAGTGTTGTGGGTATTTTCAAAGCGAGGCTAGAGGTCAGGGAGTGGACCCGACACACCCCCGAAATTCGGGGATTTTAATGCATGATTTACACGGCGGGTGGTAAAAAATAGGAAAAAAATAAATAGTCACTGAAAAAAACCCCGGACTTATAAAAACTGTCAGCTATGCTCTTGAATCATTCTGGAACTAAAAATGCTAGAGAGACGCGGTTTGTACCTGAGTCATCCTTGCATATCCCTGCATCCGAATTTTAAAGTTTTAGGGCGGCTTCGATACTTCTTGATAACGAAAAGGACAAGTAGGCGGCTGTGCTCCGAAGCTAACTCAACAAGCCTCCCTACGGGATTTTTGTGCACAGAAAAAATCAAAAGCTACAACTGGTCAATTCGACCCCAAATACTTGCTCAATCTAAACAAGCTTAGCACCATTCGATAGATATGATCAAGGGCTTTCCTCTCGTACCAAATTTAGTGTTGTGGGCATTTTCAAACCGAGGCTAGAGGTCAGGGAGTGGACCCGACACACCCCCGAAATTCGGGGAATTTAATGCATGATTTACACGGCGGGTGGTGAAAAATAGGAAACAAATAAATAGTCACTGAAAAAAAACCCGGACTTATAAAAACTGTCAGCTATGCTCTTGAATCATTCTGGAACTAAAAATGCAAGAGAGACGCGGTTTGTACCTGAGTCATCCTTGCATGTCCCTGCATCCGAATTTTAAAGTTTTAGGGCGGCTTCGATACTTCTTGATAATGAAAATGACAAGTAGGCGGCTGTGCTCCGAAGCTAACTCAACAAGCCTCCCTATGGGATTTTTGTGCACAGAAAAAATCACAAGTTACAACTGGTCAATTCGACCCCAAATACTTGATCAATCTAAACAAATTTAGCACCATTCGATAGATATGATCAAGGGCTTTCCTCTCGTATCAAATTTAGTGTTGTGGGTATTTTCAATGCGAGGCTAGAGGTCAGGGAGTGGACCCGACACACCCCCGAAATTCGGGGAATTTAATGCATGATTTACACGGCGGGTGGTAAAAAATAGGAAAAAAATAAATAGTCACTGAAAAAAACCCCGGACTTATAAAAACTGTCATCTATGCTCTTGAATCATTCTGGAACTAAAAATGCTAGAGAGACGCGGTTTGTACCTGAGTCATCCTTGCATATCCCTGCATCCGAATTTTAAAGTTTTAGGGCGGCTTCGATACTTCTTGATAACGAAAAGGACAAGTAGGCGGCTGTGCTCCGAAGCTAACTCAACAAGCCTCCCTATGGGATTTTTGTGCACAGAAAAAATCACAAGTTACAACTGGTCAATTCGACCCCAAATACTTGATCAATCTAAACAAATTTAGCACCATTCGATAGATATGATCAAGGGCTTTCCTCTCGTATCAAATTTAGTGTTGTGGGTATTTTCAAAGTGAGGCTAGAGGTCAGGGAGTGGACCCGCCACACCCCCGAAATTCGGGGAATTTAATGCATGATTTACACGGCGCGTGGTAAAAAACAGGAAAAAAATAAATAGTCACTGAAAAAACCCCGGACTTATAAAAACTGTCATCTATGCTCTTGAATCATTCTGGAACTAAAAATGCTAGAGAGACGCGGTTTGTACCTGAGTCATCCTTGCATGTCCCTGCATCCGAATTTTAAAGTTTTAGGGCGGCTTCCATACTTCTTGATAACGAAAATGACAAGTAGGCGGCTGTGCTCCGAAGCTAACTCAACAAGCCTCCCTACGGGATTTTTGTGCACAGAAAAAATCAAAAGCTACAACTGGTCAATTCGACCCCAAATACTTGCTCGATCTAAACAAGCTTAGCACCATTCGATAGATATGATCAAGGGCTTTCCTCTCGTACCAAATTTAGTGTTGTGGGTATTTTCAAAGCGAGGCTAGAGGTCAGGGAGTGGACCCGACACACCCCCGAAATTCGGGGAATTTAATGCATGATTTACACGGCGGGTGGTAAAAAATAGGAAAAAAATAAATAGTCACTGAAAAAAAACCCGGACTTATAAAAACTGTCATCTATGCTCTTGAATCATTCTGGAACTAAAAATGCTAGAGAGACGCGGTTTGTACCTGAGTCATCCTTGCATGTCCCTGCATCCGAATTTTAAAGTTTTAGGGCGGCTTCCATACTTCTTGATAACGAAAATGACAAGTAGGCGGCTGTGCTCCGAAGCTAACTCAACAAGCCTCCCTATGGGATTTTTGTGCACAGAAAAAATCACAAGTTACAACTGGTAAATTCGACCCCAAATACTTGATCAATCTAAACAAATTTAGCACCATTCGATAGATATGATCAAGGGCTTTCCTCTCGTATCACATTTAGTGTTGTGGGTATTTTCAAAGTGAGGCTAGAGGTCAGGGAGTGGACCCGACACACCCCCGAAATTCGGGGAATTTAATGCATGATTTACACGGCGCGTGGTAAAAAATAGGAAAAAAAATAAATAGTCACTGAAAAAAACCCCGGACTTATAAAAACTGTCAGCTATGCTCTTGAATCATTCTGGAACTAAAAATGCTAGAGAGACGCGGTTTGTACCTGAGTCATCCTTGCATGTCCCTGCATCCGAATTTTAAAGTTTTAGGGCGGCTTCCATACTTCTTGATAACGAAAATGACAAGTAGGCGGCTGTGCTCCGAAGCTAACTCAACAAGCCTCCCTATGGGATTTTTGTGCACAGAAAAAATCACAAGTTACAACTGGTCAATTCGACCCCAAATACTTGCTCAATCTAAACAAGCTTAGCACCATTCGATAGATATGATCAAGGGCTTTCCTCTCGTACCAGATTTAGTGTTGTGGGTATTTTCAAAGCGAGGCTACAGGTCAGGGAGTGGACCCGACACACCCCCGAAATTCGGGGAATTTAATGCATGATTTACACGGCGGGTGGAGAAAAATAGGAAAAAAATAAATAGTCACTAAAAAAAACCCCGGACTTATAAAAACTGTCATCTATGCTCTTGAATCATTCTGGAACTAAAAATGCTAGAGAGACGCGGTTTGTACCTGAGTCATCCTTGCATGTCCCTGCATCCGAATTTTAAAGTTTTAGGGCGGATTCGATACTTCTATATAACGAAAATGACAAGTAGGCGGCTGTGCTCCGAAGCTAACTCAACAAGCCTCCCTACGGGATTTTTGTGCACAGAAAAAATCAAAAGCTACAACTGGTCAATTCGACCCCAAATACTTGCTCAATCTAAACAAGCTTAGCACCATTCGATAGATATGATCAAGGGCTTTCCTCTCGTACCAAATTTAGTGTTGTGGGTATTTTCAAAGCGAGGCTAGACGTCAGGGAGTGGACCCGACACACCCCCGAAATTCGGGGAATTTAATGCATGATTTACACGGCGGGTGGTAAAAAATAGGAAAAAAATAAATAGTCACTGAAAAAAAACCCGGACTTATAAAAACTGTCATCTATGCTCTTGAATCATTCTGGAACTAAAAATGCTAGAGAGACGCGGTTTGTACCTGAGTCATCCTTGCATGTCCCTGCATCCGAATTTTAAAGTTTTAGGGCGGCTTCGATACTTCTTGATAACGAAAATGACAAGTAGGCGGCTGTGCTCCGAAGCTAACTCAACAAGCCTCCCTATGGGATTTTTGTGCACAGAAAAAATCACAAGTTACAACTGGTCAATTCGACCCCAAATACTTGATCAATCTAAACAAGCTTAGCACCATTCGATAGATATGATCAAGGGCTTTCCTCTCGTACCAAATTTAGTGTTGTGGGTATTTTCAAAGCGAGGCTAGACGTCAGGGAGTGGACCCGACACACCCCCGAAATTCGGGGAATTTAATGCATGATTTACACGGCGGGTGGTAAAAAATAGGAAAAAAATAAATAGTCACTGAAAAAAAACCCGGACTTATAAAAACTGTCATCTATGCTCTTGAATCATTCTGGAACTAAAAATGCTAGAGAGACGCGGTTTGTACCTGAGTCATCCTTGCATGTCCCTGCATCCGAATTTTAAAGTTTTAGGGCGGCTTCGATACTTCTTGATAACGAAAATGACAAGTAGGCGGCTGTGCTCCGAAGCTAACTCAACAAGCCTCCCTATGGGATTTTTGTGCACAGAAAAAATCACAAGTTACAACTGGTCAATTCGACCCCAAATACTTGATCAATCTAAACAAATTTAGCACCATTCGATAGATATGATCAAGGGCTTTCCTCTCGTATCAAATTTAGTGTTGTGGGTATTTTCAAAGTGAGGCTAGAGGTCAGGGAGTGGACCCGACACACCCCCGAAATTCGGGGAATTTAATGCATGATTTACACGGCGCGTGGTAAAAAATAGGAAAAAAAATAAATAGTCACTGAAAAAAACCCCGGACTTATAAAAACTGTCAGCTATGCTCTTGAATCATTCTGGAACTAAAAATGCTAGAGAGACGCGGTTTGTACCTGAGTCATCCTTGCATGTCCCTGCATCCGAATTTTAAAGTTTTAGGGCGGCTTCCATACTTCTTGATAACGAAAATGACAAGTAGGCGGCTGTGCTCCGAAGCTAACTCAACAAGCCTCCCTATGGGATTTTTGTGCACAGAAAAAATCACAAGTTACAACTGGTCAATTCGACCCCAAATACTTGATCAATCTAAACAAGCTTAGCACCATTCGATAGATATGATCAAGGGCTTTCCTCTCGTACCAAATTTAGTGTTGTGGGTATTTTCAAAGCGAGGCTAGACGTCAGGGAGTGGACCCGACACACCCCCGAAATTCGGGGAATTTAATGCATGATTTACACGGCGGGTGGTAAAAAATAGGAAAAAAATAAATAGTCACTGAAAAAAAACCCGGACTTATAAAAACTGTCATCTATGCTCTTGAATCATTCTGGAACTAAAAATGCTAGAGAGACGCGGTTTGTACCTGAGTCATCCTTGCATGTCCCTGCATCCGAATTTTAAAGTTTTAGGGCGGCTTCCATACTTCTTGATAACGAAAATGACAAGTAGGCGGCTGTGCTCCGAAGCTAACTCAACAAGCCTCCCTATGGGATTTTTGTGCACAGAAAAAATCACAAGTTACAACTGGTCAATTCGACCCCAAATACTTGATCAATCTAAACAAATTTAGCACCATTCGATAGATATGATCAAGGGCTTTCCTCTCGTATCAAATTTAGTGTTGTGGGTATTTTCAAAGTGAGGCTAGAGGTCAGGGAGTGGACCCGACACACCCCCGAAATTCGGGGAATTTAATGCATGATTTACACGGCGCGTGGTAAAAAATAGGAAAAAAAATAAATAGTCACTGAAAAAAACCCCGGACTTATAAAAACTGTCAGCTATGCTCTTGAATCATTCTGGAACTAAAAATGCTAGAGAGACGCGGTTTGTACCTGAGTCATCCTTGCATGTCCCTGCATCCGAATTTTAAAGTTTTAGGGCGGCTTCCATACTTCTTGATAACGAAAATGACAAGTAGGCGGCTGTGCTCCGAAGCTAACTCAACAAGCCTCCCTATGGGATTTTTGTGCACAGAAAAAATCACAAGTTACAACTGGTCAATTCGACCCCAAATACTTGCTCAATCTAAACAAGCTTCGCACCATTCGATAGATATGATCACGGGCTTTCCTCTCGTACCAAATTTAGTGTTGTGGGTATTTTCAAAGCGAGGCTAGACGTCAGGGAGTGGACCCGACACACCCCCGAAATTCGGGGAATTTAATGCATGATTTACACGGCGGGTGGTAAAAAATAGGAAAAAAATAAATAGTCACTGAAAAAAAACCCGGACTTATAAAAACTGTCATCTATGCTCTTGAATCATTCTGGAACTAAAAATGCTAGAGAGACGCGGTTTGTACCTGAGTCATCCTTGCATGTCCCTGCATCCGAATTTTAAAGTTTTAGGGCGGCTTCCATACTTCTTGATAACGAAAATGACAAGTAGGCGGCTGTGCTCCGAAGCTAACTCAACAAGCCTCCCTATGGGATTTTTGTGCACAGAAAAAATCACAAGTTACAACTGGTCAATTCGACCCCAAATACTTGATCAATCTAAACAAATTTAGCACCATTCGATAGATATGATCAAGGGCTTTCCTCTCGTATCAAATTTAGTGTTGTGGGTATTTTCAAAGTGAGGCTAGAGGTCAGGGAGTGGACCCGACACACCCCCGAAATTCGGGGAATTTAATGCATGATTTACACGGCGCGTGGTAAAAAATAGGAAAAAAATAAATAGTCACTGAAAAAAACCCCGGACTTATAAAAACTGTCAGCTATGCTCTTGAATCATTCTGGAACTAAAAATGCTAGAGAGACGCAGTTTGTACCTGAGTCATCCTTGCATGTCCCTGCATCCGAATTTTAAAGTTTTAGGGCGGCTTCCATACTTCTTGATAACGAAAATGACAAGTAGGCGGCTGTGCTCCGAAGCTAACTCAACAAGCCTCCCTATGGGATTTTTGTGCACAGAAAAAATCACAAGTTACAACTGGTCAATTCGACCCCAAATACTTGCTCAATCTAAACAAGCTTAGCACCATTCGATAGATATGATCAAGGGCTTTCCTCTCGTACCAAATTTAGTGTTGTGGGTATTTTCAAAGCGAGGCTACAGGTCAGGGAGTGGACCCGACACACCCCCGAAATTCGGGGAATGTAATGCATGATTTACACGGCGGGTGGTGAAAAATAGGAAAAAAATAAATAGTCACTGAAAAAAACCCCGGACTTATAAAAACTGTCATCTATGCTCTTGAATCATTCTGGAACTAAAAATGCTAGAGAGACGCGGTTTGTAACTGAGTCATCCTTGCATGTCCCTGCATCCGAATTTTAAAGTTTTAGGGCGGATTCGATACTTCTATATAACGAAAATGACAAGTAGGCGGCTGTGCTCCGAAGCTAACTCAACAAGCCTCCCTACGGGATTTTTGTGCACAGAAAAAAA
Organism: Asterias amurensis; assembly: GCF_032118995.1. Taxonomy (NCBI): domain Eukaryota; kingdom Metazoa; phylum Echinodermata; class Asteroidea; order Forcipulatida; family Asteriidae; genus Asterias; species Asterias amurensis. Next base: position 5,141,366 of record NC_092667.1, on the reverse strand, counting down.
TCAAAAGCTACAACTGGTCAATTCGACCCCAAATACTTGCTCAATCTAAACAAGCTTAGCACCATTCGATAGATATGATCAAGGGCTTTCCTCTCGTACCAAATTTAGTGTTGTGGGTACTTTCAAAGCGAGGCTAGAGGTCAGGGAGTGGACCCGACACACCCCCGAAATTCGGGGAATTTAATGCATGATTTACACGGCGGGTGGTAAAAAATAGGAAAAAAATAAATAGTCACTGAAAAAAACCCCGGACTTATAAAAACTGTCATCTATGCTCTTGAATCATTCTGGAACTAAAAATGCTAGAGAGACGCGGTTTGTACCTGAGTCATCCTTGCATGTCCCTGCATCCGAATTTTAAAGTTTTAGGGCGGCTTCCATACTTCTTGATAACGAAAATGACAAGTAGGCGGCTGTGCTCCGAAGCTAACTCAACAAGCCTCCCTATGGGATTTTTGTGCACAGAAAAAATCACAAGTTACAACTGGTCAATTCGACCCCAAATACTTAATCAATCTAAACAAATTTAGCACCATTCGATAGATATGATCAAGGGCTTTCCTCTCGTATCAAATTTAGTGTTGTGGGTATTTTCAAAGTGAGGCTAGAGGTCAGGGAGTGGACCCGACACACCCCCGAAATTCGGGGAATTTAATGCATGATTTACACGGCGCGTGGTAAAAAATAGGAAAAAAATAAATAGTCACTGAAAAAAACCCCGGACTTATAAAAACTGTCAGCTATGCTCTTGAATCATTCTGGAACTAAAAATGCTAGAGAGACGCAGTTTGTACCTGAGTCATCCTTGCATGTCCCTGCATCCGAATTTTAAAGTTTTAGGGCGGCTTCCATACTTCTTGATAACGAAAATGACAAGTAGGCGGCTGTGCTCCGAAGCTAACTCAACAAGCCTCCCTATGGGATTTTTGTGCACAGAAAGAATCACAAGTTACAACTGGTCAATTCGACCCCAAATACTTGCTCAATCTAAACAAGCTTAGCACCATTCGATAGATATGATCAAGGGCTTTCCTCTCGTACCAAATTTAGTGTTGTGGGTATTTTCAAAGCGAGGCTAGAGGTCAGGGAGTGGACCCGACACACCCCCGAAATTCGGGGAATGTAATGCATGATTTACACGGCGGGTGGTGAAAAATAGGAAAAAAATAAATAGTCACTGAAAAAAACCCCGGACTTATAAAAACTGTCAGCTATGCTCTTGAATCATTCTGGAACTAAAAATGCTAGAGAGACGCGGTTTGTACCTGAGTCATCCTTGCATGTCCCTGCATCCGAATTTTAAAGTTTTAGGGCGGCTTCGATACTTCTTGATAACGAAAATGACAAGTAGGCGGCTGTGCTCCGAAGCTAACTCAACAAGCCTCCCTATGGGATTTTTGTGCACAGAAAAAATCACAAGTTACAACTGGTCAATTCGACCCCAAATACTTGCTCAATCTAAACAAATTTAGCACCATTCGATAGATATGATCAAGGGCTTTCCTCTCGTATCAAATTTAGTGTTGTGGGTATTTTCAAAGTGAGGCTAGAGGTCAGGGAGTGGACCCAACACACCCCCGAAATTCGGGGAATTTAATGCATGATTTACACGGCGCGTGGTAAAAAATAGGAAAAAAATAAATAGTCACTGAAAAAAACCCCGGACTTATAAAAACTGTCAGCTATGCTCTTGAATCATTCTGGAACTAAAAATGCTAGAGAGACGCGGTTTGTACCTGAGTCATCCTTGCATGTCCCTGCATCCGAATTTTAAAGTTTTAGGGCGGCTTCCATACTTCTTGATAACGAAAATGACAAGTAGGCGGCTGTGCTCCGAAGCTAACTCAACAAGCCTCCCTATGGGATTTTTGTGCACAGAAAAAATCACAAGTTACAACTGGTCAATTCGACCCCAAATACTTGCTCAATCTAAACAAGCTTAGCACCATTCGATAGATATGATCAAGGGCTTTCCTCTCGTACCAAATTTAGTGTTGTGGGTATTTTCAAAGCGAGGCTACAGGTCAGGGAGTGGACCCGACACACCCCCGAAATTCGGGGAATGTAATGCATGATTTACACGGCGGGTGGTGAAAAATAGGAAAAAAATAAATAGTCACTGAAAAAAACCCCGGACTTATAAAAACTGTCATCTATGCTCTTGAATCATTCTGGAACTAAAAATGCTAGAGAGACGCGGTTTGTAACTGAGTCATCCTTGCATGTCCCTGCATCCGAATTTTAAAGTTTTAGGGCGGATTCGATACTTCTATATAACGAAAATGACAAGTAGGCGGCTGTGCTCCGAAGCTAACTCAACAAGCTTCCCTACGGGATTTTTGTGCACAGAAAAAATCAAAAGCTACAACTGGTCAATTCGACCCCAAATACTTGCTCAATCTAAACAAGCTTAGCACCATTCGATAGATATGATCAAGGGCTTTCCTCTCGTACCAAATTTAGTGTTGTGGGTACTTTCAAAGCGAGGCTAGAGGTCAGGGAGTGGACCCGACACACCCCCGAAATTCGGGGAATTTAATGCATGATTTACACGGCGGGTGGTAAAAAATAGGAAAAAAATAAATAGTCACTGAAAAAAACCCCGGACTTATAAAAACTGTCATCTATGCTCTTGAATCATTCTGGAACTAAAAATGCTAGAGAGACGCGGTTTGTACCTGAGTCATCCTTGCATGTCCCTGCATCCGAATTTTAAAGTTTTAGGGCGGCTTCCATACTTCTTGATAACGAAAATGACAAGTAGGCGGCTGTGCTCCGAAGCTAACTCAACAAGCCTCCCTATGGGATTTTTGTGCACAGAAAAAATCACAAGTTACAACTGGTCAATTCGACCCCAAATACTTGATCAATCTAAACAAATTTAGCACCATTCGATAGATATGATCAAGGGCTTTCCTCTCGTATCAAATTTAGTGTTGTGGGTATTTTCAAAGTGAGGCTAGAGGTCAGGGAGTGGACCCGACACACCCCCGAAATTCGGGGAATTTAATGCATGATTTACACGGCGCGTGGTAAAAAATAGGAAAAAAATAAATAGTCACTGAAAAAAACCCCGGACTTATAAAAACTGTCAGCTATGCTCTTGAATCATTCTGGAACTAAAAATGCTAGAGAGACGCAGTTTGTACCTGAGTCATCCTTGCATGTCCCTGCATCCGAATTTTAAAGTTTTAGGGCGGCTTCCATACTTCTTGATAACGAAAATGACAAGTAGGCGGCTGTGCTCCGAAGCTAACTCAACAAGCCTCCCTATGGGATTTTTGTGCACAGAAAGAATCACAAGTTACAACTGGTCAATTCAACCCCAAATACTTGCTCAATCTAAACAAGCTTAGCACCATTCGATAGATATGATCAAGGGCTTTCCTCTCGTACCAAATTTAGTGTTGTGGGTATTTTCAAAGCGAGGCTAGAGGTCAGGGAGTGGACCCGACACACCCCCGAAATTCGGGGAATGTAATGCATGATTTACACGGCGGGTGGTGAAAAATAGGAAAAAAATAAATAGTCACTGAAAAAAACCCCGGACTTATAAAAACTGTCAGCTATGCTCTTGAATCATTCTGGAACTAAAAATGCTAGAGAGACGCGGTTTGTACCTGAGTCATCCTTGCATGTCCCTGCATCCGAATTTTAAAGTTTTAGGGCGGCTTCGATACTTCTTGATAACGAAAATGACAAGTAGGCGGCTGTGCTCCGAAGCTAACTCAACAAGCCTCCCTATGGGATTTTTGTGCACAGAAAAAATCACAAGTTACAACTGGTCAATTCGACCCCAAATACTTGCTCAATCTAAACAAATTTAGCACCATTCGATAGATATGATCAAGGGCTTTCCTCTCGTATCAAATTTAGTGTTGTGGGTATTTTCAAAGTGAGGCTAGAGGTCAGGGAGTGGACCCAACACACCCCCGAAATTCGGGGAATTTAATGCATGATTTACACGGCGCGTGGTAAAAAATAGGAAAAAAATAAATAGTCACTGAAAAAAACCCCGGACTTATAAAAACTGTCAGCTATGCTCTTGAATCATTCTGGAACTAAAAATGCTAGAGAGACGCGGTTTGTACCTGAGTCATCCTTGCATGTCCCTGCATCCGAATTTTAAAGTTTTAGGGCGGCTTCCATACTTCTTGATAACGAAAATGACAAGTAGGCGGCTGTGCTCCGAAGCTAACTCAACAAGCCTCCCTATGGGATTTTTGTGCACAGAAAAAATCAAAAGCTACAACTGGTCAATTCGACCCCAAATACTTGCTCAATCTAAACAAGCTTAGCACCATTCGATAGATATGATCAAGGGCTTTCCTCTCGTATCAAATTTAGTGTTGTGGGTATTTTCAAAGTGAGGCTAGAGGTCAGGGAGTGGACCCGACACACCCCCGAAATTCGGGGAATTTAATGCATGATTTACACGGCGCGTGGTAAAAAATAGGAAAAAAATAAATAGTCACTGAAAAAAACCCCGGACTTATAAAAACTGTCAGCTATGCTCTTGAATCATTCTGGAACTAAAAATGCTAGAGAGACGCGGTTTGTACCTGAGTCATCCTTACATGTCCCTGCATCCGAATTTTAAAGTTTTAGGGCGGCTTCGATACTTCTTGATAACGAAAATGACAAGTAGGCGGCTGTGCTACGAAGCTAACTCAACAAGCCTCCCTATAGGATTTTTGTGCACAGAAAAAATCACAAGTTACAACTGGTCAATTCGACCCCAAATACTTGCTCAATCTAAACAAGCTTGGCACCATTCGATAGATATGATCAAGGGCTTTCCTCTCGTACCAAATTTAGTGTTGTGGGTATTTTCAAAGCGAGGCTAGACGTCAGGGAGTGGACCCGACACACCCCCGAAATTCGGGGAATTTAATGCATGATTTACACGGCGGGTGGTAAAAAATAGGAAAAAAATAAATAGTCACTGAAATAAACCCCGGACTTATAAAAACTGTCATCTATGCTCTTGAATCATTCTGGAACTAAAAATGCTAGAGAGACGCGGTTTGTACCTGAGTCATCCTTGCATGTCCCTGCATCCGAATTTTAAAGTTTTAGGGCGGCTTCCATACTTCTTGATAACGAAAATGACAAGTAGGCGGCTGTGCTCCGAAGCTAACTCAACAAGCCTCCCTATGGGATTTTTGTGCACAGAAAAAATCACAAGTTACAACTGGTCAATTCGACCCCAAATACTTGCTCAATCTAAACAAGCTTAGCACCATTCGATAGATATGATCAAGGGCTTTCCTCTCGTACCAAATTTAGTGTTGTGGGTATTTTCAAAGCGAGGCTAGAGGTCAGGGAGTGGACCCGACACACCCCCGAAATTCGGGGAATGTAATGCATGATTTACACGGCGGGTGGTGAAAAATAGGAAAAAAATAAATAGTCACTGAAAAAAACCCCGGACTTATAAAAACTGTCAGCTATGCTCTTGAATCATTCTGGAACTAAAAATGCTAGAGAGACGCGGTTTGTACCTGAGTCATCCTTGCATGTCCCTGCATCCGAATTTTAAAGTTTTAGGGCGGCTTCCATACTTCTTGATAACGAAAATGACAAGTAGGCGGCTGTGCTCCGAAGCTAACTCAACAAGCCTCCCTATGGGATTTTTGTGCACAGAAAAAATCACAAGTTACAACTGGTCGATTCGACCCCAAATACTTGATCAATCTAAACAAGCTTAGCACCATTCGATAGATATGATCAAGGGCTTTCCTCTCGTACCAAATTTAGTGTTGTGGGTATTTTCAAAGCGAGGCTAGAGGTCAGGGAGTGGACCCGACACACCCCCGAAATTCGGGGAATTTAATGCATGATTTACACGGCGGGTGGTAAAAAATAGGAAAAAAAATAAATAGTCACTGAAAAAAAACCCGGACTTATAAAAACTGTCATCTATGCTCTTGAATCATTCTGGAACTAAAAATGCTAGAGAGACGCGGTTTGTACCTGAGTCATCCTTGCATGTCCCTGCATCCGAATTTTAAAGTTTTAGGGCGGCTTCGATACTTCTTGATAGCGAAAATGACAAGTAGGCGGCTGTGCTCCGAAGCTAACTCAACAAGCCTCCCTATGGGATTTTTGTGCACAGAAAAAATCACAAGTTACAACTGGTCAATTCGACCCCAAATACTTGATCAATCTAAACAAATTTAGCACCATTCGATAGATATGATCAAGGGCTTTCCTCTCGTACCAAATTTAGTGTTGTGGGTATTTTCAAACCGAGGCTAGAGGTCAGGGAGTGGACCCGACACACCCCCGAAATTCGGGGAATTTAATGCATGATTTACACGGCGGGTGGTGAAAAATAGGAAAAAAATAAATAGTCACTGAAAAAAACCCCGGACTTATAAAAACTGTCAGATATGCTCTTGAATCATTCTGGAACTAAAAATGCTAGAGAGACGCGGTTTGTACCTGAGTCATCCTTGCATGTCCCTGCATCCGAATTTTAAAGTTTTAGGGCGGCTTCGATACTTCTTGATAACGAAAATGACAAGTAGGCGGCTGTGCTCCGAAGCTAACTCAACAAGCCTCCCTATGGGATTTTTGTGCACAGAAAAAATCACAAGTTACAACTGGTCAATTCGACCCCAAATACTTAATCAATCTAAACAAATTTAGCACCATTCGATAGATATGATCAAGGGCTTTCCTCTCGTATCAAATTTAGTGTTGTGGGTATTTTCAAAGTGAGGCTAGAGGTCAGGGAGTGGACCCGACACACCCCCGAAATTCGGGGAATTTAATGCATGATTTACACGGCGCGTGGTAAAAAATAGGAAAAAAATAAATAGTCACTGAAAAAAAACCCGGACTTATAAAAACTGTCAGCTATGCTCTTGAATCATTCTGGAACTAAAAATGCTAGAGAGACGCGGTTTGTACCTGAGTCATCCTTGCATGTCCCTGCATCCGAATTTTAAAGTTTTAGGGCGGCTTCCATACTTCTTGATAACGAAAAGGACAAGTAGGCGGCTGTGCTCCGAAGCTAACTCAACAAGCCTCCCTATGGGATTTTTGTGCACAGAAAAAATCACAAGTTACAACTGGTCAATTCGACCCCAAATACTTGCTCAATCTAAACAAGCTTAGCACCATTCGATAGATATGATCAAGGGCTTTCCTCTCGTACCAAATTTAGTGTTGTGGGTATTTTCAAAGCGAGGCTAGAGGTCAGGGAGTGGACCCGACACACCCCCGAAATTCGGGGAATTTAATGCATGATTTACACGGCGGGTGGTAAAAAATAGGAAAAAAATAAATAGTCACTGAAAAAAACCCCGGACTTATAAAAACTGTCATCTATGCTCTTGAATCATTCTGGAACTAAAAATGCTAGAGAGACGCGGTTTGTACCTGAGTCATCCTTGCATGTCCCTGCATCCGAATTTTAAAGTTTTAGGGCGGCTTCCATACTTCTTGATAACGAAAATGACAAGTAGGCGGCTGTGCTCCGAAACTAACTCAACAAGCCTCCCTATGGGATTTTTGTGCACAGAAAAAATCACAAGCTACAACTGGTCAATTCGACCCCAAATACTTGCTCAATCTAAACAAGCTTAGCACCATTCGATAGATATGGTCAAGGGCTTTCCTCTCGTACCAATTTTAGTGTTGTGGGTATTTTCAAAGCGAGGCTAGAGGTCAGGGAGTGGACCCGACACACCCCCGAAATTCGGGGAATTTAATGCATGATTTACACGGCGGGTGGTGAAAAATAGGAAAAAAATAGTCACTGAAAAAAACCCCGGACTTATAAAAACTGTCATCTATGCTCTTGAATCATTCTGGAACTAAAAATGCTAGAGAGACGCGGTTTGTACCTGAGTCATCCTTGCATGTCCCTGCATCCGAATTTTAAAGTTTTAGGGCGGCTTCGATACTTCTTGATAACGAAAATGACAAGTAGGCGGCTGTGCTCCGAAGCTAACTCAACAAGCCTCCCTACAAGATTTTTGTGCACAGAAAAAATCACAAGTTACAACTGGTCAATTCGACCCCAAATACTTGCTCAATCTAAACAAGCTTAGCACCATTCGATAGATATGATCAAGGGCTTTCCTCTCGTACCAAATTTAGTGTTGTGGGTATTTTCAAAGCGAGGCTAGAGGTCAGGGAGTGGACCCGACACACCCCCGAAATTCGGGAAATTTAATGCATGATTTACACGGCGGGTGGTAAAAAATAGGAAAAAAATAAATAGTCACTGAAAAAAAACCCGGACTTATAAAAACTGTCATCTATGCTCTTGAATCATTCTGGAACTAAAAATGCTAGAGAGACGCGGTTTGTACCTGAGTCATCCTTGCATGTCCCTGCATCCGAATTTTAAAGTTTTAGGGCGGCTTCGATACTTCTTGATAACGAAAATGACAAGTAGGCGGCTGTGCTCCGAAGCTAACTCAACAAGCCTCCCTACGGGATTTTTGTGCACAGAAAAAATCAAAAGCTACAACTGGTCAATTCGACCCCAAATACTTGCTCAATCTAAACAAGCTTAGCACCATTCGATAGATATGATCAAGGGCTTTCCTCTCGTATCAAATTTAGTGTTGTGGGTATTTTCAAAGTGAGGCTAGAGGTCAGGGAGTGGACCCGACACACCCCCGAAATTCGGGGAATTTAATGCATGATTTACACGGCGCGTGGTAAAAAATAGGAAAAAAAATAAATAGTCACTGAAAAAAACCCCGGACTTATAAAAACTGTCAGCTATGCTCTTGAATCATTCTGGAACTAAAAATGCTAGAGAGACGCGGTTTGTACCTGAGTCATCCTTGCATGTCCCTGCATCCGAATTTTAAAGTTTTAGGGCGGCTTCCATACTTCTTGATAACGAAAATGACAAGTAGGCGGCTGTGCTCCGAAGCTAACTCAACAAGCCTCCCTATGGGATTTTTGTGCACAGAAAAAATCACAAGTTACAACTGGTCAATTCGACCCCAAATACTTGCTCAATCTAAACAAGCTTAGCACCATTCGATAGATATGATCAAGGGCTTTCCTCTCGTACCAGATTTAGTGTTGTGGGTATTTTCAAAGCGAGGCTACAGGTCAGGGAGTGGACCCGACACACCCCCGAAATTCGGGGAATTTAATGCATGATTTACACGGCGGGTGGAGAAAAATAGCAAAAAAATAAATAGTCACTAAAAAAAACCCCGGACTTATAAAAACTGTCATCTATGCTCTTGAATCATTCTGGAACTAAAAATGCTAGAGAGACGCGGTTTGTACCTGAGTCATCCTTGCATGTCCCTGCATCCGAATTTTAAAGTTTTAGGGCGGATTCGATACTTCTATATAACGAAAATGACAAGTAGGCGGCTGTGCTCCGAAGCTAACTCAACAAGCCTCCCTACGGGATTTTTGTGCACAGAAAAAATCACAAGTTACAACTGGTCAATTCGACCCCAAATACTTGATCAATCTAAACAAGCTTAGCACCATTCGATAGATATGATCAAGGGCTTTCCTCTCGTACCAAATTTAGTGTTGTGGGTATTTTCAAAGCGAGGCTAGACGTCAGGGAGTGGACCCGACACACCCCCGAAATTCGGGGAATTTAATGCATGATTTACACGGCGGGTGGTAAAAAATAGGAAAAAAATAAATAGTCACTGAAAAAAAACCCGGACTTATAAAAACTGTCATCTATGCTCTTGAATCATTCTGGAACTAAAAATGCTAGAGAGACGCGGTTTGTACCTGAGTCATCCTTGCATGTCCCTGCATCCGAATTTTAAAGTTTTAGGGCGGCTTCGATACTTCTTGATAACGAAAATGACAAGTAGGCGGCTGTGCTCCGAAGCTAACTCAACAAGCCTCCCTATGGGATTTTTGTGCACAGAAAAAATCACAAGTTACAACTGGTCAATTCGACCCCAAATACTTAATCAATCTAAACAAATTTAGCACCATTCGATAGATATGATCAAGGGCTTTCCTCTCGTATCAAATTTAGTGTTGTGGGTATTTTCAAAGTGAGGCTAGAGGTCAGGGAGTGGACCCGACACACCCCCGAAATTCGGGGAATTTAATGCATGATTTACACGGCGCGTGGTAAAAAATAGGAAAAAAATAAATAGTCACTGAAAAAAACCCCGGACTTATAAAAACTGTCAGCTATGCTCTTGAATCATTCTGGAACTAAAAATGCTAGAGAAACGCGGTTTGTACCTGAGTCATCCTTGCATGTCCCTGCATCCGAATTTTAAAGTTTTAGGGCGGCTTCCATACTTCTTGATAACGAAAATGACAAGTAGGCGGCTGTGCTCCGAAGCTAACTCAACAAGCCTCCCTATGAGATTTTTGTGCACAGAAAAAATCACAAGTTACAACTGGTCAATTCGACCCCAAATACTTGATCAATCTAAACAAGCTTAGCACCATTCGATAGATATGATCAAGGGCTTTCCTCTCGTACCAAATTTAGTGTTGTGGGTATTTTCAAACCGAGGCTAGAGGTCAGGGAGTGGACCCGACACACCCCCGAAATTCGGGGAATTTAATGCATGATTTACACGGCGGGTGGTAAAAAATAGGAAAAAAATAAATAGTCACTGAAAAAAACCCCGGACTTATAAAAACTGTCATCTATGCTCTTGAATCATTCTGGAACTAAAAATGCTAGAGAGACGCGGTTTGTACCTGAGTCATCCTTGCATGTCCCTGCATCCGAATTTTAAAGTTTTAGGGCGGCTTCGATACTTCTTGATAACGAAAATGACAAGTAGGCGGCTGTGCTCCGAAGCTAACTCAACAAGCCTCCCTACGGGATTTTTGTGCACAGAAAAAATCACAAGCTACAACTGGTCAATTCTACCCCAAATACTTGCTCAATCTAAACAAATTTAGCACCATTCGATAGATATGATCAAGGGCTTTCCTCTCGTACCAAATTTAGTGTTGTGGGTATTTTCAAACCGAGGCTAGAGGTCAGGGAGTGGACCCGACACACCCCCGAAATTCGGGGAATTTAATGCATGATTTACACGGCGGGTGGTGAAAAATAGGAAAAAAATAAATAGTCACTGAAAAAAACCCCGGACTTATAAAAACTGTCAGCTATGCTCTTGAATCATTCTGGAACTAAAAATGCTAGAGAGACGCGGTTTGTACCTGAGTCATCCTTGCATGTCCCTGCATCCGAATTTTAAAGTTTTAGGGCGGCTTCGATACTTCTTGATAACGAAAATGACAAGTAGGCGGCTGTGCTCCGAAGCTAACTCAACAAGCCTCCCTATGGGATTTTTGTGCACAGAAAAAATCACAAGTTACAACTGGTCAATTCGACCCCAAATACTTGATCAATCTAAACAAATTTAGCACCATTCGATAGATATGATCAAGGGCTTTCCTCTCGTACCAAATTTAGTGTTGTGGGTATTTTCAAACCGAGGCTAGAGGTCAGGGAGTGGACCCGACACACCCCCGAAATTCGGGGAATTTAATGCATGATTTACACGGCGGGTGGTAAAAAATAGGAAAAAAATAAATAGTCACTGAAAAAAACCCCGGACTTATAAAAACTGTCATCTATGCTCTTGAATCATTCTGGAACTAAAAATGCTAGAGAGACGCGGTTTGTACCTGAGTCATCCTTGCATGTCCCTGCATCCGAATTTTAAAGTTTTAGGGCGGCTTCCATACTTCTTGATAACGAAAATGACAAGTAGGCGGCTGTGCTCCGAAACTAACTCAACAAGCCTCCCTATGGGATTTTTGTGCACAGAAAAAATCACAAGCTACAACTGGTCAATTTGACCCCAAATACTTGCTCAATCTAAACAAGCTTAGCACCATTCGATAGATATGATCAAGGGCTTTCCTCTCGTACCAATTTTAGTGTTGTGGGTATTTTCAAAGCGAGGCTAGAGGTCAGGGAGTGGACCCGACACACCCCCGAAATTCGGGGAATTTAATGCATGATTTACACGGCGGGTGGTAAAAAATAGGAAAAAAATAAATAGTCACTGAAAAAAACCCCGGACTTATAAAAACTGTCATCTATGCTCTTGAATCATTCTGGAACTAAAAATGCTAGAGAGACGCGGTTTGTACCTGAGTCATCCTTGCATGTCCCTGCATCCGAATTTTAAAGTTTTAGGGCGGCTTCGATACTTCTTGATAACGAAAATGACAAGTAGGCGGCTGTGCTCCGAAGCTAACTCAACAAGCCTCCCTACGGGATTTTTGTGCACAGAAAAAATCACAAGTTACAACTGGTCAATTCGACCCCAAATACTTGCTCAATCTAAACAAGCTTAGCACCATTCGATAGATATGATCAAGGGCTTTCCTCTCGTACCAAATTTAGTGTTGTGGGTATTTTCAAAGCGAGGCTAGAGGTCAGGGAGTGGACCCGACACACCCCCGAAATTCGGGGAATTTAATGCATGATTTACACGGCGGGTGGTAAAAAATAGGAAAAAAATAAATAGTCACTGAAAAAAACCCCGGACTTATAAAAACTGTCATCTATGCTCTTGAATCATTCTGGAACTAAAAATGCTAGAGAGACGCGGTTTGTACCTGAGTCATCCTTGCATGTCCCTGCATCCGAATTTTAAAGTTTTAGGGCGGCTTCGATACTTCTTGATAACGAAAATGACAAGTAGGCGGCTGTGCTCCGAAGCTAACTCAACAAGCCTCCCTATGGGATTTTTGTGCACAGAAAAAATCACAAGTTACAACTGGTCAATTCGACCCCAAATACTTGCTCAATCTAAACAAGCTTAGCACCATTCGATAGATATGATCAAGGGCTTTCCTCTCGTACCAAATTTAGTGTTGTGGGTATTTTCAAAGCGAGGCTAGACGTCAGGGAGTGGACCCGACACACCCCCGAAATTCGGGGAATTTAATGCATGATTTACACGGCGGGTGGTAAAAAATAGGAAAAAAATAAATAGTCACTGAAAAAAACCCGGACTTATAAAAACTGTCATCTATGCTCTTGAATCATTCTGGAACTAAAAATGCTAGAGAGACGCGGTTTGTACCTGAGTCATCCTTGCATGTCCCTGCATCCGAATTTTAAAGTTTTAGGGCGGCTTCCATACTTCTTGATAACGAAAATGACAAGTAGGCGGCTGTGCTCCGAAACTAACTCAACAAGCCTCCCTATGGGATTTTTGTGCACAGAAAAAATCACAAGCTACAACTGGTCAATTCGACCCCAAATACTTGGTCAATCTAAACAAGCTTAGCACCATTCGATAGATATGATCAAGGGCTTTCCTCTCGTACTAATTTTAGTGTTGTGGGTATTTTCAAAGCGAGGCTAGAGGTCAGGGAGTGGACCCGACACACCCCCGAAATTCGGGGAATTTAATGCATGATTTACACGGCGGGTGGTGAAAAATAGGAAAAAAATAAATAGTCACTGAAAAAAACCCCGGACTTATAAAAACTGTCATCTATGCTCTTGAATCATTCTGGAACTAAAAATGCTAGAGAGACGCGGTTTGTACCTGAGTCATCCTTGCATGTCCCTGCATCCGAATTTTAAAGTTTTAGGGCGGCTTCGATACTTCTTGATAACGAAAATGACAAGTAGGCGGCTGTGCTCCGAAGCTAACTCAACAAGCCTCCCTATGGGATTTTTGTGCACAGAAAAAATCACAAGTTACAACTGGTCAATTCGACCCCAAATACTTGCTCAATCTAAACAAGCTTAGCACCATTCGATAGATATGATCAAGGGCTTTCCTCTCGTACCAAATTTAGTGTTGTGGGTATTTTCAAAGCGAGGCTAGACGTCAGGGAGTGGACCCGACACACCCCCGAAATTCGGGGAATTTAATGCATGATTTACACGGCGGGTGGTAAAAAATAGGAAAAAAATAAATAGTCACTGAAAAAAAACCCGGACTTATAAAAACTGTCATCTATGCTCTTGAATCATTCTGGAACTAAAAATGCTAGAGAGACGCGGTTTGTACCTGAGTCATCCTTGCATGTCCCTGCATCCGAATTTTAAAGTTTTAGGGCGGCTTCGATACTTCTTGATAACGAAAATGACAAGTAGGCGGCTGTGCTCCGAAGCTAACTCAACAAGCCTCCCTATGGGATTTTTGTGCACAGAAAAAATCACAAGTTACAACTGGTCAATTCGACCCCAAATACTTGATCAATCTAAACAAATTTAGCACCATTCGATAGATATGATCAAGGGCTTTCCTCTCGTATCAAATTTAGTGTTGTGGGTATTTTCAAAGTGAGGCTAGAGGTCAGGGAGTGGACCCGACACACCCCCGAAATTCGGGGAATTTAATGCATGATTTACACGGCGCGTGGTAAAAAATAGGAAAAAAAATAAATAGTCACTGAAAAAAACCCCGGACTTATAAAAACTGTCAGCTATGCTCTTGAATCATTCTGGAACTAAAAATGCTAGAGAGACGCGGTTTGTACCTGAGTCATCCTTGCATGTCCCTGCATCCGAATTTTAAAGTTTTAGGGCGGCTTCGATACTTCTTGATAACGAAAATGACAAGTAGGCGGCTGTGCTCCGAAGCTAACTCAACAAGCCTCCCTATGGGATTTTTGTGCACAGAAAAAATCACAAGTTACAACTGGTCAATTCGACCCCAAATACTTGCTCAATCTAAACAAGCTTAGCACCATTCGATAGATATGATCAAGGGCTTTCCTCTCGTACCAAATTTAGTGTTGTGGGTATTTTCAAAGCGAGGCTAGACGTCAGGGAGTGGACCCGACACACCCCCGAAATTCGGGGAATTTAATGCATGATTTACACGGCGGGTGGTAAAAAATAGGAAAAAAATAAATAGTCACTGAAAAAAAACCCGGACTTATAAAAACTGTCATCTATGCTCTTGAATCATTCTGGAACTAAAAATGCTAGAGAGACGCGGTTTGTACCTGAGTCATCCTTGCATGTCCCTGCATCCGAATTTTAAAGTTTTAGGGCGGCTTCGATACTTCTTGATAACGAAAATGACAAGTAGGCGGCTGTGCTCCGAAGCTAACTCAACAAGCCTCCCTATGGGATTTTTGTGCACAGAAAAAATCACAAGTTACAACTGGTCAATTCGACCCCAAATACTTGATCAATCTAAACAAATTTAGCACCATTCGATAGATATGATCAAGGGCTTTCCTCTCGTATCAAATTTAGTGTTGTGGGTATTTTCAAAGTGAGGCTAGAGGTCAGGGAGTGGACCCGACACACCCCCGAAATTCGGGGAATTTAATGCATGATTTACACGGCGCGTGGTAAAAAATAGGAAAAAAAATAAATAGTCACTGAAAAAAACCCCGGACTTATAAAAACTGTCAGCTATGCTCTTGAATCATTCTGGAACTAAAAATGCTAGAGAGACGCGGTTTGTACCTGAGTCATCCTTGCATGTCCCTGCATCCGAATTTTAAAGTTTTAGGGCGGCTTCCATACTTCTTGATAACGAAAATGACAAGTAGGCGGCTGTGCTCCGAAGCTAACTCAACAAGCCTCCCTACGGGATTTTTGTGCACAGAAAAAATCAAAAGCTACAACTGGTCAATTCGACCCCAAATACTTGCTCAATCTAAACAAGCTTAGCACCATTCGATAGATATGATCAAGGGCTTTCCTCTCGTACCAAATTTAGTGTTGTGGGTACTTTCAAAGCGAGGCTAGAGGTCAGGGAGTGGACCCGACACACCCCCGAAATTCGGGGAATTTCATGCATGATTTACACGGCGGGTGGTAAAAAATAGGAAAAAAATAAATAGTCACTGAAAAAAACCCCGGACTTATAAAAACTGTCAGCTATGCTCTTGAATCATTCTGGAACTAAAAATGCTAGAGAGACGCGGTTTGTACCTGAGTCATCCTTGCATGTCCCTGCATCCGAATTTTAAAGTTTTAGGGCGGCTTCCATACTTCTTGATAACGAAAATGACAAGTAGGCGGCTGTGCTCCGAAGCTAACTCAACAAGCCTCCCTATGGGATTTTTGTGCACAGAAAAAATCACAAGTTACAACTGGTCAATTCGACACCAAATACTTGATCAATCTAAACAAATTTAGCACCATTCGATAGATATGATCAAGGGCTTTCCTCTCGTATCAAATTTAGTGTTGTGGGTATTTTCAAAGTGAGGCTAGAGGTCACAGAGTGGACCCGACACACCCCCGAAATTCGGGGAATTTAATGCATGATTTACACGGCGCGTGGTAAAAAATAGGAAAAAAATAATTAGTCACTGAAAAAACCCCGGACTAATAAAAACTGTCAGCTATGCTCTTGAATCATTCTAGAACTAAAAATGCTAGAGAGACGCGGTTTGTACCTGAGTCATCCTTACATGTCCCTGCATCCGAATTTTAAAGTTTTAGGGCGGCTTCGATACTTCTTGATAACGAAAATGACAAGTAGGCGGCTGTGCTACGAAGCTAACTCAACAAGCCTCCCTATAGGATTTTTGTGCACAGAAAAAATCACAAGTTACAACTGGTCAATTCGACCCCAAATACTTGCTCAATCTAAACAAGCTTAGCACCACTCGATAGATATGATCAAGGGCTTTCCTCTCGTACCAAATTTAGTGTTGTGGGTATTTTCAAACCGAGGCTAGAGGTCAGGGAGTGGACCCGACACACCCCCGAAATTCGGGGAATTTAATGCATGATTTACACGGCGGGTGGTAAAAAATAGGAAAAAAATAAATAGTCACTGAAAAAAACCCCGGACTTATAAAAACTGTCAGCTATGCTCTTGAATCATTCTGGAACTAAAAATGCTAGAGAGACGCGGTTTGTACCTGAGTCATCCTTGCATGTCCCTGCATCCGAATTTTAAAGTTTTAGGGCGGCTTCCATACTTCTTGATAACGAAAATGACAAGTAGGCGGCTGTGCTCCGAAGCTAACTCAACAAGCCTCCCTATGGGATTTTTGTGCACAGAAAAAATCACAAGTTACAACTGGTCAATTCGACCCCAAATACTTGATCAATCTAAACAAATTTAGCACCATTCGATAGATATGATCAAGGGCTTTCCTCTCGTACCAAATTTAGTGTTGTGGGTATTTTCAAAGCGAGGCTAGAGGTCAGGGAGTGGACCCGACACACCCCCGAAATTCGGGGAATTTAATGCATGATTTACACGGCGGGTGGTGAAAAATAGGAAAAAAATAAATAGTCACTGAAAAAAAACCCGGACTTATAAAAACTGTCAGCTATGCTCTTGAATCATTCTGGAACTAAAAATGCTAGAGAGACGCGGTTTGTACCTGAGTCATCCTTGCATGTCCCTGCATCCGAATTTTAAAGTTTTAGGGCGGCTTCCATACTTCTTGATAACGAAAATGACAAGTAGGCGGCTGTGCTCCGAAGCTAACTCAACAAGCCTCCCTATGGGATTTTTGTGCACAGAAAAAATCACAAGTTACAACTGGTCAATTCGACACCAAATACTTGATCAATCTAAACAAATTTAGCACCATTCGATAGATATGATCAAGGGCTTTCCTCTCGTATCAAATTTAGTGTTGTGGGTATTTTCGAAGTGAGGCTAGAGGTCACAGAGTGGACCCGACACACCCCCGAAATTCGGGGAATTTAATGCATGATTTACACGGCGCGTGGTAAAAAATAGGAAAAAAATAAATAGTCACTGAAAAAACCCCGGACTTATAAAAACTGTCAGCTATGCTCTTGAATCATTCTGGAACTAAAAATGCTAGAGAGACGCGGTTTGTACCTGAGTCATCCTTGCATGTCCCTGCATCCGAATTTTAAAGTTTTAGGGCGGCTTCCATACTTCTTGATAACGAAAATGACAAGTAGGCGGCTGTGCTCCGAAGCTAACTCAACAAGCCTCCCTATGGGATTTTTGTGCACAGAAAAAATCACAAGTTACAACTGGTCAATTCGACCCCAAATACTTGCTCAATCTAAACAAGCTTAGCACCATTCGATAGATATGATCAAGGGCTTTCCTCTCGTACCAAATTTAGTGTTGTGGGTATTTTCAAACCGAGGCAAGAGGTCAGGGAGTGGACCCGACACACCCCCGAAATTCGGGGAATTTAATGCATGATTTACACGGCGGGTGGTAAAAAATAGGAAAAAAATAAATAGTCACTGAAAAAAACCCCGGACTTATAAAAACTGTCATCTATGCTCTTGAATCATTCTGGAACTAAAAATGCTAGAGAGACGCGGTTTGTACCTGAGTCATCCTTGCATGTCCCTGCATCCGAATTTTAAAGTTTTAGGGCGGCTTCGATACTTCTTGATAACGAAAATGACAAGTAGGCGGCTGTGCTCCGAAGCTAACTCAACAAGCCTCCCTACGGGATTTTTGTGCACAGAAAAAATCACAAGCTACAACTGGTCAATTCGACCCCAAATACTTGCTCAATCTAAACAAGCTTAGCACCATTCGATAGATATGATCAAGGGCTTTCCTCTCGTACCAAATTTAGTGTTGTGGGTATTTTCAAACCGAGGCTAGAGGTCAGGGAGTGGACCCGACACACCCCCGAAATTCGGGGAATTTAATGCATGATTTACACGGCGGGTGGTGAAAAATAGGAAAAAAATAAATAGTCACTGAAAAAAACCCCGGACTTATAAAAACTGTCAGCTATGCTCTTGAATCATTCTGGAACTAAAAATGCTAGAGAGACGCGGTTTGTACCTGAGTCATCCTTGCATGTCCCTGCATCCGAATTTTAAAGTTTTAGGGCGGCTTCGATACTTCTTGATAACGAAAATGACAAGTAGGCGGCTGTGCTCCGAAGCTAACTCAACAAGCCTCCCTATGGGATTTTTGTGCACAGAAAAAATCACAAGTTACAACTGGTCAATTCGACCCCAAATACTTGATCAATCTAAACAAATTTAGCACCATTCGATAGATATGATCAAGGGCTTTCCTCTCGTACCAAATTTAGTGTTGTGGGTATTTTCAAAGCGAGGCTAGAGGTCAGGGAGTGGACCCGACACACCCCCGAAATTCGGGGAATTTAATGCATGATTTACACGGCGGGTGGTGAAAAATAGGAAAAAAATAAATAGTCACTGAAAAAAAACCCGGACTTATAAAAACTGTCAGATATGCTCTTGAATCATTCTGGAACTAAAAATGCTAGAGAGACGCGGTTTGTACCTGAGTCATCCTTGCATGTCCCTGCATCCGAATTTTAAAGTTTTAGGGCGGCTTCGATACTTCTTGATAACGAAAATGACAAGTAGGCGGCTGTGCTCCGAAGCTAACTCAACAAGCCTCCCTACGGGATTTTTGTGCACAGAAAAAATCACAAGCTACAACTGGTCAATTCGACCCCAAATACTTAATCAATCTAAACAAATTTAGCACCATTCGATAGATATGATCAAGGGCTTTCCTCTCGTATCAAATTTAGTGTTGTGGGTATTTTCAAACCGAGGCTAGAGGTCAGGTTGTGGACCCGACACACCCCCGAAATTCGGGGAATTTAATGCATGATTTACACGGCGCGTGGTAAAAAAATAGGAAAAAAATAAATAGTCACTGAAAAAAACCCCGGACTTATAAAAACTGTCAGCTATGCTCTTGAATCATTCTGGAACTAAAAATGCTAGAGAGACGCGGTTTGTACCTGAGTCATCCTTGCATGTCCCTGCATCCGAATTTTAAAGTTTTAGGGCGGCTTCGATACTTCTTGATAACGAAAATGACAAGTAGGCGGCTGTGCTCCGAAGCTAACTCAACAAGCCTCCCTACGGGATTTTTGTGCACAGAAAAAATCACAAGCTACAACTGGTCAATTCGACCCCAAATACTTGCTCAATCTAAACAAGCTTAGCACCATTCGATAGATATGATCAAGGGCTTTCCTCTCGTACCAAATTTAGTGTTGTGGGTATTTTCAAACCGAGGCTAGAGGTCAGGGAGTGGACCCGACACACCCCCGAAATTCGGGGAATTTAATGCATGATTTACACGGCGGGTGGTGAAAAATAGGAAAAAAATAAATAGTCACTGAAAAAAACCCCGGACTTATAAAAACTGTCAGATATGCTCTTGAATCATTCTGGAACTAAAAATGCTAGAGAGACGCGGTTTGTACCTGAGTCATCCTTGCATGTCCCTGCATCCGAATTTTAAAGTTTTAGGGCGGCTTCGATACTTCTTGATAACGAAAATGACAAGTAGGCGGCTGTGCTCCGAAGCTAACTCAACAAGCCTCCCTATGGGATTTTTGTGCACAGAAAAAATCACAAGTTACAACTGGTCAATTCGACCCCAAATACTTGATCAATCTAAACAAATTTAGCACCATTCGATAGATATGATCAAGGGCTTTCCTCTCGTACCAAATTTAGTGTTGTGGGTATTTTCAAAGCGAGGCTAGAGGTCAGGGAGTGGACCCGACACACCCCCGAAATTCGGGGAATTTAATGCATGATTTACACGGCGGGTGGTGAAAAATAGGAAAAAAATAAATAGTCACTGAAAAAAACCCCGGACTTATAAAAACTGTCAGATATGCTCTTGAATCATTCTGGAACTAAAAATGCTAGAGAGACGCGGTTTGTACCTGAGTCATCCTTGCATGTCCCTGCATCCGAATTTTAAAGTTTTAGGGCGGCTTCGATACTTCTTGATAACGAAAATGACAAGTAGGCGGCTGTGCTCCGAAGCTAACTCAACAAGCCTCCCTATGGGATTTTTGTGCACAGAAAAAATCACAAGTTACAACTGGTCAATTCGACCCCAAATACTTAATCAATCTAAACAAATTTAGCACCATTCGATAGATATGATCAAGGGCTTTCCTCTCGTATCAAATTTAGTGTTGTGGGTATTTTCAAACCGAGGCTAGAGGTCAGGTTGTGGACCCGACACACCCCCGAAATTCGGGGAATTTAATGCATGATTTACACGGCGCGTGGTAAAAAATAGGAAAAAAATAAATAGTCACTGAAAAAAAACCCGGACTTATAAAAACTGTCAGCTATGCTCTTGAATCATTCTGGAACTAAAAATGCTAGAGAGACGCGGTTTGTACCTGAGTCATCCTTGCATGTCCCTGCATCCGAATTTTAAAGTTTTAGGGCGGCTTTCATACTTCTTGATAACGAAAATGACAAGTAGGCGGCTGTGCTCCGAAGCTAACTCAACAAGCCTCCCTATGGGATTTTTGTGCACAGAAAAAATCACAAGTTACAACTGGTCAATTCGACCCCAAATACTTGATCAATCTAAACAAGCTTAGCACCATTCGATAGATATGATCAAGGGCTTTCCTCTCGTACCAAATTTAGTGTTGTGGGGATTTTCAAAGCGAGGCTAGAGGTCAGGGAGTGGACCCGACACACCCCCGAAATTCGGGGAATTTAATGCATGATTTACACGGCGGGTGGTAAAAAATAGGAAAAAAATAAATAGTCACTGAAAAAAACCCGGACTTATAAAAACTGTCAGATATGCTCTTGAATCATTCTGGAACTAAAAATGCTAGAGAGACGCGGTTTGTACCTGAGTCATCCTTGCATGTCCCTGCATCCGAATTTTAAAGTTTTAGGGCGGCTTCGATACTTCTTGATAACGAAAATGACAAGTAGGCGGCTGTGCTCCGAAGCTAACTCAACAAGCCTCCCTACGGGATTTTTGTGCACAGAAAAAATCACAAGCTACAACTGGTCAATTCGACCCCAAATACTTGCTCAATCTAAACAAGCTTAGCACCATTCGATAGATATGATCAGGGGCTTTCCTCTCGTACCAAATTTAGTGTTGTGGGTATTTTCAAACCGAGGCTAGAGGTCAGGGAGTGGACCCGACACACCCCCGAAATTCGGGGAATTTAATGCATGATTTACACGGCGGGTGGTGAAAAATAGGAAAAAAATAAATAGTCACTGAAAAAAACCCCGGACTTATAAAAACTGTCAGATATGCTCTTGAATCATTCTGGAACTAAAAATGCTAGAGAGACGCGGTTTGTACCTGAGTCATCCTTGCATGTCCCTGCATCCGAATTTTAAAGTTTTAGGGCGGCTTCGATACTTCTTGATAACGAAAATGACAAGTAGGCGGCTGTGCTCCGAAGCTAACTCAACAAGCCTCCCTATGGGATTTTTGTGCACAGAAAAAATCACAAGTTACAACTGGTCAATTCGACCCCAAATACTTAATCAATCTAAACAAATTTAGCACCATTCGATAGATATGATCAAGGGCTTTCCTCTCGTATCAAATTTAGTGTTGTGGGTATTTTCAAACCGAGGCTAGAGGTCAGGTTGTGGACCCGACACACCCCCGAAATTCGGGGAATTTAATGCATGATTTACACGGCGCGTGGTAAAAAATAGGAAAAAAATAAATAGTCACTGAAAAAAAACCCGGACTTATAAAAACTGTCAGCTATGCTCTTGAATCATTCTGGAACTAAAAATGCTAGAGAGACGCGGTTTGTACCTGAGTCATCCTTGCATGTCCCTGCATCCGAATTTTAAAGTTTTAGGGCGGCTTTCATACTTCTTGATAACGAAAATGACAAGTAGGCGGCTGTGCTCCGAAGCTAACTCAACAAGCCTCCCTATGGGATTTTTGTGCACAGAAAAAATCACAAGTTACAACTGGTCAATTCGACCCCAAATACTTGATCAATCTAAACAAGCTTAGCACCATTCGATAGATATGATCAAGGGCTTTCCTCTCGTACCAAATTTAGTGTTGTGGGGATTTTCAAAGCGAGGCTAGAGGTCAGGGAGTGGACCCGACACACCCCCGAAATTCGGGGAATTTAATGCATGATTTACACGGCGGGTGGTAAAAAATAGGAAAAAAATAAATAGTCACTGAAAAAAACCCGGACTTATAAAAACTGTCAGATATGCTCTTGAATCATTCTGGAACTAAAAATGCTAGAGAGACGCGGTTTGTACCTGAGTCATCCTTGCATGTCCCTGCATCCGAATTTTAAAGTTTTAGGGCGGCTTCGATACTTCTTGATAACGAAAATGACAAGTAGGCGGCTGTGCTCCGAAGCTAACTCAACAAGCCTCCCTACGGGATTTTTGTGCACAGAAAAAATCACAAGCTACAACTGGTCAATTCGACCCCAAATACTTGCTCAATCTAAACAAGCTTAGCACCATTCGATAGATATGATCAGGGGCTTTCCTCTCGTACCAAATTTAGTGTTGTGGGTATTTTCAAACCGAGGCTAGAGGTCAGGGAGTGGACCCGACACACCCCCGAAATTCGGGGAATTTAATGCATGATTTACACGGCGGGTGGTGAAAAATAGGAAAAAAATAAATAGTCACTGAAAAAAACCCCGGACTTATAAAAACTGTCAGATATGCTCTTGAATCATTCTGGAACTAAAAATGCTAGAGAGACGCGGTTTGTACCTGAGTCATCCTTGCATGTCCCTGCATCCGAATTTTAAAGTTTTAGGGCGGCTTCGATACTTCTTGATAACGAAAATGACAAGTAGGCGGCTGTGCTCCGAAGCTAACTCAACAAGCCTCCCTATGGGATTTTTGTGCACAGAAAAAATCACAAGTTACAACTGGTCAATTCGACCCCAAATACTTAATCAATCTAAACAAATTTAGCACCATTCGATAGATATGATCAAGGGCTTTCCTCTCGTATCAAATTTAGTGTTGTGGGTATTTTCAAACCGAGGCTAGAGGTCAGGTTGTGGACCCGACACACCCCCGAAATTCGGGGAATTTAATGCATGATTTACACGGCGCGTGGTAAAAAATAGGAAAAAAATAAATAGTCACTGAAAAAAACCCCGGACTTATAAAAACTGTCAGCTATGCTCTTGAATCATTCTGGAACTAAAAATGCTAGAGAGACGCGGTTTGTACCTGAGTCATCCTTGCATGTCCCTGCATCCGAATTTTAAAGTTTTAGGGCGGCTTCGATACTTCTTGATAACGAAAATGACAAGTAGGCGGCTGTGCTCCGAAGCTAACTCAACAAGCCTCCCTACGGGATTTTTGTGCACAGAAAAAATCACAAGTTACAACTGGTCAATTCGACCCCAAATACTTGATCAATCTAAACAAATTTAGCACCATTCGATAGATATGATCAAGGGCTTTCCTCTCGTACCAAATTTAGTGTTGTGGGTATTTTCAAAGCGAGGCTAGAGGTCAGGGAGTGGACCCGACACACCCCCGAAATTCGGGGAATTTAATGCATGATTTACACGGCGGGTGGTGAAAAATAGGAAAAAAATAAATAGTCACTGAAAAAAACCCCGGACTTATAAAAACTGTCAGATATGCTCTTGAATCATTCTGGAACTAAAAATGCTAGAGAGACGCGGTTTGTACCTGAGTCATCCTTGCATGTCCCTGCATCCGAATTTTAAAGTTTTAGGGCGGCTTCGATACTTCTTGATAACGAAAATGACAAGTAGGCGGCTGTGCTCCGAAGCTAACTCAACAAGCCTCCCTATGGGATTTTTGTGCACAGAAAAAATCACAAGTTACAACTGGTCAATTCGACCCCAAATACTTAATCAATCTAAACAAATTTAGCACCATTCGATAGATATGATCAAGGGCTTTCCTCTCGTATCAAATTTAGTGTTGTGGGTATTTTCAAAGTGAGGCTAGAGGTCAGGGAGTGGACCCGACACACCCCCGAAATTCGGGGAATTTAATGCATGATTTACACGGCGGGTGGTAAAAAATAGGAAAAAAATAAATAGTCACTGAAAAAAAACCCGGACTTATAAAAACTGTCAGATATGCTCTTGAATCATTCTGGAACTAAAAATGCTAGAGAGACGCGGTTTGTACCTGAGTCATCCTTGCATGTCCCTGCATCCGAATTTTAAAGTTTTAGGGCGGCTTCGATACTTCTTGATAACGAAAATGACAAGTAGGCGGCTGTGCTCCGAAGCTAACTCAACAAGCCTCCCTACGGGATTTTTGTGCACAGAAAAAATCACAAGCTACAACTGGTCAATTCGACCCCAAATACTTGATCAATCTAAACAAGCTTAGCACCATTCGATAGATATGATCAAGGGCTTTCCTCTCGTACCAAATTTAGTGTTGTGGGTATTTTCAAAGCGAGGCTAGAGGTCAGGGAGTGGACCCGACACACCCCCGAAATTCGGGGAATTTAATGCATGATTTACACGGCGGGTGGTGAAAAATAGGAAAAAAATAAATAGTCACTGAAAAAAACCCCGGACTTATAAAAACTGTCAGATATGCTCTTGAATCATTCTGGAACTAAAAATGCTAGAGAGACGCGGTTTGTACCTGAGTCATCCTTGCATGTCCCTGCATCCGAATTTTAAAGTTTTAGGGCGGCTTCGATACTTCTTGATAACGAAAATGACAAGTAGGCGGCTGTGCTCCGAAGCTAACTCAACAAGCCTCCCTATGGGATTTTTGTGCACAGAAAAAATCACAAGTTACAACTGGTCAATTCGACCCCAAATACTTAATCAATCTAAACAAATTTAGCACCATTCGATAGATATGATCAAGGGCTTTCCTCTCGTATCAAATTTAGTGTTGTGGGTATTTTCAAAGTGAGGCTAGAGGTCAGGGAGTGGACCCGACACACCCCCGAAATTCGGGGAATTTAATGCATGATTTACACGGCGGGTGGTAAAAAATAGGAAAAAAATAAATAGTCACTGAAAAAAAACCCGGACTTATAAAAACTGTCAGATATGCTCTTGAATCATTCTGGAACTAAAAATGCTAGAGAGACGCGGTTTGTACCTGAGTCATCCTTGCATGTCCCTGCATCCGAATTTTAAAGTTTTAGGGCGGCTTCGATACTTCTTGATAACGAAAATGACAAGTAGGCGGCTGTGCTCCGAAGCTAACTCAACAAGCCTCCCTACGGGATTTTTGTGCACAGAAAAAATCACAAGCTACAACTGGTCAATTCGACCCCAAATACTTGCTCAATCTAAACAAGCTTAGCACCATTCGATAGATATGATCAAGGGCTTTCCTCTCGTACCAAATTTAGTGTTGTGGGTATTTTCAAACCGAGGCTAGAGGTCAGGGAGTGGACCCGACACACCCCCGAAATTCGGGGAATTTAATGCATGATTTACACGGCGGGTGGTGAAAAATAGGAAAAAAATAAATAGTCACTGAAAAAAACCCCGGACTTATAAAAACTGTCAGATATGCTCTTGAATCATTCTGGAACTAAAAATGCTAGAGAGACGCGGTTTGTACCTGAGTCATCCTTGCATGTCCCTGCATCCGAATTTTAAAGTTTTAGGGCGGCTTCGATACTTCTTGATAACGAAAATGACAAGTAGGCGGCTGTGCTCCGAAGCTAACTCAACAAGCCTCCCTATGGGATTTTTGTGCACAGAAAAAATCACAAGTTACAACTGGTCAATTCGACCCCAAATACTTAATCAATCTAAACAAATTTAGCACCATTCGATAGATATGATCAAGGGCTTTCCTCTCGTATCAAATTTAGTGTTGTGGGTATTTTCAAACCGAGGCTAGAGGTCAGGTTGTGGACCCGACACACCCCCGAAATTCGGGGAATTTAATGCATGATTTACACGGCGCGTGGTAAAAAATAGGAAAAAAATAAATAGTCACTGAAAAAAACCCCGGACTTATAAAAACTGTCAGCTATGCTCTTGAATCATTCTGGAACTAAAAATGCTAGAGAGACGCGGTTTGTACCTGAGTCATCCTTGCATGTCCCTGCATCCGAATTTTAAAGTTTTAGGGCGGCTTCGATACTTCTTGATAACGAAAATGACAAGTAGGCGGCTGTGCTCCGAAGCTAACTCAACAAGCCTCCCTACGGGATTTTTGTGCACAGAAAAAATCACAAGCTACAACTGGTCAATTCGACCCCAAATACTTGCTCAATCTAAACAAGCTTAGCACCATTCGATAGATATGATCAAGGGCTTTCCTCTCGTACCAAATTTAGTGTTGTGGGTATTTTCAAACCGAGGCTAGAGGTCAGGGAGTGGACCCGACACACCCCCGAAATTCGGGGAATTTAATGCATGATTTACACGGCGGGTGGTGAAAAATAGGAAAAAAATAAATAGTCACTGAAAAAAACCCCGGACTTATAAAAACTGTCAGATATGCTCTTGAATCATTCTGGAACTAAAAATGCTAGAGAGACGCGGTTTGTACCTGAGTCATCCTTGCATGTCCCTGCATCCGAATTTTAAAGTTTTAGGGCGGCTTCGATACTTCTTGATAACGAAAATGACAAGTAGGCGGCTGTGCTCCGAAGCTAACTCAACAAGCCTCCCTACGGGATTTTTGTGCACAGAAAAAATCACAAGCTACAACTGGTCAATTCGACCCCAAATACTTGCTCAATCTAAACAAGCTTAGCACCATTCGATAGATATGATCAAGGGCTTTCCTCTCGT
Source organism: Asterias amurensis (assembly GCF_032118995.1). Taxonomy (NCBI): domain Eukaryota; kingdom Metazoa; phylum Echinodermata; class Asteroidea; order Forcipulatida; family Asteriidae; genus Asterias; species Asterias amurensis. The sequence continues at coordinate 5,113,955 of NC_092667.1, read as the reverse complement.
ACCAAATTTAGTGTTGTGGGTATTTTCAAACCGAGGCTAGAGGTCAGGGAGTGGACCCGACACACCCCCGAAATTCGGGGAATTTAATGCATGATTTACACGGCGGGTGGTGAAAAATAGGAAAAAAATAAATAGTCACTGAAAAAAACCCCGGACTTATAAAAACTGTCAGATATGCTCTTGAATCATTCTGGAACTAAAAATGCTAGAGAGACGCGGTTTGTACCTGAGTCATCCTTGCATGTCCCTGCATCCGAATTTTAAAGTTTTAGGGCGGCTTCGATACTTCTTGATAACGAAAATGACAAGTAGGCGGCTGTGCTCCGAAGCTAACTCAACAAGCCTCCCTATGGGATTTTTGTGCACAGAAAAAATCACAAGTTACAACTGGTCAATTCGACCCCAAATACTTGATCAATCTAAACAAATTTAGCACCATTCGATAGATATGATCAAGGGCTTTCCTCTCGTACCAAATTTAGTGTTGTGGGTATTTTCAAAGCGAGGCTAGAGGTCAGGGAGTGGACCCGACACACCCCCGAAATTCGGGGAATTTAATGCATGATTTACACGGCGGGTGGTGAAAAATAGGAAAAAAATAAATAGTCACTGAAAAAAACCCCGGACTTATAAAAACTGTCAGATATGCTCTTGAATCATTCTGGAACTAAAAATGCTAGAGAGACGCGGTTTGTACCTGAGTCATCCTTGCATGTCCCTGCATCCGAATTTTAAAGTTTTAGGGCGGCTTCGATACTTCTTGATAACGAAAATGACAAGTAGGCGGCTGTGCTCCAAAGCTAACTCAACAAGCCTCCCTATGGGATTTTTGTGCACAGAAAAAATCACAAGTTACAACTGGTCAATTCGACCCCAAATACTTAATCAATCTAAACAAATTTAGCACCATTCGATAGATATGATCAAGGGCTTTCCTCTCGTATCAAATTTAGTGTTGTGGGTATTTTCAAAGTGAGGCTAGAGGTCAGGGAGTGGACCCGACACACCCCCGAAATTCGGGGAATTTAATGCATGATTTACACGGCGGGTGGTAAAAAATAGGAAAAAAATAAATAGTCACTGAAAAAAAACCCGGACTTATAAAAACTGTCAGCTATGCTCTTGAATCATTCTGGAACTAAAAATGCTAGAGAGACGCGGTTTGTACCTGAGTCATCCTTGCATGTCCCTGCATCCGAATTTTAAAGTTTTAGGGCGGCTTCCATACTTCTTGATAACGAAAATGACAAGTAGGCGGCTGTGCTCCGAAGCTAACTCAACAAGCCTCCCTATGGGATTTTTGTGCACAGAAAAAATCACAAGTTACAACTGGTCAATTCGACCCCAAATACTTGATCAATCTAAACAAATTTAGCACCATTCGATAGATATGATCAAGGGCTTTCCTCTCGTACCAAATTTAGTGTTGTGGGTATTTTCAAAGCGAGGCTAGAGGTCAGGGAGTGGACCCGACACACCCCCGAAATTCGGGGAATTTAATGCATGATTTACACGGCGGGTGGTGAAAAATAGGAAAAAAATAAATAGTCACTGAAAAAAACCCCGGACTTATAAAAACTGTCAGATATGCTCTTGAATCATTCTGGAACTAAAAATGCTAGAGAGACGCGGTTTGTACCTGAGTCATCCTTGCATGTCCCTGCATCCGAATTTTAAAGTTTTAGGGCGGCTTCGATACTTCTTGATAACGAAAATGACAAGTAGGCGGCTGTGCTCCAAAGCTAACTCAACAAGCCTCCCTATGGGATTTTTGTGCACAGAAAAAATCACAAGTTACAACTGGTCAATTCGACCCCAAATACTTAATCAATCTAAACAAATTTAGCACCATTCGATAGATATGATCAAGGGCTTTCCTCTCGTATCAAATTTAGTGTTGTGGGTATTTTCAAAGTGAGGCTAGAGGTCAGGGAGTGGACCCGACACACCCCCGAAATTCGGGGAATTTAATGCATGATTTACACGGCGGGTGGTAAAAAATAGGAAAAAAATAAATAGTCACTGAAAAAAAACCCGGACTTATAAAAACTGTCAGCTATGCTCTTGAATCATTCTGGAACTAAAAATGCTAGAGAGACGCGGTTTGTACCTGAGTCATCCTTGCATGTCCCTGCATCCGAATTTTAAAGTTTTAGGGCGGCTTCCATACTTCTTGATAACGAAAATGACAAGTAGGCGGCTGTGCTCCGAAGCTAACTCAACAAGCCTCCCTATGGGATTTTTGTGCACAGAAAAAATCACAAGTTACAACTGGTCAATTCGACCCCAAATACTTGATCAATCTAAACAAGCTTAGCACCATTCGATAGATATGATCAAGGGCTTTCCTCTCGTATCAAATTCAGTGTTGTGGGGATTTTCAAAGCGAGGCTAGAGGTCAGGGAGTGGACCCGACACACCCCCGAAATTCGGGGAATTTAATGCATGATTTACACGGCGCGTGGTGATAAATAGGAAAAAAAAAATAGTCACTTAAAAGAAAGCCCGGACTTATAAAAACTGTCAGCTATGCTCTTGAATCATTCTGGAACTAAAAATGCTAGAGAAACGCGGTTTGTACCTGAGTCATCCTTGCATGTCCCTGCATCCGAATTTTAAAGTTTTAGGGCGGCTTCCATACTTCTTGATAACGAAAATGACAAGTAGGCGGCTGTGCTCCGAAGCTAACTCAACAAGCCTCCCTACGGGATTTTTGTGCACAGAAAAAATCACAAGTTACAACTGGTCAATTCGACCCCAAATACTTGATCAATCTAAACAAATTTAGCACCATTCGATAGATATGATCAAGGGCTTTCTTCTCGTACCAAATTTAGTGTTGTGGGTATTTTCAAAGCGAGGGTAGAGGTCACAGAGTGGACCCGACACACCCCCGAAATTCGGGGAATTTAATGCATGATTTACACGGCGGGTGGTAAAAAATAGGAAAAAAATAAATAGTCACTGAAAAAAACCCCGGACTTATAAAAACTGTCAGCTATGCTCTTGAATCATTCTGGAACTAAAAATGCTAGAGAGACGCGGTTTGTACCTGAGTCATCCTTGCATGTCCCTGCATCCGAATTTTAAAGTTTTAGGGCGGCTTCCATACTTCTTGATAACGAAAATGACAAGTAGGCGGCTGTGCTCCGAAGCTAACTCAACAAGCCTCCCTATGGGATTTTTGTGCACAGAAAAAATCACAAGTTACAACTGGTCAATTCGACCCCAAATACTTGATCAATCTAAACAAGCTTAGCACCATTCGATAGATATGATCAAGGGCTTTCCTCTCGTACCAAATTTAGTGTTGTGGGTATTTTCAAAGCGAGGGTAGAGGTCACAGAGTGGACCCGACACACCCCCGAAATTCGGGGAATTTAATGCATGATTTACACGGCGGGTGGTAAAAAATAGGAAAAAAATAAATAGTCACTGAAAAAAACCCCGGACTTATAAAAACTGTCAGCTATGCTCTTGAATCATTCTGGAACTAAAAATGCTAGAGAGACGCGGTTTGTACCTGAGTCATCCTTGCATGTCCCTGCATCCGAATTTTAAAGTTTTAGGGCGGCTTCCATACTTCTTGATAACGAAAATGACAAGTAGGCGGCTGTGCTCCGAAGCTAACTCAACAAGCCTCCCTATGGGATTTTTGTGCACAGAAAAAGTCACAAGTTACAACTGGTCAATTCGACCCCAAATACTTGATCAATCTAAACAAGCTTAGCACCATTCGATAGATATGATCAAGGGCTTTCCTCTCGTATCAAATTTAGTGTTGTGGGGATTTTCAAAGCGAGGCTAGAGGTCACAGAGTGGACCCGACACACCCCCGAAATTCGGGGAATTTAATGCATGATTTACACGGCGGGTGGTAAAAAATAGGAAAAAAATAAATAGTCACTGAAAAAAACCCCGGACTTATAAAAACTGTCAGCTATGCTCTTGAATCATTCTGGAACTAAAAATGCTAGAGAGACGCGTTTTGTACCTGAGTCATCCTTGCATGTCCCTGCATCCGAATTTTAAAGTTTTAGGGCGGCTTCCATACTTCTTGATAACGAAAATGACAAGTAGGCGGCTGTGCTCCGAAGCTAACTCAACAAGCCTCCCTATGGGATTTTTGTGCACAGAAAAAATCACAAGTTACAACTGGTCAATTCGACCCCAAATACTTGATCAATCTAAACAAATTTAGCACCATTCTATAGATATGATCAAGGGCTTTCCTCTCGTATCAAATTCAGTGTTGTGGTGATTTTTAAAACGAGGCTAGAGGTCACAGAGGGGACCCGACACACCCCCGAAATTCGGGGAATTTAATGCACGATTTACACGGCGGGTGGTAAAAAATAGGAAAAAAATAAATAGTCACTGAAAAAAACCCCGGACTTATAAAAACTGTCAGCTATGCTCTTGAATCATTCTGGAACTAAAAATGCTAGAGAGACGCGTTTTGTATTTGAGTCATCCTTGCATGTCCCTGCATCCGAATTTTAAAGTTTTAGGGCGGCTTCCATACTTCTTGATAACGAAAATGACAAGTAGGCGACTGTGCTCCGAAGCTAACTCAACAAGCCTCCCTATGGGATTTTTGTGCACAGAAAAAGTCACAAGTTACAACTGGTCAATTCGACCCCAAATACTTGATCAATCTAAACAAATTTAGCACCATTCGATAGATATGATCAAGGGCTTTCCTCTCGTATCAAATTCAGTGTTGTGGGTATTTTCGAAGTGAGGCTAGAGGTCAGAGAGTGGACCCGACACACCCCCGAAATTCGGGGAATTTAATGCATGATTTACACGGCGCGTGGTGATAAATAGGAGAAAAATATATGCACTGAAAAAAAAGCCCGGACTTAAAAAAACTGTCAGCTATGCTTTTGAATCATTCTGGAACTAAAAATGCTAGAGAGACGCGGTTTGTACCTGAGTCATCCTTGCATGTCCCTGCATCCGAATTTTAAAGTTTTAGGGCGGCCTCCATACCTCTTGATAACGAACATGACAAGTATGCGGCTGTGCTCCGAAGCTAACTCAACAAGCCTCCCTACGGGATTTTTGTGCACAGAAAAAATCACAAGTTACAACTGGTCAATTCGACCCCGAATACTTGCTCAATCTAAACAAATTTAGCACCATTCGATAGATATGATCAAGGGCTTTCCTCTCGTATTAAACGTAGTGTTGTGGGTATTTTCAAAGCGAGGCTAGAGGTCAGGGAGTGGACCCTACACACACCCATAAATTCGGGGAATTTAATGCATGATTTACACGGCGCGTGGTGATAAATGGGGAAACATATAATCATTGAAAAAAAAGCCCGGACTTATAAAAACTGTCAGCTATGCTCTTGAATCATTTTTGAACTAAAAACGATAGAGAGAAGCAGTTTGTACCTGAGTCATCCTTGCTAGTCCCAAAATTCAAATTTAAAAGTTTTAGAGCGGCTTCCAGACTTATTGATACCAAACATTAAAAGTAGGCGGCTGTGCTCCGAAACGAACTCAACAAGACTCCCTACGGGATTTTTGTGCACAGAGAAAATCAAAAGTACAACGGGTCAATTTGACCCAAAATCAATGCTCAATCTAAATCTAGTGCTATGGGGATTTTCAAAGCGACGCTAGAGGCCAGGGAGTAGACCCGACACACCCCATAAATTTGGGACATGTAATGCATGATACACACAGCATTTGGTGACTATTGGACAAAACAAACAATATGCGTTGAAAAAAAGCCTGGACTTATAAAAACTTTCAGCTATGCTTTTGAATCATTCTGGAACTAAAAACGATAGGGAGTTTTGTGCACAGAGCTGTCGGAGAGAAAAACACAATGTACAACGGGTAATTTCGATCCCAGTATCATAATCAATCTTCAAAATTTTACCACCATAGGATTGCCATGTTCAAGGGCTTTCCTCTCGTACAAAACGTAATGCTCTGACGATTTTAAAGGTGGTGCCAGATACGACGGCGCGAGCAGGCACCCATTAGAAATTGACGTATACAACGTATACAAAGACACGGCGCAGTCAAGATTCCAACCAACAATAAGGGGGTCCTTCAAAAAATAGGCCCAGACAATTAAAAAAATTCAGCAACCCTCTGGAACAGCTCTGGGACAAAAAAAATGCTAGGGAGATGCAGTTTGTACTTTAGTCATCCTTGCATGTTCCTGCGTCAATTTTTTAAAGGTTTAGGGCGACTTGCACACTTCTTGATAGAAAAAAGCTCAAGTAGGCGGGGTTGCTCAGAAACGATTTCAACAACCTCCGCTATGGGAGTTTTGTGCACAAAGCTGTCGGAGAGAAAAACAAAATGTACAACGGGTAATTTCGATCCCAGTATCAATCTTCAAAATTTTACCACCACAGGATTGCCATGTTCAAGGGCTTTCCTCTCGTACAAAACTTAATGCTCTGACGATTTTTAAGGCGGGGCCAGATGCGACAGCGCGAGCAGGCACCCATTAGAAATTGACGTAGACTGAGCGTGTACACAACGTATACAAAGACACGGCGCAGTCAGTATTCCAACCAACAATAAGGGGGTCATTCAACAAATAGGCCCGGACAATTAAAAACTTTCAGCAACGCTTTGGAATAACTCGAACAAAAAATGCTAGGGAGATGCAGTTTGTAAGCTCAAATAGGCGGGGTTGCTCAGAAACGATTTCAACAACCTCCACTATGGGAGTTTTGTGCACAGAGCTGTCGGAGATAAAAACAAAATGTACAACGGGTAATTTCGATCACAGTATCATGCTCAACCTTCAAAATTTTACCACCACAGGATTGCCATGTTTAAGGCCTTTCCTCTCGTACAAACTTAATGCTCTGACGATTTTTATAGCGGGGCCAGATGCGACGGCGCGAGCAGGCACCCATTAGAAATTGACGTACACTGTGCGTGTATACAGCGTATACAAAGACACGGCGCAGTCAGGGTTCCAACCAACAATAAGGGGGTCAGTAAAAACAAAGGCCCGGACAATTAAAAACTTTCAGCAACGCTCTGGAATAACTCTAAAAAAAATAAAATTATAGGGAGATGCAGTTTGTACCTTAGTCATCCTGGCATGTTCCTGCGTCCATTTGTTAAACGTTTAGGGCGACTTGCACACTTCTTGATAGAAAAAAGCTCAAATAGGCGGGGTTGCTCAGAAACGAATTCAACAACCTCCACTATGGGAGTTTTGTGCACAGAGCTGTCGGAGATAAAAACAAAATGTACAACGGGTAATTTCGATCACAGTATCATGCTCAATCTTCAAAATTTTACCACCACAGGATTGCCATGTTCAAGGGGTTTCCTCTCGTACAAAACTTAATGCTCTGACGATTTTTAAGGCGGGGCCAGATGCGACGGCGCGAGCAGGCACCCATTAGAAATTGACGTACACTGTGCGTGTATACAACCTATACAAATACACTGTGCAGTCAGGATTCTAACCAACAATAAGGGGGTTCATTCAAAAAATAGGCCCGGACAATTAAAAACTTTCAGCAACACTCTGGAATAACTCTGGAACAAAAAATGCTAGGGAGATGCAATTTGTACCTTAGTCATCCTGGCATGTTCCTGCGTCCATTTTTTAAAGGTTTAGGGCGACCCCAAATAATCGCTCAATCTAAACAAGTTTGTCACCATTGGATTGCCATTTTCAAGGGCTTTTCTTTCCTACAAAACTTAATGCTATGACCATTTTCATAGCGAGTCCAGTGGCCTGGAAGTGGACCCGCTATCCCTCCAAAATTTGGGTATTTTATGCATGTTCATGGGCCCAAAACACACGCCGCGGGCGATGAAAGAACAATATATATATATATATATATATATATATATATATATACATATATTCAATTAAAAAGGGCCTGGACTTATACAACTTTCAGCCAAACTCTTTAATAATTCTTGAACCATAAATGCTAGGAGAGACCATGGAGGAGAAGCAGTTTATTATACCATCCATGATTATACGAATCATCCTGGCATGCTGCATCCGAATTGTAAAGTTTAGGGCGGCTTCCAGACTTCTTGATACCGAAATTGACAATTAGTAGGCGTTGTGATCCAAAACGATCTCAACCAGCCTCCCTATGGTAATTTTGTGCAAAGAGCTTTTGGGAAGAAAAAAAGTAATAACCCGGGTCAACTCGATCCGACCCCAAACTATTGCTCAATCGAATAATTCAGGTTCAGAATCCAAGCACCGTTAGTACTACAGCGCGCCCTCCTCCGTTCAAACTTTTCAACAACACGTCCACGCAAAACATTGGGAGGTCAAAGGTCAAAAATGGTCACTGCCAACATGGCGAATATACGGATTTCTCCGATTAGTTTCGTATTAATTTTCCTTCTAGCTGGGGCGGTGATCCTCTATGTAGAGAGATCATGGCACAGTGACAAGGGAGATCAGTTGATCGTTGATTCATCAACGAAGATAGACCTCAAGGCGCTTTTGTCTGCTGGGATTGGGGCCGCTGAACGAGGCGGAGTGGAGGTGAAGAAAGTTCACGATGAGCACCAACTTAACGCGAAGAGCAAAGGCGAGACAAGGGAAGGGGCCAATAACCCAGTGACTGATGGTGATATGAGATCACATAAAGCCATCGTGCATGGTTTGAAAAAGACATTTCCATCATTGAAGGTACGAATGCATCCTTTGTTTGTACTGGTATATCGTTTGTCAGAATTGGTTGTGGTTGGTTTTTTTAGCATGGATTGGAGCATGGACAGATGGAGGTCTGATTCTACCTCCATGATTGGACTTGGAGGTAGAAATAGTTGAGTGACTTTGAACTTGTTTTATTTTTAGTGAATTCACCGGGCATCCACTTGTTTTTTTGTCATGTGTGACAACAAACTGACATCGAGTCGAGTCATGACAGTGTGTGTGGGGTGGTGGCACTGATGAAATTTGCAAGAAGCATAAGTGTATAAAGCTTAGACCCATTAAGAAACTGGGGCGCTAGATTTCTTTTTTCGAAGTTTTGACATTATCGGTCATCTAGCATGTTAGTTGCGATAACGTAACCTTCCTGTCGATGGCGTAGCCGGAGGGTTATGGGTCATTCGCAATCGATTCAGGGCGAAATATTTTAGTCAACAGATTTGCTCATTTTTTACCACTTTCAAAAATCATGACACAAATTCTATGTATGAACACGAACTTCAATGTCTAATGAATTTAACATTCAAAAACACAATTGAGAAAATATTTTTAAAAACAGGACAAAACCTTACCAGATCCCGCGAGCGAAACAGTCACAAATTTCCCAGGTTCTATTTTCGAACCTGTCGCTGGTTACCAAGCGCTGACCCCAAGCGCTGAACCCAACCTCAGGTACCAGCCAATTGAATTGACGACCTGCCGACCGAGCCACAGTCGAGTTTGACTTAACCATTCTGTAAAAGGGGTGTTACAATGGGTGCAGCGGCAGTGCGCTAGAGTAAGTGAACAGCTGGCAATCGTAAACGGACAGCGCACACGCCCTGCCGCGCTGCCTTCTAACACCCCTTTTACAGAATGGTTAAGTCCAATAGCAATGAACATCGCGAAGTCACAAAATGGCGAAGCGACAGGTTCAAAATAGAATTTGTGTCATGATTTTCGAAAGGGGTAAAAATTTAGCAAATCTGTTGACTGGCTGTCAAAATTGTACGTGTTTGACCCTTTCGCCCTGAACAGATTGCGTGTGACTCGTAACCCTCCGGCCCCGCCGTCGGCAGGAGGGTTACGTTATCGCAACTACTAGCATATCTACTACTACTAGTACTAGTACTAGTACTTTAGTAGGGCTAGTAGATGACCGATAATGTCAAAACTTTGAAAAAAGGAATCTAACATCCCAGTCACTTGGTCTATATAAAGCGCAAGTATGATTTGACTTAGTTGCGATAACATAATCCTCCTCCCGATGGCGTAGGGAGGAGGGTTCGTTATCGCAACTGAACTTGATTTGACTGTCAATGAATGTATGCCTACAAATGATTACATAAACTATTAGTATAATCTTCTTCATTAATGAACGTTACCGATGAGAAAAGTTAAATCATGATTACTTTTTAGCCGCCAAAATCTTAAATTTGCTGAGACAACTTGAATTAAAAGACATTGGACACTATTTTGATTGGTAATTGTCAAAGACCAGTGCTCTCACTTTAGTGTATGTCATCATATGCATAAAATAACAAACCTGTGAAAATTTGAGTTCAATTGGTTGTCAACGTTGGCCCCCCAGTTGCGAGATAATAATGAAAGAAAAAACACCCTTGTAACACGAAGTTGTGGGCTTTCATATGCTTGATTTCAAGACCTCAAAATCTAATTTGAGGTTTTGAAATGTAGAGCCTAAATAAATCGAGCACCAATCAATCTATACATGTATACATGTATACACTTGTGCATTTACTAATTATAACCCAAACATCTCCCTTGAGCTCGAGTAACTAAAACCAACTGAGTATCCTTAGCCCCACCTAGGCTCTACAATTAAAGGACAAATAGTGAATTGTTTACACAGCAGTATTCTCAATTTCGTCAATACAAACTTTAGAACGTTAAATAAATTACAAACTGAGGATGAATATCCCCCCACCACTGTTCCTCAAAATACTAGGCCTGGGCGAATTATTTGAATATCCGGTTAATGGTGAATAGGTTTTCCTATCCGTAACCGCGAATGCCTTTTTTTCTTAACCGAATATCCGCATAGGGCGCGAATACCTATTTATAAACCGGATAGTTCTGTAATTACAACCAAGTAACCGGATATTCTTTAATATCGGAATATCCGCGGACGTCGGGCGACAACTGATATGAATGTTTTGTCAATGTCTGAATCCTTATGAAACTTCTATTAAGACAGCATCAAACAGCATAAATTAAGTATTTAACTATGCTCACCTCCGTGAAGAGTTAAAACAATTACATTTCTGACGTAATTTGTTCAAAGATTACAAAAGTTTTCCTCCACGTAGAGTCAATCACGATCAAAAGAATTAGCAAATCGCCATCTTTAAATTAGATTCGGTCATTTTATTAGTGAACCGAGTGACACTGGCTAAAACTAATATCAATCCGCCCATAAGATCTCATTCACAAACGAACAGCGCCCTCTAGCGGCAAAAAAATATATATATATATATTTTTTTAATAGCGCCCTCTAGCGGCGAAAAAACTATTCGAATATCGGTTAATTTCAGATAGTTGGCCAGCGGTAACCGAATAACAAAATTTCACTATTAGCCCAGCACTACAAAATACGTCGTTCTTCACATCCAAAACTAAAATACCTTCTTGTCAATTCCCATCGTCGTTTGTCCCCACACCTTAGGATGCACTCCACTTAACTCACAATAACACAACCCCGTACCTCAGTAATTGCACATCAAACAATACCTCAGTAGGATACAAAACATTGTTTACAGTTCATTCTAGTAATGTATACTCAAAACTTGCCCATCCAGCGAACCTTGCTTCCATGATGGTAGAATCTGGCTTGCAGAAAA